>NC_000073.6:95273823-96473823 GCF_000001635.26 Mus musculus
ATGTTGAAATGTTCTTAATTTAGATTTGTCTGATATTTCAAGATGTAATTTATAGTACTTTTCTAAAAACCTATATACATTTTCTCTTATCAGGTTCATGATACAATATCATTATTGGCAATGTCGACCTTAATCACAGATATCTTATACCTGGATATTATAAAGTACTGAATATATTTTCTTCTACCAGTTTTAGTATGTCAGGTTTCCAATTGAGGCATTTGATCCCTTTGTAGCTAACTTTATGCAGGCTAATAGTTCATTGTGTGTCCATGTTTCCATGTGGCATTGGGCTCACAAGTGGCACTGAATGCTTGTAGAATTGAGAGGACTCTTTTCCGGCATAGGTCCTGGGTACAGAACTCAGGTCGTCATACCTTCTAGAAGGCACATTACACACTAAGCCATCTTCCTGCTCCTCAATTTTTAAAGCAATATGTTCCAAATTATCTATGATCTAATCAGAGAGAAAAAATGTTGTGATTTCATGTGGGTCCATCCTCTTCCTGCTTGGGGGTACTTACTTTACACCTCATTTTCACCTTCTTCTTATTGTTTATATTTACCAATTTCTAGGACATAGTTCTTGCTTTGAAACATACACACTTACATGTACATATGTGTGATTTTTACAAAGAATTGCTATTTTTCAATGTACTTGGACCTACATTATAATAAGGCACCATGATCCAGCAGCAATGACTTATCTATGCACTCTTTTTCACTGGTCATAGATTATCCATACTTTAATATGCCAATGTTTTCCAAATTGTTCTCACTATGCCATACAAGCCAAGTATTGCTATAACACAGGAGACAAACAGAAAGCTACTGCTGGAGAGCAGTAATCTACTATAGAATTATTCTAGATATTACCCAGAGGTGGAAGATCCAAGCTTCAGTAGCTAAGCCCTTTGTGATAAGGTGGCATATAACCTGTGTTCCACAGCATGCCATCTAAGATGCCCTTTACCATCATACAGTTTCTCTAATCCCCTCTTTGCCATCTTCTCATCCTTACACTATGGAGCATATCTGATGAGACTGAAGATGAGAGTGTTGAAATGAAATCTAGCCTTGGCTGCTTCTTTGAGAAGACACTGAAGCTCATGGTGTACAGGGAACCTGGAATCCACACCAGAGCAGATGGCAGTCAGGAAAACTCCAGGAACAAAAGAGCAAATCCTCTGTAGACCCTTTTTCTTCCTCCAAACTTGTATTTTCTTACAGCATTCTGTTGTCATACTTCAGTTAAGAGCTGCTAGTCATGAAGATAAGTGCTTTGAAAGAAGCTGGGAAAGCCAACAAGCAAGTGGTTCGTAGAGAGCCAGTCTTGGTAGCATCAAGTATAGTTCAGAATGATCCAACTGGAGTTGAGAAATTAAAATTTGAAAACTGGAAAAGGGTAGATGAAATGGGATTATTCTGTTTGTTTCAGTTATCCCTGAGGTGAGTTTAATTTCATCTTTTCTATACTCTTCTATTCATAACCTCATGTGCTATAGCAGATTATAACACTGATTTGTTGGGGAGTTTGACATCTGTTACAAGGCTTCCTCCTAAGGGAGAATGTAAGCAATATCTTCTTTTCTCCTTAGGTCTCAAACATAAATGAAGAGACAATTGATCCAAAGTTAACTCAAGAGAATACATGACTTATTAGGCTTTCTTACAGAGCATAAGTGAGAGGTTACATACAGGTATAGTCCCCAAATTGGACCACACATAAAAAACCTTTGACCAGCAGGAATGAGGGCTTCCCTGAGGCTGCATGGATGGAGGCAACTTTCCTTGTTCCCTACCATCTTTGTATTCTAGCCCCTCCCTGAGGTCATGTGCAGTTAAAGCAGAGGTGGTAGGGAGTGGCTGGATATTCTAGTGAGTCTGGTGATGCTTTGTACCTCTGCTAAGTTATGCATATAGTCAAGATTAGCTGGGATATATTCCACAAGAATGTGAAGGTAATTTGTCCAAGATGGTGGCTCTATTGGTAGTAAGACAGACACTTACAACAGGGTCAGTGAGAACAAATGTGTAATGTTAAAACTCTAAGATGCTTTGATCAGTGTCATTCACAAACTGTGGAGGGTGCTCTCAGCCAAAGTGTCTACTGTGGGGTGGAACCAAGACGGTCACTGTATTCAGTCACAGCAAGAGGGAGTAAGGTTGTCATAAAACTTGTTACAAAATCCAGACCTCTGACATTAAGATAGATCCAGTCTGATTGTTGTAGTTTTGGGTGTTGAAGAAGGAAACATGGTAAGGATTATCACTGTCCCAATAATGGGACAAGATTCTCTGTGGAAGGAATATCAAATCATTAACTATAGGCTAACGAATGTCCTTTCTACAGATAAGGAAACACATTTGGATATTTCATATACACTAAGTAAGAATACCTAGTTATGATCCAAATAGAGATGTTAAATAACATAGTAAAAAGAGCATAGATTTATGGTCATACTGAATTATGGTTTTGTAACATACTGCTTAGAGAAATATACATTATAGAATTACGTGAAACAATCATTTTTCCTAAAAGAAGACAAATGCATGTTTTGTATAAAAATGTGGTGAAGTTGAAGTCATAGTTGTGAAGTTCAAATGAAGTGTAAATGTCTTCCTTTAACTTTAGAAGGAAGATGCTTATTGTGTTGTTGTCTTGCATTATTGTATTTTTCATGGCAAAAAGGGACGATGGAAATGACTTGCTTAGCTAAATTTGTATACTACTTATTTTAGACGTTATTTTCTCCACAGGAGAAAAAAAATTACACTGCCCCCCCCCCCTACTCTATACCATTCTGAAGTATCAGGCAAAAGAATTTAGATTTGATTCTTATCTACTTTTAAATATAAGCAGAGCCAACAATTTCATACAAATTATATTTGCATTGACAATACTGCCAAGCAGTCTCGTTTTAGCGTTTCTGTGATATGAAGAAAGACTGAAGGCTAACTAGCTACATTGCATAAAATAAAAAAGCCAAATAGATTCCCATTCTTGCAACCTAAGCAAAGAAAATGCCATTAGCAAAAGTCCTCAGTCATCTAGGCAAGCAGAGCACATCAGAGTGACGATCAAAAGAATTGTTAAAGAAGAAACCATGAAGGTGCACAAGCTGGCTTCTCCATGTTCTGACAGCCAAGCACAAAATAAAACTTACCTGGAAGACTAAGGAGTCGTGTAGTACCTTGGAGCAAAAAGGAAGCTAAACTTCGAAGTAAGGAAAGTCTGGTTGGGTACAGTTCCACAAGATCTGTTTCTCTTAATGGGCTTCACCTGCATAATTATTACTAAGACCTTTGTCCCAAATAAAATCAGAAGTCAAGCTAGTGTTACTCCTGGCAATCCCACTAGTAATTACCTTCTGCTTAGTAATAACTGTTTCATAGTCCACATTCTCATCAAAATTAAAGTCTTCTCTACATTATTAAACTCTCCTTGAAATAAAGAATACCACGCTGTTCAAATGTGTGCCTGCTCAAGGTCACCATTCATTAAATAATATCTATACTCATAATAATAGCAGCTACTTGTTGAACATTGGTGAGAAGTATGGAGGGAGCTTACATACTCCTTCTAATCCTGAGAAAACATCCTTCTGGAAAACATGACCTTTGTATTATAACATAGATAAGAGAGTTGAGCCCTGATATTAGTCA
The DNA here is from genome assembly GCF_000001635.26 of Mus musculus. Taxonomy (NCBI): domain Eukaryota; kingdom Metazoa; phylum Chordata; class Mammalia; order Rodentia; family Muridae; genus Mus; species Mus musculus. The sequence continues at coordinate 95,277,490 of NC_000073.6, forward strand.
ATGTGCCAACAGCTCTACAGTGGCTATGTAGCAAAATTAGAATTTCAGCCTGTCTCTAATCTAAATATTACAGTTCAGATGTCATCTGTGAGCACATAATGTCCCCAAGCAGGTAAAAACAAATCCATCTAAATAGTCATATCCCTGTCTCAAGGAAATGTTCTTAAAAGTTCTTCTCCCCTCTCTTCCTAATGGAGTTGTAGGTCCATGGGAATCTTCCTGCACTCTTGCTGGCTGTGTAAGAACAAGCATTGCTCTTTTGTTAATGGCATGGGAGCACTGTTGTTGGTCTCCTGGGCTTTAAATTAGAAAAGATCTGCAGAGGGCCCCATCCTGTGTATTCATTCCCTGATCCCTTTAACTAGCTTTCATTTGGTCCATGCCTGGGAGCCAGATGCTATGCTGGACTGAGATTGAATGATTAATAGATGGCCCTTCCCTTTGTACTTTTATCTTAGAAAGTTTCCTTGTAGAGTGACAAAAATCTCCTCATGTCACAAGGGTCACAGGGCACAGCTTGCCGCATCAGTCCCAAAGTCTAAGATCAAAAGGAGATAAATTTGATGAGCAACCTCATGTGAAGGGGAGAGAAATTCTTTGTAAGTTCTCCCCTTTGCAAAGAAGAAGGGGCCTGTGAACCTTCTAATGTGTATTTTGGATGTTTGATAGAACCCCAAAACAGTTAATGTGAGTAAAAATAAGTAGTAATTGTTCAACCAAGCTAAAAATGAAACCACATTTTGTAGAAATAATTTAAGGGTAAGGTCAGTCAAAAAGTCATTCATGGCAAATGTTCTTATTGGTTTAATTTTGAGATGAAAGTGTTCTGACTGGCCTGGTAGTTCACAGATTTGATGTCAGTCACATCAGCCATTTGTTTATAAACACATCATGTATTTCTCTTCTGAACCCCTGTGCAGAGCAAAGGCCACAGATGAGAAATCCAAATCCACACCTAAGGAGATAGCTTGCTCAATAAGGTGTATGCTGAGCAATGGTTAGGACCAGAGTTAGATCTCTAGCACGCACTTAAAACAAGATGAGGGTAGTGATATGAATTTGTGATTCCCAGCTCTGATTGACAGGCAGAGACAAGTAGAACTTTGGAAAACACTCACTAGTCAAGCCAGACTACATTTCAAGTTCTGAAGCAGTAGGAGATGAGACTCATCATCCAAGCCTCAGATTCTTCCCATTACCCCACATAGCTTTTCTCTTTGGAAAATGACTGGACATAACTGGTTCTTTTAGATCTATATATAGTCACACATCCAACTCTGCAGAACAATGCCTTTTCTTTCTTAAATGAATTTATATATTAACTTTACATCCCAGTATCAGACCCTCTCTCCTCTCCTCTTCTCCTCTGAGAGGGGGGAGTCCCCCACCCCAGGTATTACTGCCCTCTGGCACATCAAGTCATTGCAGGACTAAGCATCTATTCTCCCACTAAGAACAGGATCCACAGGCAGACAGAAGTCAGAGATTGCCCCCACTCAAGTTCTTGTGAGACCCATATGAAGACTAAGCTGCACATCTGCTCCATGTGTGTATGGGGAGGAGGGGCTAGATCTAGTCCATGTTCACTCTTTGGTTGGTGGTTCAGTCTCTGGAAGCCCTCAAGGATCCAGACTAGTTGATACTGTTGGTCTTCTTGTGGAGTCCCTGTCCTCTTTGGATCTCACAATCCTTCCCCAGACTCTTCCGAAAGATCCCCTGAGCTCCATCTAATGTTTGGCTGTGGTTCTCTATATCTGATTCCATTGTCTGCTGGTGGAGCTTCTCAGAGGACACTTATGCTAATTTTCTGTCTGCAAGCATAACAGAGTATCATTAATCTTGTCAGAGATTGGTTCTTGTCCATGGAGTGGGTCTCAGCTGGGCCACTCATTAGTTGGCCATTCCCTCCTTCTCTGCTCTATCTCATAAACGTGTTTGGAATGTCATACTAACAAAAAAACAATATCTCAAAAACTTTACAGAATTAAGGAATTGAGAACTAAAATGGTAAAATGTTTATGTATTTGGGTCTGACCAGTCCATCTTCCTATCTATTAGTAATATGGCTTTAGTTCAATTCTGATGGAAGAAGTCTCATGAAAGATGTGACTGATTTCAAAAAAATAGGTCTTGCTGGGTAGTAGTGGTGCATGCCTTTAATCCCAGCACTTGGGAGGCAGAGGCAGACAGATTTCAGAGTTAAAGACCAGCCTGGTCTACAAAGTGGGTTCCAGGATAACCAGGGCTATACAGAGAAACTCTGCCTTGAAAAAAAATAGGTCTTATCTATGCTCTCTGCTATTTGTAGTTACAGCAAGATAGCACATTTAGAAAGACTCTCATTGGACCCTCAACAAATATCTTGTCTTCTTGTAACTTGATAGTGGACAGTCAAGCCCTCACAATTGTGAGCCTGAGTTTATTGTTTATAAGTAATGTAATTTATGATATTTACTTCAGCATCCTGAATAAATGGCTATATTTATTGCTTCCTCTCATGGATTTCATAGCAGACGTCATCTAGAAACTGGCTCATGTGCATTCACAAGGTATTCTCCAGGTGAGGCTAAGGCATTGCTATGAAATCATTCCCTAACCTTTACAGAGAGCATGGACCAAGGCCAAACCTGAACATATGAGAGTAGTGGGTGCTATCTGGATGACAGCTGCAGGATATGTTTATACTAAATATATTTGTGTAATTCTCTCAGATGACCAACTCACTCCAAGGTTCAAGAAAACCTGGAAAGCTTAACCCATAAAGTATTCTGAGTATCCCTCAGAGTATTTTTATATTTTATCATATCAGCTAAATATTTATATATTTATATTACCTTGGTCCATGGGAAGTGCATGTATTCTGTTTGCAAACAGTCCTTGGAGAAGATAGGTCATTCACTCATTCCCTCGAACAATAAATATATTTCATACAGTCCAGAGGCATCTTTTGAGCTCAATAGCACAGAAAATTGGTGAAGTCTCTGTGATGGTAAGTTTTTGCCAACCTAACCAAAGTAGAGTCATCAGGGAAGAGGTAATTTCAATTGAGAAATGGCTTCTATCAGATTGTCAGGTGGACATGTCTGTGGGGAGTCTTCTTGGTTAGGTTTGGGTTTTTTTGTTTTGTTTTGTTTTTTTAATATGGAGGGTCCAGCCCATGATAGGTGATAGCAGGGTTTGCCCCCAGTAGTGAAATAGAAAAGCAAGATAAGCAAGGCATGGGGAACCAGGTGGTGATGAGCCTTGTTCTACATTTCCTGCTTCAGCTACTGCACATGGGCTTCTGCACTAATTTCCCTCAGGGATCCACTGTGATGGAGATGTGTAAGCCAAATAAACTCTTGCCTCTTAAGGTTGTTTTGGATAGTGAAGTTTCTCAGAGCAATTGAAATTAAACTAGGACATTCCTTAAAAGAAGTAGCATGTGTTTGCTTGGGGGTTGCTTTTTGTGAGTGCTCCCTCTGCTCTGCCCCTTCCCTCTTCATTCCTGCCATCTCTTTCCCCTCCACCTTACTTGCTAATGTCTTTTGGCTCTCTATCATGCAGAGAGATTCTCCTAAACTGTGGGGCTGTAAGGTAACCTCTGCATCTCTAATATTTATAGGCAACCAAGTCCACTGGTTTTATGTATACTTGTATTTTAGAGTAAGTTTTTTTTTTTTTTCATTTGTTGATGAGCAGAAACTCTCATGAAAGTGACTTCTCTCTGCTTCATCTTTAGGAAAAAGAATGGAATGTAGATACTGTTTTCACTTTGTAAATGTCATGTGCAAGGAGACAGAGACCACAGGAGAAAATGGCTCTCCCCTTCACTCTCTTTAGGAAAAAAAGAAGGGAAAGCAAGCTCCAGAAACTTTCACCCTTGAAAGTACAACTCAAATGGTTATCATCTTGCGTATTATGCAAGGGTTGTGTTTTCTAAGACATATGGTCTTTCACAAAAATCCTTTTATATGCAGAGGTTGTAGGACACTGCATCCTGCATATTGGCTCAGTTTAACAACCACCCCTAGATTCAAGTTGAAATGTTGTATCCTAACATCTCCCTGTCCTCTGTGTCTATCTCTCTGTCTCTCACTGTCTCTCTGTCTCTGTCTCTCTCTCTCTCTCTCTGTCTGTCTATATCTGTCTATACCTATGGGGGTTTTTTTTTGGTTTTTTTTTCTGTCTCTCTGGAGAAGAAAGGCAGTAAACTCATAAAGAAGAAGAGGCATTAAAATCCCTGTCTGACTCACTGCTGGCTCTAATCTCCAATATCCCACCAATCTCTTATGGCCCTAATAGAATTTATATTTGAATCATGGTACCTTCTTTAGAAGAGACAAATAAGGTGGGGGTCTTGTGGCCAACAGTACTTGTTAAATATAATGTTAAGTGCTCACAATCACAAAGTAGCTGATGATAATGTTGCAGAATGTTTACCAAAACCGAATAGGTGAGAAACATGCAAACTGGTAAGCAACAAGAGGTCTGACTGGAAGTAGCTCTATGCCATATCTTAGACTCATAGCTGAGATTTTGTAACAACCTCACTGGCCTGTCAGTCTGACAGCTACCATATCAAACCTCTGCTGTTAAGTAGACGTGTTAACCGTTAGGGGTTCACTGGGGTTCTGCAGTTCTCACTTCCCAGCACTCAGTTTTAAAGTGATGAATTAATATGTGAGAATAAAACTAAAACTGTACATTGTAAAAATTGTTCTTATTATTATCTTCAATAGTATGAATTATGAAATGTGGTGTGTGTGGGGGGGGGGGAATGGATTGCATTATAAGAAAGGAGACAATCTGAATAAGAGTGGGACAAGTAGGTAAGGGTCACATGATCAGCTCTTCATTATCCATGTAAGAAGCTTGGAAAGCTCAAAGATCAGTGGATATTTATACAGATTTTTTCATGAATGATATATATATATATAATCTTCATTTTCCAGTGACTAACCAGCAGGATGGATTGCAATGTCACTGAGAAAAAGGAATTAGAGATGTGAATAGAAGATTGTGGAGGAATCTAAGCAAGAACCAATTAGAGCATAGACTAACAGAAGACCACTGTGATTGATGAGATTTCTGTTAACTTGAGGGTGTAAGTGGGTGAATTGATGAAGTATGGCAGTGAGGCTTGGAAGAGAAGACACAATGGGCAGATGCTAGTTTTGAGACTTCAGATTCGAAACTAGATCAGTAGAGACATGTAAGGAGCAGGTCCATGAGCAACAAGTTTGGGGACCTTTACATGGCTCACACTGCAGCTCCAATTTTGGAGACATCTCAGGAATCAGAACGAAGGGTCTTGAATTCTAAACCATTTACACCTGATTGAGAATGTCCCTCACCCCGGAGAAAAATAAAAATGACTATCAGCTTCCTCATCTAAAAGCTTCTATGGGTTTATTATTTTTCCAGAAATAGGACCTTAGACTCTGCACATACTGGGCAAATACTCTGACACTGAGCTATGTTCCCAGACCTGAGAATTTCCTTTGAGTGTAAGTTGAAGTGGCCCAATTCTAGTCATAGTGGTGGAAAGCTGCAGGGGATCTAAGCTTGCTGTGATTAATTGCATATGTAATTAAAAACTCCTATCTCAATCAATGCAGGCAAAGCTACATTCTTCTTCAATTTTCATTCATTTGTACTGTCTTTGGTAAACACTTCTATTCTTGCTCCTCCTCTGTCCTCTAATTTTATAGTTAATTCACATAAAAGACATCAGATCCTCTGGATTCTATTAATGTAGTCAGAACAGTAGAAAAAGGTGTTTACTCAGGAGACAATGTGAATTTGCTGGTAGTTATTGTGTGTTCCTAAATGAGTCTGTCTTTGAGTACTATTCTTCTGTGTTTACATAAATTTTATATTGGGTATTATTATTTCTCTTTTTAGTTTAAGAATGCTGCTCTATGGAACCAAACAAATCTATATGTGATTCATGTTTCATTAGGTGACCGCTGGGCTTATGGACTTTGGTTCAAGAACTTTCTGATCTCTATAACAGCCAGATTATCTTAAACAAATTATGCAATATTTGAAAACTTCTCTTTTTCTACTCTGCAAAAGGAAGTTAAAAATACTAATTTATTTTCCAGGGTATTAAGAATATTAAATGCTTGTCAAGTACAAAATTACATTTAAAAATACACAGGAGATTATCAAATGTATGAATATGAAAAATATAAATATATATCATGTTATATTACTTCATTATTATAGCTATTTTAGGTCTTGAGAACAAGATAAATAAACTCACCTATAAATCACAGCCAATGTATCTATCTGCCACATTTGAAATATATGTATATTGTGAATTGGTTTAACATCTAGCCTGGTTTTCTCACTGAAATATAACCTGTACAAAGAATGAATTGTTATCTATGTTGTTTATTGCTATATGCATTATCTAGAAAATTGCTAGGCTGGAACACATAGTCAATAAATATGTGATGAATGAATCATTGACAGATACTGAAGGCCTTAATTTCCCTGAAGCATCCCCACTGCATCAAGAGTAGAACACTGCACCCTTGAACTAGCACCAAGTGCAATTTTGACTTTAAACAACCTTGATCACTATCATACCATCATTGTTAATATATATTTCTTATCACATGCTTTTTTTACATGACTTATTTTTAACAGCATCAAATCCAGTCTCATGTGTCTCCTTGATCTAATCACACATTAGTTTTGAAGTTGACACCAGTCACTTCACATGACTCAAGTTCAGATAAACTGAAAACATTTCTTCTTGTTTTGTGTTCTATTCAATTTCTACACCTAAGGGTTGTTCATGGTTTCTTGTCCAGGCTATCCCTGTTTAAGTAAACAGTATATGATTAAAGAAATGTTCTCTTGTCTGTGCCACGGTATACCATAGCCCTGGATAATTATTAACTAGGTGTGAGGAAGAGAATTTTTTCAAGGAAAGAAACAACGATTTAGTTTTTGCTCATTCCAATTAAGTTTTAATGTTTATTTGTGGCTAAGATTGTCATATTGTTCAATCCTGTAGATTGTTTACACCATTACTCTTTAAGAGCCCATCATCCATGGCTTCTGTCAGAAACACCATTTGCCAGGAGTTCTAATCATTCTTATATATTTATAAGAATCTGTGACCATTTGTGACCTGAAAATGGTATTAAAACATAACATTTATCTGTAATATAACAAACTCTTCTCATCTTAGTCCCTGTATCTTTTACTACCTCCACTTAATGCTAGATGACAGAAAGTCAGAGGGAAGGGACACTGTCTTCTATACTCATTATATAATTGCCTTCCAGTTTGAGAAAATAAATACTATCAATGGATTTATTCAACCACTTATTGACTGACTACCAGACTAAATGTAAAGTCATTGAATTAGTTAAGTAATAAAGTGAAAGAGGATTTATTTCTGAAATTAAATTTAAACAGTTCCATGTTACCTATAAGGATATTGGTTAATCACTAAATCATTAATTTATGATCTTCATGTAGTGGGTCTGTTCAATCAAAAAGCTAGATCTGAGTTCTAGACAGAGATCTCAGAGTTTGAGAGCTTATACTGGTCTTGCAAAGGTCCTGAGTTCAGTTCCTAGTACCCACATTGGGCAGCAGCTCATAAACATTCATGTCTAACTCTAGCACTGGGCAATCCAACATCCTATTATTGTTTCTGTGGGAAGTGCAGTCTTTTACACACACACACACACACACACATAAATAAAAAGTAAAAATTAATTATCTGAAAATACTATTTGTCTTAGTCAGGGTTTCTATTCCTGGACAAAACATCATGACCAAGAAGCAAGTTGGGAAGGAAAGGGTTTATTCAGCTTATACTTCCATACTGCTGTCACCAAGGAAGTCAGGACTGGAACTCAGGCAGGTCAGAAAGCAGGAGCTGATGCAGAGGCCATGGAGGCATGTTCCTTACTGGCTTGCTTCCTCTGGCTTGCTCAGCTTGCTCTCTTATAGAACCCAATACTACCAGCCCAGAAATGGCACCACCCACAAGGGGCCCTTCCTGCTTGATCACTAATTGAGAAAATACCTTACAGCTGGATCTCATGGTGGCATTTCCCCCAACTGAAGCTCCTTTCTCTGTGATAACTCCACCTGTGTCAAGTTGACACAAAACCAGCCAGTACACTATTCTACTTTTGTAAAATAAAGCAATAATTAACCAGACACCACAAAAAGTCACTAAATGAAATGTATGAAATAGGAGGCGGCGCCATTTCCGGCTCCAGACAACCGGCCACCTTCCTGGTGAGAGCACAGGGGTCCACCCGGCCCGAGAGGCTTCTGCCTCACGTTCCATGGGGGCCACCTTGGTTCCGGGACTCCGCGGCGGGTGGTCTGCGGGTGAGAGTGTGGAACACAGAGGCCAGCAGCTTCTGGAACGGGCGAGAGCCACAGAGCCTCTGAGGCTGCGCCATTTTCGGCTACAGACAACCTGCCACCTTCCTGGTCAGAGCACAGGTGTCCGCACAGCCCGTGAGGCTTCTGCCTCACGTTCCTCGGGGGCCACCTTGATTCTGGGACTCCGCAGGCCAAAGCAACACAGCTTCTGAGAAAGATCGTGTTTTGGGCATTCATCTTCGGCCAGGAGGAGGTCCAAATACCAGATAACTGTGCACCTCCCTGAAAGAGGAGAGCTTGCCTGCAGAGACTGCTCTGACCACTGAAACTCAGGGAAGAGACCTAGTCTCCCTGGTCTGCTGATATAGTGTAACAAAATCACCAGAGGAACAATCTCTAAACAGAGACAACTATAACAACTAACTCCAGAGATTACCAGATGGCGAAAGGTAAACGTAAGAATCTTACTAACAGAAACCAGGACTACTCACTATCATCAGAACCCAGCACTCCCACTTCGCCCAGTCCAGGGCACCCCAACACACCTGAAAAGCTAGAACTGGATTTAAAAGCATATCTCATGATGATGGTAGAGGACATCAAGAAGGACTTAAATAACTCACTTAAAGAAATTCAGGAGATCACTGCTAAACAAGTAGAAGACATTAAAGAGGAAACACAAAAATCCCTTAAAGAATTACAGGAAAACATAACCAAACAGGTAGAAGACATTAAAGAGGAAACACAAAAATCCATTAAAGAATTGCAGGAAAACACAACCAAACAGGTGATGGAATTGAATAAAACCATCCAAGACCTAAAAAGGGAAGTAGACACAATAAAGAAAACCCAAAGTGAGGCAACAGTGGAGATAGAAACACTAGGAAAGAAATCTGGAACCATAGATGCGAGCATCAGCAACAGAATACAAGAAATGGAAGAGAGAATCTCAGGTGCAGAAGATTCCATAGAGAACATCGGCACAACAATCAAAGAAAATGGAAAATGCAAAAAGATCCTAACTCAAAACATCCAGGAAATCCAGGACACAATGAGAAGACCGAACCTACGGATAATAGGAGTGGATGAGAATGAAGATTTTCAACTCAAAGGACCAGCAAACATCTTCAACAAGATCATTGAAGAAAACCTCCCAAATCTAAAGAAAGAGATACCCATGAACATACAAGAAGCCTACAGAACTCCAAATAGACTGGACCAGAAAAGAAATTCCTCCCGACACATAATAATCAGAACAACATATGCACTAAACAAAGATAGAATACTAAAAGCAGTAAGGGAAAAAGGTCAAGTAACATATAAAGGCAAGCCTATCAGAATTACACCAGATTTTTCACCAGAGACTATGAAAGCCAGAAGAGCCTGGACAGATGTTATACAGACACTAAGAGAACACAAATTCCAGCCCAGGCTACTATACCCAGCCAAACTCTCAATTACCATAGATGGAGAAACCAAAGTATTCCACGACAAAACTAAATTCACCCATTATCTCTCCATGAATCCAGCCCTTCAAAGGATAATAACAGAAAAAAACCAATACAAGGACGGGAACCACGCCCTAGAAAAAACAAGAAGACAATCCCTCAACAAAACTAAAAGAAGACAGCCACAAGAACAGAATGCCAACTTTAACAACAAAAACAACAGGAAGCAACAATTACTTTTCCTTAATATCTCTTAATATCAATGGTCTCAACTCCCCAATAAAAAGACATAGACTAACAGACTGGCTACACAAACAGGACCCAACATTCTGCTGCTTACAGGAAACCCATCTCAGGGAAAAAGATAGACACTACCTCAGAGTGAAAGGCTGGAAAACAATTTTCCAAGCAAATGGTCTGAAGAAACAAGCTGGAGTAGCCATTTTAATATCAGATAAAATCGACTTCCAACCCAAAGTTATTAAAAAAGACAAGGAGGGACACTTCATACTCATCAAAGGTAAAATCCTCCGAGAGGAACTCTCAATTCTGAATATCTACACTCCAAATGCAAGGGCAGCCACATTCATTAAAGACACTTTAGTAAAGCTCAAAGCACACATTGTACCTCACACAATAATAGTGGGAGACTTCAACACACCACTTTCATCAATGGACAGATCATGGAAACAGAAACTAAACAGGGACACAGTGAAACTAACAGAAGTTATGAAACAAATGGACCTGACAGATATCTACAGAATATCTTATCCTAAAACAAAAGGATATACCTTCTTCTCAGCACCTCACGGGACCTTCTCCAAAATTGACCATATAATTGGTCACAAAACAGGCCTCAACAGATACAAAAATATTGAAATTGTCCCATGTATCCTATCAGACCACCATGGACTAAGACTGATCTTCAATAACAACATAAATAATGGAAAGCCAACATTCACATGGAAACTGAACAACACTCTTCTCAATGATACCTTGGTCAAGGAAGGAATAAAGAAAGAAATTAAAGACTTTTTAGAGTTTAATGAAAATGAAGCCACAACATACCCAAACCTATGGGACACAATGAAAGCATTTCTAAGAGGGAAACTCATAGCTCTGAGTGCCTCCAAGAAGAAATGGGAGAGAGCACATACTAGCAGCTTGACAACACATCTAAAAGCTCTAGAAAAAAAGGAAGCAAATTCACCCAAGAGGAGTAGACGGCAGGAAATAATCAAACTCAGGGGTGAAATCAACCAAGTGGAAACAAGAAGAACTATTCAAAGAATTAACCAAACGAGGAGTTGGTTCTTTGAAAAAATCAACAAGATAGATAAACCCTTAGCTAGACTCACTAAAAAGCACAGGGACAAAATCCTAATTAACAAAATCAGAAATGAAATGGGGAGACATAACAACAGATCCTGAAGAAATCCAAAACACCATCAGATCCTTCTACAAAAGGCTATACTCAACAAAACTGGAAAACCTGGACGAAATGGACAAATTTCTGGACAGATACCAGGTACCAAAGTTGAATCAGGATCAAGTTGACTATCTAAACAGTCCCATATCACATAAAGCAATAGAAGCAGTTATCAATAGTCTCCCAGCCAAAAAAGGCCCAGGACCAGACGGGTTTAGTGCAGAGTTCTATCAGACCTTCAAAGAAGATCTAATTCCAGTTCTGCACAAACTATTTCACAAAATAGAAGTAGAAGGTACTCTACCCAACTCATTTTATGAAGCCACTATTACTCTGATACCTAAACCACAGAAAGACCCAACAAAGATAGAGAACTTCAGACCAATTTCTCTTATGAATATCGATGCAAAAATCCTCAATAAAATTCTCGCTAACCGAATCCAAGAACACATTAAAGCAATCATCCATCCTGACCAAGTAGGTTTTATTCCAGGGATGCAGGGATGGTTTAATATACGAAAATCCATCAATGTAATCCATTATATAAACAAACTCAAAGACAAAAACCACATGATCATCTCATTAGATGCAGAAAAAGCATTTGACAAGATCCAACACCCATTCATGATAAAAGTCTTGGAAAGATCAGGAATTCAAGGCCCATACCTAAACATGATAAAAGCAATCTACAGCAAACCAGTAGCCAACATCAAAGTAAATGGAGAGAAGCTGGAAGCAATCCCACTAAAATCAGGGACTAGACAAGGCTGCCCACTTTCTCCCTACCTTTATAACATAGTACTTGAAGTATTAGCCAGAGCAATTCGACAACAAAAGGAGATCAAGGGGATACAAATTGAAAAAGAGGAAGTCAAAATATCACTTCTGCAAATGATATGATAGTATATATAAGTGACCCTAAAAATTCTACCAGAGAACTCCTAAACCTGATAAACAGCTTCGGTGAAGTAGCTGGATATAAAATAAACTCAAACAAGTCAATGGCCTTTCTCTATACAAAGAACAAACAGGCTGAGAAAGAAATTAGGGAAACAACACCCTTCTCAATAGTCACAAATAATATAAAATATCTTGGCGTGACTCTAACTAAGGAAGTGAAAGATCTATATGATAAAAACTTCAAATCTCTGAAGAAAGAAATTAAAGAAGATCTCAGAAGATGGAAAGATCTCCCATGCTCATGGATTGGCAGGATCAACATTGTAAAAATGGCTATCTTGCCAAAAGCAATCTACAGATTCAATGCAATCCCCATCAAAATTCCAACTCAATTCTTCAACGAATTAGAAGGAGCAATTTGCAAATTCATCTGGAATAACAAAAAACCTAGGATAGCAAAAAGTCTTCTCAAGGATAAAAGAACCTCTGGTGGAATCACCATGCCTGACCTAAAGCTTTACTACAGAGCAATTGTGATAAAAACTGCATGGTACTGGTATAGAGACAGACCAGTAGACCAATGGAATAGAATTGAAGACCCAGAAATGAACCCACACACCTATGGTCACTTGATCTTCAACAAGGGAGCTAAAACCATCCAGTGGAAGAAAGACAGCATTTTCAACAATTGGTGCTGGCACAACTGGTTGTTATCATGTAGAAGAATGCGAATCGATCCATACTTATCTCCTTGTACTAAGGTCAAATCTAAATGGATCAAAGAACTTCACATAAAACCAGAGACACTGAAACTTATAGAGAAGAAAGTGGGGAAAAGCCTTGAAGATATGGGCACAGGGGAAAAATTCCTGAACAGAACAGCAATGGCTTGTGCTGTAAGATCGAGAATTGACAAATGGGACCTAATGAAACTCCAAAGTTTCTGCAAGGCAAAAGACACCGTCAATAAGACAAAAAGACCACCAACAGATTGGGAAAGGATCTTTACCTATCCTAAATCAGATAAGGGACTAATATCCAACATATATAAAGAACTCAAGAAGGTGGACTTCAGAAAATCAAATAACCCCATTAAAAAATGGGGCTCAGAACAGGACAAAGAATTCTCACCTGAGGAATACCGAATGGCAGAGAAGCACCTGAAACAATGTTCAACATCCTTAATCATCAGGGAAATGCAAATCAAAACAACCCTGAGATTCCACCTCACACCAGTCAGAATGGCTAAGATCAAAAATTCAGGTGACAGCAGATGTTGGCGTGGATGTGGAGAAAGAGGAACACTCCTCCATTGTTGGTGGAATTGCAGGCTTGTACAACCACTCTGGAAATCAGTCTTGCAGTTCCTCAGAAAATTGGACATAGTACTACCGGAGGATACAGCAATACCTCTCCTGGGCATATATCCAGAAGATGCCCCAACTGGTAAGAAGGACACATGCTCCACTATGTTCATAGCAGCCTTATTTATAATAGCCAGAAGCTGGAAAGAACCCAGATGCCCCTCAACAGAGGAATGGATACAGAAAATGTGGTACATCTACACAATGGAGTACTACTCAGCTATTAAAAAGAATGAATTTATGAAATTCCTAGCCAAATGGATGGACCTGGAGGGCCTCATCCTGAGTGAGGTAACACATTCACAAAGGAACTCACACAATATATACTCACTGATAAGTGGATATTAGTCCAAAACCTAGGATACCCAAGATATAAGATATAATTTCCTAAACACATGAAACTCAAGAAAAATCAAGACTGAAGTGTGGACACTATGCCCCTCCTTAGATTTGGGAACAAAACACCCATGGAAGGAGTTACAGAGACAAAGTTTGGAGCTGAGATGAAAGGATGGTCCATGTAGAGACTTCCATATCCAGGGATCCACCCCATAATCAGCATCCAAACGCTGACACCATTGCATACACTAGCAAGATTTTATCGAAAGGACCCAGATGTAGCTGTCTCTTGTGAGACTATGCCGGGGCCTAGCAAACACAGAAGTGGATGCTCACAGTCAGCTAATGGATGGATCACAGGGCTCCCAATGGAGGAGCTAGAGAAGGTAGCCAAGGAGCTAAAGGGATCTGCAACCCTATAGGCGGAACAACATTATGAACTAACCAGTACCCCGGAGCTCTTGACTCTAGCTGCATATGTATCAAAAGATGGCCTTGTCAGCCATCACTGGAAAGAGAGGCCCATTGGACACGCAAAATTTATATGCCCCAGTACAGGAGAACACCAGGGCCAAAAAGGGGGAGTGGGTGGGTAGGGGAGTGGGGGTGGGTGGGTATGGGGGACTTTTGGTATAGCATTGGAAATGTAAATGAGCTAAATACCTAATAAAAAATGGAAAAAAAAAGAAATGTATGAAATAGAAAGCTTAAAAAATCTCCTAAATAATAATTTGAGTATTTAAAGAGTCAGAGGAATGTTTTGGTCACCATAACTTTTATATCAAAATAGAAGTTATTATTAGTTACCTAGGGCATATATGCTTTGGAATATATATATTCTGATATAGATTTAGACAATTTATTTATAGTTTATATTTTTAAACTGTTTAGCTTTCAAAATATGGAAAATTCTTCTGTTCCTAAAAGCCCCAGTGACAAACAATATTTTAACTGGAAAAGACACTAACAAATAAGTTTAATTTCCACATTGTCCAGGAGAGAAATCACAGGTTACCCAGAAGGACAATTCCATCATTCTACTTCTCCTGGTATCATTTATTATCATAAAACAAGATGAGTTTTTTCTTTAATAATATACTAACAATTTATGAAATAACCCTTGATAATTAATAGAACTAGTATTTTCCTTGAGCATATATATTTCAGATTCATAAGTAATCTTACAACTAATGAGTTAGAAGGTAATAATAGTGCAGTAATATTTATTTATAGAAATTATATCATATGCACATTAATGTAGAGAGATAGTTATCATGCTTGTTTTATATGCTATATCTAGGATATAGTAAGGTATTCTACCTGAAAATCACTAGAAAAATGTATATACTTGAACAGGGAAAGGGGAAAAGTGCATATCACAGTGCAATGCCAAACAAGGCAGCCTAGCTTGAAGAACATATCAGGCACCAGCTTTGAGGATTGCCTCCACTCCAGTTGTTCAGGACCCACATGAAGACCAAGCTGCATGTCTGCAACATTTGTGGGGGTGCCTAGGTCCAGCCTGTATATGTTCTTTGGTTGGTGGTCCAGTCTCTGAGAGCCATAAGGATCCAGGTTAATTGACTCTGTTGGTCTTCTGTGGTGTTCCTATTCCCTCTGGGGTCCCTAATCCTTCCTCCTATTCTTCCATCAGAATCCCTAAACACCATCCACTGTTTGGCAATGGGTGTCTGCTTCTTTCTGAGTCAGCTGCAGGGTGCAGCCTCTCAGAGAACAGCCAGGATAGACTCTTTTCTACTAGCATAACAGTATTAATAGCGTCAGGGATTAGTGCTTTCCTATGAGATGAGTTTTAAGTTGGGCTGGCTATTGCTTAGCCATTCCCTAGGTTTCTACTCCATCTTCTGTCCCTATATTTCTTGTAAACAGGACAAATTGTAGGTCGAAGGTTTTGTGGGTGAGTTGGTGTACCTATTGTTCCACTGGGATTCCTACTGGCTATAAGAGATAGCCTTTTCAATTCCATATCCCCAGTTCTGTGAGTTGCAGCTAAGGATACCCCCCGCCTCCATTGATTTTTAAGTGCCTCATTTATCCCAGGTCTCTGTCATGTCCTGGAGGTGCCCCATACCTCTCCAGCCCAGACAGTTGCAGATTTACATTTATTCTTATGGTCATGTGGCCGTCTCTCCTGTCCCTCCCCACATCTGATCCTAACCATCCCCCTATTCCTCTCCCCTTCCCCATCCCACCCAGATCCCTCTCTCTATCTGCCATAATTATTTTGTTCCTTCTTCTAAGTGAGAACCCAGCATCCTCTCTTGCAACAGAGGCATTTTCTTAATTGAGATTCCCTCCTCTCAGATGACCTGACCTGTTGTTAAGTGACTATTCATTACAGCTCCCCATGTCATAACTTTTCCTTATGCTTTGTCTGGACAACAGGCTGCCATAGACAAGAGTTTGCAGTACCTACCAACATAAATGTCTAAACAAAAATGTCTTTGAAATGTCTATCAATAACATCTACCATCTCCAAATCACTGACAAGTTGACTCTAGGCGTTCCTTTATATGAACTTGTCACTCATAAGGAGATGCTTATATTTTAACACTTATATTTTAACAAACCATCTGCAGCTTAAGAAGTCAGGACATAGCAAAGGATGAGTGAGTAGTTTAGTAGCTAAAATCTTTAATTCTCATTTCAGGTCTTGTTGTGAAAAGGGACAATCTTTACATATAGCTCTAACTTGAATTTAAAACTTTGATAGTATAATGAAAACAAAGTCACTGGCATTCCTCCCTACAACCTCATTGTCATTCTCTGGAATGTTATCCAGTCTTCTGCCTTCAAGATTAAATTGTAAGTCTTCCCATACAAGAGAGTAAGACAAAGGATTTAGAAACACTGTTCCCAACACCCATCAACTATCAGTCCTTTAATTCTCATTCACACATGTATGCTCACATAGGCACATGCAGCCACATGTCTGCACACAGGCATGAACAAACCTCTATATAATTTTTTCCAACATGATGTTTAACTAAATGCAACCACTATATTTTTGATGTAGAGCTTTTCTTACAAGGAACACATGATAGAAATTATTTTCCTAGGCACTTGTTACAAAAAGAAAATAAACTAAAATTTACATTTGTAAAAAATAATGAAGATTGAAGATATGGCTCTATGCTTAAGAACACTCTTAAACTGCTCTTGTAGAGGACCAGAGTTTAGTTCCCAATGTCCATATGAATGCTCACAGCCAACTGTAAGTCTACTTCTAGAAGATGCAATGCCCTTTTCTGGCTTCCACAGATACCTTGCCCACCCCATGGTGTCAATACAGGCATGCAGACAAACTATTCATTGACATGCAGTAAAAGTAAATCTTAAAAAGTGAGTAACTCTCATTATACAATTGATTAGTTGCAATGATATGTTTAGTTTCTCTGGACATCTATTTGTCATATTGAAGTTTATTCTGTGTATGGGATATCTTCTTCGCTTTGCAGAATAAAGGAATGCATTAGAGTCAAGAACCCATTGTACATCTAACAATGGATGCATAGGTCAGTGATAGGAAACCTGTAAATGCTCTGAAGTTATAAATAATGTTTTTTTCACAAGTTTGTGCTTCTTACCTCTTATAATGTTATTGAAAATAATATATTGATATAGGGAGTGGGCTCTAGACTAAGTGGGCACTAGAATAATGAGATATATAAAAAGATGTTAGGTCTCACTTGACATTCAGTGATTTAGAATATATTTCTGTAAATATAAGGCAGAAATTTACAACACTAATAGGGTGTATAAAAATTCTGGCTGGCTCATAAGCTAGTAAGTTGGAATCCATTGATCAAAAACAATTGATGTTTTAGTTAAAATGGCAAAAATGTGGGAGTCTATGTTAAGAATCTGGAGGTTTTAGTATTTTTTTTTTTGTCTCTTTAACAATTCGGATACTTTTTTTTTTTTGTCATGAACACAAGATAGATAGAATTAACCCTTACATACAAATGACTCCAAGTGTTCAATATCTTTATTCACAGACTTTGAATCAAGTATTTCACAAGTAATTGAAGTTCAATAAATATTTACTCAATAAATGAATGAATGAGTGACATGGAAGAGAAACAAAATACAAATAATAATATTAGTGCCATGATTAAAATTAATAACGTGTCTTTTAAAAGACCCTTGTGAAGGCCAGATGTTGTATGCATATGAATTAATGAGTAAGCAGTGGAAACATTTGTGGCTGGCATCTGAGATAATGAGGGAATACAGGATACAAGATGTTGAACAGCCGGGATGAAAATCCTCTGTTGATGCCTCTAGCAAAAAACTGACTCTTTCGCTTGGTCAAAATGTCCATTCTTGGCTTCGTACACCAGATGATGTTTTATCTCCTTCCCATATTGGAGAGAAGCAGCAGGCTGGCATGATGTCACAGCACAGTAATTAAATCACACGTTTCTCTGAAATGATTTGGGATGGAATCGTATTTGATATCATAGAGTTTTCTCTTTGTTTTTAGTAAATTTCTATAATATAATAACTAAGATAAACTAACTCACCAAAGCAAAAGAAGAGTGTTTTGTTGGCAAACTTATGACCTTTGGCAAGCTAGATAACTCAAGACTCAGTTTTCTTATTTGCAAAGTGTAGGATATTTTATGTACTTTCCAGTATAAGAAGAAAATAACATTTATACGTCAACCAACTTTGCAACCGGAATGGAATGTTTAGTGTTATAAATGAATAAAGAAATATGTTAATGAAATACAAATGGATTGAATGGGTCAAAATTCATTTTAAATTATAATTCATTAGAACAGACATCTGCCACCTGCTTTTGTCTACACTATAAATCTGAGTAGGCAGGAGTGGAGTATCTATTTCTGTTGTTCCAGGAAATCAGGCTTAGACTAAATTGACTTTCTGAAATGATTTTTGCACATAGAAGGAAAGCATCAGAAGAACTTTAACCTGAGCCAAACTACTACATCCAATGTTCTTTGTCTTATTGCACTACTGTCTGGGGGACTGGACATCTGTCGGGAAACAAAATTGAAAATATCATAATGCAACATCTATTACAGTGGGATTCAGAAAAGCAGAGGGCTCTGCTGAAATGAAGAGGAAAAGGGCAAATACATTGCTCATTTTATACTGTGACATCAGGATTGCCACTTGCCTGGGTACAGAGAGCTTAGACAGACCTGTGTTCAAAGCCAGCTCATGTAGCCAGCATCTGAGGTTGAGAGGATGACCTTGCTCCCTCAGGTTTAAAATCAGAATGAACCTACCAGCTCCTACTTGATGGGCAACATAAATTGGATGGCATAGAAAATCTAGCACATGGTAGAAAATCTATAACCATTAGCGATTGCTTTCAATACAATCTTTGTGAATAGTTTCCTTTACTCAGGATGGGAAGAAATCAATGTTTGATGTCCAGCTTTTCCTTCAAACAGCTTTGTGACTTCTGGAAATTTTAACTCTTTCTGGACTTGGGCTCATGAGAAAAAAATCCCACAGATACCAAGTGGGATAATAACAATAACAATAATAATGTCTGCCCTGATATCAAAATGCCCATGATTGTGAGAGAATGTAGGAGTATTGTTTTGCTGGTCCATTGTTTATCAAGATTACTAGTTACAGAATATAGCTGAATACAAAATCCCTTTTTGTATTTTTTCCCAATTTTCCATGGCTCTGAACTGCTAAGCTGCTAAGTACAGTATGGATAAAATGTCTCTTGCTGCACACTGACCTCTTGTCTTCCACACAGACCTGTGCAACACATGAATGTTTTGTCTTTTGTAAAAAAAAAAAAAAAAAATCTTATCAAGCTTGAACACATGCACATCCACTGAAAAGGGAGCACAAATCACCCACAGCTGGAAATTCTGTTAATTATTTTTTATAATCCATATATATTCTTTATGTTTTCAAAATGAACATGTTATGCGTGGAAAATTACCGAAGATACATTTGCATGTAAACCACTAATGTAAAAGATCAGCTGAACTCCCAAATCTCAAGGATGGTTGTTTTGGTCTAAGACTTTGTGAATATGCTTGAGTTAGAGATTTCAAATAATAGACCTAATGTCCTGAGCTTGTCTTTGTAAATTGGAGTAGTTCACAGGTCATTTAGTTGCTTTTCTTGTTTCTGTGATAAAATATTCAGACAAAAACAACTTAAGAAAGAGACAGCTTATTCAGGCTCATATTATGAGTGGACAGTCCATCATAGAAGGCAAGTTAAAGAAGCAGAGACTTGAGGCAGCTGGTCAATCATCACCTACCATAATACAGCAGCAGAGACTGATAAATGCTTTAGTTTCACTTTCTTATTCAGCTAGGTACCACAGCCTCGCTGAATGTTACACCATTAGGGTAACTCTTCCTATTTTAGTAACTTTATCTAGATAATTCCTCAAAGTCATGACCGGTGACTTGTATCTTCAGTTTCTCTAGCTCCTGTCACTTTGAAAATATAAATCTGAATCATACAACTCTAGGGAAAGAATGGAGGTGCAAGATTAGTTATTTGACTGTTGCCAACCATTCTCTGGTCTCTATGTACCCCAATTACCCAGTAGAGCGCAGGATATGTATAACGATAATGTAAGCATAGTATCTATGTTCAGTTTGATCATATCTACTTGTATATCAATTTACATTGACTCATCTAAAAAATTCTCTACGATATTCAGAGAATTTGGTCCTTTTATCATCCTGGCTCTTGGTGTCTGAGATCAGGAATAGCCCCTAACTTTTCTTGGTGTCAGTTTAAATATCTAAAAATGCAGACACAATATTCTTTGTCATTTTGATTTTTTTCCCCTAAGGATCTGAGCCTTTATTTTCTCCATAAATTTTTTCTCAACTTCAGGACATGAGTCAACCACACAATCTGGCAAGAGGTTGGACAACTATATACAAATGCTTAATTAAAGACAGATGCATGAAGCTGCAGCTCAGTGAAAGCTAAAATTTAATCAGGATGAAGGTTTTGAGGTCCTGACTGTGTTCGAGGATGAGAGATGACAGGAGAACACACACAGTAAGGGTGGGATGAGATTTGTTGCTGCCCATGATCTCTTACATAGTGCTCACAGAAGACAAAGTTGCAGTCAGATGTAGGAAGAGAAGGCTACAAGGGGGGAGAATCCAGAACAAATATTGTTTGGCTCAGATTCACATTATGGCATCTGTCTTTAAAGTTTTTGTCCCTGAGAATCAAAAGGAAAAAAAAAAAGGTAATTTAACGAAATATCATTTTCCCCTTCACAACCATCTAGATACAAAGGACTTTGGGAACACTCTTAAAATAGTATCCATCAATCTCACAATGTGTTTTTGTTTAAGTATCATTGCAGATATCTTGGTCATTAGTTTAAGTGCAAATATCTATCAAGTAAGTACATTCTTAAAGAAAGGGAATGCTTTCTAGATAGAATGTGGCAAATTTTCTCCCAAAAATGTGTGATATTAAATCATATACTACTGACTTTCCAATTATTGACAAAGTATATTATTACCTTTGAGTAGATTCAAACCTGATTTTTAAAAATTATATAATTTTGCTCTCTAAAATACCTGTAAATATTATTAGAAATTTGTACTTGGTCTGGAAAATATGAATGAGGAATATGTCTCTGACTCATAGCTTGTAATTTATATATTATTACATATCTGATAATAAATATAAATAATTAGGTCTGTTACACACACCCAAATTTGGCCAAATTACTGAAGTTTTAAAGTCCAGTTTTGACCAAATCATACCCAAAAGGACAGCCTCAGCTATTTTAGGAACTAATTTAGTGCAATCCTCATAGAAAGCAATGAGCTATATCTTCAACATTCCCCTGGTACACATCCTTTGTCTTTGTCTTCCTAACCATAGAAATGCATTCTTCCACTGTGATCACACATTACAGACTGCTGTCAGTACTAAGATATTCACATATAAATATATATTGAGAGTCTACCAAGGACTAAGCCCTGTTTATTACTGAATGAATCTACCCTCACAGAACTTAGACATTGCAGACAGTCATGAAAACGTAGGATGCTATCAAAAGAAAGAGAAAACCACTCACCTGAGGATATGAAGTTATTAGTCAAAGAAGAACCCTCCTTCTTTTTAAAAAGTTGTAACATTTTAGTTTAGGAGTACATCATAATTTAATAAGACAGTCTTTATTGAGAGACAAAAAGGAAATAATGTCTTGAGAAGATTTGCTTGCTCAGTAGCTACAAGGAACAACCAGTTTTTATACACAGGATGAGGGAGTTTTGCAAGCACTAAAATAGAATGATCACCAAGAGTTACTGTTAAATTAAAATTAGAGGAAACAATATTTGCATTGGCTTATAAAATGCATAAAATGTTCCTGGAAGATTCTGTAAGAAGTTAACAACTGCTATCTAAGGAGGTGGAAGCATAGGAAGTGGGGCGAGCAAACGGAGAAAACTTCTGCTACAATTATCTTTAAGTAAATTTTTAATATCTCAATACTTAAATCATATTACATTTTAGAAATAAAATACATACATAGCTTTTACTATTGCTGAAACCTCAATGTCTGTTTATTGTCCATTATAGCTGCACTGGTTTTTAGAAAGTGTGTTATATTCTGAATACTGTTTCTGTTACAATTAAATCATTGAAGTATTTTCTCCAGGCTCCTACATCCTGTAGGTGAACTCCTACATCACTACACGTTCACTGTTAATGAAACATAACAAATTTCTTAAGACTTTAGTTTTACATTGTGTTTAAGAACTCCATGAGACACCATCTGATATTTCATCTGTAAATTTTCTATTACTTTAAGATTCATACAGAGATTTGGGTACCATAAGTAGATTTTAAAAGGTGTGCAATGTGATTAATCCTGACACACTATTCTAAATACTTGGCTATTGACCTACTAACAACAGTTGCTGTTCTTGACCTTTCATGGCCTTAGGATGCTTCTGTTTCATCCGTGACATTCATCACCATCAAGTGAGCCTCCCAGCCCTTAGAATCATTGACCAATATTGGTCCATGAGGACAAAGGAAGCAGAGACAACAAATGAGGTGGAGGAGCAATGGGAGCTCACAAGCTCTGTGAGTACTTATGGAAATGACAACACCAGGATTAGTTACAGCAAGGAAGATCAACTTTACTTGGTGTGATTCAAAGTCTATATAATGGAGTGGCAAATTAGTTAAACTACTTTGGCTCCCAGAGGGTCGCAAGTGCATACCAGCCCAAAAGCTCTCTGGATTCGCAAATGAAAAACACACATTTGCCAGATTAATTTCAATATATCTTAATTAGCTCAATGGCTAGGCACTTCGAAGACTTCCCACAGTCAGAAAATACGCCCCTCCAGTATTCCTGGCTTAACACCTCCTAAATCCATATTTTATCTTTGCTTCCCTGGCTCCTTCTGGACAATCTCCTGTCATTGCTGCCCAAGATGCTTCTGGGCTGTCCTGACTGGTTTTGTGTGTCAACTTGACACAAGCTGGAGTTATCACAGAGAAAGGAGCATCAAGTAAAGAAATGCCCCCATGAGATCCATCTGTAAGGCATTTTCTCAATTAGTAATGAAGGTAGGAGGGCTCATTGTGGGTGGTACCTTTCCTGGGTTGGGAGTCTTGGGTTCTATAAGGAAGCAAGCTGAGCAAGCCAAGGGAAGCAAGTCAGTAGGAAACATCCCTCCATGGCCTCTGCCTCAGCTTCTGCTTGCTGGCCTGCCTGAGTTCCAATCCTGACTTTCTTTGGTGATCAACAGCAACATGGAAATGTAAGCTGAATAAACCTTTTCCTCCCCAACTTGCCTCTTGGTCATGATGTTTGTGCAGGAATAGAAACCCTAAGACATGAGCTGCCCTTCCAGGGACCAGTTTCCTTCTTGTACCTTTATGTTGTCTGTTACTCCCTCCTGTTCCTTCCAAGTGCAGGCAGTCCTACACCTTCTGGCTGTCCTTTCTTCCTCTCCTTGCATTCTTCCCCAGGAACCCAGATGCCCAACCTCTTTCATCCTGCCCAGCCATCAGTCATTGACCCTTTATTGATCTATCAAAAACCAATTGAGGACAGGGACCTTCAGAGTTTGGACATGCAGATTCTGAATCTTGGGAGCTGAATTAAGACAAAGTATTAGAACCAATCCCCAACAATACAATTTTTGGGAAAGGGGTCAGAATATCCAGAATGGGCAAATGTCATTGTCTGCTGGATTAAGGTACCAAATGCCTCCTTAGCATAGAGACACATTCCGGAAATTTCAGATACTAACTGAACAGGTTCTTCTTAGGAGAAAGGAAGTTAAACTTGTAATCTTAACTAAGGCTACATGGCATTCTGCAAGTAGAGACATATGGGGAGTTTTAAACTCCCCAGACAAGGTCAGAGAAGGAGAAGCCCTGTTAGTAGAGGGAGTCCTCCACTTTGCACCAAGCCCAGAAGACTATCTGGACAATGGCAAACTTTGACCCTAATTACCAGGGCAACAGCACTGCCCATGACATGATTGATTTTTAGCATATGGTTCCCTCAGGTATTTTAACTACAATCACGTTTTTAAGGGTTCGGTTGAAGATCTGAGAGACCACTGTAACAATGCCTAGTTCTCACTAAATTTCCCTTTCCTTTCCAGTACTGTGTATTACAGCTAGTATTAGCTGAGCGTACAGAATCCCAGCTGTGGGTCCTCAGATTAGGAAGATTACTTGGTCCTAGTTAAACTGCCCTGCTCATTGTTATGGTCTGGAAACTTGAACAAAGAAAAGCAGGAATACATTCTCAAGGCTCATTCTGCTTTAAATAGCTCAGAGATCAATACTGTATAAGTCTATGGTCAAGTCCGTGTGGTCAAACCCCTCAATTGCACTTACTTTTTAATATGGCCCCATGTTCTCCCCTAAATCCTCACCATAGTTTCTAGTGAAATTCCTTGAATTTATATATTAAGTTGGGGAAGGAAGAAATGATCTTTTATCAAGGTTAAATATTGAGATTTGTAAATGCAATGAATATGTTATTTATATGCCCTTCTATGGCCTTCAAAAGGAGCTTTATATCTTTCTCTTAAAACAATTGCTTATTCTTTATTAGTTTAATTCTCAAAAATACTTGAGAGTATTTTCAGCAATATTGTAAATGATCTCATTTTCTTTTGCGTTTTATGGTTGGTTATTGGTACAGAGGGACATTCTTGATGGCTTGTAGTAAATGTGTAGCTGGAAATTTTATTTACATTTTCTAATTAGTTTCCGTAGTTTATTTCTGCTGATTCTGTTTGATACCCTGTGTGTATTGCACTGTCATCTGCATCTAATTATACTTTTGACTTTTCCTTTCCAATCTTCCCTGTTTATTTCACTTTTCTTACTATGTTGCATGCTGTTCAGGACAGTGTCCAGCCTCACAGATAGCCAAAACCTCCTGCATATAATTTTGCTGGTGATGGCTTTTATTTTCAAAGTTATGGATTGCGTTCTTTGTGTGTCCTTAATAAGCACACATTAGCACATAAAAAGTGTTCAGTGTTCACTTCTTTGAGGTATCTTCTATTGATTCAAAACTGTAGAATTTTATCCATTATTTTTTCAAATCTATTGAGATTTTTGTCTTGTTTTTTAATGATTCATAACTCTATACATTTTATGTGGTTGAACTACTGTTATTGAATATAAACCATATGTAGCTGTTATTCTATGTCCTTTTAGTTCTTTATAATATCCACTTTGTTGATATAAAACTATTAGACTTTATAGTTACAAGCTATCTGGGTGGACACTCTGAGTCTCTCACTCTTAGTTCAAACATTAGTAATGCCATATTTGAGTGCCTGTCAATATTTGGATGTAGGTGTCCTATATTTCTAACAAGAATCAGAAGTAAATGTTATAGTATCTTAATTTCTTAGTCTTTGAGAAGCTTGTTCAAGACACTCACTGAAGGTTGCTTGTCTGTACTCTCTATCTGTGTTGTCTAGTGATTCGATGACTATGCTCACACCTATTTCTCTGCACTTCATCTTCCAGACATACTTCCTGTTTGTCTGGTTGTTTGACTGCCAGAGCTCTGTATACATGATGCCTATTGCAAAGAACATCATTTCTATTTCAGTCAGAATGAGATTGATGCCCCATTTCTACCTTTCCATGATGCTTTATTTCTTCTCCATGCCAATGTACTGAAATTACAGTATTGTACTTTCTGTTTTGTGGTCTGTTACCATGGTGATATGAGCATATTTCATAGTAAAGAAGCTCATTTCAGCCCTGGCATTCCTATACAGCTTCAAGATACACACTGCAACTTTAGTTCTGTTTCTTTAACTACAAACCTCACTCAGTATTCACAATTTTGGAATTTAACTAATATTTTTGAAATGAGCCTTTTACTTGTACTTATATTTCCAGTAGATAAATAATTCAGTGTCTGAATGTGTAAGTGTGAACCTTGAGCTTAGAGTAAAGAAACAGTATTGGATTTCAAATTGGGGAAACATTTATATTATACATATGATTACTTTGTGTAGATTGAGGGTGTGGTAATAAAATTAACAGAGGCCATAATTATAGTCTCCACCTCCAAATATTTCCTACAGAGTTGCTGTCAGTGACATTAAACAAATTGCTCACAGTTACTAAATATATTGGGCATGTATTTTAGTGGGAGAAATAATGACATCTGGATGACATTTTACAGAACTCTCAAATGCTTGTTTGCTTATCTAATCAAGAAAATTAGTGGATGCTCACAGTCATCTATAGGATGCAACACAGGGCCACCAATGGAGGAGCTAGAGAAAGCACCCAAGGAGCTGAAGGGATCTGCAACCCTATAGGTGGAACAACAATATGAACTAACCAGTACCCCCAGAGCTCATGTCTCTAGCTGCATATGTAGCAGAAGATGGCCTAGTTGGCCATCATTGGGAAGAGAGGCCCCTAGGTCTTGTAAAATTTATATGCCCCAGTACAGGGGAATGCCAGAGCTAAGAAGTGGGAGTGGGTAGGTAGGGGAGCAGGGCAGGGAAAAGATATAGGGAAATTTCAGGATAGAATTTGAAATGGAAGTAAAGAAAATGCTAATAAAAAGGAAGGAAAACAAAACAAAATAAAAACCAACCAACCAACCAAACAAACAAACAAAAATTAGCTTAGGACATAAAGAAGACCCACTTTATAGATGACTAGTATGTAAAGGAATGCAATATGGCTGAAGAGATAGGAAACAATGATCTACTGAGATAGTAAAATCAGATTTTAGTTTCATATTTCACTTCCACAGTCTGAACCTTAGGCAGCTTACTCCCATACTACCTTCACAGAGCTGTTGAAGTATTTAATGGGATTACATATGAACATGTGCATACATAAGTCTTCAAAAAGTCACTGCATAGTATATTTGGGTCTCTGTATAATAAATGAGTGAAGAATTTATCTGGATCCAGAGAGACAATGACACTGACATACTATGCCTGCTTTAGACTTGGCACATGTATTCTTCAAGCAAAAATCCACATCAGTGAAGGTGTCACCCAAAGATTATGTTGCTTTAGACTGCCTTTGTCACTCGTGCAGTTCAGTCCTTCACACTACAAAAAAATAAACCCATGAATATGTTCTATGGAGAGGAATCCAGAGTCTGCAGAATAGAAATAGTCATAAATATATCTTCATTTTCCTGTCTGACAAACTTAGGAGGTGATTTTACTCCTAAGTGACTGGAAATGGTTCTTTGTGTCTATGTTTGTGTCTGTCTGTATGTCTTGGTGTATGGGAAAGAGAGACAGACAGACAGACAGAGAGACAATGAGACAGCGAGATAAAAAGAAAGAGACAGTAGGGGGAAATCTACTTCAAATCCATGTAAGTACTTACTTTGGTGCTCCATCCTTCACCAAATCTTATTTCCACTATGGTGATCATACATCATATTTAACACATACTGAAGATTTTATTGAGATTTTGATTTCTAAAAATATGGAGTCTAGTCTCTGTGAGCCCAAGTTAGTTGATTCTATAGATATTCTTTATTATTATTATGTTATTTAATCTATTTTACTGTCCAGTCATTATCCCCTCTCCTAGTCTGCTCTCTGACTGGTCCTCATCCATATCTCCTCCCCCATCTCTAAGAGGGTGTTCCCAACCCCCCATCCCCACCCCAACAGACCTCCCCACTTCTGGTGCCTCAAGTCTCTCCAGGGTTTTGTGTGTCTTCTCTCACTGAGGCCAGACCAGGTAGTCCTCTGTTGTATATGTTCCAGGGCCTCATATCATCTGGTATATGCTGCCTGGTTGGTGGATCAGTGTCTGAGAGATCTTAGGGGTTCGGGTTAGTTGAGATTGCTGATTTCCTATGGGTTCACCTTCCTCCTCAGCTTCTTCCAGCTTTTCACTAATTCAACCACAGGGGTCTCAGATTTCTATCCATTGGTTAGGTGTAAATAAATATCTACATCTGATTCTTTCAGCTGGTTGTTGGGCCTCTTGGAGGGCAGTCATGATAGACTGCTGTCTGTAAGCACACCATAGCATCAGTAATAGTTTCAGGCCTTGAAGTGTCCCCTTTAGCTGGATCCAAATTTGAACCTTTCACTGGACCTCCTTTCCTTCAGGCTCTTTGCTATTTTTGTCCCTGCAGTTCTTTTAGACGGGAACAATTCTGGGTCATAGTTTTTGACTGTAGGATGGCAACCCCATTCCTCCATTTGAGGCCCTGTAAACTACTGGGAAACTCTACAAGTTCCCTCTCCTCACTGTAAGGCATTTCATCTAAGGTCACTCCCTTTGAGTCCTGAGAGTCTCTCACCTCCCTGGTCTCTAGAACATTCTAGATGTTCCCACCACCTCCTACCTCTGGAGGTTACCTGTTTCCATTCTTTCTGCTGGCCCTCAGGATTTCAGTCCTGTTTCACCACCGTTACCCCCACCCAATACCTGATCATGTTACCCTTTCCCCTCCCTGTCCCCTTTTGTATTTAGGTCCTTCTCTTCCTCTGGCCCCTATGATTGTTTTCTTCTCCCTCTCAAGTATGATGGAGGCATCTTCACTTGGGCACTTCGGCTTGATAACCTTTTTGAGTTCTGTAGATTGTATCCTGGGTATTCTGTCCTTTTTTTTAATTCCCCAAGATCCACCTAATGTTTGGCTTGAGTCTCTGCATCTGTTGATAGGTAAAGCCTGTGATGATGGATATGCTTGG
Source organism: Mus musculus (assembly GCF_000001635.26). Lineage (NCBI taxonomy): Eukaryota > Metazoa > Chordata > Mammalia > Rodentia > Muridae > Mus > Mus musculus. The sequence goes on from NC_000073.6 coordinate 95,306,531, forward strand.
ATCCTCTGTATGCAAGTATAGCAAATATGATTAACAGTCTCAGCAGTGTGCTCCCTCTCATGGCATGGGCCTCATTCTGGACCAGTTATTGGTTGGCCATTTCCTCAATTTCTGCTCCATTTTTATTCCTGCTTTTCTTGTAGGCAAGACAAATTATAGGCCAAATTGTAACCAAGTCTTCCCTGGTTACAGAAGATAGCAAATTCAGGCTCCATGTCCCCCATTGCTAGGGGTCTTAGCTAGGACCACCCTCATAGATTTCTGTGAATTTCCATTGCTCTGGGTCTCTAGCTCATACCAGAAACTCCTCTTCAACTCCAGTTTTAGTTATCAATCCCAGTATTCTCTCTGCCTGTCATCCCCAACCTGATCAATTCTGATCCCACCCCCACCTCCTTCTAGTCCCTTCATCAAACCAACTATGTATATTCTATTTCCCCTTTTCAGTGGGATTTACCAATATCCCCTTGAGGCCCCAATCAGTGAGTCTACATGTGACTGACCTAGACCTTTGGCACATATGTTACAGTTGTGTAGCTTGGTCTTCATGTAAGAGTCCTAATAGTGGAAGCACAGCCTGTCTAGCTATGTTCCCTATCTTTAGGATGCTGTCCTTCTATTGGGCTGCCTTTTTTATCCTCAGTAGAAGATACACCTAGTCTTACTGTTATTTATATGCCAAGGCTAGTGGATATCCATGGGAGACTTCCCCTTCTCTGAAAAGAAAGGGAAGAGGAGTGAGGGAGGGAGAGGGAAGTGGGAGGGAATACTGAGAAGAAAGGAAGAGAGGAAGAATGGGAAACTGTGGTCAGGATGTGAAGTTAGTTAGTTAGTTACTTACTTACTTACTTACTTAATTAATTAATTAATTAATTAATTTAAAAATGTGAAATTCAGAGGTCACAAAGGTGGATTAATAGCTAAAAACACCTGCTGATCTTGCAGAAGAACTGAGTTAGTTCCCAGAAGAGCCATACCAGGTGGATTAACAGCCTGTGACTCCTCCACTATATGATTTGATGCTTTCTTCTGAACTCTGAGAATATCAGCATTGAGTATACAAATATACACATGCACACACACCACACACACACACACACACACACACACACACACACACACGTACACACACACAGAAAGAGAGAGACAGAGAGAGACAGAGACAGAGAGATAAATAAAACTTTACAAAATTAGAGATCCAAGCACACTAGAATGACCGGTCCTTTTATGCTCACCTGGTTTAAAGATCATTGTCTGATGCTTTCATCACCATTACCACATTGATCACTGTGGCTAGGAAGCCTACCAGGATTGTCCTTCTGGTGTCTTTATTCAGCCAAGGACAGCTACAAAAGCATTTCAACACAGAATCATAAACTTAGTGAAAACATTGAGTCTTCTGTGATTATTTTTGTAGCTCTTTGGCTGAGTTCTTAAGCATGTATTTGAAAAAACCCTTTTGGAATGTCAAAGGTTGGAAGCGGTACTCAACCTTCCGTAATGCTGCAACACTTTAATACAATTCCTCATGTTATGGTAATCCCAAACTATAAAATTATTTTGTTGCTACTTCATAACTCTAATGTTGTTGCCATTATGAATTGTAATGTGAATATCTGATATGCCCTTCCTCCCCACCTCTCCCCAAGCTGTGATAAGCTAAAGGGTAAGACCCATCAGACTACCTCTTCTGTTGAGATGCTTGCTGGAGGAATATAGGTACATTCTTCTCACTCTTACTGTTCTATAGTTTTCAGGAGATAAAAGAGTTAACAAAGCAATATTTATAATATCATTTTTTTGTCTGCCCATATTTTTCCCTCAACTTTGGCACCTGCTACCACTTGTGATAGGAGAAAACAAAAGGAATCAAAAAGAGCAAACAAATGTTAATGAGAGAACTCAGAAACAGCTGAGATGCTTAGTTTTCAACAGCGTTCTTGTTCCATAAACATGTGGACACATGGTTTTGATTTCCTCCTGCATATTTATAACATGGTTGTATTTCACTGATTAGAAATAGGTTTCTGCTTGCAGTGATAGACCAGAAAAGGAAAGGCTAAAGTGAGTGTTCCTGTTTCTTCAGTGCGTTCATTGAGAACCTACTATGGGGGCTAGATCGAATGTTGAACTTGCATTTATCTATTGACTCTTGGCATTGCCTTTTAAAATTTGGTCTATTTTCTGTTCTAGGTTTGCATGAAATAAGGGTCAAAGAGGGTAAAAAGCACCTAAAGGTTAATCAAAAATCCAGCAAGAAATGGAAATCTTAGAGAAACCTAAATCATACCTCAACATCCAAAATACTAGTCTTTCTCTTCTGCGACCACATTTTGTCGCCATGCTACAAGACACTGTGTAAATAGCATGCTGTCATCATGATTGAGCTGCTCTGAGCTCAGTCTTAGATGATTGTTATGTTTAAGCTATTGCAGGATGCTCAGTTCTTAATCACTCGGAATCACCATTCTCTCATCCCTAGACTACTTACCACCACCTCTCTCCAGCTCTCACATCCTGATTTTGCACTCATATTATCTACATGTTTATTCCATTAATCATCAAGATAGCTGGGCCAGTGAACGGTTTAGAGGATAAAATCACTTGCTACTTAAATGTGAGTTTCTAGGTTTGATTCCTAGGAAATATAAAAGAAAGCCAGAAATGACTCTGAAAATCTGTCCTCTGAGCTTTTCCTCTCTCTCCTCTCTCTCTCTCTCTCTCTCTCTCTCTCTCTCTCTCTCTCTCTCTCTCTCTCTCTCTCCCTCCCTCTCTCTCAATGTTTAACATAATCAAGACACTGTATAGCACTATTACACTTCTACCATGGGTCAAAATTAATGTTCTCTATAGGGACAAGAAATAAAACAAAGGAAGCATCATGTCTGGAATCTGACACAGTTTGTCAGACACTACAGGAAATCTATTACTTCATGAAGTTCTTGCATTGCTTCCAATGTACATTTACTTTGTCATAACACCAATTCAACTGCAGTGATAGAACCAGACGTCAGTTTTTATTTTCTCCTGCAGCAAGAAGTTTCACAGGGCAAGCATATTTGTCCCCAGATTCATTGGCATTGAGACCTGACTTCTCTGCCCACCTAATCCAGATTTTTTTCCATTTTTATTAGGTATTTAGCTCATTTACATTTCCAATGCTATACCAAAAGTCCCCCATACCCACCCACCCACTTCCCTACCCACCCACTCCCCCATTTTGGCCCTGGCGTTCCCCTGATGGGAACACGGGGCACATAAAGTTTGCAAGTCCAATGGGCCTCTCTTTGCAGTGATGGTCAACTAGGCCATCTTTTGATACATATGCAGCTAGAGACAAGAGCTCCGGGGTACTGATTAGTTCATATTGTTGTTCCACATATAGGGTTGCAGTTCCCTTTAGTTCCTTGAATGCTTTCTCTAGTTCCTCCATTGGGGGCCCTGTGGTCCATTCAATAGCTGACTGTGAGCATCCACTTCTGTGTTTGCTAGGCCCTGGCATAGTCTCACAAGAGACAGCTATATCTGGGTCCTTTCAGCAAAATCTTGCTAGTGTATGCAATGGTGTCAGCGTTTGGAAGCTGATCATGGGAAGGATCTCTGGATATGGCAATCACTAGATGGTCCATCCTTTCGTCACACTTCCAAATTTTGTCTCTGTAAATCCTTCCATGGGTGTTTTGTTTCCTATTCTAAGAAGGGGCAAAGTGTCTATACTTTGTTCTTCGTTCTCTTGAGTTTAATGTTTTTAGAAAATTATATCTTATATCTTGGGTATCCTAAGTTTCTGGGCTAATATCCACTTATCAGTGAGTACATTTTGTGAGAGTTCCTTTGTGATTGGGTTACCTCACTCAGGATGATGCCCTCCAGGTCCATCCATTTGGCTAGGAATTTCATAAATTCATTCTTTTTAATAGCTGAGTAGTACTCCATGTGTAAATGTACCACATTTTCTGTATCCATTCCTCTGTTGAGGGGCATCTGGGTTCTTTCCAGCTTCTGGCTATTATAAATAAGGCTGCTATGAACATAGTGGAGCATGTGTCCTTCTTACTGGTTGGGGCATCTTCTGGATATATGCCCAGAAGAGGTATTGCTGGATCTTCCGGTAGTACTATGTCCAATTTTCTGAGGAACCGCCAGACTGATTTCCAGAGTGGTTGTACAAGCTTGCAATCCCACCAACAATGGAGGAGTGTTCCTCTTTCTCCACATCCTCTCCAGCATCTGCTGTCACCTGAATTTTTCATCTTAGCCATTCTGACTGGTGTGAGGTGGAATCTCAGGGTTGTTTTGATTTTCATTTCCCTGATGATTAAGGATGTTGAACATTTTTTCAGGTGCTTCTCTGCCATTCGGTATTCCTCGGGTGAGAAATCTTTGTTCAGTTCTGAGCCCCATTTTTTAATGGGGTTATTTGATTTTATGGAGTCTACCTTCTTGAGTTCTTTATATATATTGGATATTAGTCCCCTGTCCGATTTGGGATAGGTAAAGATCCTTTCCCAATCTGTTGGTGGTCTTTTTGTCTTATTGACGGTATCTTTTGCCTTGCAGAAGCTTTGCAATTTTATGAGGTCCCATTTATCGATTCTCGATCTTACAGCACAAGCTGTACTATTCTATTCAGAAATTTACTGTTCTATTCAGAAATTTTTCCCCTGTACCCATATCTTCGAGGCTTTTCCCTACTTTCTCCTCTATAAGTTTCAGTGTCTCTGGTTTTATGTGGAGATCCTTAATCCACTTAGATTTGTAATCCAGATTTTTTTTAAAAATCACAGAGCAGAGCAGAGGGTAAATGTTAATTCAGTTTGTGTCAGTGAAATTTTTTCTCCAAATCTCTGAAAAGCGACTTTGTTTTAGAATATCATCAAGAATTGTGTCACAAACTTCAAAGGAGACTGGGAAATTTGTGTTGTTTAAACTGTGCATATGGCCACCCTGAAATTAATTATGGGTTTGTTAGCAAGGAAGAAGTTGAAAATAGATATTGAGGAAGCTACCAGAAATGTTTATAGTTATATGCCCCAATTTAAGTCATTTTGCTGGCATGGTGATGCTCTCTGTTTATGAATGTAGAATTTGAGCAACAGAGCCCTGGTGATAGCCAAAGGGTCTGCATTGTTCTTGAGATTCAGTGTCACTAGAAAGGTTACTTCTCTTCAGGAACATTGGAAGACAAACTGTAGACTGTTCTTTCCTTAATGCCACAAAAGGTTTTTTTTTTTTTTCCCACTCCCCTACCCACCCACTCCCCCCCTTTGGCCCTGGCGTTCCCCTGTACCGGGGCACACAAAGTCTGCGTGTCCAATGGGCCTCTCTTTCCAGTGATGGCCGACTAGGCCATCTTTTGATACATATGCAGCTAGAGTCAAGAGCTCAGGGGTACTGGTTAGTTCATAATGTTGTTCCACCTATAGGGTTGAAGATCCCTTTAGCTCCTTGGGTACTTTCTCTAGCTCCTCCATTGGGAGCCCTGTGATCCATCCATTAGCTGACTGTGAGCATCCACTTCTGTGTTTGCTAGGCCCCGGCATAGTCTCACAAGAGACAGCTACATCTGGGTCCTTTCGATAAAATCTTGCTAGTATATGCAATGGTGTCAGCGTTTGGATGCTGATTATGGGGTGGATCCCTGGATATGGCAGTCTCTACATGGTCCACAAAAGGTTTTGATGCCTTACAGAGAGTATTGCAACTACGTAGAGCCATGTGGCTTCTGGATAAGGGATGGATAAGTGGGGGAGCTAAGCCCTTTCAGCATCCATTACATGGTGTTGTCTATAAAAAAACTGTTTAAAAATTGAGAGGAAAGTGTCTCAAAGACGAAAAACACCTTTAGGATCTATGCTAATGTGATTTCACACACTGGCCACTCTTGGGCTAGCTCAGGCTTTCCAGGTTGGCATTGAATCAGAGCAGTCTGGGAGACACAGGCTAACAACCCATTCTATTGCTTACTCTAACAGAAGCCCAATAATAAACATGCCAGTGACAACCTCACATAGTTCTTAACACGATCCATGCCTAAAGTCTCCATGGCTTTTTCAATAACTCGAACTAGTGCTGACTCAAGTATATGAACGAAAAAGTGGGTAGGGTATTTAGTGAAACTCAAATGCTGAGATCTGAGCCTTAAACACATGATTTCAAATTTAAATTCTGTATTCTTTTCAGAAGCTCAGTCTCCATGGCCCTTTATAATGCAAAGAGAATATAAAGCAAAGGCACATGTTAAACAATCAGATTTTTATTAAACAATGTCTAAATGCCTACTCTTCCTGACAATCTATTATCAGGAACTATTCAAAATGCTTAGATTTTTTTTTATATTTTTCTTTTTACTTCAGAAAATTTAGTAATCAACTTATTTGAGGGGAAAAACAATTATTCACTAATGAATCACTTGACATTTTCTTAAACCAAAATGCTGAAATTAGTACTATTATTTTAAAATAGATAATTAATAACCAATTGGCATGCATATCAAATGATGTTTAGCATGTAACACACTGGCATAAATATCTAATGACTAACTCACTCCTGTAAACAGCATTATTGACAGTGATTTGTTTAGGACATATTATGAGGAAAACCTTGTGACAGATTCTGCAAAAGGTACAGGAGAGAGTGTGTGTGAGTGTGTATGTGTATGTATGCATTTGTGTGTAGTTGTGAGTATATGAGTTTTTGTGTGTGTTTGAATGTGTGTGTGACTGTGTGTTATGCATGTGAGTACATATGCATGTGTGTGTATGTGAGTATATGTGTATGTGAGTGTGTATGTGTGTGTGTGTGTGTGTGTGTGTGTGCATGTTTGAGTATGTTTGTGTGTGTCCTAGGTAAGAGATGCCTTATATTTCATATGCATTTACATATTTATAAAACAGATGAAGAATAGATAACAGATAAAGGGAAACATATTAATTTGAATAAGAAAATTCTATGTAAACCTCTTTTGAACACTGTTTCTGTTGTCTAAGAGAAAAGAGACCCAAAAAGGAAGTATGAAAACTCTCTCTCTCTCATTTAAGTCCAGCACAATACATGGATTTCTCTCAATCAATTCTCTCTGAATCAAGTAGATGAGTCCCTTTCATAACTGTTTTTTAAAGTACCATCCTCCCTGTCAAGGTGCCTTGCTTTCTAGAGATCTCCCCCATATTTAATGACATGTGATTGGCTGAAACAGATTGAAATGAGCCCCTTCTGAATGTACCGTCTGTCCTTAGTAGCTCTAATCTTGCTTTCCCAAGCAAGTCTTAATCTCACTAACCTCCCTGTGCTGGGGAATTGGAAGCAGATAGCATCAAATGCAAGCACTGCTGTGCAATAGGCAGATGTGGCAATGCTAAGCATAGTAGCTGATTCCTCCCTCTTTGCCAGCATCTGCTCTGCCCTCCAAGCACCCCTTTGTACTTTTCTAATTGGTTATGGATAAGAAAAGTAAAAATGCCCCTTTTGTACTCCTTAATGAATCAATCCCTCATTAATCCCTTTCACCAAAGCATGAAAACAAAAAGTTGCAAGCTGATTATCATCTTCATTATAGAATCTGGTCATGGAAAAGTGGTTCATTTTGGGATTCCTGTGCCTTCTGTGTCCAGGATTAAATTTAGAGTGCAAGAATGTTGTCATGAAAATATATTATTCCAATGATAAAGGCGATTATGAACTTTATCACATGATATGCATTGATAAGGTCAAACATTGTAGCTGATAACAAAGAAGAGGGGCAGAATTTCACTTTTTCTTGCTTTCAGAAATAAAAAGAAGATAATGCAACTGCTAATGAATATTTCAGTTGCAATTAAGAATGCCTTGAAAAGAGTTCTCTAAATATTTTAACTACATAAGACATTCACAGAACTCTGATGCAATGATTACAACAAAAATTGATTCCACAGGTACAATGTTCTTAAGTGGTTCATGCCATACTGAAGAGGCATATATACATATATATATGCACATATAAACATATATATATATATACATATATATCACATACATATATAATAGACACATATGTATGTGTGTATATGTACAAACATAAATATGCATATATATATACATATATATATATATATATATATATATATATAAAACAATGACTTGGATACATGCAATGTATCTAGGCAATAATTAGTCTTTGAACTGATCATATGAGAATAGGCTTAACCTATTTTCTAAGATGTATATCTTTTCTATCTGAAATTTGAGTAGATTTAAAATATTATTGGGGTACCTTTTAGGCTCTTGCAATAGGGTTTACATCAACTAGTCTTGAGAGGGCACTATCAGCAAGAAGCACCTTTGAGTTTGGTGGAGGGGTAAAAGAACATAGTGGGAGTATAATCTACATGAACAAGAATTCAAGCTCTCCTAGATGCCTATGGTTCAAGGCTCTGAGCTTCCCCACCAAGACTGAGTCCTGTATACTCCCAAGTTATCTTCTCTCACATTGAAAACACAGCCTTCTAGAACATCCAGTGTCAACAGGAGTCTAATATTACATTCCTGGTTTGATATTTCTAATTCTACTTTATGGCGGTAACTTAAAGAGATGTAGAAAGAGTAGCATGATCACGTTCCTAATTTCATAGGGAAACTGAAGCCATCAGAAAGAGGAAAGTTGGTGTTCTTGAACCCCAAGTTCAGTGGGTTCTCTGATGTTACAAAATTGGGTTTGGAAAACCAATTATTCTTCTCTGGGAATTCATTTTTATTACATAAGAAATGGGTATGGGTTGACTAAAGAGGAAGTGACAAGTTGTGTAGCACAGGTGTTTATGCACACTGGTTCCAACCAACAAAACAAATTTGTGTAAATAAGTGGATTTAGCTGTTATATATTTTCCAGATGATGAAATAAAGATGGATGGGATGTAGAGTCACACATTCAGAGGTAGAACTGAAAATGTATGAGTTTAAGTAGCCTGACTCAGAGCCTGGCTATGTCATGCTTGGAACTGCTGTGCTTCCATAAACATGTGTCCAAAAATTTCTTCATGCAATGTGTGATCATCACAGGGATGTTATTGAGGAATAAACCTCATGAACCCCTCATTAATATTCATTCTCTTGCCTACCCATTGCCTATTGGCTATTACAGATTCCTCTGTCCTTGGTCCAGATATGGCCACAGAAACAGGAGAATCTGTATTTAAGTCAGATGTCACCGCTAGATCCAAGAAGCCGCCCTTGTCATCAAATATTACACCTTATCTGCTGTGACATAAATTCAGACCACAAAATCATAGGCAGATAGAGTCTAGTTTCTAGCATATGGACACCAACTCTTTGATCACCCTTCCAGATGCCTACAGCCCTCCAAGATCTGGTCTCTCCGGATTTTCTCTGTAGTAGTAACTGTCTCTTTTGCTAAGATTAGAAGATTCCCTCCCTCTCCTGCTGATTTTTTTCTATATGCTTCCTAATTAGTCTGATTTGTATATTAATCCTTACTCGTGGGACACACTGCCACTGTTATTAAACCAAAACCAAGTCATCATGCAAGTTTAAATATGGTTTTAAAAGTGGTGCCCAAAATTAAGGATAAGAAAGAATAATTCTGGGAGAAACCTAGCTGGGTTTTTGTTTATGAACAGAGAAAGTCACAATATCTATAATCATAGACTGGACTTTTTGTAAGATCATAATGCGATTTAACTCACAATGACAGTTACAATTATTAAAACCTTAAATCAGCATAAACTTCATCTTTATGGGCAACTCCATAAAAGCTTAATGAAATGATAATTTTTAAAAATAGAAAAATAATGAGGACCTTTAAAGTATTGTCTCTGTTATGTTGTATGACCTCTATTACACTATGGTCAGTAGCCAAATGTGTTTAAGGCATGATTATTGAACTAAGAACTGCTGCATCTCTGCTTGGCCACTGATAACCATGTCATCATCACCAAACATTCTGTTTTCGCTAAACATCAAATTTCCTGGAAGAAAAATAGAGAATAATGCCATTTTCCAACTCATGGAGTTGTGAGGATTTAAAAATGTCTGATATAAAAGCCTTGGCATTTTTTTTTTTGGAACACTATAGACTCTTGAGTCTTAGAGTTCAAAGGTTGTAAGACACATTGTCAAAGTTAATAACAAATTCAAGACACAAAGCAACCAAGTTGAACTGAGTACGCTCTTCAGTGACAAGGGACTTACTTTTTTAGGGAGTTTTGTTTTTCTGAACAAGAAATATATGATTTTTTTAATGGAAGAAATAATGATAATGATTTCTATATAATAAACTCCTTATGCATAAGGGCATTAGAATTACCAATTTTATGACTAGGTAGTAATAGTAATATTTCTGTAGTTGAATCCTTATCTTCTTGGACTATAAGGTTTGAGTGTAGCTACTGCCTGAATTGAATCTCCTAAACAGAGTTGTACTATGTGCATATTAAAGGCTGCTACCTCTGCTCATAATCTTCCCAGAAGTTGCTTCCATAAATGAAGACAGCTTTTCAAAAGGTAATCTAGTCTCTAATACATATTTGCTATGAAATTGTTGGGGAAATACTTATCTTCATTTTGTTCTCCAAATAAAAGGTAACTTTTGTTTCTCAGAGTAGTGGTTCTGTAGAAAAGTCTCTCTGTTCCCCATCTTAGGTCTCCCCTGGCCAACAGTTCATAGGGAATTTGAAGAGTTTTGGTTGCCTATTTGCATAAAAGTGAAGTTGCCTTGAGAAAGGATATAAACTAATTAGAGGGATGAACTCTATTCAGAATTTTTAAGGGTATTTATTTCACATGAGAAATTAGTTGGTACACATCTGCTTTAAAGGTGCATCTTACATCCCCAAAACACATTTTCCATTTCAAGCTGATTGCCAAACAGAGAAGTACAAGAAAACCTGTATTGCAAGCCTATAGGAATCACAGTCATCATTTGGATGCATTCAATTACATTCTTTTCCATAGACATGGTATAATTATGATGTACATTCTTCGAATACCTTCCTAGTATTTACTTAATACATTGTAATCACTTTTCTACATGATTGCACAGAAACTCCCTAGGATAGCATTCAAAGCTTCTTATAGTCTGACTTCCCTCTTCATCTGTCCTTTTTCTTCCACATGTCACATGTCACACCATCTATACACAGATAAGAGCTGCTGAGCAAAAGGTTCAATCTTCCTAAATCCCCCATCGCTTTCTTTAACATGTGTATCAGTCCAGTTCACCTTCACCAGAGGAAGAAGAATTCAACCTGAACTGTTCAAAGGTTGAACCTCTTAGAGAGGTATGTGCAGGTTTGAGATGACAAGAAAGGGATAGTAAGAAAAAAATGCTTGATCAGCTTCTGGCAACCAGGAAGTTCTCACTCCTGCCAGACCTTACCAGATTCCAGATTCTAGAGCAAGTGATGAACCAGAACTCCGAACTCCAGAGAAGGCAGCACTTGCCATGGCTGTAGTCACAAGTGACATAAGATACTATCACAAGCAGAAAAGGATAAAGAAAAGATGCTCCATCTCTTTTTCCACCATTTCTCCTTTTTCTTTTCTTTTCTTTTCTTTTCTTTTCTTTTCTTTTCTTTTCTTTTCTTTTCTTTTCTTCTCTTCTCTTCTCTTCTCTTCTCTTCTCTTCTCTTCTCTTCTCTCTTCCCTTCCCTTCCCTTCCCTTCCCTTCCCTTCCCTTCCCTTCCCTTCCCTTCCCTTCCCTTCCCTTCCCTTCCCTTCCCTTCCCTTCCCTTCTCTTCTCTTCTCTTCTCTTCTCTTCTCTTTTTTCTTTTCTTTTTTTTGTTAGATAATGCCATTTATTATTTCACACAGAAGTAAGAGACCAAGGTTACAACTATTAAATACCTCTTTCCCACCCACCCCTCTTGTCATCTTTTTTCATTGTCCAAGCCCTGAATTATTGAGCCAGAAGGCCGGGATGCATTGCACTTTTTTCTTCAGGTACCATCTGTTTGGCAGGAGCAATCAAAGAAGGTCAAATAATTGATCAGGAGAAGGAGCAAAAGCCTCCCTCCCTCTCAGATTGCTCTGACTTATCCTTGAAGTTTCTGATGTGTTGAATTTGTTGAAAGAAACTAGGGTATGGGTCTATTATGCTCTTTTTCTTAATTAATTAAGTAATTAATTAGTTTCTTTATTTAATCTCTTTACATCCCAATGACAACCTCCTTCTCCTCCCAAACCCTCTCAGAAAGCCTCTACTCCCATTATCTATGCCCCCATCCCCATTCTCAGAGTAGAAATGGGGTATTTCCACCTGGAACCAATCCACCCTGACACCTCAAGTCACTGCAAGATGAGGCACATCCTCTGCTGCTCAGGCCAGACAAAGCAGCCCAGTTTGGGAAACAGAATCTGCAAGCAGGCAGCAGAAGCAGGGTAAGCTCTGCTCCAGTTTTAGGGGACCCTCATGAAGACCAAGCTGTATATCTGCTACATATATGCATGGGCCCTAGGCTCAGTTCATATACGGTTCAGTCTCTGGGAGCCCTCAAGGGTCCAGGTTACTTGACTCTATTGATCTTCTTGTGGAGTCCCTATCATTTCTCTGTTCCTCAATCCTTCCCCCAACTCTTCTACAATACTTCCTGAGCTCTGTGTTTCCTGTTTGGCTGTGAGTCTCAACATCTGTTTTAGTCAGCTGCTAAGTGGAGCCTTTCAGAAGACAGTTTTTGCTAGGCTCCTGTCTACAAGCATAACAGAGTATCATTAATAGTGTCAGGAATTGGTTCTTGTCCATGGGATTGGTCTGAACTTGGGCCATTGGTTGGACATTCCTTTAGTCTCTGCTCCATCTTTGTCTGTGAACTTCTAGTAGGCAGAATAAATTTTGAATAAAAGGTTTTGTGAATGGGTTGGTGTCCTTATCCCTCCATTTTGAGTCCTGTCTATTGCTTCCCTTTCTGAGTGAGATTCAAGTATTCTCCCTTGGACTCTCCTTGTTATTTAGCTTTGTTGGGTTGGTAAACTGTGCCACTTTGATGCTTTCATTGTCTCTACATTGCAGTTGCAAAGCATCATTTTCATGGTTGAATAAAACCACTTCATAAATTTAAGAGATATCTCAGCTGGTTAAAAAAAAAAAAAGCTTTTCTTTTAAGTGTAATGACTTAAGTTCCATCCTGGAATCAATATAAAAAACTGAATACAGTGGGATGCATCCATAATCCCAGCACTGAAAAGCAGGGACTAGAATTTATTAGATGTTTTTCATCAAAGTAGCCTATATCCGGTTAGCTTAGCAGAAATGAGAGAAGCTCTGCCAAAAATACACCCAACATGAAAGAATGATAATGATATTAACAATGATGGTGATGGTGGTGGTGGTGGAGAAAGAGATAGAGGAGGACAAAAAGAGCAAGAACAAGAAGAATGAGAATGAGAAAAGGAAGAACAATCAGAACAAAAACAAGAGGATCAAGGGCAAGGGCAAGAACAAACAGCATGAGAGATGGCTCATCCGTTAAGAGTACTGACTGATCTTCCAGAGGTCCTGAGTTCAATTGCCAGCAACTACATGGTGGCTCACAACCATCTGTAACTGGGGATCTGATGCCCTCTTCTGGTGTGTCTGAAAACAGCAACAGTGTACTAACATGCATGAAAAAGTAAATAAATCTTTAAAAAACAAAAAGACCAACATCAACAAGAACAAGACACTCCCAGAGAGTTGCTTTCTGCCACTCACGTGCATACCATAACATATATGTTCTCTCTCTCTCTCTCTTTCTCTCTCTCCCTTCCTCTTCTCTTTCACACAAACACAAAAGATAAAGTAAAATTTGAAAACTTTCTTATAATCAGAGCCATATGTCTAGCATTCCTTTAGTATCAAACATGGAGTCTTGAGTGTCACACACTGTCCATGAATCTCAGTCAGTCTGTCTGTCTATATATATATATATATGAATCTCTAGAACTAGATAGATAGATAGATAGATAGATAGATAGATAGATAGATAGATAGATAGAAGATAGTCTCCCCTATATTACTCTTAGCCCTAACACCATGCTATACTTAATATTTTGTCTTCAATGGATTTCTTTTTTTAGTCACACCTTGCTTATTATTTTGGGGTTGGAGCTTTTCTCCAGCAGGAATATAAACTCCTTGAAGGCAGAGGCTGGGTCAACAGCTCTTCTTGATGTTCTGTTTCAAATTACAGCTGTGAATCAGCTGTGTACTTCAGTAGATAAAGGTTCGGTAATCACCTAAATTATTGGACTGTCTATAGATCTACCCATAGCTCTTTATATTCTCAACAATGTTCTTATTATACCACCACCTGGTTCATACAACAAGGGACCCCATTTTACTTGTCACAGGAAATAAAATTCACTGGGCTACAAGTGACTGAACCTCACAACCTACAAACCAACTAAATTACAGAGAGCCTAATGAGCCCTGGCTACACTCTCATGGGGCTGCTAAGACTCTGCCTGGTCCTTTTACCCAGTACTTACTCTCATTCTCTTGGAATGGACTCCAGTGATTAAATTCTTGTTCTTTTGTCTTGTTTTGTTTTGTTTTTACCAAAAGTTTTTTTCTTTAATTTGATATTCTCATGCAATAAAAGACTGACCAACATTACAATCGTAAAACTTCTGCTCAGTATTAAACAAGAATAGATAACAATGTGATGTTTATATTTTTGTATTTTATTGGATAGTTTATTGATTTACATTTCAAATGTTATCCCCTTTCTCAGTTTCACCTGTACACATTCTGATCCTATCCCCCTTCCCCTGCTTCTATGTGGGTGCTCCCCCACTCACTAACCCACTCCTGCCTCCCTATCCTGGCATTTCCCTAAACTGGGGCATCAGTCCTTCACAGGACCAAGGTGCTCTCCTCCCACTGATGCCAGAGAAGGCTATCCTCTGGAACCATAAGGCAGCTGGAGCCATGGATCCCTCCATGATACTCTTTTATTGGTGCTCTGGGAGCTCTGGGGGGTGGGGGGTTGGTTGGTTGATATTGTTGTTCTTCCCATGGGGTTGCAAACCCTTTGAGCTTCTTAAGTCCTATCCCTAACTCCTCCCTTGGGGTCTCTGTGCTCAGGTACAGAGCTAAACAAAGAATTCTTAACTGAGGACTATCAAACAGCCAAGAAGCACCTAAAGAAATTTTCAACATCCTTAGTCATCAGGGAAATGCAAATAAAATTAAAGCTTTGTCTTAAAGAAAAGAAGAATACGATATTAGGTGGGTGAAGGTCTGGATCCCTGTTTCTCTTGCTCCACTGCTTCTTTGAGGGACCCTCACCATCCCAGGAAAAAGTCTTTTCTGAGCTATGTCTTTCTCTGGTGCTGTTGAGCTGTGTCTGCCTCACTGCTGGGATGCTGGAGTGCTACCAGCATGTCGCTCACGGAAGACAGAACACAGCCCAAGATAGGTGTCCTAGCCCATGTTCCCCAGGTGAGAAATAGCCAGGTCTGTGATGGTCATTGTAGGTCCAAATCTCCTGGGTAACCAACACCACTGTGGACTGAGAGAGGAGTTGAGAATGGTGGTCCATGTCTCTCCTATATACCAGGCAGGAAGGAGATTGCTGAGCCCTGGACAGGGCAGAATCTGGTTTGGTTCCAAGTGAGTGCCAAAAGTATGGAGAGGCTAAAAGAGAGAAGGCCTTCTCTGGGAAATTTAGGCACAGCCCTTTACAAGGAAGCCTAAACCCCCTTGATGAAGGAAATGGTCCTTGCTTGCCCAAACTGCTTTATTTTTATGGCAGATGTAAATGCATGCATATTACTCAGGGTAAACCAGGGATTAAATACCTTTTGCAGGAAGAGATGCCCAGAAGGGAAGCTCATTGGCTGAACACTTGGGACCTGTATAGATACTTCATTAGCAAGGAGAACTCCAGGGTTTATGCTACATGACTGGTTGTCATGATCCTCTCCTGGGGTGTCATGGTTACATGTTCCAGGGCAGGTAGAGCCTAGATGGAAGCTTGTTGCCATTCTTGCCCTTCTCAATTATAAGTTTTTCCAGTGTTTTCTGAACCTGCTTCGACCTTACCAGTTCTTGTGTTTGGTGGCATAGTTCATTTGACCTACATGACCCAAGAAAGCTCTGTGGGTGTCTTCATTTCTAGTCAAAGGTTACAGGCTGACTCCTTGCCATAACTGAATGTCTATAAATAAAGTATTCTTCATCATTATGTTTTCTCTGCTAACTTTTGCTTTGTTCACCTTTCAATTAGAATCCATTAAACCTATATCACACATCTTGATTGGTGTTGGACAAAATAAACATGATGAAAATTGTGCTTAATATAAAGGTGTCATGGGTGTAGGTACATAGCAATAGCTTTCAATGTTCTTTGATACTGAAAAGACAGAGATAGGAAGCAATGGGATATGGAATAGGAATGCAGAAGAGAGAAATGAAGCAGAGGACGAAGAAAGGGAGAAAGAAGGAAAGAAGGAAAGAAGGAAAGAAGGAAAGAAGGAAAGAAAGAAAGAAAGAAAGAAAGAAAGAAAGAAAGAAAGAAAGAAAGAGAAAGAAAAAGAAAGAAAAAGAAAGTAATAAAATTGGTATAAGTGAACAAAGAGGAAGGGATTTAGCTAGAGAATTTATAGATATGTAAAGAAAAATATCACTTAAATTTGTGTTTCCTAATTAGAGGGACCACTTTTCAATTTCGCTTTCTAAACTTTGAAGATGGCATGGCTTCAGCATTGAGCATGTTGTGCATTATAAATAGCATGTAAATGGCCCAGCATGGGGCCTGAGAGTGGGAGGTAGCTTTTGGCAGAGGTAATAATGAAGCGAATCCCATTAGTGATGGAAAGGCAATTAAGAAAAACCTCAATGAAGCTCCACGTCTGAACATCTAGCTGAAACATTGGGATTTTGGAGGGAAAAAGGTTAAGCACTAGGAGGCTCTTTATAATGACTTTAATTAGATGGAAAATGAATTGTTTTGCTAAAAAAAAAAAAAAAAAAAAAAAAAAAAAAAAAAAAAACCTCTATTTTCCTTTGCTTTTCAAAGGTAACAGCATTTGTAACAACATTGAAGTGTAGGTCTCAACTTCAGCCTCAGCTGTAGGAGGTCTTTAGTGACTCATAGGATTCTATTCTATTCTATTCACATGGTTCTTTGTTTTTGTTGTTTTTTTCAAGACAGGGTTTCTTTGTGTAGCCCTGGCTGTCCTGGAACTCACTTTGTAGACCAGGCTGGCCTCGAACTCAGAAATCTGCCTGCCTATGCCTCCCAAGTGCTGGGATTAAAGGTGTGCGTCACCACCACCCAGCTATTCATATAGTTCTAATCACTACAAGAACCCTATGTTCTCACCATGTCACTTGCCAAAGCTTAGTGGAGAGACTTCATGGATTACTGACCAGGAGACACAAACTTCCTAACAGGGTCCTGAGCCTCCAGCAAGACATAGTCTGACAATACATTGGGAGCTACAAATTGTTAAAGAATGACATACAAAAAATAAAATAAAATAAATAAAATAAAATAAAATAAAGAATCCTCCATTAGATATCAATAAGAACCTGTTATATAAAATAGTTGCGATTTGCAGATTTCCTATCTTCAAATACATATATTTGAGGTGTTACTATCCTCATTATACAGATAAAACGACTGAACTGACTCAAGATTAAGGCAATGTCACACAGTCAGAAAATGACACAGGTAATGCAAAGATTGGACTGTTAACAGTCTATTGTCTACATCCTCCCTCAGAGTCAATAATGCTGAACCATAAGCCACAACAGCCATGAGCTAAGATCTAACTCTATGCTCCCTGGATCCACATCCTTGTAATCTCAGTGGAAAGAACTCAGAAGAGACAGAGAGTAAGTAGTGTGGAAGACAGGCAGGATTGATTGCAGAGTAGTCCAAAGCCCAGTCTCTGGTCTGGGAGTGCACAATGGCCAAATGGACCAATACCTTGGTCTACCATTTTAACTAGCCATTCTGTTTCTCAAGTCTCTAAAACACATACCTATTCCTGAAGTTGTTTCCTGCCCAGGTGATTTATAAGCCCCAATCTTGCTGGACAAATAGTGTGTCCTTATTCATTCCCTTGGAAGTCTCTGACTAGACAGTAATCTTAGAAGGTTTAAGGTTTCCTGACTTAGGTTTGGATAAGTATCTATTGGTGACATTTTGGAGAGTTTAGGATGTAATTCTCTTCCCAGGCACAGAGCAGAGGCTTGAGTTCCATTCCCTTTACCAGTAGTGACACCTTCTACCAGTTATTGATTATATAGACTGATGATTATGAGAAATGGTCCAGCCCTAGCAAACCCCAAGCTATCTAATCTGACTAGCTATACAACCTTTAAAGAAGAGCCTACCAAACACACAAGAATCTTTTAACCAATGTGACAGTTTTTGCTACTGTTTGGTTTGCAGCTAGAAGTTCCCAGCTGGAGTGCACTGACTAGACCTGGAGAAATATATAGAAAAGAGTCGGTCATATTCAAGGGTTTTTTAAAAAGAAACTTTTCCTGCAGAGCATACAAAGATTCACCAAGTGATTGAAAAGTATCAGTTATTTTTAGTTCTGAATGTAACCTGGAGGTAGGACAACCCTCACCGAGCTGGTACATACATTGCCATGGCAACCGATGATCAGGTAGAGATTAATGCACAGGCACCATGTACAGAACACAGACTCTCAGGCCTGCCTATACAGTTGAACCTGTGGGGAGGTTATAAAAAACATTGAGGCTTGGTGTCCACCCCAGAGGTTCTGATTTAATTGGTTGGGCATAGACATATCATCAGGATTATTCTTAAGTTACTCAAGTGATGTGGCTTAGTTGATTGACATTGAAAATGTGCTCAGTACTAATTCTATATGCCCTGTGTTGTATTATTACCTGGCAGAACGTAAGCATCTCATTTACTCTAGTGTTCCTTTTCTCTAACCTTTTCCTTCATTCTCCTTTCCCCTTATTCCTATTTTCCTTTTCCTCTTTCTTCCTCTTTTCCTTTCATGGATACCTAGCAGTCAGTCTTATGTGTTACTCAGCACTGCACTGCTTATGCCTGTGTAACTACTCACATTCACCTGTCTTTGAAGCAGAGCAAGAACAAAGACCCAGATGTCTATGCCATTCTGCCCAGCATTTCCTTAACCACTGGGTTCAGATCTTGACTGGAGACACCAACAAAAAAATTGCTTCTAAAAGCTGTGGAACTCCGTCTTTACAGCCAAATAAGTAACAGCCCATAAACATTTTCTTGGCAGATGCTGTTTCTGTGGAGGACTGAGAAGACAGTTGAAATATTGGTCTTTTCTTTCATTGAAAGGTAAGGGTACTATTGCAAGTGTTGACTTTGATTCTGAACTTTTGGTAACTTTTCTTCCTTTTACTTTATTCATCTACCTTTTGTTAAAAAAAAACACTTTAATGAGCTTATCTTTTTAAATCACTATGACAGTTTTGGATTGCATTGTATTCTTATATTTTTTCAAAGGAGAAAGAAGACAGTGAAAGAAGAAAACAGCTTCTTTCTTTGGGCAATGACACTAATCACAGGATGTTGTGTGACTCGACCTGAATCTTAGTTAAGGAGGCCCTCAGAGGGAAGCCTGTGAGATGCTGCTTGGGGTCAGGAGAATGCGGCTGCTCTGATACCCAAGTTGGTGATTTCTATATAGAGGATGTCAGTCTGAATCCTCAGGGACTTGCTAGCTTAATGTTTAGTCTAGCTTATGAGGCACATTGACGACACTGTGCTGATAGCTCTTGCTGTACGGCTGGGCTCCTTGTAATTTGTAGTGGACATTTGGGAAGTGTGAGTCTCAGTGAAGTAGGACAAACTTAAATGTAGGAATCTGGTTGTAGGTGTCAGACTTGAGCACGTGGAGGATAACCAAGAGAAAGTTTCCTCATGTGGAATAAACAACATAGTTGGAACTTGGAGAATGCTTAAGAGACAGATGCACTAAGCATTTCTCGTTCTTCTGACTCTATCCCGAGAGAGAAAGCTCATTTCAAATCCCATTTGCCATGGATGACTGATGTTATTAACAGTCTCTGCTTATAGATTTTTGTGGGGGGTGAGACAATTTTCTTTTTTATCCTGCTGTCTCCTTGTGTAAAGCACGGTTATTGACACTGCATCAACTTCGTTGTCCTGAGTAAGAATGGACTGATGTCCACCATTACTAGCATTGCTGGCAATGACCAATTTGGACATGGTGAATGATGTAGGCAAAATTGTCTCCATTAATGCTGTGCATCTCAGTGGTGAGATATTTCTTGGAAATAATATTGTAGCCTGACTGGGCAAGTTCAGAAACAGTGAATAGTATAAATTGGTCATTTAAAAAATCTCAGCTTTCTTTATTTTCACACATTTCCTTTCTGAAATGCCAAACCCAGATGCCCCTCAACAGAGGAATGGATACAGAAAATGTGGTATATTTACACAATAGAGTACTACTCAGCTATTAAAAAGAATGAATTTATGAAATTCCTAGGCAAATTGATGGACCTGGAGGGTATCATCCTGAGTGAAGTAACCCAATCACAAAGGAACTCACACAATATGTACTCACTGATAAGTGGATATTAGCCCAGAAACTTAGTATACCCAAGATATAAGATACAATTTGCTAAACGCATGAAACTCAAGAAGAACAAAGACCAAAGTGTGGACACTTTGCCCCTTCTTAGAACTGGGAACAAAACACCCATGGAAGGAGTTACAGAGACAAAGTTTGGAGCTGTGTCAAAAGGATGGACCATCTAGAGTCCGCCATATCTAGGGTTCCATCCCATAATCAGCTTCCAAACGCTGACACCATTGCATATACTAGCAAGATTTTGCTGAAAGAACTCAAATATAGCTGTCTCTTGTGAGACTAGGCCAGGGCCTAGAAAACACATAAGTGGATGCTCACAGTCAGCTATTGGATGGATCACAGGGCCCCCAATGGAGGAGCTAGAGAAAGTACCCAAAAAGTAAAAGGATCTGCAACCCTATAGGTAGAACAACATTATGAACTAACCAGTACCCTGGAGCTCCTGTCTCTAGCTGCATATGTATCAAAAGATGGCCTAGTCGGCCATCACTGGAAAGAGAGGCCCATTGGACTTGCAAACTTTATATGCCCCAGTACAGGGGAACGCCAGGGCCAAAAAGTGGGAGTGGGTGGGTAGGGAAGTGGGTGGGAGGGTGTGGGGGACTTTTGGGATAGCATTGGAAATGTAAATGAGGAAAATACCTAATAAAAAGTATATAAAAAACTAAATAATATCTATAATAATAAACATTCACTGAATTAATTTATCTGTCAAAAGTTCTCCATGTCTCTTCCTGACTTTAACTGTGCCTTGATGCTTTTACAGTGTTTATTTTTTGTGTACTTTACTAGCAGTCATTGTCTAAGAAATGAATCATGCGGTCTTAATTTTATTTGTAATGTAAAGATGGAAGAGATGATGTAGAATGTGAAAAATGTTATTTTCATGGTGGCATTCCTCTCTTTGGAGTAATCCCACATTTTCCCACTGCTTTTGCTCTTAATTCAAAATCCCTTGTCATAGCTCGCAATGATGCCCATTACATCTCTATACCCTCCTATTTCTCCTTATGTGCTTTCCTTTAATGGACCATATATACAGTGGCCATTGTGGCTTGAATCCTGTGGTCCATCTCTCTCCAATAGCTATTCTCAGTCTTCAGGTTGCATTGAAAAATTTTAGTTCTAACTTAAGGGCTCCAGTCCTGTGGTGATCAATAACATCCCCACCATTTCTAGTTGATGTCTTCTTTCTTTCCTCCTGAACTCCATAGCCATGTTTTTGCCAGAGAATTTAAGTCATGGTTATGAAATACAAGTCTTGACAAAACTCTGCATTAAGCAAAGGTAGACTCACAGCACCATATACTTGTCAGCACAGGGTCACTTAAGAGGACAAAGTCCTAGCCATAGCACAGAGTGTTGGGGATTGAAAGATGTTCTGCCAAGGTTTCCTGAAGAGATGGATAAATTATAAGAAATGCAGATATACTGGAATGAGAGTACTGCATGTGCTATGGTTATAGCTAGCTAGAACTGGGTCTTTGTATAAGCTGATCACTTTACAGTTTCTACTTTATTTAGTCTTCTCTCAATCCGCAGGAAAGAGTACCATCCCTGCTACTGATGCACAGATACATTAAACAGAGGATCTCTCATAGATACTACTTTTAAATTACAAAAGCTGGACCCCATGCTTGCTGCTCTAGTGTCTCTCCTAACTCATTATTGCTTCACCTTTCCACTCTGCAGTCTCAAAGATATGGGAAAGCCTAACCTGACTGCTTACCACCCATGTGATATGTGTGGCTTATACAACACAACGGAAATTTAGTTTCTGTATTGGTCATGTAAAAACAACAGTCTGGGATTTGCAGGAATGCTCCCTCAATTCAAATCAATAAAAGACATGAAGTTTCCATTCCATTCCCTGTGGGTTGCACGGCTCCGAATGAAAAGCTGAATTGCCAGCCTGGTTTACACACACCTCAGAAACGTATGGCCTGTTAAAGCAGTGCAGAACCAAGTCAATAGACTCACAGAGTTTCTAAAACCATCCTTTCTTTTCTATCAGTTCAAGCCAGAAGAAAAGATGTAATGTTCTTCTTGAGAATTCTTCAAAAGAATAAGAAAACATCCTTCGATGCTTAGAGCCCTCAATCTGGTTCTCATAAGAAGTCTGTGTGAGCACTGGGCTCTAGTCTTATCCTTGTACACTAAGGGACTTTCTACACTGGTAAAGTGACCAAGTTGTGGATTAAATCAGCATTGCACCATGAAGCTGAAATTGTCCAAATGAGAGGCAGAGAAGTGTGAATGAGAGGGGAGGTGTTGCAGGTGTCGCAGTTACTCATTTTTGACAACTATCAAAAACGCCTTTTATTTTAACAGCATTTATAATTAATATGTCATTTCATGTAGTTACCAATCCTTTGTAGCTAGACTGGACAGAGTTGGTATGACTAAAGGCCAAATGATTGAGGACCTAAGAAATTTCTTCTTATCAGAAACTAGTCATTAAAATCCCAGCAGCCGACTACAGACTTTGGGCTTTGTCCTTAGGATCTTATCACTGGGCTTCACAGTCTAAGAATAAAGATCTGAAAGACAGACAAGTCCCATAATTAGTATAGCTGGCACTGGCATTCTCCTTTAAATAAAATTATTTTAGTGAAACTTTTCTTGGTTGAAGAAAAACATAGCATGCAAAAGATAGAAGTTATAAACCAAAAATTGAATTTAAGAAGGCAGCAAGAAGTCTCCAGCTTCTCTGTACTTCTCTCCGGTTTTGCTATTTGTTTATTTTAGCAACAGGGCATGTAAGAGAACATTGTATAGAGTAACTATAGCCAGAATATGACTGATTTCAGTGATGTTACAAATGCTATTTTTCCTCATTGGTGAAATCTGATTCTATTTTTAATGAAGAAAAACAACTTAAAATATCCAGAGGACCCTGGTAAAGCAGAGGAAAGCCAGATGGCTCAGGTAAATCAAACAAGCAGAAGAGATATGCCTGTCTAGGCTTGGGTTTAGTGTCTCCAAAATAAAGCTGTCAGTGTCCTGACAGACAATAAGGGCCACAGGCTTTCTCCAGCTTAATTTTACTCCCTGCTGTTTATGCTAGGATGGAGTTATTTTACATGTTTCTGTTTTCATTACAATCTTAGTCATGATGAAAAATGTATGAGACTAAAACTTATTTTAGAATAGGCTGAGTCTAAAGGAAGATTATGTGTTCAATCTACTCCTAACTATATAGTTTAAATGTATATAATTCAATTTAATGTCTATAAGACTTCATGCAACATCAACATTAGGGTTTCAGATAAAATTCAATGATTTAATGTGAGAATCTGAAATTCGGGCTTACTAGAGGACGTGTGTGTGTGTGTGTGTGTGTGTGTGTGTGTGTGTGTGTGTGTTGCTATTGAATGTACATGTATGTAGAGGTCAGAGATGGATGTTGGTTCCTCCTCCATTATTCTGCACTTTCTTTCAAAGGCTAACTTTCTCACCGAGGACTGAGGTTACACTTGCACTCTGCCTTGACCAAGATTTTACTTGGGTTCATTTGCAAATCTATTTATCTGCCAGGGGCCACAGTTTAACCAGAATGAACAGAACTACAATCCCAGTAAGCGATAACTCAGCCTCTGTAGATCCCTTGGGCCTCTGTTGAACATGTCATCACACAAGCACCCTTCTCAGGAACATCAATGGAAATGGTAATAGGTAACAGAGTCCAGGAAAACCTTACCATCTCCTCGTCTAAAACCACTGTGGGAGTCTCAGAATAACCCAGTGCCATTTCCAAGCTCTGGTCTGATAGATGGGTTCTTCTCTCTGCCCCAAAGGCAAGCCCATCAAGAGTGTACACATATCTTGCATACAATGGACACAAGAAACACAGGAGTGAAGTCCATCTTTCTTATGTTCCATTTGCATCCTCCAATGGATAATTGCCATCACAGCAGCAGACAGTTGCCATATATGGGTTATAAGATTTCATTTTTGCCAAGCTGTGAAATCCTCTCAAAGTGAGTAAGTTTTGTAGTCTTTGAATTTTCATCCTTAAGGCATGTTAAATAGCTTCCTATTTTGTAAGCAACCCAGGATTTTGCCAAACATTTGAGGAAAAAAAAATCTCTTCATTTATTAACTTGTCAATTCAACATTGTTACTGAGGAATAAGACCCAAGCTAAGAATTCTGCTAAATATAGAGACAGAGAATAAAGAGATGAACGAAATAAGGCATGCTATGTGCCCTCAATAGCATATAGCTCTGTGATGCTCTGAATTACTTACAGTATTAAAATGGTCATACAAATGTCTTTAAATTATCTATTACCTTATCACTGACAACTTTTAATTCATTGCTTTGGGCTGAAGTTCTATGCATCCAGTAAGTTTAACTCAGCTCATCTCCTGGACATTTCTATTTAGATTGTATGTCCATGCATGTCTCAGAATGAGTATGAAGAGCCTAGGGCTTCAAGGTGTTCAGTGTATTTGGAGGCCCTGGTTACATAGACAGCCACTCATTCTGTGAGATGCCTAATGTGTAGGAGGATGGGTTCATCAGTAGGATAACATGGGCTTGAATTATAGATTCCTTGCTAGGTAATTATAGGACTAAAAAATTAACCTATCATCAGCAAACAAACTGTATTTGATGTGCCATTTGATAAGGATCTCATTCATAAAACTTTCTTATTCAGTCCACTTCATAGTCTGGGAATAAGTTTACCATTCTTTGAACTAACCAGTAAAGAAACAGCTTTGAAAGAATGGGACGTGGGTATCATTGTTTATAATTGGTGAACATGCTTTGACTACAAGCAAGTCTGTCTGTATTTTTTTAAAGAAGTCATTGTTTTATTCCCAGATAGCAAATGAACACGCTGATGACATACTCCAAATTCCCTTGTGCCCCAACCCTATCTGATTTGTCAATTGCCAGAGCACTGCAGAAACAGTGCTATGTATACAGCACAGGCTGAGGCACAGAGGACTGACAAATCCATGCCTCATGCATAGAATCAGGGACACCCAACAACCTTCAGTTCCCCCAGTGGTGGCACACAGAGAATCAAGAGACACGTGAACAGTAAAGTCCAACTTTCTTATGTTCCCTTTGCATCCTCCAACACTTCCCAAGTACATCACAGCAACAGACAGTAGATGGTGCCATTCTTCCCTAAGCTGCTAGAGCAGCTGCTCCTCCTTCTCCCCCAGGGCGGGAGGCTCTGTCGGAGGCTCTGTCCACTAGTTTAGTTTCCTTACTACACACAAGTATATTTCTGTGATTCCTTTTCATCTTTTCCTCTTCTGAATTTTGAAGCTGCTGAAGCCTCTCTTCATTGTCAGCAGATAGCTTATAAACCTCGTTTTCAACATGTTCTCTAATAATAGCAGCAATTATTCTTAATCACTATTTATACTAATTTGATGCTGCAGTGAGATTATGTATTATTCTGTCCTTCCTGTTTTTTTTTTCTTCTTTTTTTTCCAGCTGTAAGTGAGAATCAATGTAAGGGATTGATGTCAAGCTTTAGGTAACTATTAACATGATGAGGGTTATCTAACCTTATTAAGTTGATTGTAGCTTCTCTGCTGTATCTCCCAGCAAACCTTCAAATTGATTTTCAAACGTTGCTATTGACCTAAAGAGTCTTAACAACAGGAGGTTTAAATACTTATCATTGCTATGCTTCCTGTCTATAATACCAATTATTCCTCAAAGTTTGCAACATGAGGTTGAATACCTGGGTTGCAGAATTCACTGCACTAGAAGTACATCTCGTAGAGATGAAAATAGGAAAAAGAGGAATGCTGTAGAATCCCAACCTTGACATTCAGGGGAAAAAAAAACAACACCTTGTTTTAGTATTCTTGCCTGCACCTGTCCAATTCTGACTTCGATGGAATCTGAGAAGGGCTGGCTCAAAGAGAAACAAGAGAGATGAGATACAAAAAATGCCAGGCTTAGACCTTGCTCTGCCTTTCACTTGGTATATATCTTTGAGTACAGTGAGTGATCTTTGAAAATCTGAGCCCTTCCATCCAAAATATCAGTAGATTAAACCCTGTATGGAGACTAGAAGTATCTTTTGCAAAAAAAAAAAAAAAAAAGCCATCTTTGAAAAGAGACAATATTAATTTTTTATATTTAACATATTGTGTATTTGTATGTGTGTGCATACTCTATGGGGCTACATTCATGGTCTCTTTTCTTAAATATCAAGCTCTTCCTTTGTCTTCTAGTAAATCATTGTATCTCCATCTTCAGTCATTATAGAAGATTCTAAGCACAGGGATGCAGCCTAGAAAAAAGTCATCACCTCCTGTAGTTCTGCTGCCCACCCCTTGTCCTCTTTCTTTTCTTTCTTATTTTCCTTTCATTTTGTGATAGAAAGAAGTATTATTTATAGGAACTAAAGGTCTTTGTCCAAAATTAGCGAAGAAAATGGAAGAAAATCTATTTGAACAAAAAAAAAAAAAGGATTAGACACTGTCTTAGTCAGGGTTTCTATTCCTGCACAAACATCATGACCAAGAAGCAAGATGGGGAGGAAAGGGTTTATTCAGCTTACATTTCCATACTGCTGTTGATCACCAAAGGATGCAGGACTGGAACTCAAGCAGGTCAGAAAGCAGGAGCTGATGCAGAGGCCATGGAGGGATGTTCTTTACTGGCTTGCTTCACCTGGCTTGCTCAGCCTGCTCTCTTATAACACCCAAGACTACCAGCCCAGAGATGGTCCCACCCACAAGGGGCCTTTCCCCCTTGATCACTAATTGAGAAAATGCCTTACAGTTGGATCTCATGGAGGCATTTCCTCAACTGAAGCTCCTTTCTCTGTGATAACTCCAGCTGTGTCAAGTTGACACAAAACTAGCTAGTACAGACACAAAGTAAAGGAGTCTACAGAGTGGCCACACAGCAGGAAACAGAAATTGACGTGATTTTTCTCTTTTTGATATTTAGTTTGGTGATTTCCTTGCACTGCCAAATCACTTTCATTATGTTATGTCATGACAGTTCAGTATTTGTTACCAAAGACTTTATTGAGTCTCAATAATTCAAATTAGTTCTCTCGAAGAAGGCCAGATACCTATCCTGCCACAGCTCTGAACAATGACTACTCTTAAAAGTTCATTTCCTTGTAAGTGTGTCCATGTGTGTGCATTTGCACATGTGTGTGTGTGTGTGTGTGTGTGCGTGCACATGTGTGTGCGTAAGCGTTGGTTCTGAAGAAACATGAGAGGCAAGCAACCTATAAGAAATACAGTATAACTAATGGTTATAAAAATCTGTTCTAAGAGGTTGGAAAAGTTACTCAGTGGTTAAGAATTCTTGTTGCTCCTCCAGAGAAGCAGAGTTCAGATCTCAGATCCCACAATCAACAACTCACAACAGCCTAGAATCAACCTACAGGAGTTCCAACTCTCATTTTGTGCCTCCATGGGTACTTGTATTCATATGGATCACTCTGTGAACACAGCCACGCCTTTCATGCACTTAAATATGTATCCGTAAATAAAACCAAATCCTTAAAATCATTTATACTCAAATTCAATTGTTTTAATAGTTCTTCTTTCCTAATAATCTAATTTAATTTTGGGTGTTTAACTTTCTGTATGACACATCTTAAACATGACGTGCCAATTAAAATCTTTTTTCTTTTGTACGTGATTTGTTTCAAGATGCAAATACTACCTGCACTGTACTCATGTAAAGTTAAGGTCATTAAATAGTACAATTCCAGATTGGTTTTCAAAGACATGGCTGTTTGAATAGCCACTCCTACCAATATTCAAAAACCTCTGCTGTGAGGCCCCCAGCAAGAATGATTTCCTACTATTGGTCAGAGTTGATCATCTCATCTCCCTGCTTGCTTGTCAGACCTTGCTAGATTATTCTACTAGCTTAGATTCTTCTATTTCTCTGTGCTTAATGTAGTCAAAAGTCTAACCCACAATACCTGTTTTCCTCTGTGTGTTATAAAACTTCCCTGTGGCTAGTCATCATCTGCAAGATGAAAGGGTAGAAAATGTGGCATGGGTGTGTAATGTCTATTAGTCTTCACTTTAATCCTTTGAAATTGAGTCTGCACATTGTCAGGTTTACCCAATTTAGGAAATGAAGCAATCATCCACTGTGAAAGAACATATAAGAGATTCTAATCAGAAAATTTGGATTCAAATTTCAGTTATGCTTTATCATCAGTGTGAAATGGAAAAACTGAGTATAATACCTCTCCTATGGAAGAAATAGGACCATACCTCCTTTGCAAGGACAGTAGAGCTGAAGTTCCTAGCAATGTATGAGTCCATGAAAGCTTCACATATTATTGTAGGGCCTATTCAAATTCTAATAGTCACTGAGGAACTACTGGCTGATACTGATGCTAGGTTAGCAGTATAAAGTTACGTAACAAAAAAATGGATTCAGCTGAAAACCAGCAGACAGTAAATCACACTTGACTCTGAACTTCTATTAGGTAGCCAGTGTTATAACTAATTATTGTTTGCCTTTATCTGTTTGTACATAATGTCTGTATATGCCAGTTTAGACAATTAGTAGCCTCTTGCTTTATCTATTGAGGGTTTATGTATGTAAATGACTTTTATTGAGATTTCTTTTGAGTAACCAAAATGAATATTGAATGTACCCAAGAATATGGCTGTACTATAAACCACACGATACTTGAGATATACTATTCTTAGCTTGATGAGATTGATTTAGCCAAAGCTGGTAATCTACAGAAAAAAAAAAAAGTGGGAAGGAGAGAACCAACTCCTTGAAGTTTTCCTTTGGCCTTCACTTGTGGAACCTGGCATGAATGCCCACACATAACCTATGGTGAACTACTTACTCCATATACATGGTAATAATGAATACAATCAAAATATTTTAAAAATTAATTTTGCCATATATTCCCAATCCAGTGAGAGACAGATGGCTATGTTTACAACTTACATAGATTTCAACAACTCCTTTGACTTTGGATTAATTTAATAATAGAATTTAAATATTTAAGAAATATCAACCTTGAAGTAATAATGTAATATTTCAAAGCATTTTATTGAATCATTTTAATTAAATAATCAATAATTATAACACACCACAAAAATCTATACTTCCCATGAGCTAAATCATTTGTGAAATTTTTGTCATTAATTATCACAATGAAATCTGTGTTATTATGAGCTTCCCAAGAAAGAAAAGCTAGAAAAATTAAACTTAGATGGATTAGGAAGGTTAATGAATTCCCTACTGTTAAAACAGTTTAAAAAACAAAAAAACAGCAACAAAAAGGAGGGAGGGGAGCCCTTTCTCTACTCTTATGTAGGACTTTAATTATATGGATAATATTGCCTGACATGCTATTATTATATGGAAATAGAGCATTTGACAAGGTGTAATTCTTTTCTTTAAGGATTTTATAATATAAGATTTTTTATAGCAAGATACCTCACTGAACCATTGAAATATTTGAGGTACATATTAAGATATTCTATAGATGTAAATTGTATCCTAGATCGCATTAGACCAGCATAAAAATGAATTCAATATATATCACTAATAATTTTACAATGATTTAATTTTGAAATGATAATATTTTAAGTGTATTTGTTAAATAAGATATTTACTAGCATTAGAACTTAAAGTATTTTAAAGTTTTTCTTTGATGTTCCTGTTGGGAATTTTAAAATTGCTTTAGTTGTAAGTTTTTTCTCCCTTTTGTAAGTAAACCCCTGCTGAGAAGCAACTTAAAGGTATTCAGGTTTATTTTAGCTTATAGTTGATGTGCTGTTGAACACTATAAGAAAGATAGTGTACTAGCAGGAGAAAGGCATGGTCACAGAAGCAGGAGCTGGGTGGCCAAAAGTACATCAGAAAACAGAGACAGAACAGTGCGGTGGCTCAGCTTGCATCTTTCCTTTTATCAAGTCTGATACCCCAGTGCATGGTGTAGTTTCATCTACATACAGAGTGCTTCTTCCCTCCTCAGTGAAACCCTTGCAGGAACACACTCAGACATACTCAGAGGTGTGCACTCTCAGTGAGTACAAGCCCCCATCAACTTGTCAATGTATATCAACAATTAAAAACCTACTCCTTCTCAACTTGAAACTCAAGTCCATCCATTTACATCATACCACTCTACCTCTGGTTCCTAAAGTCTCATTTTTTACATAATATAAAATTCCCTTTAGTCCATATCTAACTAGTCCCATAATTTTAACTTCAGTGCTGTTCAAAATCCCCATATCTCTTTTGAGACTCAAACAGTCTAACTCTGAGCCCAAGAAAAGTGAAAACAAATCTATTTCTAGTATGCAATGGTACAAACTAAGAGTGTCCATTCCAAAATAAAGCAATTGGGAACTGTTAAGGAAATGTGGAATCAAGAGAAAACAGAAGCCAGTAAGAATCATGCAGGTTCTTTCTGGCATCTGGGACTTGTGAGAAAATTATATGGACTCCAAAAATGCTTTGGTAATGCTTTAGGAATCTTTGCTTCTGACACCTAAAAAGGAAACCTCTTTCTCCATGCCTGAAAGGTATTTCATGACTCCAGCAACAATTACTTTTCCTTAATATCTCTTAATATCAATGGACTCAATTCCTCAATAAAAAGACATAGACTAACAGACTGGCTACACAAACAGGACCCAACATTCTGCTGCTTACAGGAAACCCATCTCAGGGAAAAAGACAGATACTACCTCAGAGTGAAAGGCTGAAAAACAATTTTCCAAGCAAGTGGTCTGAAGAAACAAGCTGGAGTAGCCATTCTAATATCGAATAAAATCGACTTCCAACCCAAAGTTATCAAAAAAGAAAAGGAGGGACACTTCATACTCATCAACGGTAAAATCTTCCAAGAGGAACTCTCAATTCTGAATATCTATGCTCCAAATGCAAGGGCAGCCACATTCATTAAAGACACTTTAGTAAAGCTCAAAGCACACATTGCACCTCACACGTTAATAGTGGGAGACTTCAACACACCACTTTCATCAATGGACAGATCATGGAAACAGAAACTAAACAAGGACACAGTGAAACTAACAGAAGTTATGAAACAAATGGACTTAACATATATCTACAGAACATTTTATCCTAAAACAAAAGGATATACCTTCTTCTCAGCACCTCATGGGACCTTCTCCAAAATTGACCATATAATTGTTAACAAAACAGGCCTCAACAGATACAAAAATATTGACATTGTCCCATGCATCCTATCAGACCATCATGGACTAAAGCTGATCTTCAATAACAACATAACTAATGGAAAGCCAACATTCATGTGGAAACTGAACAACACTCTTCTCAATGATACCTTGGTCAAGGAAGGAATAAAGAAAGAAATTAAAGACTTTTTAGAGTTTAATGAAAATGAAGCCACAACATACCCAAAACAATGGGACACTATGAAAGCATTTCATTAATAGTCTCCCAGCCAAAAAAAGCCCAGGACCAGATGGGTTTAGTGCAGAGTACTATCAGACCTTCAAAGAAAATCTAATTCCAGTTCTGCACAAATTATTCCACAAAATAGAAGTAGAAGGTACTCTACCCAACTTATTCTATGACGCAACAATTACTCTGATACCTAAGCCACAGAAAGATCTAACAAAGATAGAGAACTTCAGACCAATTTGCTTTATGAATATCGATGCAAAAATACTCAATAAAATTCTCGCTAACTGAATCCAAGAACATATTAAAGCAATCATCCATCCTGACCAAGTAGGTTTTATTCCAGGGATGCAGGGATGGTTTAATATACGAAAAACCATCAACGTAATCCATTATATAAACAAACTCAAAGACAAAAACCACATGATCATCTCCTTAGATGCGAAAAAAGCATTTAACAAGATCCAACACCCATTTATGATAAAAGTCTTGGAAAGATCAGGAATTTAAGGCGCATACCTAAACATGATAAAAGCATTCTAAAGCAAACCAGTAGCCAACATCAAAGTAAATGGTGAGAAGCTGGAAGCAATCCCCCAAAAATCAGGGACTAGACAAGGCTGCCCACTTTCTCCCTACCTATTCAACATAGTACTTGAAGTCCTAGACAGAGCAACTGGATAACAAAAGGAGATCAAGGGGATACAAATTGGAAAAGATGAAGTCAAAATATCACTTTTTGCAGATGATATGATAGTATATACAAGTGACCCTAAAAATTCCACCAGAGAACTCCTAAACCTGATAAACAGCTTCAGAGAAGTAGCTGGATATAAAATTAACTCAAACAAGTCAATGGCCTTTCTCTACACAAAGAATAAACTGGATGAGAAAGAAATTAGGGAAACAACACCCTTCTCAATAGTCACAAATAATATAAAATACCTTGGTGTGACTCTAACTAAGGAAGTGAAAGATCTGTATGATAAGAACTTCAAATCTCTGAAGAAAGAAATTAAAGAAGATCTCAGAAGATGGAAAGATCTCCCGTGCTTATGGATTGGCAGGATCAACATTGTAAACATGGCTATCTTGCCAAAAGCAATCTACAGATTCAATGCAATCCCCATCAAAATTCCAACTCAATTCTTCAATGAATTAGAAAGAGCAATCTGCAAATTCATCTGGAATAACAAAAGACCTAGGATAGCAAAAACTCTTCTCAAGCATAAAAGAACCTCTGGTGGAATCACCATGCCTGACCTAAAGCTTTACTACAGAGCAATTGTGATAAAAACTGCATGGTACTGATGTAGTGACAGACAAGTAGACCAATGGAATAGAATTGAAGACCCAGAAATGAACCCACACACCTATGGTCACTTGATCTTCGATAAGGGAGCTAAAACCATCCAGTGGAAAAAAAGACAGCATTTTCAACAAATAGTGCTGGCACAACTGATGGTTATCATGTAGAAGAATGCGAATCGATCCATTCCTATCTCCTTGTACTAAGGTCAAATCTAAGTGGATCAAGGAACTCCACATAAAACCAGAGACACTGAAACTTATAGAGGAGAAAGTGGGGGAAAAGCCTTGAAGATGTGGGCACAGGGGAAAAATTCCTGAATAGAACAGCAATGGCTTGTGCTCTAAGATGGAGAATTGACAAATGGGACCTCATGAAGCTGCAAAGCTTCTGCAAGGCAAAAGACACCATCAATAAGACAAAAAGGCCACCAACAGATTGGGAAAGGATCTTTACCTATCCTAAATCAGATAGGGGACAAATATCCAATATATATAAAGAACTCAAGAAGGTGGACCCCACAAAAATCAAATAACCCCATTAAAAAATGGGGCTCAGTGCTAAACAAATAATTCTCACCTGAGGAATACCAAATGGCTGAGAAGCATCTGAAAAAATGTTCTGCATCCTTAATCATCAGAGAAATGCAAATCAAAACAACCCTGACATTCCATCTCACACCAGTCAGAATGGCTAAGATCAAAAATTCAGGTGACAACAGATGCTGGAGAGGATGTGGAGAAAGAGGAACACTCCTCCGTTGTTGGTGGGATTGCAAGCTTGTACAACCACTCTGGAAATCAGTCTGGCGGTTCCTCAGAAAATTGGATATAGTACTACTGGAGGATCCAGCAATACCTCTCCTGGGCATATATCCAAAAGATGTCCCAACCGGTAAGAAGGACACATGCTCCACTATGTTCATAGCAGCTTTATTTATAATAGCCAGAAGCTGGAAAGAACCCAGATGCCCCTCAATAGAGGAATGGATACAAAAAATGTGGTACATTTACACAATGGAGTACTACTCAGCTATTAAAAGGAATGAATTTATGAAATTCCTAGGCAAATGTTTGGACCTGGAGGGCATCATCCTGAGTGAGGTAACACAATCACAAAAGAACTCAAATGATATGTACTCACTGATAAGTGGATATTAGCCCAGAAACTTAGTATACCCGAGATATAAGATAAAATTTGCAAAACACATGAAACTGGAGAAGAATGAAGATCAAAGTGTGGACACTTTGCCCCTTCTTAGAATTGGAAACAATCACTCATGAAAGGAATTACAGAGACAAAGTTTGAAGCTGAGACAAAAGGATGGACCATCTAGAGACTGCCATATCCAGGGATTCATCCCATAATCAGCTTCCAAACGATGACACCATTGCATACACTAGCAAGATTTTGCTGAAAGGACCCAGATATAGCTGTTTCTTGTGAGACTAGGCCAGGGCCTAGCAAAGACATAAGTGGATGCTCACAGTCAGCTATTGGATGGATCACAGGGCCCCCAATGGAGGAGCTAGAGAAAGTATCCAAGGAGCTAAAGAGATCTGCAACCCAGTAGGTTCAACAACATTATGAACTAATCTGTACCCCGGAGCTCTTGACTCTAGCTGCATATGTATCAAAAGATGGCCTAGTCGGCCATCAGTGGAAAGAGAGGCCCATTGGACACGCAAACTTTATATGCCCCAGTACAGGGGAACGCCAGGGCCAAAGAGTGGGAATGGGTGGGTAGGGGAGTGGGGGGGGGGGGAAGGTATGGGGGACTTTCAGGATAGCATTGGAAATGTAATTGAGGAAATATGTAATAAAAATATTTTTAAAAAAGAAAGATATTTCATGATATTAGCTGTTCCTATGTCCTAGGTTTTCATTACAACTCGGGCTTCTCCTTCCCAGTTTATACAGTGGCCTCTTAGAGTTCTTGCTAAATTGGGATTTCAATGTCCACCTTCATCAGGTTCCTGAAATCTTGGTGCAAGCCTTTATGATGCCCTCATTCTTGAATCATTCATAATTATCAAATGAATACAATTTGGATAAGGTTGCTGACGTTTTCTGCCACCCTTGGATCACACTTGGAAAAGACTGCGTGTTTTCAAGGCTGATGCTGAGGAAGCTATTTCATGGGCAATTATGTTGAGCAGGGAATTTCTATAGAGATATTTTCATTTTACACTCTCTCTATTGAAATAAAATTTTATTTTCATAAGTTAGAGTCTTTAAGAGGTGAAGTCTTGACCATAAGGCACAACTTCTATTGTCTCATCAAAAAGGATTCTCTTGAACATTCTCAACAGCGTTCTCTTCAATGTTGTCAAGTGCTTTAACAATAACAGCTGCCTTGTCTGTACCTGCTCTCACTCTTTTCCCTGCTTAATAAACTTAACCATTTCTCATGTCTTTCAAGTCTGTTTTATCTTGTTAACTGTAGGTCTGTATAAGAGCAAGGGTCAGTAGCCAGGCCACAAGCTGAATTTTACCCTGTCTTGAAATTTTCAGCAAAACAGAAAATTTATTATTACTTTATTGCAGTCTCACTCAACTGCTCACTACACAGTATGTGCCAGAATCTTTGTGGGAATGTAACACAAATGGCACCTAGCACAGTTTGTGATAGAGTCCTTGTTCTCTTGAGACATCCTGAGGTGTGTCACACAGAGAGCACTTTTCTGAGCATCTTGGTCTTCCAGTGTCCTAAAGAAATTCTCAGAAAACTCCACTTAAAGCATTCTAGAGCATCTCCATCCTGAAGCTACACACTCATCCACATTTCTCCCACAAACCAGTTCCAGAGGCCTAATACCTATAAGGAAAGTTTTTTTAAGATGTGTCTCCCTCACACTTCACTACCAAGCTCCTCTGTCACTTTCCTGTCTTGTTGCTTTAATAAAATGTTTGATCAGAAGCAACTTATAGAATAAAGTGCTTATTTTGGCTCACTCTTTCACAGGATTTGGCTGCAAACACTGTGTCAGTACTTGGGAAGCATAGAGTGAATAGAAAATGAGGATTGACAATTAATGTTCAAGGCCTTTCTCCAATTACCCACTTCATAAAAGTTCTACTGCCTTCAAAACAGTAACTGTTAGCTGAGGACCAAGTATTCAAACACCTGAGATTATTTGGTATGTTCAATTCTCAATCTACTATAATTGCATATGTGATTTGCTCTATCTTTGAATTTGAGAAAACAGGCCTAAGAGACAAATAGTAGGCAATTCTATGAGTCTAATTAGAATTTTAAAAATGATGAGCCCATAATAAAGCCTGAAGAATTATGAGTATTCTTGGAAAAGGAACTTGGTGAGATCTATGGATGAATACTTACTAGAGTAGAAAGGGGATATGAAATGTTTCTTTAGAGAGATAAAATATTTTACTCTAGAAGTGAAACATAGAAGTGCCCATTTAGGTTAAGCTACATCAGCACACTCAACACAAAAAGATGAGAAATGGAAGATGCCAAAACCTTTAGGATCATAAAGAGAGGATTATCACAAAAGTCTATAGACTACTCTGTACTAAGGACTTATACTAACAGAAGACACACTGATGTTCTTCTAACCTTGGGAATAGACAACACAACTTTATTATTTTCCATAGAGTCTCAGAAAAACGTTGTTCCTGGCAAGTCCTCTAAGATACAGCCTAACTGAATAATGAGCATGCTTTATGGATATTGGTCCTACTAGGAAGAGAAAAAGGAAACTGTAAAGAAAGATCACTACAAACAGAGGCTCCCACTGTTTTGTCTTAAAGGAGTAGGTCTTTCCCAAAGAGTCTTCATGAAGCACATAGCAGTTCTACTGAGCATCCTTATTTCATCCATCACTAGACTTCAAGTTCCCCAATACAGGAAACTTCCTTCAGCTTGTCTTCCTAATTGTCAAGACACCCTATGTGTTCATATGAGTATAAGAAAGAACACACAGGTAAATCAGCCAGCATTCAATTAATACTTCGAAACGTAAACTCACCATCAACTTTTAAAGAATCAATAGACTAAAGTGTCATGCATCAAAAAATACAAGCTTAACACATGTCAATTACAGGACTTGAGACAATAACAATAGCAACAGCTTAGGATAGAATCTTTACAATAATACAAATATGTCAAGGATTTTCCCCATTTTATTCAGAAACCTATCTGATCATTTCTCACTGTTTCTAAGTCTTTATAAACGCAAGCCCATGAAGATACTTAAAAGATAGGAAAATGTGTGGAAAATATGAGCTTTCAACGATGTGTGTTTATATACATGTATCCATGACATCACGAAACCTAATATTTTGTATGCCTACTTAATATTTTTTAGATAAAACATGGGGGAAAGTGAATACATGGAATCACCAAAGAAGACCTAGGTATTTTAAAATGCTGATTTTTTTTTTCACTAACTACATTGGGATTTATGCTTCCGCTCTTTGTGTTTCCAGCAGTTCTTGAAACACAAACACTCTATACATACAGCCTGATAATATGTGAAATGAAACAGGTACACTTGAAATTACAGAGAGAGATTTCCCTGGGCCATGTGCTGCCTTCTAAATTGTTGTATATTTATGGAGTCCCTGAGTGAGAGTGTTTTCCATTTCCATTTATCCTTCTCCAAAGTTCCTAGGGATAATTCTAACTAGCATTTATTCAAGATCAATTTTAGAAGAAATAAGTTACTTACTATAAGACACAGTCTTGTGAAAAATATCTTAAGTCACTCTTTTTATATTGGCTGATTCCACATTCAGAGTTAAAGTTATTTTATACACTGCAATTAAGTTGAAATGGTGATATAGTGGTTTAATACCTTTTATGAAATTGCCATACTTCTGACATATCACATATTTTCATGCTCTGAAAAACTCTAGCACAGTAAATTACTCCAAGAATTACACTGCACCTACTTTTTCACAGAGTGAAAATTTTCATCAAATTTATTTATTCATTCAATGCACATTTGCTTATCAACTAGGATGTCTCTAGATGCCAAGATAAAAAGATGAATAGCAAAGCCCCTGCCATTCTGAATTCAGAGTCTTGTTTCTTCTCTCCCCTTCCTCCCTTCCTCCCCTTCTCCCTCCCACACTCCCCCTCTCTTTCCCTCTCTCTCTTCCCCTCCCTCTCCACCTCCCCTCCTCATCTCCTCTCCTCTCTCTCTCTCTCTCTCTCTCTCTCTCTCTCTCTCTCTCTCTCTCTGCACATGTGTGCATACATGGAACGTTAAAATATCATTGGTAGGAAATTAATTAACTTATTAACTTGGCAAAATGTTGGGCACTGTGTTAGTCACAGCCCTTGTAGGACAATATTAAAAACATTAAACATGGGGCTGGTGAGATGGCTCAGTGGGTAAGAGCACCCGACTGCTCTTCCGAAGGTCCAGAGTTCAAATCCCAGCAACCACATGGTGGCTCACAACCATCTGTAACGAGATCTGACTCCCTCTTCTGGAGTGTCTGAAGACAGCTACAATGTACTTACATATAATAAATAAATAAATAAATCTTTAAAAAAAAACATTAAACATAAGATAAATTTGTTGTCAGAAAAAGTAGGAGAAGTCAGAAGGTTCATGTCAAGATACATGACTCACATATATAGAAAGAGAAGGGGAGAAAAGATATTTAGGGTAAGAAGTTTCTCAGACTGCATTGCATATCTTCAGACTGCATTAAGGACAGTGAGGTCACTCAGACTAAAGCTTCTCACTGCTTCCTAGCAGAATGAACCTGTCTCTCCCCTATATGTTCTTTTTTTTTAATTAGGTATTTTCCTCATTTACATTTCCAATGCTATCCCAAAAGTCCCCCATACCCACCCCCCCAATTCCCTACCCACCCACTCCCCCTTTTTGGCCCTGGCGTTCCCCTGTACTGGGGCATATAAAGTTTGCAAGTCCAATGGGCCTCTCTTTCCAGTGATGGCTGACTAGGCCATCTTTTGATACATATGCAGCTAGAGACAAGAGCTCCGGGGTACTGGTTAGTTCATAATGTTGTTCCACCTATAGGGTTGCAGTTCCCTTTAGCTCCTTGGGTACTTTCTCTAGCTCCTCCATTGGGGGCCGTGTGACCCATCCAATAGCTGACTGTGAGCGTCCACTTCTGTGTTTGCTAGGCCCCAGCATAGTCTCACAAGAGACAGCTATATCTGGGTCCTTTCAGCAAAATCTTGCTAGTGTATGCAATGCTGTCAGCGTTTGGAAGCTGATTATAGGATGGATCCCTGGATATGACAATCACTAGATGGTCCATCCTTTCGTCACAGCTCCAAATTTTGTCTCTGTAACTCCTTCCATGGGTGTTTTGTTCCCATTTCTAAGAAGGGGCAAAGTGTCCACACTTTGGTCTTCATTCTTCTTGAGTTTCATGTGTTTTGCAAATTGTATCTTATATCTTGGGTATCCTAAGTTTCTGGGCTAATATCCACTTATCAGTGAGTACATATTGTGCGAGTTCCTTTGTGATTGGGTTACCTCACTCGGGATGGAGGCATCATCCCCCTATATGTTCTACCAGTAGTTGAGAAAAATGTGTAGACTATGACTTTGGCTGAAGTAGCCTGACAATAGATCAGAACCTGAAGCCTTTAGTTAAATTTGATCCTCAGAGTAGATAATGTGTGGCCCAATTCATGCCTGATACAATTACTCCATTATAAGGAATTAGTCATATCTGCCTAAGCTGGGCATGAGGGTATAAGTCCATAACGCTAGCATGTAAAGAGCTGAATCAGGAGGATGATGAGTTAACGTATACATTTGTAAGATTCTTCTGCAAAAATAAAAATCCTAATTTTAAAAAGTACAATGTATTATCTAAGATGTAAGATATGCCTAAAGTTATGACCAGGTTGCTAAGGGCAAGGTATTATTCCTCCAATAATCAGAGGGGGAATGACTCACAGAGGAGGGCAGGTTGTGGATATGGTGCCAACATCAAATCTGTAATTTGATTTCAGTGAAGTGTGAAATATGAATATAACAGGAAGTGATGATAGGTGAGAGTAGTGAGGATAGGTAGAGGCTAAACATGGTA
Source organism: Mus musculus (assembly GCF_000001635.26). Classification (NCBI taxonomy): domain Eukaryota; kingdom Metazoa; phylum Chordata; class Mammalia; order Rodentia; family Muridae; genus Mus; species Mus musculus. Next base: position 95,346,830 of record NC_000073.6, read on the forward strand.
GAGATTGGAGTTGTAGCTATGCTTGGGGTAATAGAAAGCTGCTGAAGGGCTTTAATTAAGAAACAAATCATATATGATCTTCAAAAAATATCATAGTTAGCTGCCGAGGAAAGAAGACAGGAATAAAGAGGTCAAGAGCCTATTAGAAACTTTTTCTTTAAGACACAGAACAATAGAGTGGTAGTTATAGAAGCAGATGTATGGTGCACAGAGAAGAGAGAATATAGTATGAAGTCATAGTATATGGTCATAGAAGGAAGCCTAATGATGTACTGGGAAAGTGAACTTAGACATAATCGCTCAGATGTAGATTGAAGCCACCTAAAGGATACTTGCATTTGTTTTTAGACTCACAAAGAAAATCAAGAGGAAATATTAGGCCTGGGCGTGGTGGCACACGCCTTTAATCCCAGTACTGGGGAGGCAGAGGCAAGCAAATTTCTGAGTTCAATGCCAGTCTGGTCTACAGAGTGAGTTTCAGGACAGCTAGGGCTACACAGAGAAATTCTGTTTCGAAACAAAACAAAACAAGGAAATATTAGGTTAAAATCACCCTCAATCTGGAGACATCTTTTATTTTAAGAATTTCTCATAATTAAGCATGTGGAAGGAAGGCCGGGTAAATGAGACATCCTTTCAGTAAGAGTCCCTTTATTTCTAGGCTAGAAAATAAAACATACAATAACCACATAAATCATATGACTTAATAGAGGGGGAGATGAAAGTAAATAGTATGTAGGACACACTAGGGCATTGTTAATCCTTGTAGAGGCCTCAAGTAGGCACTTGTTGGGGTTGGGTGGAGTGATAGGTGTTGAGAAGCATAAGGAAAAGGACCAAATGGCATTGCTGAGGATCCGGCTAGGGTTGGGGCACTTAAGTATGCCTCGTTGGTGTTCTGGCTATCTGCACGGAGCCACTGAAGAACAACCATGGTGAGAACAGCTCTGAGTTTAAATGGATTAAGAGATACAGAAAGGCAAGGGTAGAGTGGCACTGAAAATGCACAAGGGAAAGAAATTGAATTCTAGCCTAGAATTGGCAGTGAAGGAAGAAAAGCCAGGTAAAAGCCCTCCTGAGGGAGCAAAAATGGTGTTTGAACAGATTTTCCCAGAGGCACTGAGAAGGTGCAAGGACAGTCATCTGGCCCACAGGGTTCAGAGCAGATATGAATACTAGGAACAGTGAGAGCTATCATTAATAAAACCCTTCCTTTTACTGTACTGGACTCTTCAGGACCTCTTTTTCATGTTAGCCTTAGTCATAGGACAGACTAAAATACACAGAGAAATAAGTGTAGATATAGAACTATAGAAAATGGGAATGCTGAGAGTGGGGGCAGTGGCTCCCTCCAAGCAATAGCACCCTACCTGACTGTGCAATATCAAGTAGTCAGCCCTGAGATCATAGTCATGGTTTAAGTATGTCAGCGTGTGCATGTGCATGACTGCATGCATGCGTGTATCTGTCTGTCTGTCTGTCTGTGTGTAACATACAGAACAAGCAGGTTGGATTTACTATTAGGAGTGTGTGTGTATGAGAGAGAGAGAGAGAGAGAGAGTGCACAATTAGAGAAAGATACACAGACACAATAAACAGTTGAGGGAAATCCTCTGGGGCAGGTTTTATGAAGCTGTGCTCTTAAGGAGTGAGGCATTTGCCCCCAAACTGCTGGGAACACTTGGAGATTGATAAAGGTTCATTGTATATATGACCTTAGAGTGACCTATGACCAAAAGCAATGAGATTTAATCTATTTAATCTGTAGTCACAGTGTTTAAATTCCTAACTGCAAAATCAATTAAGTGAAAATACACACAAATATTTTCCCTCGGTAACCTGACGTTAGAAGTTATAGTATTAAACTGTGATCATCTTACCCAAGACATCAGACTCAGGTGTGTGTTTCTAGACATGGGATGGAGAAATCAGGGTAAAATACATCTACAACTTCTTTTTAGGCTAGATGTTTTCTTATGCTGAAGCACGGTTGGTAGTACAGGAAACTCAGCCGTGTACACATGGACTTACATCCACTAGATTGCAAATAGGTATGTATTATAAAATTCAAGATTAGGGCTGTGTAACTTTTTTAGTAAGAGGTGCCACATGTGTACCCCAACAGCCAGCAGGTATGAGTAGATCATCTATTAGGAACCCTCCTTCAATCTTATTCCCTCCTCCTCTCCTCCTTCCCTCTCTTCCTCCCTGCCTCCATCCATTGCTCATTCACTCACTCCCATCTTCTCTTCCTCCTCCCACCTATTCCAGTTTGCATCTTCATGCTGTTTCTCGGATCTCATCTCTGCTACTGTCTCGTTGTCATTCACATGTTCTGCTTCTCTCGATTTTATTCCAGTAAATGGAAACATCTTCAGCTTATAAATTTTCCTGACAACCATGTTCTTTTGTTCACAGTATAGTCTTTTGGCGCAATGATTGAGGGAGGAAAGAGTCTAGTTACTTAGATTAGCTCAGGTGCCATGAAGCTGTGACACAGTGGTCCAAAGCAATTGAAAACACAAGTGTTATGAGCAAAACAAAGGCACTTACCCAAGAAGGAGGTATGAGCTGTTTGCCTCTTTCCCATGAAATCAATGGTCTTTCAAGTTATTTCATTTTTAAATGCTTGTTACTCTTTGAATTCCAGGTAAGTCAAGAGTATCATACATAGTCTATATAATATTGTTAGTCACACCTAGGTGTGTTATTTAATGGATCTCTCCTACTGCCTGATCTTTCCCTGATTTAAGATCTGTGTGGATGGACCATTCGTCTCTTCTGTTGCTGTCCTGAATTTAGCACAAAGTTTTCCTGGGTCCAAAGTTTATGCAGTATGAATGTTGGCCACAGTCCCTCCTTCCCACAAAAGACTCTACAGAACCTGGAAGTACCAAATATATACACTCATTGCCACTTAACTCTCTTATTCAAAACTCTGTGTTTAGAAACTCTCTTTACCCCAAACCCAACAATTAACTCCTATAAATTATATACTAAAAATGGGTATATAGAAAGATATGACCAAAAATGAAGCACGCGAACAGCAAAGCACAAGGGTCTGAATTCAGACAGTGTTGACAAGAAATCCACAGGGAGCAAGCACACAAGAGAGTTAGAGTTTCCCTGCAGCATCTACAGCCAACCTCAGAGAACGCTGCCATTTCCTTTAACCTTGTCTCCCACGTACTCAGACTAGGCGTATGCCTGGAGTCTAAACAACATGTTTTTAAATGAATCAGAGGTCATTGTGAAAGTGCAGTGGGAGAAGGCCACCTGAGAGAGCCCAGAATAGATAGGGATTTCAGAGAACAACACCCAGAGGAGAACACTTTAAATCTGTATTTCCTACGATATATAAAATGAGCTGTCGCCTCTGGAAATTGTCACAGAAATCACACAAGCTGGATGTATTATTTTAGACATGTTTCCCCATGCTAGCTTTTATAGTACAAGGAGTCTCCTCCTTGCCTTTCCACTCCTCTGCCTCACCCCCTGCAGGCTGTTTACATCAAATCCTGCAGGACGAAGAGGGAGCTGTCTCCCAATTACTCAGACTCCCCATGGGCAATTCTAGTGCAAGTTCAAACTTGCTTCTTGCTCTTTCCTTGATGAGTTTTGACAGCATGTCAGCGTTGCCCTCCTTTCAATAGCCATCAAATATTGATGGGTGGAGCAGGTGTGCTCCCTGGGGTGCAAATAAAACAACGGCCTGAACTCTGAGTCCCTTTCAAAAGCATATTTCCCTATTTTGCGGACAGAAAAGGGAGGCTGTCTGTGGAGTATTGCGTTACAGTTCTGGTGTTCAGTGACACATACATGCAGGTTCTTAAAAGATCCCATGGCAAACAATGCTGGAAGCAAACATGGTACTGAAGGTGACTCCAATGAAGTCGCTTCACTAAGATCAGAAATGCTCTCCTAGTAGGGGTCACCACTGCAGACATTGCTAAGACATGGTGTGTGTGTGTGTGTGTGTGTGTGTGTGTGTGTGTGTGTGTGTGTGTGTTTGCATCTGTCTGTCTGTGTCTGTCTGTGTCTGTGTGTGCATGTGTGTGGTATGTGTTTATATGTGTGATGTGTGTGGTCTATATATATGTATGTGTGTGTGTGTGTATGTGTGTATATGCTATGTGTGTGTATTTGTGTGCATGTGTATGTATGTGTGTGGTATGTGTATATGTATATGTGTATACATGTGTGTATGTATATGTATGTGTATTTTGTATGTGTGTGCATGTGTGTGCTATGTGTGGTAAGTATATACATGTGTATGAGTGTACATGTGTATGTGGTATGTGTATTTGTGAGTGTGTGTGTGTGTGTGTGTGTGTGTGTGTGTGTGTGTGTGTGTGTGTTTGTGTGTGAAGAGTGATTTGATGAAAAAAGGAGGCCTTTAATGGCTGAAGGCCAATTCCTCACAGTGAAGGATTGGGTCAGAGCAAATACAAATGTGGCATAGCTAGCCCAGAATGAGTGTGATGCCCTAATTCCCTTTACTTAAAGTCAGCAGACCATACTTCCTCAGGAACCATAGTGAAGAAGAGGTCACCAAGTTTGTTTCAAATCCATCCTCCAAATTGTAGGGTTAGAGGTCCTGTGTCTGCTCTGCCATAGGGCTCAGGGCCTCTCTGGGACTTGGGACATGGGAGTTTTGACTGCACTTAACCCACGCTGGCACCGGGCAGGAGTCAGGCTATGGGAAGCCATGGGACACCACTCTGTGGGTAGAGAAAGCAGTCTGAAGTCCCTGGGATGCCTGAGCTACCTCAGAGTCCCTGGGCCTGAAAGGAGGATGGGGCCATCTGGTTTTCAAGCTCTTGGGTACTTCTGCACCACTGGAAGCTGCAGAAAAGCTGAGAACTGAGTGGGGGCCACAGGCTGGATCTAGCCCAGGGCTGAAGGGGAAAGGGAGCGCTCTGGGCTGGGTCTTGCAGGGATAGAGTCCTTGGTTTGTTCAGCAGGTGGCTTGGCTTGGTGGAGGCAGTGGCTGGGAGCAGAAAGGCCTTCTGTGGGAGATTAGGCAGCCAGCTCTTTAGAGGAAAGCCTGCTCCATTGCTCCCCACGTTGGATCCCAATGAAAAGAGACAGTCCATGGCTTTAAGACATTTATTGCCATGGTGATAAGTAAATGAGTAAAAACTGCACTCCCCCTACTCAGGGGCAGGCATGGGGTTAAATACCTTTCCAAGGGAGGAATGTTTGGGAAGGGGAGTTTATTGGCTAAGCCTCCAGGCCTTTAGGTACCTCATAAAAAGGAAATCTGTCTTGAAGCTATGTGACCACAGGTCACATCCTCTACCTTTGGAGGGGCTTGGGACATTGCTCTTACCTGACTGATGACCACAAATCTATGGAGAGTTGCTGCCTCCTGTCAGGAGCCCAGTGTCTGGAAACCAGGCAAAACACTTGCCATTCCTCAGGGTCACCAGTGTTTCAAACCTTAGCTCAACCAGGAACCAGGCTGCCTTTCACATTGCTACGCCAAGTAACTGTTCTTCCAGTCTGTAGTTGGCTCGTACAGCCTATCAGAGAATTACGCACACATATGCTCATACATTTTTTTTTAGTTGACATCTAGGATTTTTCATCATAAATGTGAATAGTTCCAGGAACTATAATTTACAGTGCATTATAAAAACTACATTTAAATGCAAAGCTGCTATATCACTTGGCTAAATGAATTGGATGGGATCTAAGCACAGGGGCAATTTCCCTGTTTGCCATCATCCATTTTAAACCATGACAACAAGAGCTTCCCTAACATAAGAAAACTTATTTGCTATTTCTTCTCCTTCAATTTTTATTTCCAGTCCACTTCCTCCACATACTTTCATCTCCATGTAATTTATTTGTTATGCTTCAAAGTCTTTTATTGATCAACCTATCAAAATTTTCTTCAAAAATAAAACCTACATATGTAAATTAGAGTTTTTCCCATTTCCTGGAACACAACACACTGTTAATTTTTTCTTGATTGAGTTATAATTATAATTATTACTTACATATTAATCAAAACTATCTGCATACTTTTTTAACTTAAGTAATTATTAAAAAGGAAACAAATTTTACTAGAAATGAACCTCAGTCAGCTGTTGTTTTCAATTACTTGTCTCTGTGGCTGTCACTGGTGAGCAGCATAACATAACGGAGCATAGCACAAGAGATTCACCATCAATCTTCTCCTATATTCCTTTAGCGTTTCACCTACACTGGGAAAACTTTTTTACACACATAGGTGAGCAGGAAAGGATAGATTTTCTTATAGCAAAATCTTTTCCATTTCTGATTGCCTTTTGAATAATATCCCAAAGATCATAACGCAATCTGCCATCCAAAAATATTTTTAATGATTTAACAATTGACAGTTTTATTAGATCCTTCTTCAATGTCTTTGAAAGCAAAGAATAAGCAAGTCCTTTGCCAGTGGATTTATGACCTAGGCTTGGCATTTCTGCGTTGTGATTCTTCACCACCACGTCCTTTTTGCTTTTACACTGGGCTGCATAGGAGCAGGCCTGAATGAGTGAGCCCTGTTGCCTTAATGCATGTTCAAGAAAAGTTTGATATAATGAGCCTACTGTGCCTCTCATTCAATCCGAATAGTTGAAGCGAGGGCAGAGCCAGAAGCTAGGTTCTCCTGGAAGCTTTGACAGAAAACCATCTTACCTTAGTACTTCTAAGAGATGCGATGAACTACTCAGTCATTAAGTATGTACATGCATATACATCTACATGTATATAAAAACACACTGTTGTAAACTCACTAATGTGAAAGTCTTATTTCTTTTCTCATGTTACAATTTTTGGCTCTATCTAGACTAAACTCTTAAAATATAGAGATATAACTTGAAGCACATAAGTAAGTTTGAATTTTCTAACAGATTAGTGACATAGTAAAAAAAAAAAAACCAAGAAGCAGCTTCTATTAGTAATAAGACATATTTTAAGGCCTAATATATGGTATGTTACCCTTTCAATGTATAGATTTGTAAGAATGGGCTTTGAATTACTTTGTACTCAGATCTTTACCATCTCTGTGCACCTTACACTTATGGCCCATCTCAGTTTGGACTTGCCATATTTGAAGTGCTTTTCAGATACATTTGGCTGCACTTCTAGCCACCACATTACATAATAACACCCCATCATAGTCCTATACCAGTCATTAAAAAAACTCCTGGCTTTTACTTGCACTTTGGGATGGATCTCTACTGCTTTCAGAGCTCCTCAACGTCATGGCTTGCCATTTTCTTCTAGTCCTCCCTCTCCCTTGCTGCTTGGACTCCACGCTCCTCACGCTTCCATCTCTTGCTTATCAGGTGCTCCTCTCACATAGTGTACCCACTCTACCTTCACCCTGTTTTGTGTTGGGTGACAGTACAAAGGGTGATCCAGAAGGTGAATTACAAAAATAAATTACCTAGTGAATAAATTGCTCAATAAATGAATTCAATAACATCATTTATAAGATGATTTTTTAAAATGCCAGCAATTATCTCTGCAAAATGAAGTGAAGGAATTTGTGGGAGTACCTATACCGTGATTATTCTCTCTTAAATAGGAAGACAAAAGGTATTTTCAAGTACTGCTGTGCTGTACAAGAGAACCTGTTTCCACTATCAGATGAGAAGGGGTCTGGTAAAATGGAAAATGTGAAGGAGATGCTGAGAGCAGTGTCTATATCTTTTAGAGGGAAGCACTTGGCCAAGGCTGGCTCCTACTGTAAGCTATCCAGCAGTTCACAGTCTACATTTAAAGCAAGTTCTTCTCTCAAGAGTCAGTCAGAGATTCAAGTTGCTTCAATGATGCTGATACATGGAGATATGAGACCCCACTTTCCTTACAATTCCTAACAAGAATCTCAAAGTGAATAGTGCAGGGCTGGAAATCATCAGTGTAGGCTGCATCGGTGACCCTCCCTACCTTTCTGGTTAGTGATATGACAGAGGGAGATGAGAGTATCCTGCAACATCAGCTGAACTTAATTCATGAAAATGCCTGTCTCGTGACTGAGCACACAAGGAGGAATTCTGAGCCTTCAGGGAGCTGCTGCTGCTGGTGCTGCCCGTTTCCCCAAGTCTTTTGTTGCAGTCAATTTTTAAAAAAATGAAATGATAGATTTCCACATTCCTTAACTCATACTACAACCTTGTCCTAGGATTTGGGTATACAGGGATCAATTAGGTCATTTCCTTACTCTAAGCATTTGAACCTCAGAGTGTTGTTGAGGTTCCCTCCTGCAGGGATGCACATGCAGTGTGAGAGAGACCATCCTACAGGGATGCTCATGCAGTGTGAGAGAGACCATGCTACAGGGATGCTCATGCAATGTGGGAGAGCCTCCTGCAGGGATGCTCTCGCAGTGTGGGAGCGCCTCCTGCAGGGATGCACATGCAGTGTGTGAGAGGTCATCCTACAGGGATGCTCATGCAGTGTGTGGCAAAGGCCAGGCTGTATGGATTCTGGAGCTGTGGGCCAAGACATCTTGTGAAAGATTAGGAAAGAGCAAAGATGTGGATGGAATGGGGCTTGGTATGTTCCCAATCCTAACAAAACACTGATCATAGTTCTTTTCTCTTAAAATACTCACAAAAAGGCCAGCAGTGGTGGCACACTCCTTTAATCCCAGCACTTGGGAGGCAGAGGCAGGCGGATTTCTGAGATCAAAGCCAGCCTGGTCTACAGAGTGAGTTCCAAGACAGCCAGGGCTACACAGAGAAACCCTGTCTCGAAAAAACAAAACAAACAAACAAACAAAACAAGCAAACAAACAAAAAGGCTCACAAAAAAGAAAAACGGGAAGCAGAAACAAAGAAAACTTGGAAATGTTCCATTTTCTATACCAGGGTAATGTTCTTTGAAGGATTTTTCATTGCAAAATCTGACTAAACTTCATCCTATCAATGTGCTGAATTCTCTCATACTACTACCCTTTCAGTTTAAAATTCCATTTGAAATCAAGATATCAGGAGGTAGCAGAAGAGCATTTCAGAAGAATCTCTGTTATCTGAGTTGGTTAAATGAGTCTCCATACAGGGACCACTAGTTTGCATGTGTGATGCTCATTCATTGGGAAGATTATGGCTCTGTTATTTTGGGAACTCTGCATGGGAGTTATTTGCATAAAACTTGATGTTTGCCTTGAAGATCACATCCAGATATGTCAAACAGGGAAAATATAATATTTTGCTAAATTCCCTATTAAACACCAGGGCATTTGTTTGCCATTGCTACTAATTACCCTGTTACTTTTGAGCAAATAAGAGTTTTATCTTTTTAGCCTAATTGAAATTTTATTATGAACAAACAAAAGTACTGGAAATGACCATCCATGTGTACACACACACACACACACACACTGGGAGAGAGGAGAGAGAGAGAGAGAGAGAGAGAGAGAGAGAGAGAGAGAGAGAGAGAGAGAGTTGAAAGTCATTGATTCCTATAATAAGTAAATCCTCTCTGCATGGAATGTAGTACCTGAAAAATAGGGAAGTGGATATGGCACCTGCTTAACTGAGTCCCTACTAAGTGCCTGATTCTCTATACACATTTATTATTCTATTAAATCATCATTAATAAAATTCCCATTTATGTAGCTACTATTTCGTGTGTGTGTGTATGTGTATGTGTGTGTTTGTGTGTGTGTGTGTGTGTGTGTGTGTGTGTGTGTGTGTGTGTGTGCTGGTATGTATGCCAATGTTTGCACGTCCTAGTAGAAGCTAGAAATTGATGTTGAGTGCCTTTTATCATTCTCGATCATTTATCTCTTTACGTTATATATTATGGCAGAGTGTCTCCTGAGCCAGAGCCGAGCAATTCCCCTAATCTAGCTGGCCAAGAAAGTTAAATCTAGGGATCTTCTGCCTCCCCTCCCCAGTGCTGAAAGGCAGGGCGGGCTCCATACCCACCTGTCACCTATATGTCTGCTCTGGATCTGATCTCTGGTCCTCATGTTGCCTTGGCAAGATTTTATTCGCATAGCTCTCTCTCCAGCCTTATTGGCCCATCTTAAAACTGAGTAATGGCAGGCTCAGGAAGACTAAGTTATTTGCTTAAATTAAGGTCAGATGTTAAGTAATAAAACTTAGGATTCAAAGATGATTTGTAATCAAAAATCCTGCTTAAAAAAAAAAAGATGATACTTAAACTATATGTCTTTCCTAATTGTAGTTTTATATTAACCTCCCATGCATTCACAGCCCACCATGAGCTGTGTAAAAAGCAAGATAAACCCCATTTAAAACTTAAGAGATTTTGGTGGTTGTTTATGGGATGCATCCTCAGGTGGGGCAGTTTCTGGATGGTCGTTCCTTCAGTCTCTGCTTCATGCTTTGTCTCTGTAACTCCTTCCATGGGTATTTTATTCCCCCTTCTAAGAAGGACCGAAGTATCTACACTTTGGTCTTCCCTCTTCCTGAGTTTTATGTATTTTGCAAATTGTATCTTGGTATTCTGAACTTCTGGGCTAATATCCACTTATCACTGAGTGCATGCATATCATGTGTGTTCTTCTGTGATTGTGTTATCTCACTCACGATGATATACTCCAGATACATCCATTTGCCTAAGAATTTCATAAATTAATTGTTTTTAATAGCTGTGTAGTACTCCATGGTATAAATATACCACATTTTCTGTATCCATTTCTCTGTTGAGGGACATATGGGTTCTTTCCAGCTTCTGACTATTATAAAGAAGGCTGCTATGAATATATTGGAGCATGTGTCCTTATTACAAGTTGGAACATCTTCTGTGTATATGCCCAGGAGTGGTATTGCTGGATCCTCTGGTAGAACTATGTCCAATTTTCTGAGGAACCGCCAGACTGATAAACCAGACGATATTGTAGATGCCAAGAAAAGCTTCCTGACAGGAGCCTGATAAAGCTGTCTCCTGAGAGGCTCTACCAGTGCCTATCGAATACAGAAGTGGATGCTCACAGCCATCCATTGGATGGAGCACAGGGTCCCCAATGAAGGGCTAGAGAAAGTATCCAAGGAGCTGAAGGGGTTTGCTGCCCCATAGGAGGAACAACAATATGAACTAACCAGTAACTCCAGAGCTCCCTGGGTCTAAACCACCAACCAACGAAAACACACGGTGGGACTGATGGCTCTAGCTGCATAGGTAGCAGAGGATGGCCTAGTTAGTCATCAATGGGAGGAGAGGCCCTTGGTCCTGTAAAGGTTATATGTCCAAGTATAGGGGCCTGCCAGGACCAGGAAGCAGGAATGGCTAGGTTGGTGAACAGGGAAGGGATGGAGGGTTTTCAGAGGGGAAACTAGAAAAGGGAATAACATTTGAAATGTAAATAAAGAAAATATCTAATAAAAAAAATAAAACTTAAGAGAAAAAAATCTATTGGAACTAACAAAGAAATCTCATGTCACCAAAAAAGTGCTAAACCACCCAAGACTCAAGGAGACATGGTGAGTCAGGAGTTCTTGGGCTTCTCTCTATATTACAGTGCTGTAAACATGTTTTCCCCAGTCATTAGCATGAGCAATGCCTGAAACTAGGAGGAAAGGAGGCCAACATAACTGAGTTTTTATCAGATGACTATGACTCAAATCCAGTCCAGTGAAGCCCACTAAATTTATGGTTGAGACCGTCTTCTTAAAGGGCAGTTTCCTGCCAAGCCTACCATTGATCTACATTTACTGTTTCCTGCCCCTTTAGTATTCACTTTACATCTCAACTCCAAGGACTAAAGATATACATTTTATTTCCAAGATCCTTATTGTCTAGACCCTAACATGACCCTAAGGTCCAATTCAAGACTTTAAACAGTAGGTTTGAACTAGATCTTTCCATTTAAAGCTATAATAGGCAAAATGTGTTTCACTTAGCTCTTCAGAAAAATGGTATTTTTCCCTGTGTTCATGTCTGGACTGCAAAGCTGGCCCTGTTCTCTCATGCTAGTGTCATAAAGCATATTGATACTTAGTTATTTTACAGAATATCCATTATATCTCTAATCACTGAGCTCAGTCTCTTTTGTCTTTTATTATCCAATAACCCAGTAAAAAGAGAGAGGCTCTGTGGGGCTAAGTGGATTAGTGAGTGAGCAAAGGAGACAAAGGGAATGGGTGTGTGTCCCCTCCCTTCTCGTCACGGCAAGCCATCTTCAATGTCCACTCTTGTGACACGAGGACTGGACCTGCTGAAGCCTTTTGCATTCACCTCTGACAACTTCTGCAGGATTCTCTCTCGGGCCTGTTGTAGGGGTTGTTCTATAGAAACCTACAGCTGCTAGTATTATGAATGCTAACTATATTCCCCATAAAAAAGCTGTCTGTAGCTTATACAGAGAAACCTTGTCTCGAAAAACAAAACAAACAAAAAACTAAACAAACAAACAAACAAACAAACAGCTGTTTGTAAGAGTGTCTGCATGTAGCTTCTATGAACCTGCCCCCCCCCCCAGTTGACTCTGCTTGGTAAATAAAGATATCAACAGCCAATATCTGAGCAGGGCAGACAGAGACGGGATTCCTGGACTTGGGGCTTGGGACCTGGAGGAGAGGAAGATCTGCTGTGCAGGGAGAGTGTGGAAGAGAGGAGAGATACCACGCCTGAGTAGAGTGCAGGAGAGAGAAGCATAGCCGCTATATGGCGCCAGGAGAGCATGGCCCAGAGCATGAACCAGAGCACAACCCAGTGTGGCAACCCTCTGGGTCCAGAGCAGCCAAGATAGAATGTAGAATTAGTAATAACTCGGGATTAACCACGTGAAGGTTAGGCAATGGCCCAGTTATTGAGCTGTTTAAGACATATTACAATATAAAGGCTGTGTATGTGCGTTTCATTTGGGAACATAAAGCACAGTGGTAGTTAGCGAACCCGCCGCTGGGGTTTATTATGTCAATAATTATTTCAACAGGAACCAACAACAGGAGACAGCCTAGTAAAAGAAGAGAGCTTAGAGTTTTCTTTCTCCTTCCATTTGATTCTCAGAAGCCGTGTCTATCCATTACCTCTCAGTAGCTGAAACACTCCCTGGCTCTGGGTCTTACTGGTCCTAGAGGCTCTCCTTCCTCCGCGTGATATTTCTTCTGTTACTGTTATACGCTCTTCCTTGAGTGCCTCCGTAATTTTTCTTTTCCCTTCTTCTTTGATTTTTTTAAAGAAAATTCATAATTTTTGAGAATGTTATACATGATCAAACATGATCACACCTACCCCATCATCTTCCATCACCAGCTTTTCCCATGTCTTACCTCAACACGCTCCTCTGCCACAATCATGTCTTTTCTGTGTTTTTATAACCCACTAAGTCCAATTAGTTCTGACCATATGTACGTGGGTGTGGAGACATCCACCGGAACATGGGATATCAGTGTCTACATCCTCAGTAAAGAATGAGTCTGCCACCCCCAGCAACTATCCACTGCCAATCGTGCCTCTGTATGGGGAGGATCCTAGAGAGAGTCTATCCTGTTTATGCTAAGATTTGGGCTGGCTTGATCCTGTTTATATGTTACTATGTTTTCTGTGAGTTCATGATTGCAATAGCTACCATATATCTGAAAGACAAGGCTTCACAGCATTCCTTCCCCTCCTGCAGCCCTTACAGTCTTTCAACCACTTCTAAGATGCTGCCTGACCCTCAGCCAGAGACATCCCATGGAGGACTTGGATCCCATTCAGTCCCTTCTTCTCAGCACTTTGTACAAATATCCTTCCATAAACGACTTATTGTCTGTTGCAAAAAAAAAGTCTTGTTGACCAAGATAGAGAGCAGCAGCATTTACCTGTGCTGGAAGTTACAAAACCTTTCTTTACAACCTCTCTGAGTTGAATTCTAGAAGCTATCTCTGACATATCCTTATGATCCCCAAGCCACAGCATCTGTTTCTCTTTATTCACCTCCTCTTGTTGAGCGGAGGAGAGGAGGGTTACTCAAGTACCCTTGACGCTCTCAGTACTTTGGGCTGGAACTGCTGCTTGGAAAATGTAACTTACTGTGAGAGGCTCTCAGATCCCCAATTCTCAAACTTTATAGAGGATAGTTTAGAGATACCAATTTAGTCCCTCAATAACAACACATTTATCTTCATACAAGTCTAATTGAATGTATCTTGGCTTCCAGGAAACTCAGAGAAAATTAATAATCAATTAAAACATCATTAGCTTTCAGAGTATTTTGTCCTTTTATTCCACTAATTTTATTTATACTTGCAATATATATATATATATATATATATATATAATATATATATATATACATGTATATGCTAATGCAACTTTTAAAAGAAAGATACTTGTATGTTATTCACAATAGAAAGACAAAAGACCTATTGTTACAGGAAAAGTACCCCGACTGTGGACTTAATTTCATTGTGAAGTAGCAGTGTTTCTTTTAATTTATATTTTGTCATTTGTAAATGGGGTTATCTAGGTTACCTGGTTTTGTGAGAAATCAGTTGAATTTGTTGTCAATTTATAGGATTTTGACTTTTTGTTTTATTTCATTGGCTGGAGATGTAGCCAAGTGATAAGAAAGGTGCTATGTATGGACCAGGCCATGAGTTTGAGCCCAAACACACAAACAAAACAAAACAAAACAGATAGAATAAGTGTATATTTTTCAATTATTATTATTTTGTTGTACTTTGATGCCAGTCGGGTTGGCAATATTGATAATATTTTTATTTGTAATTAGTTTAGAGAGAAACATGTTTTAGAGATAGGGTTGAAATCTTTTAACACTTCTCTGCTGGGTTGAAACTGCCTTAGGAAACAAGGCACAGGTGATACCGATGGACATCTGCTGGACCAGAAAGTGCTGGGAGCTGACTATTATAGCATTTCGTGTAAAATAATATAGGAGAAAATGTTTGTTGAGGTATTCTCAATTCTTCTAAATAGAGTATAATATTTCACTTCTGATGCTTGATAGAGATTATTCTTCTTTTATTCTCCTGTCTGATGACATTTGTGTAAGAACTCAGAATTCAAGACACTTCATCAACTCTATGACAGAAAAGGTCTGTCTTCTGGATGTTTGGCTTGTAAGCCAGGGAAGGAAAGTAAAAACTGGAAAAGAGGAGGAGAAAGCCTAGCTTTTACTCAAACGCCTTCCATAGTGGGGAAACTGGCAAAAGCAGTATCGATTGGCCACTGTTAGGGAAGACTGAGCTTAGTGGAAATTTGAAAAGATGCTGAAGAGCTCACTTTACTGCCAGGAGTACATCCCTTTCCTGGGAGTGGCAATGCTAACACAAATATTATGCAGTTAATGGATCTTACTTTATAAAATTCCCTGGGCCTGGCCCACAATTGCTGCCAACTTAATATGCATCCTTCCCTTCTTCTCTGTAAGCATGTATTTATAAAACCAACTGATAGCCATGTGGAGATCCCCTGTGGATTTCTATTTGGGCAGCAAATTCTTGCTTCAACTCAACTGCTTTCTAAGCTTGGTAAGTGAACAGTAGTTGAAAAGAAATTATGAAATGCAATCTGTTTTTTTTTTTTTTTGTAACAGTACAAAAGCTAATAAGCAAAAACTCCGTTCATCAAATACATAAATAATTAGTTCACATTGTTCCTACATCCTGTTTCTCCAAGGTCTTAAGCCAGGCTGCTTCACAGGACACCATGCCATGTATTTATCTAATCTGTAGCTCTGTACTAATTTCCTGAAGTAAGGATTATCCGGACTAGTCAATATTAGTCCAGAGAATCAAGATTCACCTCATAGAGATACAGCTTCTATTCATTCTCTGCACTAACGCCATTTTCTTTCAAGAATGCCAAAGGACAGCAGATGATGACATTAATAAATGTGTGAAATGAGGAGATGCAGTAAATGCCGCATTGTCTCTTGGTAAAAGGACTCCAGGTCAATCTGCAAAGAAATGAAGTGAAGTGAGTTGGATAAGTGGGATGCTTCACCTAGTAGACCTTGAAGTTAGAGAGCTCGTAAATCCCCACAGCGTTATCCAGTAAGTGTATATATATATAGGAAAGAAGAGACTGTGCAAGAGTATGGAAGGAATCAGATATGCCTGGGCTTCAACAGCCACTCCTAACACTTCCAAGTCAGTATCTTGTTTATGATGTTGGTTCTGATGCTGTCCTTAATTTGCTGTTAGGATAGAATCACAGATGCTTTATGTATAACACAATGCATATACAGTGCTTACACATGCATGTTTTCCATAATACTCCCTTTGTTTCTCATAGGGTTTAAGACAGTAGATTAATTATATTATAGTTTTCCAGATTTTTAATTCCCAAGATTCTTCATTCTCCCCAATAAAACTCTATTTCTTGTGGATTATTTCCCAGAGACTGTTGTTTTCCTAAATGGTCACAATTTTAGATACATTTATATATGTATATGAGTATACTATTTAAATTCTTGAATGATAAGAAAAGAGGATAAGAAAGAAGAACAAAAAATAGAAATGAGAAATTACTTTTCAAGACAGAAAATGACTGTAGCTTACAATTCAAAGGCCGTCTTGGGCTTCTTTGAGGACAACTATGTGTGGGAAAGTCAGAAATTGAGGTACCGAGTCATGGAGTTGGGAGTTCAGATCCCATTCTCAATTTGAGGAGATGCTTAACTGCCTAGAGCCAGACTGAGAACACTGAGATTGTCAGATTTTTTTTTTTTTTTTTACCAAATACGCAAAGCAAGGTGCACTTTCCATAATCATTACAGCCTCTGTTTCTAGCATGTAAAATTCTTTCTTTTTTTTATTTTTTAATATTTATTTATTTATTATATGTAAGTACACTGTAGCTGTCTTCAGACACACCAGAAGAGGGAGTCAGATCTCATTACAGATGGTTGTGAACCACCATGTGGTTGCTGGGATTTGAACTCAGGACCTTCAGAAAAGCAGTCAGGTGCTCTTACCTGCTGAGCCATCTCACCAGCCCCATAAAAGTCTTTCTTAATGTGATTTTTCTCTCTCCCTTTTCACTGCAAGTCTGATGGAATTTCTAAGGGTAGTCCAGGGTAAAGGAAGGCTTTAACACTGGGGCTGCTAGAAAAATAAGTTCTCAGAAAAAAGTAGAAACCTATTTATCATTCTAATAAAAATGCTTTGATTTTGAATTTTGGCCCAGCTGACACCAAATATCAGGCAGGGACCTCTCTGCACTAGGTGTTTATTAGTCTCTTCCATATGTAGCAGCAGAGACACCATTTGTATTGCAAATTAAAAGTTCTCTAGAGCTCTGCTGATGCTCTAAACAGTATCAGTGTCTTGAACTCTCTGCCTTTTCATTTTCCAAGTGCTTCCTAGAAACATGCTTTAAATGATTAAGGAAGAAAGCCTTCCCAAGACAAAGTGAGAAAAGCCAGGGTTGATGGTATAATAGCCACAATGATACCTTTAACACTAATAATTTAAAACTGGCAAAGTAAGTTAGTGAAATAGATTCAAGGATCTGGAGTCATACTGCTCTAGGCTTAAATTCAAATACACACTAACAGTGTGACCTTGCAAAAGTTAGCTAATTAGCTTACTCTTAACATTAAATAGAAATCAAATCATATCTGCTTTATAGAGTATTTCTGATAAATACATGCACATGATGAATAGTGGAAAATCATAAGTTTTAGCATTCCTTATTTTATTCCATGTTTTATGAAGAAAGGAATTACAGATGAGGAAAGGGAGACACTGAGATCTTGAGTCATGAACTAAATTAGATGCAGACTCAGAATGTGAATGAGAGTCCTATTTCCTATATACCATCAGGATAGATCCACTGTAATACAGGTTCTCCAAGAAAAGGTCCCTCAACACTCTGACATATGTAAGAGGGAAAGATTTGACTGCACATTTTGGGTCCCTTGGGGACATTCAAAATAATGCTTTTAATACAGTACACACAAGCCACAGTGTTGAAGTGTGGGTCTGAACAATTAACCATAGAGAGTATAGGTTTGTGTTATTGTGAAGTTATTAGGATCATTAGTGTGGGACAATTGATAAAACTGTAGATGAATGGATGGTGAATTTGTGCCTGATTTTTCATTCTGTGGTCCATAGGACAATTCAGTTGCACAAAATTAATCACATTCTTTGGCTAAAAAGTTGAAAGTAGTGGCAACATGTTGTAACAAAGTGTGATGACAGAGACAGGCAGAGACAGGGGCTACCATAAGTGCTGGTGAGAGTTTCTTTACCAAAGGTCCAGCAGTATGTGATGATTTCCAAGCTCTATTTGTATATGGTAGATACGAGATCTTTCCACACCTTGAGAAATAAGGTATTATCAGGCAGATGGGATACTAGTGAGACAGAAACAGCATTCAGACGGACTTCTTTAAAACAAATAGAAATCACATAAACTTCTTTAGCTTTCACAGTAAAGATGTACTGATAAGACAAAAGAAGCCAAAGCCCTAGTCATCACTAGGAACTTCTGCATGGCAGGGCCTCCAAACACACACCATTTGGAGAGCAACTGAGAAATAACCTTTGCTGGTGGGATAAGCCTAGGGAATTTTAGAGTTAATTCACTTCCAGGCCAGCCTAAACTATTCTGCTCCTGTAAAACCAGGAAATCAGCATTGACCATACCAGGCTGAGACAACAGTTTCTCCATATAGTTCACTCCCCAAAGTAAAGATCTGAAGTAGGTGCAGGAACTTTTCAGATAGAAATGGAACTTAGATAAGTTAATAACTGAGTAAATGGCTGAAGAAGCTGAGGATGGACGAACTGAATCTTGAACTCATGTCTGGTGGTCTCTGAAGCATGCTGGCATGGTAGATACATGATCTTTCCACACCTTGGGAAATAAGGTATTAGGCTGGACAGAGGAAATCTCTGAAAGTTAAGTCAGCCAACATGCTGTTTATAGGGCCAACACTATGAGGCACCTCTTAAGAGGACACTGGCATATCCACAGAGCATAGTAGTAAAATTCTCAGAGGTCACTACAGTGGATTCCATTACATGTAGAAGCAGTTGCTTCCAGTGGAAATACTGCCTTCCATTATACTGCAGGAAAAAAATGCTATCTAGAAAATTGTATGACACATTCTTCTGAGTGGAGAAGAACGAATAGTTAATAAATGTAAGTATTAAGTTCATGAGATTTTGTCAAGTATTTTCTTTTGCATTTTTAACAGACATAGGTGATGGTTTACCAGGATTTACTGATGACCCCCTGGCCATGCACAGTTTACATCTTTTTCTCCTCTCTGAACTCTTTTGATGCCACTGGATATTCTCCCCCCACCCCTCTCTCTCTCTCTCTCTTCTCTCTCTCTCTCTCTCTCTCTCTCTCTCTCTCTCTCTCTCTCTCTCTCTCTCTCTCTCACACACACACACACACACACACACACACACACATACATACATACATACATACACACACATATATATGTGTGTATAAATAATATTTTAGTAAGGATACCCACACACATGTTCACACGTAAATGTATGTATGTGTTTGTGTGTGTATAATGATTAACTTGCAAATGTATTGCCTCTACTATAAAGAATTCAAAAGCCTTCAGGAATAGATATTTTCTACAGTCTGTAAACACAGATGCACAGTTTAGCTCAGCGATGAAAAGTTTAAAGATTTCATCAATATGATTAGATGCTGTTTGAGTTGATAATTTTACTCTATTAAGTAGCATTCAGTAATTTATAACACCTTAATTATTAACATCTTTAGGAAAAGGTTTAAGAAATTGTAATGTTCAAGTATATTGGTTATCTTTTCTTTTTTAATTTGTATTTAATATTTTATGTATATGAACATTTTTTCTTCATGCACACCAGGAGAGGGAATCAGCTTCCATTGCAGATGGCTGTGAGCCCCCATGTGGTTGTGCAAATTGAACTCAGGACCCCTGGAAGAGCAGTAAAGTGCTGTTAACCACAGAGCCATCTCTCCAGCACCAGTTACCTTTTCTTATTACCCTTTCAACCCATACACAATTTTGTTAAAAAGAAGCAAACACATATTGAAGGCTTTCCATATGACTGTGCAGTCTGTCATTAGGGAAATTCAGAATTGAGTTTTATGGCACTCCTCACCAAAAGAATTTACAAGGTACCGGGAAGTCACTACCACTGCTGCTGGCTTATTGCTTGTTTCTGAGAATATGTCTGTCCCCATCCTGTGGGGTTCTAGCTCTTGCATCTCAGTTGTTTACTCCCCTTGAACTTCCCAATAGGTCCCATGTACCATGGGACTGGCTCCCAAAACCTTCACCTAAAAATGGTTAATTAAATTTCTTAAGATTGTAAATTAGTTGTGAAATATTCAGCTTCATCCTTTCTTGAAAGGAAGAGTTGGCTTGCTTCCTATTTTTAAGGTTTGATGAAGTCTCTATACATAGTCTTTGCTTCATTTTTTTTCAGGTCTGTAGCAGCTTGTTAACTAACCCACATCTCACATCAAATCTTTTAAGTACTTCTCAATAATTTACTTGAAATTAATATGTTAAAGAGCATACATGTGGCACAGTTGTTTTTTGATTCGTACTTTTACCATTTATTTTTTTTTAAATCACTAAAATAATTGAGTTGTTGCTAGTAATGTGTCTCAAACGGTAGAGTGCTTTCCTAATGTGCCTGAAGCTGGATGTTCAATCCCACAAGCATCACCTAAATTGTGTATGCTGGTACATGTCTATAATCCCTGAACTAAAAAGGCAGAAGCAAAAAATAGGAAATTATTTCATCATATAATGTATTTGAAACCAGCCTGGAATACATGTAACCCTGTGTCAAAAAATATGCAAAGACAAATGATGTAATTGTGACTTTTACTTTAATACTTAATATGGGAATATTTATAAGACATAGTATGGTATATGCTTATACTACGGTGGGATATATCAAAGTATATGTCATATTCTTGTGATATTCCCATTGTAGGGAGTTAATGAGGTCAAGACTATTTTCATTATAGCACTGAGTAGTCACTTTCCCTTTAAGCTATGATGACATTTGAAATAATGATTCAAAATTAGTGGCAGACAAAGCTGATGACTGTTAACATAAATCAGAGCAGTGAGGCTGGGACCATTGCACTCTTTTTAATCACTTCCAGTTTACAAAATGACAACATGCTTGATGAGCTAGGCAAACCTCATTTTTATCAAAAGCTGGACCTAGAGAACACACCTGCCACTCCATACAATGCAATGCTCTTGTCACAATCACAGAAGCTTACTATGCAATGACATGAGTTTTAAGATATGAGATGAACTAGCCACTTGTTCAGTGGACATTGTTTTATTAGAACTAAAAGTAGACAAACAAAATTATGATTATTCAGAGTTGCCTCTTGGGTGGACATATCTTTGACAATAGAGGAAATTGAACATGCCACTTCAAGGAAAAACCTTTGTTGCTGAGGGTGAAGTACAAGTCTCTAAGTAAAATCTAGAGTTTTAAGAAGCTTGTATCTACTATTGTGTGCTTGACACATGCCTGACACTGACAGATGTCTGTGCTGAGATCAGGGGTGATATGAGCAGACCCTTATTTTTTAGGATATTGCACAATAAAATGTATCAACATTCCAGATTACTGAATAACTAAATGAATCAAGATTCTCTAAATCCCTCATAAATAACATAAAATCCAGCACAGATGAAACACTCATCAATGCATAGAATAGGTCAACAGATGTAATGCAAAAAAAAAATGTATTGACATGCTTTCTGGTTTCACAGTGCAACTAACCTTTAAGAACACCACTTGTCAAATTTTATGCTGTATCGACTGTCTGAAAAAGCAATAAATCTTGATAGGAGAAGATACAGGGACCCACAGCCAATAATTTAGGTGGAGCTCAGGGAAGCCTATGGAAGAGTGGGAAGAAGGACTATAGGAGTCAGAGGGGTCAAGAATACAATAAAAACATAGGCTACAGAATAAACCAACAAGAGCTCACGGGGTTCATAATACTGAAATGACAGTCAGGGAGCCTATATAGGTCGGACTTATGTCCTCTGCATATATGTAGTGGTTGTATAATTTGATGTTCTTGGGGGGCTCCCAACAATGGGATCAGGGGCTGTCTTGGATTCTTTTGCTTGTCTTCAGGACCCTTTCCTTCCTACTGGGTCGTTTTTTCCAGCTTTGATATGAGGGTATGAACCTAGTCTTATTGTAACTTATGATGCAATGTTTGGTTGATTTCCTGGGAGATGTATTTGTTTCTGAAGAGAAATGAATGAGGACTGGATCTGGGGATGAGAAGAGGAGAGAGGGGGGAAACTGCAATAAAGACATAATATGAGGGAAGAATAGATAAATTAAGAAAGAAGAATAAAAAATACTAAAAGTAAAATCTAAAAATAAAGAGAATAAATAAAAATGACATATATAATCTTAAATTTTCAAGTTATATATACCTGTATGGATGAGTTTTCTTTAAACTCCTCAATGTAAAAACACATTAAAAATGACTGAAACAAAAGCAGATATGAGAATTTAATTGATAAGCATTGAAAAAACAATTTTTGTGAAATCTAAGGACACATAAAATAGTGATACATTCAAGAGAAGAATTCAGAAGAAAATTCATTTTAGAAAGCTTACCTATTTGTTGAAAAAAGTTTCATATTGACAGGACCATTTTATTATTTTATATTAAATTATTGTTGAATTCTCAGTTTTAGTTTCTAAAACCTAAAGTATCAATTGATGTAGCTCACATCAACATAAAGCTTCGAGGTCATCAATGGCTTTAGGTATCACAAAAGTATCTGTAGACCATGAGCTTCTGCTATCAAGAACTTGGCCAGAGATGCAGGCAAATGGAAAATCCTAAATATAATAGTTCTATCACCTGCTACCTTACATTCCTGAATCAAGTTGTATGTCATAGAAAGTTTATCAATAAACTGGGGGAAATTGCATTATATAGCGATAAAATCATTTGCTACTAGAAAAATTTACTGGCATAAGTTTTTGCTCTCACTCTGGGAAGCCTAGCCAGGGAAAGCAAAGCTTAGCCTGAATGACTCCACTGACAAGTACTGCGATTAGGGTCACCTTAACTTATTCTAGAACAACGGTGGGTGCCGTTACCCTTCGGCATGCGACAAATGCTACACTTCTTTCTAGCCCTTTTATTTCCAAAGTCAAGTCTTGGGGACTAGGCTTTTCCTAGATCCTTTGTCCTCTCAGACAGTACTGAAGTTCTCCTAAACCCTCTGCAGAATCGTATGGCATTTCTGCATATGTACCCCATATTTAAGAGCTTAGTGAATAATTAAGTATTGATAGTATTGTGAATTTAACTGAGCTAGCTGATATAATTTTTACAGAAGTGTGCTGAATTTAAAACTGAGTTGGTGTAGGGGAAAAATCTTAATTAAAATATATTAAATTGTATGAAAAATAAATGAATTAAAAAGAGAGAGAGAGAGAGCATTCTAATTCAAACTATATAGATTAAAGTTGAGCTTATATAGCTTTCTTCTTCTCTGGTCTCTTCCCTTCATCTCATCTGACTGCCCAATCATTTTTTGGCATTGGATTTAGTGTTCTTATTGAAACCTTCATTTACTTGTTTCTAAAGTATCAGTGATTATGCAAAGCGCCATCAAATTGACTAGTGCTTATAGGCAAAGCATTACCAATGAAATTAACAAGATTCATATAATGTGAAGTGACAGGGACACCCACCTATCTGCAATATAACAAGATTAATCTGTAGTGTGAAAAAATGTTTTGTTTTCATTTTGCATCAAGCCTTCTAAGGTTTATGAACAAATCCCTTTTAGTCACCAACAAGCTACCTCGTAACAACATTCTGTTTGTCAGAAACCTTCTTGTCATCAAAAACTCTTTGCCATATTTTAGACTGATAAAATAATTTTGAGTCTAAGTTTTTAAAAACTAGTTTTTCCCCATTTGAATGACATTTTGAGATCTCTCTAACCGGAATACATATTATGGAAAGTACAACAGCTAACTTTGCAAGGCAGCCAGAGCTTTTGACAGATAGATGTTATGTTCCTGAGAAAAAGTCCTTCATGATGCATAAATTGGTCACAGTAACCTCTCCTAGGGCTGAAAACACCATTATCTATTCCCAGAAATTTGACAGTTTCTACTGACTCTAATTGCAATGCCAGCTATATGATAGACAATCTTTGGCAGACACAATAACTTTTCACTTCAGGAGAACCTCATAGTACTATGTAATCTTTGTGAAGACATTTTCAATGACAATTAGGGGCCCACATTTAGTACAAACTCAAATGTGTAATGTTACAAATCAAAGTAATCTAACTTTGTTAATAACAGAGCAAGCATACATGTGTGTAAGGGCAAAGAGATTGCATGTCACATACCCCTCAGCCTGATGATAATAGTGTACTTACCTCACTTGTTCAAGGTCCAGAGTTTTATCTGCAGATATAATACTCAACCTACTAATTAAATACACAAAATATAAATTGAATTGTAATGCTAAATTTTAAGCTGCATTTCAACCTTACAGGTACACCCACACAGATATTTTTTACTTAAAATGTCTGAAGGGACATGACCATGTTATAATCTGAGCACTGGTGTTTTCTTTCTTTCCAACAATGAAGTGTTTGTTAACTGAAGATCAGACCTTCATAAAGACATTTTCACTGTAAAATTCATCTTCAAGTTGATCTGCTGTCAAGATTACTAGCCTATCCTATTTGATAAAGTACGGGTCAACACTGTTTCTCTGCTTAGAGCTTGCTCTATACTCTTACTCTTGACACTTATTAGGAAACTAAGATCTGTTGTGTGTGAAGGGCATTTCTAGTTCATTAATTGAATAAATTTTAATTGATTAATTAATTATTTCCGGAAAAACGTAAAAAAGGATCCCAGTAGATGAGCAAACAATACCTGACAAGTTCAAAATGCCTTCATGAAAGAAGTCCTAAGGAAACCAAATGAGACAGATCATATGCCAAGATAAAACAATATATGTGACCAATCTACATTGTACATGTACAAAATAGGGACAAACTGAGTTCAATGACATGGATAAATGTTAGACCAGAACTGAACTCTAAGCAAACACTTAACTGTATGGATGATCTTGGGTATGTGTACAATATAAGCCCAATGAGTAAAGCCTCTATCTTTGGCTTTCTTTCCTTCACCTTGAATAAAACATTTGATTATTTTTTAAAGATTTATTTATTTAATGTATATGAGCATCCTGTTGCTGACACACTAGAACAGGGCATCAGATCCAATTACAGATGGTTATGAGCCACCATGTGGTTGCTGGGAATTGAACTCATGACCTCTGGAAGAGCAGTGTTCTTAACCACTGAGCCATCTCTCCAGCCCCAAAACATCTGATTTTTAATATACTTTTACATCTTTGGGCATGCTTGGGAAAGAGCCTCTCTATTGCTTGGCCAGAACAAGAATGTCTGGATTCCAAATATATTACTTCCAAATATATATTTAGACTGTTTTATAGAATGGCAAATATTTTATATAAGAAGTTAGTTAATTTAGCCCCATTCTGACCAAATATGAGACATTAAAAACATGCTAGTGAGAATTCAGACAATGTTCTGGGAGTCTTGAGATGTACTTTGAGCTTGGAAGAGGTGAATTTGGTGTATTTTGTGGTTACTGCTTGTTTTCTGTCTCTTTCTCTCTCCTTTTTTTTTTTTTTTTGAAAGAACGTGAAAAATAGATTAAAACAGGGACAACACATGAAACATATTTTGTTATGTTGTGTAAGACGTGGTGATAAGATTGAAAGCTGCTTCTAGCTCCAGGCACCTTTGATAGCAAGCTGCCTTTCCAGATCTGTCACTAAGTGTCACCAGCGCTGGTTTCTTGGACAGAAGGGACAGATCTGAGTTCCTCCTGCCATGGGTTGCAATCACCTTTATTATCTGGGCTGTCCATCTGTGAGTGCACTGCGTATTACTGTGTATGTTTTCCTCTCTAACTCCCCCAGTCCATTTCCAATACTGAAGGTGATGTAGGAACTGATAATGGAATGACCTTGAGGCCAAAAAATGCGGAGTGAGTAACGTTCAATAAAATGGACTATGACAGGTATTTCATAAAAGACGTTTGCGAACAGATGACTTCTTACAAAGAAAATAAACTAACATTGCTTTGTTGTTCAGGTGCCAAAGTGATTTGCTTTTCTCTGCTCTAGCAGCTTCTGATTGACTTTTTCTGTTGTGAAAAATGAGGGAGAGAAGAGAAAAAGATTGCTCTATGTGAGCCATTCAATAAAAAGGCAGACCATTAATTGTTATTTGTCTCATTTGGCTACTTCTGTTCATGCTAATACAAACAACATCTATTTGATTAAGTTTCAGGAATGACAGCCATCATACCAGCCTGTGCTGACTGAGCTCATGCATGCTATCTATGCTACTATACCACATAGATTATCTAATTAACAGCAAAACTCTGAGGAGCATCAAAGACAGGAGGATTAAGGTAGCTGACTGAGAAAGAGTAGGCTAAAATTGAGAATTAAAGCAAAGCATCTTAACAAACCAAAGTATTTGTGCTTTGTTGCGTTATTCTTTTAGAAATTCTATTTCCTAGAGAGAACATAGCATCAAACTCTAATGAAAAAAAAAAAAGCAGACTGAAAGGAGGGAGAAATACAATGTCCAGAGAGTAAACACATGGGAATTATATCAAATACATAGGTGTTAGAATGTTATATCATGGAGTGGGCAACAGGAGGCTGGGGCATACTACAGGAAATTTGACCCTTTGAAAAGAGTTATCAATAATTAAATTAAACTAACTGGAGTTATAGGGAATGTGACGTTCAATTATCTCCTTGCAAACTGTATTTCAAGAGAGACTAAAACCTAAGCTTTGTGTGATTTTTGCAACTTGAAAAAGAAATATAGCTGTATATTTGTATATCTGTATCTGTGGCTGTAAATATATTAAAAGATTGTAAGAATCAGGGAAGTTGCACCTGGGATGAAATTAAGTAATCACTCCTATAAGAAACATATAGGAAATAAGAAATCACTAATATAAGAAATATATGTTAGTCTGGCCTTGACAGTTCCACGATGCCATTGCATATTAACTTAGGAAACTGAATAAACAATTTGAGGTCTCTGTGTACATCTTACTCATCAGAATGGTATTCAGGCATTATTGTAGACATTTCTGTAGGATATTTAATAATGTAAAATGCATGAACTGTCTGGAAAAGATTAGGAAAGAATTGATCTCACACTCCCTCCTTTCTTGAGTGATATGAGAAAGGGGATTTTTTTGAAAGCATTTGATATGAGTCTAAATGATGAGTGTTATTTGAATATTTCGGATGAAAATAAGAGGAATGGAGTTTCTACAGAAATAACATCAAGAAACTCCCAAGTGCTATGGATTTTTGTTGTACTCACTTCTCTTGTATAACAAACACAAAATGTGATATAAATGCCAGGCAGGAAATTAAATTTGAAATACAAATTTTCTCCATATTATAAAAGGCTTTAACTGTCAGAGTATGAAATAGATATGTGGTTGGAAATATAACAAAGAACTACTTTTTTTGGAAAGTCATTGAATGAGATGATCAAGTTGACCTTAACAGGATTAATCTTACAGCATCAAATATTTATGGAAAGATTAGTGTGCATGATCACTGAGGTATTACGAATGAAAGTGGAGAAAATCTGAGAACAACTCAAGAGGTTCACGGGCAAAACTTTGACAAGTAAATTTCTACTGAAAGAGTTACTGATAGAAGAGAGAAATAAGGAATCCAGAAAGACTAAGTCTAGCCTGAGATCTCGAATGACAAAATAATGAAGGAATTTGGATCCATGTTTACTTGGTCCCTGGATGCTTCTGTGATTTGGTGCAAAAGATTAAAATATCTACTATCAGAGTTGCTTTGCTATTTAGGTAACAATTTTTAAGTGAGATAGCCTTGATGTTATATAGTCTTCTAAGCATTAATCTCAATGTTCTACGTATCCAGTTGGGGTATTCATTGGAGCAGGATGTCATTCGGTATGCCCTTTCAGAATGGATACTGGACCTTTACTACACCCAGCTGTGTTCTGCTTGCCTTTCTCAAACTAACATGGAGCTCAGGCCAGATTTCAGCCACCTCTGTCTTCTCAAGGAGTTTCTCATGGAGAAGCTTTGCTTTTCCTAAGTTCACAGAGCCTTTAAAAGCAACCATGAGTGTGTATATGAAAATGATAATTTGTTAAATCCAAAGGATCTGGGTAATATAACATATTTAAATGTAGAGAACTTCAGGAAAACAAAACCCCAGAAAAAAAAATTGTGTATCACATGGGTCCCCACAGCATGAGGACCACTAAAACAGAAAATGGAATTTATTTCAAAATCTGTGGATATTTCAAAATCTGTGGATATGAGAATATTGATGTCAATCTGACCTTTGACAGCAGTACTTTCATATAAAATGTTATATTGCATATTACAGCTTTATAAATAGTCTCCAAAGTCTTGGTAGCAATGTTGCAGGTGACAAGATGCTCATTATAGTATTCGACCTGTGTACATTTACCCATTGAATGTATTGTCACCAAATACTTTATGACTCAAGGTGATCATGCCACTCCATCTTCACAAAGAAACTACTCAAGTCCATCATCCACACTGCCTAAAGGAAGTATCATTCCGTAACTGGCCCAAGTATTGAGAATAAGTAACTGTGAGGATCTCGGCCTTTAATGGAGCAGGTATATCATTCTTTCCACCCCATATACCAAAATAAAAAAAAGAAATCACAGAAAGAACAAAAGAGTCAGATGAGAGAAGTGTTCTGAAATACTGTCTTCTAGATGTGACATGGCCATAGCAATCATGAACTCCAGTCTATGGACCTACCTGTTCCAACCCCACACACAATCAAGCTAGTCAGAATTCAAGCATGAATGAAAGGAGACTAAGGTAGTCCATCTCTAGTTATGGAGCTATTGTTAATCAATGGTAACAGGCTACTGGTAGGTTTCCCACTCAAAAATGGATGCTCCCAAGTAATATGCGTATGAGAAGTACTCGTTTATGCCATGGTATATATATAATAAGAAATAAGGAGTCAAGATGAAGATGTGTTGAGGGTAACTAGGATGAGTTGGAAGGGCATATATGATGGTAATGCTTTGTCTACTCATGTAAAATTCTTAAAATCTAAGATACGTTTTTTTGAAAATGAAATATTTCTATATTGTTCTAGCTAAAAGGTCATACTTTTACAAACTTGTATCTATTATAAATTTCTTATAATATTTCTATTGTAATACCTCTCCTAAGACTTTACTACTTAAGTCAATAGAATAAATGCAAAAATGTTTTTGTGGCCTGATTTCGAGTGGATCATGGCTTGAAGTGAAAGATACTTGACTGTATTTCTGTAGTTCTGACTGATGATATGCCTAACATGTTCCCATATGTTTTAATCCCTTAGGCATAAGGATACCCCTTATGTATGTGCTCTGGGAAAAAATGCCTCTTTTTTGTGTGGAAAAAGGCAGTAGTTTGTGCAATAGGTGAGATGTTGGAATGAAAAAGGAAAGAGTTGTGTTCTGGTGCTACCTACAAAAGATGTTCCCCTTGTAAATAAATGAATATCTTTAGGATTAATTCTTAGTATTGTCAAATAAAGGTTTCCTCATGGTGCTCACTTAGGCACTGGCTTTAATGTGATTCAGTGCATGGGTCAGAACATCCACTGCCTTAAAGAAGCAAATAACCAGAGGTAACCTTGAGAAGCGCCCACAGCTCCTGCATATCTTCTGTGAGTTCTGGCATGACTGGCTTCTCATGTTCTCTCACTTCCTTGCCAATGGGCCATATGGGCCATACATAAAAGAAGACATCCGAGAGAACGGCTGTCATCTGATCAGGCTCTGCTCTTGGAGGTACAATCTTCACATCTGTTTCTCTGGCCCAAGTCACTGGCAGTGACAAGGGTCAAAGATCTCCTACTCTTAGGAGCCAAGAGAGAGGGAAGGGAAAATGGCCTCCACACAGATCCAGCTGGCAGCATGCTTTAGAGCTCTGTCTAAGAGTGCAAGTGATAATCGACAGATGATCTATATTCAGGTCATTGCTAAGCATAACACTTTTTTTTTTTCATTTTAAAATGCTGTTGAACTCTTGAATAGTGATGCCAGGGAGACTTTTGAGATAAAGCATTTCATATTATTTTCTTAGCATTACAGTGAAAATCAATTAGAACTAAAATTTTGAGGCACTTGGCCATGCAGCTACTTGACCAAGCATTTCTTTTATGGTGGCCTCTTTTATCTTTGTAACAATTTTTCCTACCTTTAAATAAGAGACTGAGTGTCAAGAAAATAAAATTACAGGACAGGATCCTTCTGGTCACTCCTAAGCCTGTATGTGAGAGCACTACTTTCATTCCAATAACTGTCCAAAGAGGGACCCAGCAGGAGCACACAAGGCACAAGAACATCAGAGCAGCTGGGGACAGAATCCTTCCAGTCTCTATGTGCACCCTAGATCTAAGAGTGTCCGATTGACCTCCATATTGAAATCCCGCCCAGAGAGAGCTGGTCACCCCAGGAGTGCTGACACACCAAAGATCACAGGCTCACAGGCCCATAGGAGGGACAAACTCCAGTCAGAGACAGCTGGACAAACACCAGAAATAACCAGATGGCAAGAGGCAAGCACAAGAACCTAAGCAACAGAAAACAAAGCTCCTTGTCATAATCAGAACACAATTCTCCCACCACAGCAAGTCCTGACACTGAAACACACCAGAGAGTAAGATTCAGTTTTAAAATCACATCTCATGATGAGGATAGAGGACTTTAAGAAGGACATAAATATCTTCCTTAAAAAAATACAGGAGAACACAGGTAAATAGGTAGAAGCCCTTAAAGAAGAAACACAAAAACCCCTTAGAATTATAGGAAAACAAACAAACAGGTGAAAGAATTGAACAAAACCATCCAGGATCTAAAAATGGAAATAGAAACAGTAAAGAAATCACAAAGAGAGACAACCCTGAGATAGAAAATATAGAAAAGAAACCAGGAGACATAGGTGCAAGCATCACCAACAGTATACAAGAGATAGAAGAGAGAGGGTCAGAAGATGCCATAGAAAATATTGACATAACAGTCAAAGAAAATGCAAAATGCAAAAAGTTCCTAACCCAAAACATCCAGGAAATCCAGGATACAGTGAGAAGAAGAAACCTAAGGATAATAGGGATAGAACAGAGTGAATATTCCCAACTTAAAGGACCAGTAAATATGTTCAACAAGATTATAGAAGAAAACTTGAATAACCTAAAGAGATGGCTATGAATATACAAAAAAAAAAAATCTACAGAACTTCAAGTAGAGTGGACTTGAAAAAAATTCCACCCCTCACAAATAATAAAAACACCTAATGCACAAAACAAAGAAAGAATATCAAAAGAAGTAAGGGGAAAAGGTCAAGTAACATAAAAATGCAAACCTATGAGAATTACACCAGACTTCTTACCAGAGAATCTAAAAGCCAAAAGATTCTGGGTAGATGTCATAAGACCACAGGAGAACACAAATGCTAGCCCAGGCTACTATACCCAGCAAAACTCTAAATTACCATCCATGGAGAAATGAAGATATTTCATGACAAAACCAAATTTACACAATATCTTCCAATAATTTCAGCCATACAAAGGATAATAGATCGAAAACTCCAACACAAGGAGGGAAACTATACCCTAGAAAATACAAGAAAGTAATTTTCTTTCAATAAACCCAAAAGATGATAGCCATACACATATAATTCCATATTGAACAACAAAAATAACAGGAAGCAACAATCACTTTTACTTAATTCACTTAGTTAACTTCAGTGAACTAAAATTCCCCAATTAAAAGACAGATAACAGACTGTATACATAAACAGGACCCAGATTAGTTCTGCATACAGAAATGCACCTCAGTGACAAAGACAGACACTACCTCAGAGTTAAAGGCTGGAAAAAATATTCCAAGCAAGTGGTCCCAACAAACAAGTTGGAGTAGCCATTCTTATAACAAATGAAATCGATTTTCAACCAAAAGTTATCAAAAAAGATGAAAAATGACACTTCATACTCATGAAAGGAAAAATATATCAAGATAAATTCTGAACATCTAAGCCCCAAATGCCAGGGCACCCATATACATAAAAGAAACTTTACTAAAGCTCAAAACACACATTGTACCTCAGACAATAATAGTGAGAGACTTCAACACCCTACTCATAGCATTGGACAGATCAAAGAAACAGAAACTAAACAGAGACACAGTAAAACAAACAGAGGTTATGAACCACATGGATTTATCAGATATCTATAGAATATTTCATTGCTAAAACAAATGAATATAATTTCTTCTAAGCACCTCATGGTACATTCTCCAAAATTGACCATATAATCATTCACAAAACAAGCCTCAACAAATATAAGAATATTGAAATTATCCCATGCATCCTATCAGATCACCACAAACTAAGGCTGATCTTCAATAGCAACAAAAACAACAGAGGGCTCACAAACATATGGAAGCTGAACAACGCCCTACTGAATGATAAGTTGGTTGAGAAAGAGAGAGAGAGAGAGAGAGAGAGAGAGAGAGAGAGAGAGAGAGAGAGAGAGAGAGAGAGAAGGGAGGGAGGGAGGAAGGAAGGAAGGAAGGAAGGAAGGAAGGAAGGAAGGAAGGAAAGAAAGAAAGAAAGAAAGAAAGAAAGAAAGAAAGAAAGAAAGAAAGAAAGAAAGGAATTAAAGGCTTTTAAGAACTTAATGAAAATGAAGGCACAACATACCCAAACTTATGGGACACAATGAAAGAAGTGCTAAGAGGAAAACTCATAGCTCTGAGTGTCTTCAAAAAGAAACTGGAGAGAGCATACACTAGCAGCTTGACAGCACATCTGAAAGCTCTAGAATTTAAAAAAAAAAAAAAAAAAAAAAAAAGCAAATACACCCAAGAGGAGTAAAAGGCAGGAAATAATCAAACTCAGGTCTCAAATCAACCAGGTAGAAACACACACACACACACAAAAAAACTATATAAAGAATAAACAAAACTAGGAGCTGGTTCTTTGAGAAAATCAACAAGAAAGATAAACACTTAGCCAGCCTAACCAGGGTACATAGAGAGAGTATTCAAATTAATAAAATGAGAGCTGAAAGGGAGACATAACAACAGAATCTGAGGAAATCCAAAAAGTCATCAGATCCTACTACAAAAGTCTATACTCAACAAAACTGGAAAATCTGGATGAAACGGACAGTTTTCTAGACATACCAGGTACCAAAGTTAAATCACGATTAGATAAACCATCTTAACAGTCCCATAACCCATAAAGAAATAGAAGTAGTCACCAAAAGTCTCCCAATCAAAAACAGCACAAGACCATATGGTTTTAGTGGAGAATTCTATCAGGTCTTCAAAGAAGACCTAATGCCAATAATCTTCAAACAATTCCACAAAATAGAAACAGAAGGAACAGTACCCAATTCTTTCTATAAATCCCCAGTTATATTCATACGTAAAACACACAAAGACCCAACAAAGAAAGAAAACTTCAGACCAATTTCCCTTATGAATATCAATGCAAAAATATTCAATAAAATTTTCATGAACAGAATTCAAGAACACATCAAAACAATCATCCATCATGATCAAGCAGGTTTCATTCCAGGGATTCAGGGATGGTTCAATATACAGAAATCCATCAATGTAACCCACTATATAAACAAACTCAAAGAAAAAAACCCCACATGATCATCCCATTAGATGCTGAGAAAGCATTTGACAAAATTCACCACCCTTTCATGATAAAAGTCTTAAAAAGATCAGGAATTCAAAGCAGATACCTAAACATAGTAAAAGCAATATACAGCAAACTAATTGACAACATCAAACTAGATGGAGAGAAACTTCAAGGAATCCTACTAAAATCAGGGATTGGACAAGGCTGCCCATTCTCTCCCTACCTATTCAATATAGTGCTCAAAGTGCTAGCCAGAGCAATTGGACAACAAAAGTAGATGAGAGGGATACAAACTGGAAAGGAAGAAGTCAAAATGTCATTATTTGCAGATCATATGGGAGTATACTTAAGTGACTCCCAAAATTCCACCAGAGAACTTCTAAACCTGATAAACAACTTCAGCAAAGTGACTGAATATAAAATAAATGCAAGCAAATCATTAGCCTTCCTCTACTCAAAGGATAAACAGGCTGAGAAAGAAATTAGGGAAACAACCACTTCACAATAGTCACAAATATTATAAAATACCTTTGTATGACTCTCACCAAGCAAGTGAAAGATATGTATGACAAGACCTTCATGTCTCTGAAGAAAGAAATTGAAGAAAATCTCAGAAGATGGAAAGATCTCCCATGCTCATGAACTGGTAGGATTAATACAGTAAAATTTGCCATCTTGCCAAAAGCAATCTACAGATTGAATGCAATTCCCACCAAAATTACAACTCAATTCTTCACAGAATTAGAAACATATGTGGCAAAGGATGGCCTTGTAGGAGTAGGAGGAGCAGCCCTTACTCCTGAGTGTGTTAGATGCCCCAGTGTAAAGGAGTGCCAGGGCAGGAAGACTGGAGTGGGGAAGTGGGTGGGGAAGCACCCTCATGGAGGCTGGGTGAGGGGGGATGGGATAGAGGCTTTCTGAAGGGGAGACCTAGAAAGAGAAAAACGTTTGAAATGTAAATAAAGAAAATATACAATAAAAAAGAGCAATTTGCAAATTCATTTGGAATAACAAAAAAAAAAAAACAGTATAGTAAAAACTATTCTCAACAATAATGGAAATCCTGGGGGGAATCACCATCCCTGACCTCAAGCTGTACTACAGAGCAATAATGATAAAAACCAAACTGCATGGTATTGATCTAAAGACAGGCAGGTAGATCAATGGAATAGAATTGAAGACCCAGAAATGAAACCGCACACTCTTGGCCACTTGATCTTTGGCAAAGCAGCCAAAACCATCCACAGGAAAAAGGACAGCATTTCCAACAAATGGTGCTGGTTCAACCGGCAGTCAGGATGAAGAAGAATGCAAATAGACCCATTCTCATCTCCTTGTACAAAGCCCAAGTCCAAGTGGATCAAAGACCTCCACATAAAAGCAGATACACTGAAACTATCAGAAGAGAAACTGGGGAAGAGCCTTGAACACATGGGCACAGGGAAAATTTTCCTGAACAGAACACCAATGGCTTATGCTCTAAATCAACAATCTACAAATGGGACCTTATAAATTTTCAAAGCTTCTGTAAGGCAAAGGACACTGTCAATAGGACAAAATGGCAACCAAAAGATTGGGAAAAGATCTTTATCAATACTATATCTGATAGAGGACTAATATCCAATATACACAAAGAACTCAAGAAGTTAGACTCAGAGAACCAAATAACCCTATTAAAAATAGGGTTCAGAGCTAAACAAAGAATTCTCAACTGGTGAATATCAAATGGCTGAGAAGCACCTAAAGAAGTGTTCAGTATCCTTAGTCATCAGAGAAATTCAAGTCAAAACAACCCTGAGATTCCATCTCACACCAGTCAGAATGGCCAAGATCAAAATCTTGGGTGACAGCAGATGTGGTCAAGGTTTTGGAGAAAGAGGAACACTCTTCTATTGTTGGTAATATTGCAAGCTGGTACAACCACTCTGGAAATCAGTCTGGCAGTTCCTCAGAAAATTGGACATAGTTTTACCTGAAGACCCAGCAATACCACTCCTGGGCATATACCCAAAAGATGCTTTAACATGTAACAAGGACACATGCTTCACTATGTTCATAGCAGAAGCTGGAAAGAACTCAGATGTCCTTCAACAGAGAAATGAGGACAGAAAATGTGGTGCATTTACACAATGGAATACTATTCAGCTATTAAATCAATGAATTCATGAAATTCTTAGGCAAGTGGATGGAATCAGAAACTATCATTCTAAATGAGGTAATCCAGTCAACAAAAGAACACACATGGTATGCACTCACTGATAAGTGGATATTAACCCCAAAGCTCAGAATACCCAAGATACAATTCACAGACCACATGAAGTTCAAGAAGAAGGAAAACCAAAGTGTGGATGCTTCAGTCCTTCTTACAAGGGGGAACAAAATTTTCAAGGGAGGAAATATGGAGACAAAGTGTGGAGCAGAGGCTGAAGGAAAGACCATCCAGAGACCTCCACACCTGGGGATCCATCCCATATAGACACCAAACCCAGACAGGATTTCAGATGCCAAGAAGTGCTTGCTGACAGGATCCTGATACAGCTGTCTCCTGAGAGGCTCTGCCAGAGGCTGACAAATACAGAGGCGGATGATTGCAGCCAACTATTGGACTGAGCACTGGGTCCCCAATGGAGGAGTTAGAGAAAAGACTGAAGGAACTGAAAGGGTTTGCAAGCCATAAGAAGAACAGGACTCCTCCCCCCACCCCCGAAGAGCTCCCAGGGACTAAACCACTAACCAAAGGTTATACACGGAAGGAGGATCCATGGCTTCAGCCACATATGTAGTAGAGGATGGCCTTGTCTGATATCATTGCAAGGAAAGGCCCTTGGTTCTGGGAAGACTCGATGCCCCAGTGTAGGGAAATGTCAGGACAGGGAGGCAGGAGTGGGTGGGTTGGTGGGTGAGCATCCTCATAGAAGTAGGGAGAGGGAGAATCAGATAGGGGTTTCCAGAGGGGAAACTAGGAAAGTGGATAACATTTGAAATGTACATAAATAAAATATCCAATAAAAGAAGAAAAGAAAATTACTTCATTGGTAGTATAGATGGTTTAATTTTCTAGCATTCTAATGTGTACTGAAAGAGCATCATATGACACTGGAAACATGCAATAATGAGGTAATGTACTGAAACAAATACATTTGATTGAAGAAGAAACCAATATCAAGAATATGTGAATGTCAGCTCCAGAATCTAATGTTAGGAATTCTTTATGTATTCACGACAGGTCTGATTTCAAGAGCAGTTTCCCCAGTAAGCTGATAGGTCTTTCAAAAACACCTCTTATATAAAAGGTGTACTAAAATGTCTAAGATCAGCTAGAATGTTCTAGAAGGAAATGGGTTTATTTGAAGTTAGCCAGGTTTTTCTCTACGATCCTAGATTTCCTTAGCTGAATAAACAAATAAAAGAAGAATGAAAATAATTACACTTTGTAAGGAATACGTACAGAATATTGGTGGCTGGAGAGGTGGCTCAGTGGTGAAGAGCACTGACTGTTCTTGCAGAGGACCTAAGTCAGAATCCCAGCACCCTCCATGTGAGCACGTATGGTGCACAAACATGCATGTGCAGAAAATATTAATAAGCATACAATAATTTAAGTGAAAAATGATTTGCTGATGAAGGGCAGTGACTCATTGGTAACAGTATTAACTGTGCAAACATGAGGACCCCAGGTCAAATTTCCAACAAATACGTTAAAAACTGATGATGTGAGTCAGGGAGGGAGGAGAGGCTGGGGTCCTAAAAAGTTGTGGATGGGAAACTGTGGCCAGGCTGTATTGTGTGAGACGATAATGTGTTTTCAATATAATTCTTAATTAATTCAAAGATATGGGCGTGGCTGCTAAGCTCTCCTTGCCTCGTCTCTAAAGGGGCAGGGCTGAGAGTTCCTGGGACTACCTGCCTGTTGCCTAGCTCCAGGTTGAGTTAGAGAACTATCTTAAGAGAGTAAAATAGAGAGTTCACAAAGCTGGACATCAGATATTGTTCTCTGGCTTCCTTCCTGTGCACGCAGGCACTTCCACCCTTACACACAACTGTGTGTACAATATATTATATTGTATTATATCTCCTCCCTCCCTGATTCACTACACAAAACTTCAAACACATACATACACACAGAAAGCAGGAAAAGGACAGTGCTTTATCAAACTTCTATCACTTTTTCTAAACTAGATATTCAAAATATATATACTAAATATAATACATACCTAAAAAGTAGAAACAGTGTCCATGAATAAGTATAGTGAAAGTCAAAGCTGCAGAAGCAAGAATTAAAGTGTATTATTAACTTGTTCCTTGGTGAATAGGTATAACAGCATTGAGTTGTTTTTCATATATTTGTCCCATTAAGTACCTGAACCCAAAACTTAACTTTAATTAATTTTTGGTATAAAAGATGAAACCAAAATCATTTTATTACTTGATTAAACTTACTGCTAAGTATGTTCAAGATATTACACCTGGGATTTGCATCCAAATTTATTTTTGATTGGTTATTGTTAATACACAGGAGAGCCTCTTATTTGTACATTAATTTTGCATCATAGAACTTACTTAATTCTTTGTTCTAACAATTCTGGTAGTTTTGAAATATATGAGAAAAAAACAGAAAATGTTACTTCTGCTTTCTAATTTAGATATCCTTTATGTCTCTTTTCTACTTCATTTCTCAAGCTAGATGACGGTACCATGATGAGTGGTTGTGAAGAATGCTCTCCTAACCCTAGTTTTATACTCGGTGGAAAAGGTTTCAACTTTTATCAGTTCATATGATATTACACATCTACGGCCATTTCACATCTGTGACCATTTTCACCCACAAACTTTATTATCCTAAAATAACTTATTTCTACACCGAACTTGTTGAGAGTTTTATCACTAAATCTGATATTATCCCTAAATTGAAATCACCTCACACTTAATAGCCTTGATTTTAATATGGTGGAAAATTACATTGACAAATTTGCACCCTGAAAATATACTTCATTTGGCCATGGTGTATTATCCCTTGAAAAATATGGTGAATCTTCTTCATTAATGTTTTCTGAGGCACTTTGCACTTTTATTTACCAGGCTCATTGATTTATGATTTTCTTGTGTTTTCCTTACAGCGTTTTTGCAATAAGATAATGGTGACCTGACAGAATGCATTTCAAAGTCATTCTCTTCTATATTTCAGAAGAGATTAAGAAAAATCACTGGTAATCCATGCTTAAGTGTTTCATAGAAATGATCTATGAAGCCACGCAGTCCTGGAATTTACTGTGCTGAAAGATTTTGATTATTGATTCATTGTGCTTGCTATTGTTCGCTTCTGGTTTTCTGTTTCTTGTTGACTCAGTTTTAGTAAGTTGTAATGCTTAGGAATTCATTCATTTTTCCGGGTCTCTAATTTTTGACAGGTACTTATTCAGTATGATAGTGTCACTGTCACTCAGTATTTTCTCTTTCTCAGTAAAAGATCCTCATTGCTTATTTCAGTTACAATTGTATTTATTCAATAGGTAGCTGGATTCTCAGGCAGATGTCAACAGATCTTGCTTCCAAGGAAACGTGTGTACATTTTGATTGGGAGTGTTTAGCTTGGCAATGATGAGTAAGAACACTCTAATCAATTGCTTTGTGCTATTTCAAATATAATAGCTTAAAGGGAAATTTGAATCTGCCTTCTCCAAAAGTAGTGTTTATGTAGAAACAGCTTGCTAGCGCATCATGCCAAAATATTTTATTCTAGCAACATTTTAAAACATGCTGGGTGGTCACATTAGGATGGGTAACCTCTGTAACTAAAGTTCTCACCTCCATCCTCAAATGAGTAGATGATTATGACTGCATCCATCCAGCTCTTTGAGGCATGCAAACCTCATTTAAAAGGACTATACCAATTAGACAGCATTAGGGTAAATCCGTCTTGTGCTTGCCGGGGGCCCTCATAAATTTCCTGAACCTTTTGGAGTCAGTATCTTTGACTATGAAACAGTTCTAAAGTACAACTAGGCTCATATGTGTCTATAAGAATAAAACTATGTTAATGTATCTCAAAATGGTATCAGTATTTTCTCTTTAGGAAGTCTGCCCTCCACAATGCATTGCTGTGTTTGATGCTGAGCTTTGACATGTACTTGAACACAGATTGCCCTTGAGCAAACTACTGAGCCTTCTTAGGGTAAATTCCCTTATATGGAAAAGAAAGCATAGGCAAGTTTTATATCCCATTGGATACTAATGGGATTATTAACATAATTAAGTGAAATAATGAATATCAGGTCCTTACAACTCTTACATAATGAATATTAAATATTGTTGCAACTATTTGAAAATTTTAATGTGTTTTGTTGAAGAATATCTTTCATACAGAATATGTGGATTATGGGTTCCATCCCTTAATTCCACTCAGATCATAAATTCTCACCATATCCCAACTCATACAATTGTATCTCCTCCCCGTTTCTCTCATTCCCTCATTTTAAAACATATATATATACATATATTTATATATACATATATATATGTACATATATGTGTGTGTGTATATACATATATACATATACATATATATATATATATCCACAAAAATACACAAATGAAAGTCAAAATAAAATGCAAAAGACCAATAAGGCAAAAAAGGGAAAAACACAAAGAACAAACACACAAAAAGTATAGAGAAATGTCACCTAGTTCATTTAGTCCTGATCCACTGCTACTCTTGAGCAAGGAGGCTTCCCTGTCATGTGGTTAATATATGCATTGAGTCTCCATCAGAGAAAACATATTTGTCCTTTGTCAACAGATAACAATAGTGGAAAGCTTCTTGGTTAGGGGTGGGAGACCATGTTTGCTTCCAACTCTCACTGTTGAAATCTTGTCTGTCTTAAACCTGTGTAAGTTTTACACGTGCTGCTACAGTCTCTGAGTTTATGTGTGTATCTGTCCTGTTGTATCTAAGAGACACTGTTTTTTTCAGTGTCATCTATCCCCATCAGCTTTTACAATCTTTGTGGTCTCTTCTTCAGAAATTTCTGAGCCTTGAGGGGAGGAATTTTAAGAAGACATCATATTTAGGACTGAATGTTTCAAAGTCCCTCACTCTCTGCACCTTGCCCAGTTGTGGATCTCTGTGTTAGGTCTCATCTACTACAAAAGGAAGTTTCTCTGACTAGGACTGAATGAGGCACTGATCTATGAACATAGCAGTTTGCCTTTATGAGTCATTTTATTGCTAAGTTATTGCAGCAGAATAATTGTATTACGTTATTTTTATAACTTATGAACCATGTGATAAACTATTAAATCCATGTTCATTTCATTATAGCTTTTTTCCCCCATAGTAAATTATAAAAAGTTGTCATGTTAGCCTTATTCACCCAAATGTAGCACTCTAGAGGGCATAGCCAGCTTTTGCCAGCATGCTGCTTCACACAAAAAGAGAGGATCCTATGCACTTGATAGAGAGATGAATGGCTCAGAAATTGCAGAGGAGGAGTCAGCAGCAGTGAAGAACATGTAATTCAGGGCATTTTGACACTCATTGCATGTTGTTTATGAGTAGCCAGCCTCTGTGCCTCTGCTATAAAAAATATGTGGTCTAGTTAGAAAGTAACACCGAAACAAGTCTTTCTAACATGAGACAACTCCAGAATATTGCTTATTACTTTTACGACCTGTCTTGGTCATCCAGGAGCTCTCTAAATATATGGCCCAAAGAAACACTCACATCTCTTCACCCTTATAAAGTACACCAAGCATGGAGGCCAGATTATCTCCCATCTCTGCTGCCTACATAGTCTCAGCGTAGTGCTTGGTAGAATGACCAGCTTTCCACCTTCTAAATTCTCCATATCTAAAATATGTGTCCCTGGCAGTTCTGATGGGTTCGGTTAGTTGATAGTGCTGTTCTTCCTAATGAGGTAGCAATCCCCTTCAGCTCCATCAGTCCTTTCCTTAACCTTTCCACAGCGGGTCCCAGGCTCAGTCCAATGTTTGGCTGTTAATTATCTGCATCAGTCTTAGGTACTTGCAGAGCTTCTCAGAGGACAACCATGGCTGCAAGCTCCTGTCTGCAAGTCCTTCTTGGCATTAGCAATAGTGTCAGGTTTAGAGTCTATGCATGGGATGGTTCCCAAGATGAGGAGCTCTCTAGATGGCCTTTCCTTCAGTCTCAGCTCCATTATGTCCCTGCATTTTACATGTCCCCCACTACATGTAATAGAGGACCATCTTTCTATCCTCAGTGGGAGAGGGTATGCTTGGGCCTGTGGAGGGCTGATGCCCCAAAGATGGGGTATCCTAGAGGGGTGAGGTAGAAGTGGATGGGTGGATTGGGGACCATCCTCTTAGAGGCAAAGGATGGGATGTGTTGGGGGTTCATGGAGAATGGACCTGGAAGGAAGATAGCACTTGAAATGTAAATAATAAAATAATTAATAAAAATAAAGTGAACAAAATATTTGCTGGCTTTGGTAATGCTGGTGTCTGTAAATTCCATTGATTTTACTTGAAAACCCCAAATTATATTCTAGTGAAATTTGTTACTATGAATATTCAAGGAATAAGTTCACAT
Organism: Mus musculus; assembly: GCF_000001635.26. Lineage (NCBI taxonomy): Eukaryota > Metazoa > Chordata > Mammalia > Rodentia > Muridae > Mus > Mus musculus. Next base: position 95,389,124 of record NC_000073.6, read on the forward strand.
CATGGAATTCTTTACAGATTTAAATCATCAGTTATGTCTTATTGTGTCACTTGGATTAACCTCAAGTTTCTATCTTGTCCTACAAATGACTACATGATGTGCCTCTAGCTTCTGTTGCTGTCTCCTCAGTGTGCCTTTATCCAACTACTCTATAGTCCCCACTGCTCTTCACAACTTGCAGACTCTCCTTAATCTTATCGGCCTGCCAGGACCTTGCAAGCTTCCTTTTTCCTTTCTTCGAGATTCTTGCTCAAATGATACCTTAAAAGTTTCTGCTGTAAATCTTTATGTATAATGGCTATCCAAGTTACTTGTTTAGAGAGATTTGATTTTATTTGGGAATCCCTTTTGCTCTGAATTTATTCATGCGTGCATTTTAAAAATCTGTGTGGAGTTTCTAAGCTACACAGTGCATGTATGGTTTTTAGGGAGATCTTGAGGATGTAATGGTAAACAAACTAGATGCAGAAACTATACTCAAAGAAATAAGAATCATAGGAAATACAGGAAAATACATAGCAAAATGAGTCAGACTTAGCAAAATTTTACGTGTTTTCTGTTATTTGCAGATCTTAAATAGACCCATAAAACCATTTATTCAGATTTAAATATTATACAGAAACACACATGCAAAAGGGATATGAAAATAATAGAAAAAAAGGAGAAAGGAAATAGGCTGAATATGAAAAAATATATGAACTGCCTACATAAAAATGGCTTTATAAAGCCATCACTATAAATAATGAATATGTGCTAATAAACAAAAATTATTTTAAGATCTTCCGCTCCAGACAACCGGCCACCTTCCTGGTGAGAGCACAGGTGTCCGCCCAGCCCGAGAGGTTTCTGCCTCAGGCTCCGGCAGGAGCCACCTTGGTTCCAGGACTCCATGGAGGGCAGGCTGCACGGGTGAGGGGGTAGAATACAGAGGCCAGCAGTTTCTGGGACAGGCGAGAGCCAGAGAGCTTCTGAGGCGGCGCCATCTTCGGCTCCAGACAACCGGCCACCTTCCTGGCCAAAGCAACACAGCTTCTGGGAAAGATCCTGTTTTGGGCCTTCATCTTCAGCCAGGAGGAGGTCCAAACACCAGATAACTGTGCACCTTCCCTGAAAGAGGAGAGCTTGCCTGCAGAGACTGCTCTGACCACTAAAACTCAGAGGAGAGAGCTAGTCTCCCACGTCTGCTGATAGAGGGTAACAAAATCAACAGAGGAACAATCTCTAAACAAAGACAACTATAACAACTAACTCCAGAGATTGCCAGATGGCGAAAGGTAAACGTAAGAATCCTACTAACAGAAACCAGGACCACTCACCATCATCAGAACCCAGCACTCCCACTTCGCCCAGTCCAGGGCACCCTAACACACCTGAAAAGGTAGACCTGGATTTAAAAGCATATCTCATGATGATGGTAGAGGACATAAAAAAGGAATTTAATAACTCACTTAAAGAAATACAGGAGAACACTGCTAAAGAGTTACAAGTTCTTAAAGAAAAACAGGAAAACACAACCAAACAGGTAGAAGTCCTTATAGAAAAACAGGAAAACACATCCAAACAGGTGATGGAAATGAACAAAACCATAATAGACTTAAAAAGGGAAGTAGACACAATAAAGAAAACCCAAAGTGAGGCAATGCTGGAGATAGAAACACTAGGAAAGAAATCTGGAACCATAGATGCCAGCATCAGCAACAGAATACAAGAGATGGAAGAGAGAATCTCAGGTGCAGAAGATTCCATAGAGAACATCAGCACAACAATCAAAGAAAATGGAAAATGCAAAAAGATCCTAACTCAACACATCCAGGAAATCCAGGACACAATGAGAAGACCAAACCTACGGATAATAGGAGTGAATGAGAATGAAGATTTTCAACTCAAAGGACCAGCAAACATCTTCAACAAAATTATTGAAGAAAACTTCCCAAATCTAAAGAAGGAGATGCCCATGAACATACAAGAAGCCTACAGAACTCCAAATAGACTGGACCAGAAAAGAAATTCCTCCCGACACATAATAATCAGAACATCAAATGCACTAAATAAAGATAGAATACTAAAAGCAGTAAGGAAAAAAGGTCAAGTAACATATAAAGGCAAGCCTATCAGAATTACACCAGATTTTTTACCAGAGACTATGAAAGCCAGAAGAGACTGGACAGATGTTATAGAGACACTAAGAGAACACAAATTCCAGCCCAGGCTACTATACCCAGCCAAACTCTCAATTACCATAGATGGAAGAAACCAAAGTATTCCATGACAACACTAAATTCGCCCATTATCTCTCCACGAATCCAGCCCTTCAAAGGATAATAACAGAAAAATACCAATACAAGGACGGGAACCACTCCCTAGAAAAAACAAGAAGATAATCCCTCAACAAAACTAAAAGAAGACAGTCACAAGAACAGAATGCCAACTTTAACAACAAAAATAACAGGAAGCAACAATTACTTTTCCTTAATATCTCTTAATATCAATGGTCTCAACTCCCCAATAAAAAGACATAGACTAACAAACTGGCTACACAAACAAGACCCAACATTTTGCTGCTTACAGGAAACTCATCTCAGAGAAAAAGATAGACACTACCTCAGAATGAAAGGCTGGAAAACAATTTTCCAAGCAAATGGTATGAAGAAACAAGCTGGAGTAGCCATTCTAATATCTAACAAAATCGACTTCCAACCCAAAATAATAAAAAAAGACAAGGAGGGGCACTTCATACTCATCAAAGGTAAAATCCTCCAAGAGGAACTCTCAATTCTGAATATCTATGCTCCAAATACAAGGGCAGGCACATTCATTAAAGAAACATTAATAAAGCTCAAAGCACACATTGCACCTCACACAATAATAATGGGAGACTTCAACACACCACTTTTACCAATGGACAGTTCATGGAAACAGAAATTAAACAGGGACACAGTGAAACTAACAGAAGTGATGAAACAAATGGACTTAACAGATATCTACAGAACATTTTATCCTAAAACAAGAGGATATACCTTCTTCTCAGCACTTCACGGGACCTTCTCCAAAATTGACCATATAATTGGTCACAAAACAGGCCTCAACAGATACAAAAATATTGAATTTGTCCCATGTATCCTATCAGACCACCATGGCCTAAGACTGATCTTCAATAACAACATAAATAAGGGAAAGCCAACATTCACGTGGAAACTGAACAACACTCTTCTCAATGATACCTTGGTCAAGGAAGGAATAAAGAAAGAAATTAAAGACTTTTTGGAGTTTAATGAAAATGAAGCCACAACATTCCCAAACTTATGGGACACAATGAAAGCATTCCTAAGAGGAAAACTCATAGCTCTGAGTGCCTCCAAAACATACCATACCTAAACATGATAAAAGCAATCTACAGCAAACCAATAGCCAACATCAAAGTAAATGGTGAGAAGCTGGAAGCAATCCCACTAAAATCAGGGACTAGACAAGGCTGTCCACTCTCGCCCTACCTACTCAACATTGTACTTGAAGTCCTAGCCAGAGCAATTAGACAACAAAAGGAGATCAAGGGGATACAAATTGGAAAGGAAGAAGTCAAAATATCACTTTTTGCAGATGATATGATAGTATATATAAGTGACCCTAAAAATTCTACCAGAGAACTCCTAAGCCTGATAAAGAGCTTCAGTGAAGTAGCTGGAAATAAAATTAACTCAAACAAGTCAATGGCCTTACTGTACACAAAGGATAAACAGGCTGAGAAAGAAATTAGGGAAACAACACCCTTCTCAATAGTCACAAATAATATAAAAATAAATAAAATAAAATACCTTGGTATGACTCTAACTAAGGAAGTTAAGATCTGTATGATAAGAACTTCAAGTCTCTAAAGAAAGAAATTAAAGAAGATCTCAGAAGATGGAAAGATCTCCCATGCTCATGGATTGGCAGGATCAACATTGTAAAAATGTCCATCTTGCCAAAAGCAATCTACAGATTCAATGCAATCCCCATCAAAATTCCAACTCAATTCTTCAACAAATTAGAAAGGGCAATCGGCAGATTCATCTGGAATAACAAAAGACCTAGGATAGCAAAAACTCTTCTCAAGGATAAAAGAACCTCTGGTGGAATCACCATGCCGGACCTAAAACTGTACTACAGAGCAATTGTGATCAAAACTGCTTGGTACTGGTATAGTGACAGACAAGTAGACCAATGGAACAGAATTGAAGACCCAGAGATGAACCCACACACCTATGGTTACTTGATCTTTGACAAGGGAGCTAAAACCATCCAGTGGAAAAAAGACAGCATTTTCAACAAATGTTGCTGGCACAACTGGCAGTTATCATGTAGAAGAATGCGAATTGATACATTTCTATCTCCTTGTACTAAGGTCAAATCTAAGTGGATTAAGGAACTCCACATAAAACCAGAGACACTGAAACTTATAGAGGAGAAAGTAGGGAAAAGCCTCGAAGATATGGGTACAGGGGAAAAATTCCTGAATAGAACAGCAATGGCTTATGCTGTAAGATCAAGAATCTATAATTGGGACCTCATAAAACTGCAAAGCTTCTGCAAAGCAAAAGACACCGTCAATAAGACAAAAAGGCCACCAACAGATTGGGAAAGGATCTTTACCTATCCAAATCAGATAGGGGACTAATATCCAATATATATAAAGAACTCAAGAAGGTGGACTCCAGAAAATCAAATAACCCCATTAAAAATGGGGCTCAGTGCTGAACAAAGAATTCTCACCTGAGGAATACCGAATGGCAGAGAAACACCTGAAAAAATGTTCAACATCCTTAATCATCAGGGAAATGCAAATCAAAACAACACTGAGAATCCACTTCACTCCAGTCAGAATGTCTAAGATCAAAAACTCAGGTGACAGCAGATGCTGGCGAGGATGTGGAGTAGGGGAACACTCCTCCATTGTTGGTGGGATTGCAAGCTTGTACAACCACTCTGGAAATAAGTCTGGCAGTTCCTCAGAAAATTGGACATAGTACTACCGGAGGATCCCGCAATACCTCTCCTGGGCATATATCCAGAAGTTGTCCCAACCGGTAAGAAGAACACATGCTCCACTATGTTCATAGCAGCCTTGTTTATAATAGCCAGAAGCTGGAAAGAACCCAGATGCCCCTCAACAGAGGAATGGATACAGAAAATGTGGTACATTTACACAATGGAATACTACTCAGCTATTAAAAAAATGAATTTATGAAATTCCTAGGCAAATGGATGGACCTGGAGGGTATCATCCTTAGTGAAGTAACCCAAACACAAAGGAACTTGCACAATATGTACTCACTGATAAGTGGATATTAGCCCAGAAACTTAGGATACCCAAAATATAAGATACAACTTGCCAAACGCATGAAATTCAAGAAGAACAAAGACCAAAGTGTGGACACTTTACCCTTTCTTAGAAATGGGAACAAAACACCCATGGAAGGAGTTACAGAGACAAAATCTGGAGCTGTGACGAAAGGATGTACCATCTAGTGATTGCCATATGCAGGGATCCATCCCATAATCAGCTTCCAAATGCTGACACCATTGCATACACTAGCAAAATTTTGCTGAAAGGACTCAGATATAGCTCTCTCTTGTGAGACTATGCCGGGGCCTAGCAAATACAGAAGTGAATGATCACAGTCAGCTATTGGATGGGTCACACGGCCCCCAATGCAGGAGCTAAAGATATTACCCAAGGAGCTAAAGGGAACTACAACCCTATAGTTGGAACAACAATATGAACTAACCAGTACCCCGGAGCTCTTGTCTCTAGCTGCATATGCATCAAAAGATTGCCTAGCCGGCCATCACTGAAAAGAGAGGCCCATTGGACTTGCCAACTTTATATGCCCCAGTACAGGGGAACGCCAGGGCCAAAAAGGGGGAGTGGGTGGGTAGGGGATTGCGGGGGTAGGTGTGGGGGACCTTTGGGATAGCATTGAAAATGTAAACGAGGAAAATTCCTAATTAAAAAAAAAAAAAGAATCACTGAGTAATTGAAATGTTGACATGTTAATACCGTAATCAACCATTCTTGTTTGGAGGTTTGGTTTTATAGAGTTTGTTTGTTTGTTTCTTTCTTTCTTTGCTTGCTTGCTTTAATAAAAATCAAGATTATTTCCCTAAAAAAAATATTTTAAAAGGAAATGATGGTTTGGTGTTCTGAATGTTGTAATGGGTAGGCAAAATTGTACAGAGGCAAAAAAATCTAGCTGGAAGTTGGGGAAATCTTTGAAAGTAATATCTAATTAATGTTTTGAGATAGGGTGGGTATTACTTCGGTGATATAAGATAAAAAGAAAAATCTCCAGGCATGGGAAAGACCAAGTTCAAATTTCCAGAGGAAGAAAAAAAAAAAAAAAAAAACATCAGACTTCAGAAGTCTGAAGCATAATGGAGAAGGACACTCATGCATAAACCAGCCAGCTTCAATGGAGAAAAGGGTGGAGCTAAAGAAGAGGGTTATGAGCAAACCATAGAACCTGACATTGTTACAGGAGCTGTATGGAGGTGCAAATGTTTTAATAGGATTTAATGAAACATGTTCAGTTGTTTGTTTACTGGGTTGTTTGATTACTTTAGATCCCTTTAATAATGGCCTACTAAATGAGCTAGTAAGAGTTATGACAGTCTGCAACAGTAATTGAAATGAACAACTATGAGTTCCAAGCTGAGCAACAGTATAAAGAATGGAGAAAAGGAAGAAAAGACCTTCTGAGAGATGGCCTCTTGCACTCCTGTTCCTGTATATAAACATGGCGTATGAGTAAAGCAGAAATCAAGACCCTGCCCCCACTTCCAGTGGCAGTAACCAGAGTAGTCTATTGAGGTACAGTACTCAAGGAAAGGTGACTTAGTGGAGAAAGATGATGAGTTCTCTCATAGCACTAGTACAAGTTTCCCCAGAGGAGATGCACTAAAAAACCCTTCCTGTTTTTCTTACCAATCATAAAATATTGCACTACTTTTGATGTTTGATGATGTTGTTTGTTTGTGCCTCGAATAAATCTTTCCTGTGTTTAAATCAAATCACCATGTATTAAGTATTTTCTATTTTCCTCATCAATAGGTTCTCTGGTTAATATTCAAGCTGTTTTAATAATCATAAAATTATAATTTCCACATGTACTCATACACACATTCAGACACACAGACTCACACACTCCAGTGACCTGTCTAGGCTTCTAGATTTAGTGAAAAATAAAGGAGATAGAATGACTGCACTCTGAACTAGAAGAGTTTCTATCATATTCTGTCATAGAATACACTTTGTTCACTTACTAGTGCTATGGCTATGATCAGTAGCACATCTACACAAAGACTAATATACATTCAAAAGCTTGATATTATAATGATAATATGTACTGCTGTCACTACTTCACACATTCTAGTCTGCTTCCTCAGTAAACAGCATCTTAACCTCCATCTCTATCATCACTATAAATATAATTTACTTAGTAAATACGTCAGGACACACATACCCAACAGAGTTGGATGTTGTGGAATGTACACGTTACAGATGAGAAATCTGTGATCTACCTCTGGAAGTTTTAATGGCAAGTGCTGGCATCTGGCTTCAGCTCTAGATATGTCTGTATGATTTAGTATAATAATTGTCATTCCCCATGTGAATTACGATGTAAAGAAGGTATTACATCTAATAATGTATGGAACTTTCCTGATTGCAGAGTCTTTTGCATATGAATACAATTATTTAAATCTTCTGTGATATACATCTTAGCAAATTAGAGGAAAAGCAATGTTGATCTCAACCAGTTGTGAATATTAAATGCACTTCTCTGTGACAGAGCTTAGCATTACTATCCATTTATATATGACTTGGCTTAGCATTATTATGTATTTCTATATGACACGACTTAGCATTCTGATGCATTTCTATATAACATGGCTTAGCATTTTTCTGTGTTTCTATATGACATGGCTCAGCATTTCTCAATGCTTGGCATTCACTCTGTGAGCTGTTGCTATTCACATGATCATCATTGTAAATTTTCATGACTGAAAGAAGACAAGGAAATAACTTGTTCAACATTATAGTCAACCATCTACAAATGCTAGCAAAGTCAGAATGAAAACCTGTTTCTGGTTAATCATAGGGTTCAGTAATCTTTACATCTTCATCTTAAAGAGTCTACTTCCTGGGCAATAAGTGACCACATATGGCAGTGGTCACTGAATGATGGAATCTAATGTTAGTTATTGTTTTGTTTTACTGACTTCCAGTTACATTATGGAGCTATAAAAACCATGTTAAATATATTTGAATATGGATGCATTTTGCTATGAATTATGATTCAAAGTAGCATGGAACTCACTGAAGCCCACTTAGCACATTCATATACTTATTAAACATGCCCATTTGTGAATCTGAGATGTAATTTACAGTGAAAGTTCACAAAGCTCTCAGCTTTGTGGAAAAGGGCAGGCATCTGTCTTATAATAATTGGAATTCATAACACAATATACTACAGTTGTCCTGCATCTGTTAAAGGCCAAAAACTTATTAAAGCAAATTATAAATTACAGAAATTTCCTCTGAATAAAATAATCAGTCAATAATATGAAACATCACTAGGAGAAAGCCGTTAAAGAATCAACAGTGTACAGATTGCAGGAATCCACAGACATCTCGGCCCAGGCCATGCTACATATGATTTTAGATACGTCTAGTATTTTAAATTTGTATTGAACAAATATTTATTAATACATAGCCAATGTCATGGAGTATGTTATTTACAGAGAGACATCAACACACTCAGAGAACATATCTTCATATAGTCAATGTTTTGGTGGCCATCAACTTTCCAATCACTTTGCATGGCTTTGCAATCTTCAGAATGGGACTAATAAAATTTATGCATAGAGATTTAGGTTATTGGCCAAATCTAGGGGGTATGTAAGTTAGAGAAACACTTGTGAAGAACTGTAAAAGATAGACTGTGTGCTTTCATTTACTGTAATATAGGGAACGACTGTCTAATCCAGTGGTTTTTAACCATCTTAACGCTGTGGCCTTTAAATACAGTTTCTTGTATTATGGTAATCCCCAACCATAAAATTGTTCTTGTTGCTACTTCATAGCTGTAATTTTGCCAATGTTATAAATCCTAATGATATGGAGGATGGCCTTAAGCAATGAAAGGGTCATTTGGCTCTCAAAAGGTTCATGACCCATAGGTTGAGAACCACTTGTCTAAGCGAATTCATAGGTTAATGGTTAGGACAAAACATAACAGTATTACCACAAGAATATTTATATTTGGTGGTTGATAATTGTAGATATTATCTATGGCAAATGTTCTAGTATGTGTTGCTTAACTAGTCATAGATAGCATTATCATTCCACTTTATTAGAAGAGAAAACTGTAGCTAAGAATGGGATTGAGAGAACTCTTAGTCTGGAGATGGTCAGCTTTTTCCTTATCCAATTCCAACTTGTATTCTTGATGCTCATACAGTATGCTTATACTGGCCAGAGAATACTTTGGTGGAGATTTTAACCAAACTGCACAAATGTGGCCATATGTCCTTCTGTCATTGTGGCAAGTGTTCTTTAAAAAGAACGTGTTTGGGCCTCAGTATAATGAGATGCAGTAGTTTTCTAAGGAGACCACACAGTACTATGAAAAGCCTTTCTGGGTACCAGGAACCCTGTATTCTAGCTACAATCATATCCATTACAGGTGTAATCCTTGCTGTTTCATACATTTACAAACTATTTTTCACCTCCCTTAAGATTATAAGATTTCTACTATTTGTATAGTCTAATCACTGAGCATATAATTGTAGAAAGAAAAATAAGCTATCTGTATGTTAATTTGTTTTTTTTTAAAGTGAAAGGAAGATAAAATAGACAGTGAAAAATTACCCAGGAATCCAGAAATGTTTTCTGGAAACAATTCTTATTCATGGGCAATTTCTGTAAGAAAAGGCACTTATAACATGAGAAAAGCCAGCCAATGCTGCTTCAAATTAAGTTTGTTTATTCAGTATTTGGTCTACCACATTCTGTACCATTTTATCAATAATCTTTGTTTTTAGCATCTATTTTAAGGCAGGTTATATTTTGGGGTGTTACATAAGGTATGTGTAAGAGAGAAAGAGAGAGACAGAGACAGACAGAAAGAGACAGAGACAGAGAGTGGGTCTGAGACACAGAGTGGGTCTGGGGGTACATTGTATATATGTTTTTTATAGAAGAAACATGAGTAAACATAACAGACAAAAAACGGCTAGAATTTTAGTAGAATTTTAATTCTAGCATCTGGATTCACAACCTAATAGGAGAAAAATTGAAAATTTAAAAAAGAAACCAGAAAGCATATTACAGAAAAGTAAGTAATGATTGTACCACAAATAACAAGGAATGAAAGATTTTAACTCCAGAATTGTAAGCTGGCCTAGACCAGATGGCTTCCAGAAGAAGAGCAAGACCTCAAAGGATGTGTAGGACTGAGTAGATAGATGACTTTGCCTCCGATTTTAGAATAGGGACAGTGTCGTACGTAGGCTTATGACATAAAATTCTGTATAAAGTCAGAGATGATAACCAAAGTCAAAGAGCCAGGAGGAATACCAAAGGAAAAATGAGAGGAAAGAGGAAAGGCAAGTGATAACACTAAACACAGAAGAGCCTTGAAGGTCAGCTCAAAAGAAGGCATTTTAAATTGATTTAGAAGGCAATGAGAAAGCAATGGAGCAAGTGTGGCAGGAATCAGGCAGCTGCTATCAAAGAACCTATCAAAATGTTCGGGCATGATTTGTTCTTAATAAAGCTCTGGAATTCTCTACTCCATTGTCCTTGGTCCGGTCACAGATTTTGTTGGTTGGCAATTTTGCATTAGCTCCCTAATTGCTGATCACTCTCAGAGGATTTTTCTAGACAAACACACACCTGACCAAGGGAGAATTCAACTCATTTCCAATATTTCTGAATGCCCCCTGCTCCACTACTTCCCTCCTATACCAGGGCCCGTGGTTTTTCCACATCAGGAGGAAGGAACTGTAGAAACTGGGGCATTAGCAATATGTTTGTTTTACAGCCTTCCGTAGTCTTGCTTTTAGCTCAGGTTTAGTATTTATTTCAGGTTACAGTAGCATATGGTTTTGTACATGTCTTTTGCGGAATGATTCCTGAGGTTTTAAAACTATTATACTGTACATTTTTCTATTATATTGGTCCCTCCAAAGTCTTGTATTTTCCATAAATCCCATTCATTTGTCCTTATTCATAGCTTCACGTCCTATCCTTTGTTTTTCTGTTTAGAGGTAATCTTAGTTTTCAAAATGTTCAGAATTGTAGAGGAGTCCAGCAACTCCAATGAGAGATGTCCATTGTAAAACTTAGCACAATCTGTGTGTGTGTGTGTGTGTGTGTGTGTGTGTGTCTCTCTCTCTGTGTGTGTGTGTGTGTGTGTGTGTGTGTGTGTGTGTGTGTGTGTGCAGGACTAGGAACCTATTATAGCATAATATATATTAATAAGACATTTTGCAAGAGATGAAATCTCAGAGTTTGCAAGCAAATAGATCAAGGGCAGACACTCAGGGTGAAGTGGGCATGTTGTCCAAAAGCACAGAGACCTAAGCAAAGAAGCTTGGCAGTTCCTAAGTCAAGAAGGAAGATCTATTGATATCATTGAGTTTAGATATACTGGAGGGAATGACAAAAATGGTTTAAGCACAAGTGTACTGCCACAGTCCTCAGGAACACCACATTCATCTCCGAGGAGCTTAGATTTCAGCCCCATGAGAGGAGGAGACAGAGTCATTTAACAGAAAGGATAAGATTTGGATAAGGGTATTAGGACAATAGGACCTTCACTGCTACTCTTCTTCTGATCCTTTTATCCATTCTGTCCTCTCATCTGCAACTAAAGCTGGATCTCTCCAAGCTCAGGAATTCTCCCCATCGTGCAGCTCTGGCTCTTGCTGATTGTGGAGCCTGCCTGGGAGATCCCGAGATGCTGATTGATTGGATTTCATTCCACTATCGTGCGTGTAATTTCATGCTACCAAGTGACAGAAATTTTCTGAAAATTCTCCAATCTCCCCAAATTACTTAGTGTTATATATTTATTCCTGGCATCGTTGGACTCTAAATAACCCAGTTTTAAGATAGAATGCTTGGCACATGAAGTTCTGGTCATCAAGATTCAACAATTACTTTGATTGGCTCTTTTCAGAATGTAAGAAACTATCCCAACAGGGGAAAAAATAAGAATATGTCAGATGAAAAAAGGAAAAACTGCCTCAATGCTTTCTTGGAGTGTCATGTATCTTTCTGCAAGCAAGGAGACAGCTGGTTCTTCTTAGCATGGCAGAAAACTCTGTTTGAGGAGTAAAATACCAACATGTACCCAAAGATAAACAAGCCAAATGGTTATTTCAAGAAAAAAAGGTTAATGCTTGGATAAGATCCAGCAACTGTCATACAAAATCAGAGTTTATTGAAATACATTCCCGAAGCCTATCCTGGTTAATATTGCCAATAACATACTTAAGTAACCTTTATATGTGGAAGCACTGACATAGAATATTATATACATTGAGCATTCTCTGCATGCTGTTTTCTACTTTAACATTATTCATTATTCCTTCTGAATATTTTGGGATTTGTAGAAAAAAATAAAAGAATACTACTGAGAGTTCCTACATAGCTCACAATTAATTCTCCTGTTAATAAACGCATACCTTTAATGTATGTATTACAATTAATGAACCAATAATGTTTTGCATTTTTATTATCAATATAATAAGGTCCAAATGAATTTATATTGACTTGGAATTGGCCTTACTTCTTTGCTTTTTAAATAGTATCAGTTTGTTTGAGATCACATCTGGGCTCTGTTGTATTTATTCATAAATGTCTCTGTTGGCTCCTTTAGGCTGTGGCAGTTTCTTAAACATGATAAAGTTTCACAGCCTTGAGGAGTGTGGGCCAGATAAGCTATTTTATACAATGTCCCTCAGTTGAAATCTTGTTTTCTAGTTATTAGACTGACATTACATATTTGGAAAAGGTAAAACATGGAGAGAAAAGGCCATTTTTATTACGTCCACAGTATGTAGTTTCAACTTTACTTATGTTGTTCAATTTGATTGCTCTAATATAAATGTGTGTGTGTGTGTAACCATCAGCACTTTCTATACTGAGAAATTACGAGCTTATATCAATATCTGCAATACTGATTCATTGTTAGATACATTGCTATAGCCTATTTGTGGTTAAAGGAAAAATACCTGGTTTTTCCTCTTTACATCCATTTACTCAAACACTCAATATCAAGTTATAATAGGTTAAGATCTATGGACCCTGTGACTATAGAAGCTTAGGCAACCACTTCTACCTAAATCCACGTCCCCATGTCATGACCCAAAAAATAAACGTCATGCCCTCCTTGGCTTTGTGAAGCAACTGTACTAATAGGAGTCCAATGCTTACACAGTATTACACTTTTTACTCTCAGCTATATTTCTTTTTTTTTTTTCCATTTTTTATTAGGTATTTAGCTCATTTACATTTCCAATGCTATACCAAAAGTCCCCCTTACCCACCCACCCCCACTCCCCTACCCACCCACTCCCCCCCTTTGGCCCTGGCGTTCCCCTGTACCGGGGCACACAAAGTCTGCGTGTCCAATGGGCCTCTCTTTCCAGTGATGGCCGACTAGGCCATCTTTTGATACATATGCAGCTAGAGTCAAGAGCTCAGGGGTACTGGTTAGTTCATAATGTTTTTCCACCTATAGGGTTGAAGATCCCTTTAGCTCCTTGGATACTTTCTCTAGCTCCTCCATTGGGAGCCCTGTGATCCATCCATTAGCTGACTGTGAGCATCCACTTCTGTGTTTGCTAGGCCCCGGGATAGTCTCACAAGAGACAGCTACATCTGGGTCCTTTCGATAAAATCTTGCTAGTATATGCAATGGTGTCAGCGTTTGGATGCTGATTATGGGGTGGATCCCTGGATATGGCAGTCTCTACATGGTCCATCCTTTCATCTCAGCTCCCAACTTTGTTTCTGTAACTCCTTCCATGGGTGTTTTGTTCCCACTTCTAAGGAGGGGCATAGTGTCCACACTTCAGTCTTCGTTTTTCTTGAGTTTCATGTGTTTAGGAAATTGTATCTTATATCGTGGGTATCCTAGGTTTTGGGCTAGTATCCACTTATCAGTGAGTACATATTGTGTGAGTTCCTTTGTGATTGTGTTACCTCACTCAGGATGATGCTCTCCAGGTCCATCCATTTGGCTAGGAATTTCATAAATTCATTCTTTTTAATAGCTGAGTAGTACTCCATTGTGTAGATGTACCACATTTTCTGTATCCATTCCTCTGTTGAGGGGCATCTGGGTTCTTTCCAGTTTCTGGCTATTATAAATAAGGCTGCTATGAACATAGTGGAGCATGTGTCCTTCTTACCAGTTGGGGCTTCTTCTGGATATATGCCCAGGAGAGGTATTGCTGGATCCTCCGGTAGTACTATGTCCAATTTTCTGAGGAACCGCCAGACTGATTTCCAGAGTGGTTGTACAAGCCTGCAATCCCACCAACAATGGAGGAGTGTTCCTCTTTCTCCACATCCTCGCCAGCATCTGCTGTCACCTGAATTTTTGATCTTAGCCATTCTCACTGGTGTGAGGTGGAATCTCAGGGTTGTTTTGATTTGCATTTCCCTGATGATTAAGGATGTTGAACATTTTTTCAGGTGCTTCTCTGCCATTCGGTATTCCTCAGGTGAGAATTCTTTGTTCAGTTCTGAGCCCCATTTTTAAGGGGGTTATTTGATTTTCTGAGGTCCACCTTCTTGAGTTCTTTATATATGTTGGATATTAGTCCCCTATCTGATTTAGGATAGGTAAAGATCCTTTCCCAGTCTGTTGGTGGTCTTTTTGTCTTATAGACAGTGTCTTTTGCCTTGCAGAAACTTTGGAGTTTCATTAGGTCCCATTTGTCAATTCTCGATCTTACAGCACAAGCCATTGCTGTTCTGTTCAGGAATTTTTCCCCTGTGCCCATATCTTCAAGGCTTTTCCCCACTTTCTCCTCTATAAGTTTCAGTGTCTCTAGTTTTATGTGAAGTTCCTTGATCCACTTAGATTTGACCTTAGTACAAGGTGATAAGTATGGATCGATTCGCATTCTTCTACATGATAACAACCAGTTGTGCCAGCACCAATTGTTGAAAATGCTGTCTTTCTTCCACTGGATGGTTTTGGCTCCCTTGTCGAAGATCAAGTGACCATAGGTGTGTGGGTTCATTTCTGGGTCTTCAATTCTATTCCATTGGTCCACTTGTCTGTCTCTATACCAGTACCATGCAGTTTTTATCACAATTGCTCTGTAGTAAAGCTTTAGGTCAGGCATGGTGATTCCACCAGAGGTTCTTTTATCCTTGAGAAGAGTTTTTGCTATCCTCGGTTTTTTGTTATTCCAAATGAATTTGCAAATTGCTCCTTCTAATTCGTTGAAGAATTGAGTTGGAATTTTAATGGGGATTGCATTGAATCTGTAGATTGCTTTTGGCAAGATAGCCATTTTTACAATGTTGGTCCTGCCAATCCATGAGCATGGGAGATCTTTCCATCTTCTGAGATCTTCTTTAATTTCTTTCTTCAGGGACTTGAAGTTTTTATCATACAGATCTTTCACTTCCTTCGTTAGAGTCACGCCGAGATATTTTATATTATTTGTGGCTATTGAGAAGGGTGTTGTTTCCCTAATTTCTTTCTCAGCCTGTTTATTCTTTGTGTAGAGAAAGGCCATTGACTTGTTTGAGTTAATTTTATATCCAGCTACTTCACCGAAGCTGTTTATCAGGTTTAGGAGTTCTCTGGTGGAATTTTTAGGGTCACTTATATATACTATCATATCATCTGCAAAAAGTGATATTTTGACTTCCTCTTTTCCAATTTGTATCCCCTTGATCTCCTTTTGTTGTCGAATTGCTCTGGCTAATACTTCAAGTACTATGTTGAAAAGGTAGGGAGAAAGTGGGCAGCCTTGTCTAGTCCCTGATTTTAGTGGGATTGCTTCCAGCTTCTCTCCATTTACTTTGATGTTGGCTACTGGTTTGCTGTAGATTGCTTTTATCATGTTTAGGTATTGGCCTTGAATTCCTGATCTTTCCAGAACTTTTATCATGAATGGGTGTTGGATCTTGTCAAATGCTTTTTCTGCATCTAACGAGATGATCATGTGGTTTTTGTCTTTGAGTTTGTTTATATAATGGATTACATTGATGGATTTTCGTATATTAAACCATCCCTGCATCCCTGGAATAAAACCTACTTGGTCAGGATGGATGATTGCTTTAATGTGTTCTTGGATTCGGTTAGCGAGAATTTTATTAAGGATTTTTGCATCGATGTTCATAAGAGAAATTGGTCTGAAGTTCTCTATCTTTGTTGGATCTTTCTGTGGTTTAGGTATCAGAGTAATAGTGGCTTCATAAAATGAGTTGGGTAGAATACCTTCTACTTCTATCTTGTGAAAAAGTTTGTGCAGAACTGGAGTTAGATCTTCTTTGAAGGTCTGATAGAACTCTGCACTAAACCCGTCTGGTCCTGGGCTTTTTTTGGCTGGGAGACTATTAATAACTGCTTCTATTTCTTTAGGGGATATGGGACTGTTTAGAAGGTCAACTTGATCCTGATTCAACTTTGGTACCTGGTATCTGTCCAGAAATTTGTCCATTTCGTCCAGGTTTTCCAGTTTTGTTGAGTATAGCCTTTTGTAGAAGGATCTGATGGTGTTTTGGATTTCTTCAGGATCTGTTGTTATGTCTCCCTTTTAATTTCTGATTTTGTTAATTAGGATTTTGTCCCTGTGCCCTTTAGTGAGTCTAGCTAAGGGTTTATCTATCTTGTTGATTTTCTCAAAGAACCAACTCCTCGTTTGGTTAATTCTTTGAATAGTTCTTCTTGTTTCCACTTGGTTGATTTCACCCCTGAGTTTGATTATTTCCTGCCGTCTACTCCTCTTGGGTGAATTTGCTTCCTTTTTTTCTAGAGCTTTTAGATGTGTTGTCAAGCTGCTAGTATGTGCTCTCTCCCGTTTTTTCTTGAAGGCACTCATAGCTATGAGTTTCCCTCTTAGAAATGCTTTCATTGTGTCCCAAAGGTTTGGGTACGTTGTGGCTTCATTTTCATTAAACTCTAAAAAGTCTTTAATTTCTTTCTTTATTCCTTCCTTGACCAAGGTATCATTGAGAAGAGTGTTGTTCAGTTTCCATGTGAATGTTGGCTTTCTGTTATTTATTTTGTTATTGAAGATCAGCCTTAGTGCATGGTGATCTGATAGGATACATGGGACAATTTCAATATTTTTGAATCTGTTGAGGCCTGATTTGTGACCTATTATGTGGTCAATTTTGGAGAAGGTACCATGAGGTGCTGAGAAGAAGGTATATCCTTTTGTTTTAGGGTAAAATGTTCTGTAGATATCTGTCAGATCCATTTGTTTCATCACTTCTGTTAGTTTCAGTGTGTCCCTGTTTAGTTTCTGTTTCCATGATCTGTCCATTGGTGAAAGTGGTGTGTTGAAGTCTCCCACTATTATTGTGTGAGGCGCAATGTGTGCTTTGAGCTTTACTAAAGTTTCTTTAGTGAATGTGGCTGCTCTTGTATTTGGAGCATAGATATTCAGAATTGAGAGTTCCTCTTGGAGGATTTTACCTTTGATGAGAATGAAGTGTCCCTCCTTGTCTTTTTTGATGACTTTGGGTTGGAAGTCAATCTTATCAGATATTAGGATGGCTACTCCTGCTTGTTTCTTCATACCATTTGCTTGGAAAATTGTTTTCCAGCCTTTCATTCTGAGGTAGTGTCTATCTTTTTCTCTGAGATGAGTTTCCTGTAAGCAGCAAAATGTTGGGTCTTGTTTGTGTAGCCAGTTTGTTAGTCTATGTCTTTTTATTGGCGAGTTGAGACCATTGATGTTAAGAGATATTAAGGAAAAGTAATTGTTGCTTCCTGTTATTTTAGTTGTTAAAGGTGGCATTCTGTTCTTGTGGCTGTCTTCTTTTAGGTTTGTTGAGGGATTACCTTCTTGTTTTTTCTAGGGCGTTGTTCCCGTTCTTGTATTGGTTTTTTTCTGTTATTATACTTTGAAGGGCTGGATTCGTGGAGAGATAATGCGTGAATTTGGTTTTGTCGTGGAATACTTTGGTTTCTCCCTCTATGATAATTGAGAGTTTGGCTGGGTATAGTAGCCTGGGCTGCAGTTTGTGTTCTCTTAGTGTCTGTATAACATCTGTCCAGGCTCTTCTGGCTTTCATAGTCTCTGGTGAAAAATCTGGTGTGATTCTGATAGGCTTGCCTTTATATGTTACTTGACCTTTTTCCCTTACTGCTTTTAGTATTCTATCTTTATTTAGTGCATTTGATGTTCTGATTATTATGTGTCGGGAGGAATTTCTTTTCTGGTCCAGTCTATTTGGAGTTCTGTAGGCTTCTTGTATGTTCATATGCATCTCATTCTTTAGATTTGGGAAGTTTTCTTCAATAATTTTGTTGAAGATGTTTGCTGGACCTTTGAGTTGAAAATCTTCATTCTCATCCACTCCTATTATCCGTACGTTTGGTCTTCTTATTGTGTCCTGGATTTCCTGGATATTTTGAGTTAGGATCTTTTTGCATTTTCCATTTTCTTTGATTGTTGTGCCGATGTTCTCTATGGAATCCTCTGCACCTGAGATTCTCTCTT
This sequence comes from Mus musculus, assembly GCF_000001635.26. Taxonomy (NCBI): domain Eukaryota; kingdom Metazoa; phylum Chordata; class Mammalia; order Rodentia; family Muridae; genus Mus; species Mus musculus. The sequence continues at coordinate 95,407,868 of NC_000073.6, forward strand.
CCATCTCTTGTATTCTGTTGCTGATGCTCAAATCTATGGTTCCAGATTTCTTTCCTAGGGTTTCTATCTCTAGTGTTGCCTCGCTTTGAGTTTTCTTTATTGTGTCTACTTCCCTTTTTAGGTCTAGTATGGTTTTGTTCATTTCCATCACCTGTTTGTATGTTTTTTCCTCTTTTTCTGTAAGGACTTCTACCTGTTTGATTGTGTTTTCCTGTTTTTCTTTAAGGACTTGTAACTCTTTAGCAGTGTTCTCCTGTATTTCTTTAAGTGATTTATTAAAGTCCTTCTTGATGTCCTCTACCATCATCATGAGATATGCTTTTAAATCTAGGTCTAGGTTCTCAGGTGTGTTGGGGTTCCCTGGACTGGGCGAAGTGGGTGTGCTGGGTTCTGGTGATGGTGAGTGGTCTTGGTTCCTGTTAGTAAGATTCCTCTGTTTACCTTTCGCCATCTGGTAATCTCTGGAGTTAGTAGTTATAGTTGACTCTGTTTAGAGATTGTTCTTCTGGTGATTCTGTTACCGTCTATCAGCAGACCTGGGAGACAGATTCTCTCCTCTGAGTTTCAGTGCTCAGAGCACTCTCTGCTGGCAAGCTCTCTTACAGGGAAGGTGCGCAGATATCTTGTATTTGGACCTCCTCCTGGCCGAAGAAGAAGGCCCAAAACAGTACCTTTCTCAGACACTGTGTTGCTTTGGCAGTTCCCAGGTGGTACAGACTCTCACCTAAGCAGACTAAATTCCTAAGTTCCTTGGAGTCCCGGGACCAAGATGGCGACCGCTGCTGCTGTGGCTTAGGCCGCCTCCCCTGCCGGGTGGGCACCTGTCCTCTGGTCCGGAAGGTGGCCGGCTGTCCCCGGCCCACACAGGGTGCTGCCTCAGCGCCTCTGTGCTTCTGCCTGTTCCAGAAGCTGTCAGGTTCTCTGGCGCACCCTCTCACCTGTTCAGACTAATTTCCTAAGTTCGGCGGGTCCCGGACCAAGATGGCGACCGCTGCTGCTGTGGCTTAGGCCGCCTCCCCAGCCGGGTAGGCACCTGTCCTCTGGTCCGGAAGGTGGCCGGCTGTCCCCGGCCCACACAGGGTGCTGCCTCAGCGCCTCTGTGCTTCCGCCTGTTCCAGAAGCTGTCAGGTTCTCTGGCGCACCCTCTCACCTGTTCAGACTAATTTCCTAAGTTCGGCGGGTCCCGGACCAAGATGGCGACCGCTGCTGCTGTGGCTTAGGTCGCCTCCCCAGCCGGGCGGGCACCTGTCCTCCGGTCCGGAAGGTGGCCGGCTGTCCCCGGCCCACGCAGGGTGCTGCCTCAGCCCCTCTGTGCTTCTGCCTGTTCCAGAGGCTGTCAGGTTCTCTGACGCACCCTCTCACCTGTTCAGACTAATTTCCTAAGTTCGGCGGGTCCCGGACCAAGATGGCGACCGCTGCTGCTGTGGCTTAGGTCGCCTCCCCAGCCGGGCGGGCACCTGTCCTCCGGTCCAGACGGTGGCCGGCTGTCCCCGGCCCACGCAGGGTGCTGCCTCAGCCCCTCTGTGCTTCTGCCTGTTCCAGAAGCTGTCAGGTTCTCTGGCGCACCCTCTCACCTGTTCAGACTAATTTCCTAAGTTCGGCGGGTCCCGGACCAAACTCAGCTATATTTCTTAAACAGGAAGAAAGCTGCAAAATCATATTGGTTCACGTGGCATAACTATGTGTTGAGTAGGTTGTATTTGTCTTATAAATCATTGTTAGAATTTTCATCTTTGTTTCTACTTGAACTGAAAGGGGACTGGAGTGATATGAATATGCTTAGCCCATGGAAAGTAGCACTATGAGGAGGTATGACTTTATTGGAGGAGATGTAGCCTTGTTAAAGGAAGTGTGTCCTTTAACAAGGACAAGTGTGGAGGAGAGATTTTGAGGATTCATATATATGCTCAAGTCTGGTCAGTATATCCAGAGTCTCCTCCTGGCTACCTGGGAAACATGGTCTGCCTCTGTCTGTCTTCAAATCAAACCATAGAATTGTTGATACCATGTATTCTTCATGACGTTATGCTTCCCACCATGATGATAATGGATTAAGCCTCTGAAACTGTAAGTCAGCCACAATTAAATCATGGCCTTCATAAGAGTTGACTTGGTCATGGTGTCCCTTCACAGCAATGAAACCATAACTAAGACAGGGACTGTGTGGAGATTGGTGGGTGGGCTCTGATGAGAAAATGAAAGATGGATCTTACTGATGTACTTTGTTTTTTTTATTAGATATTTACTTTATACATTCCAAATGTTGTTCCCTTTCCTGGTTTCCCCTCCAAAAAGCCTGGTCCTAGTATTCCCCTACACTGGGCCATAAAGCCTTCACAGGACCTAGGGCCTCTTCTCCCATTGATGACTGACTAGGCCATTCTCTGCTACATATACAGATGGAGCCATGAGTCCCACCATGTGTATTCTTTGGTTGATGATTTAGTCCCTGGGAACTCTGGGGGTAGTGGTTAGTTCATATTGTTGTTTCTCCTATTGGGCTGCTAACCCCTTCAGTTCCTTCAGTACTTTCTCTAGCTCCTTCATTAGAGACCCTGTGCTCAGACAAATGGTAGGCTACGAGAATCCACCTTTGTATTTGTCAGGCACTGGTGGAGCCTCTCTGGAGACAGCTTTAACAGGCTTCTGTCAGTAAGCACTTGTTGGCACCCACAAAAGTGTCTGGGTTTGTTTATTGATTGTATATGGGATGGATCCCCAGGTAGGGCAGTCTCTAGATGGTCCTTCCTTCAGTCTCTGATCTACCCTTTGTCTCTGTAACTCCTTCCATGGATATTCTGTTCCCCCTTCTAAGAAGGATCAAAGTATCCATGCTTTGGTGTTCCTTCTTCTTGAGTTTCATGTGTTTTGCAAATTTTATCTTGGGTATTCTGAGCTTCTGGGCTAATATCCACTTATCAGTGGTTACATATAATGTGTGTTCTTTTGTAATTGAGTTACCTGACTCAGGATGATATTTTCTAGTTCCATCCATTTGCCTAAGAATTTCATAAATTCATTGCTTTTAATAGCTGAGTAGTACTCCATTGTGTAAATGTAGAACATTTTCTGTATCCATCCCTCTGTTGAGGTGCATCTAGGTTCTTTCCAGCTCTTGGCTAGTATAAATAAGGCTGTGATGAACATAGTGGAGCATGTGTCTTTATTACATGTTGGAGCATCTTCTGGGTATATGCCCAGGAGTGGTATTTGTGGGTCCTCAGATAGTATTATGTCCAATTTTCTGAGAAACCACCAAATTGATTTCCAGAGTGGTTGTACCAGCTTGCAATCCCACCAACAATGGAGGAGTGTTCCTCTTTCTCCACAACCTTGCGAGCATCTGCTGTCACCTGAGTTTTTGACCTTAGCCATTCTGACTGGTGTGAGGTGAGTTCTCAGGTTTGTTTTGATTTGCATTTCCCTGATGACTAAGAATGCTGAACATTTCTTTAGGTGCTTCTTCGCCATTCGATTTTCCCCAGTTGAAAATTCTTTGTTTATCTCTGTACCCCATGTTAAATAGGGTTATTTGGTTCTCTGGAGTGTAGCTTCTTGAGTTCTTTATATATATTGGATTTTGGTCCTCTATCAGATGTAGGATTGGTAAAGATCTTTTTCCAATCTGTTGGTTGCCATTTTGTCTTATTGACAGTGTCCTTTGCCTTATAGAAGCTTTGCAATTTTATGAGGTCCCATTTGTCAATTCTTGATCTTATAGCACAAGCCATTGGTGTTCTGTTAAGGAATTTTTCCCCTGTGCCCATATGTTCGAGGTTCTTCCCCACTTTCTCCTCTATAAGTTCACAGATGTACTTCTAAAAATCTAATAGATTAAAAAAAAAAAAAAAAGGCAAAGACTAGTGAGAAAAAGACTCCAGAGAAAAAGAAGTTAACATGGACTCACTTGATAAGAGTGAGTAGCTAAGAGTTGGTTATGTTTTTAAAATCGTGCCAAGGTTTGCAGACAGATTGAGTGTGCTGTGTAAGTGAAACAGGGAAGCCAAGGAAAACTTTGCCCTCATTAGATATGTGAGAACCCAGCTGTAACCTAGAAAGACTGCAGGATAAGCAGGTATTTGCTTTGTTTGTTAGATTATAGGTGATAGTGATCAAAAACTAATTTTCGTATGTCAAATTTGAAATATTTTAGTAATTCAAGAAAAAAATAGTTTCTAACCAAGAGATGGCCACAGATAGAAGAGGTAAGATGCAATCTAAAGTGTTTATTTTATATTACTTTTATGTGTATATATACATATGTGTACCTGTGTGCATAGGTTCGTAGAGGTGGTTACTTGTATGTGTTGGTATGATGGAGACCAAAGTTCCACACTGAATGTAGTTCTTCAGGGTACTGTTCACCTTAATTTTGAGTCAGAATCTCTCACTGACCTGAAAGTAGCTGATTCATCAGGGGAAGGCAGGAGACTTCTACCTCTGCCTCTTAAGCACTGATTTGCAAGTGCATGGGACCTCTTATAACTTTGCATATGTCAGTTCAAAGGGCTGAACTTCCAACCCATGATTGTTTGAAAAGCGTTTTACTGACTGAGATATTTTCCAATCCCAAAATTAGTTAATGTACTTTGTTAATATAAGTGACCCACAGAACAGACCTACAAAAGTAACAAGATTGAGCCATTTGCACTTTGTGAGAATCCATCAGTTTTCTTCTCATCTTTCCTCTATGGTGTTCACTGAGAACAAATATGCTCAGAAATTCATTTGTGATAACATTAAAGTGAGGTGAAGTCTAGCTATCTTCCATCTATCTATCTGTCTGTCTGTCTATCTATCTACCTAACTATCTATCTTACATTCCAACCACTCTCCCCTTTCGATCAATCACTCACATAGTCCCCCCTCCCCATTCCTCCCTTCCCTTTTCCTCTGAGTGTTCTCCCTTCATATTCTCTTCATCCTGGTGCATCAAGTGTCTTCAGGGCTAGGTGTATCCTCTCCCATTGAGAACAGACAAGGCAGCCCTGTTGGTGAACGGATTCCACAGACAGAAAGTATCTTTAGGGACAGCCCCAAATCCTGCTGTTAGGGGACCCAAGGCAGAATCTCTTAACTGAGGTGTCTGGAGGTGATATCAACATGGCTCACCATTACTTCTAAATCCGTTTCTGTGAACTGCTTCTCTGTTTGCAGTCATGTCACTGTTCTGGAATCTTTTCCATTTTGCTTCGGTCCATTTTGCATTAGTGTTATTAATTTTGCATGTTCTGCTTTTACTAACATGTTTATGAATTCTCTAAAGTAAATCTTACTTCAGAGACATTATGGATAAATCATACTTGGTACATGATGATCATGAGTATTTTAACTATTTAATATTCAGACTTGGTAAATTCAGTCATACCATTTGACCTCATTAGCCTTGGAATCTCATTTGTATCTGGGGTTAATAGAACCTACTTAAACTATGAAGAAATTTTGTACAATTTTTTTCATGTTTTCAGATGTTTTTTTACATGTATTATTTCATTCCTTTCCAATTCCAAATGACAATTATAAATATCCTCCATAAAATAACTCAGGAAGATGTATGATTGTACACAAGTATAAGAGTTATTGGTCTTTTTTCTGTGACAAAATACTCTGACATAAACAACTTCAGAAAGGAAGAGTTTGTGCTGGCCCAGCATTACAGGATACAGTTCATCTGTCAAGGAAACCATGGAGGCAGGAAGATGAGGCAGCTGGTCCTATTGCAGCCATAGTCATAGATGCAGAGGGTCTGGGAGGGGGAGTAAGGGAAGAAAGGAAGAAGAGAGGGAGGAACGGAGACAAAGAGGGAGGAAGGCATGGTGGATCTCAACTAGTTTTCATTTTCTCCATTTCCATTTTCATTCAGGACCCCAACCCATGCTAAAGTGCCACCCACAGTTAAGGTTCATCTTTCAACCTTAATATGACACAGATAATTTTTACAGGCATGCCTAGATACTAACCTAATCTAGAGACTCCTTTATAGGCATTCTTAGACTATCCTCCTGTGTGATTTTAGATCCCATGAACTTCACAGCATTAACCACTACAGTAAGACCATTTACGGGAGGGGGGGGGGCATGCCTTTGTTCTTTTTAAGATACTAAGAGTTTTTTCAACCCTCTCACAATCAAATAGAAGAAATAGCTGCAGAGCTTCCTAATTGCAGGGCTTACACTAAAGGACTAAGAGACACAGAGAACAAATTCAAATATAACAGGAAAATCAGGAATTTACTTAACAGAAATTATGTAAAGCTTAGCCTATATGCCAAGCTCTTGTACTAGTCAAGTAGGAGATGCCCAATAAACATCAACCGCATCAAGAGGCTTTTGAGTAGTTGCAATTGAAGTAAGTATGCTTGTGCCAATTATTTATACATCATATTTACGTTGTAAAGATTGCTTTCTAACAAGACACGATTCTCATCAAGTCAAGTTGAGCATACAGAGCCTAACCTTTTTTTATCTGAGATTTCATATATTCTTTTAACTTGACTGAAAATGTGGATTCCTCGGATGTATCATGCATAAAGAATAGAAGAACTCATTCTGAAGGATACAGAGCAATATGGGGGGATACAACTCAAGGACAGACAGATAGACAGCCCCAGGAAAAAAAGTACACCAAAAGAGGGTGAAGACATAAGGAACACCAAAGTTTCCTCTTCAATCTTGCTTGAGCATAGCCCTGAACATTTGTGCCATTGTTGTCTGTTCTCTTCATAGCAACTTTCTCCACTGCTTGATCCAAATTCTATAAACTATCCACTCATTACCTCTCTAATTTTAGCTTAGTATTTTGTTGATGCTGTAGTTACTTGTGAATTTTCATTGTTCTTAGTTGTTTGTTTGTTTTTGACATCCTCCCACCCCCAAAATGAGTCCAGTATGAACTGATGTAGGACAGGCTCAATTTCAAACTCTTGATGAATGACTTATGATTGACTTAGTTTGCATTTGGCCACCACAGTCACAGTGTAAATGTGGCTACCCAAAATGTACATCGACAAGGAAAGCATTGCCTACAGAGGTTAAGATGACAACTGAGAGAGACAGAGGAACATACTGTGTACCTAGAAAGAGTTCATAGCACCTGGACAGGAGTTACAGTATCTAATGGCCCTAATCCTGTGAAGTGGAAATTTTAGGGTATCTATTCTTTATTTACACATATAAAAAAACAGACACTTGGAGTTCACTCATTTTGCACATATTAAATTTGCTAAGAGTACTAATAGATGTGTAACTACATGGTGGGAAATGATAATTTTCATCATATACACATATTCTGATTCTACAGTCATGAGGCAAAAATTATACTACATACAAATTTCAGCCTGTTGTGTACAACAGTAATATGCTGGGCCTTGAAGAACAGACTATAACTATTTGAGAATTGTTATAGAGGCTTGAGAAAAGTAGTATATTGTGGAAATTTGAGTTGAATTCTAAACGTAACTAGTTAGTGACAGCTAACTAATTAGTGATTGGTGAGTCAGAAGCCTTCTAAGGTAAAAGGACCACACCAGAAGCTGGAGCAAGGCAGTCCTAAATAGTAAAGAGGGAGGAAGAGGCAAATAGCAATAAAACTGGACAGGAACTTGATCCTGCCATCAGACAAGAAGATAAGAAATAATGTTTTTTATCCTAAGTACAAACAAGTGTTGTCTTCATAGTGTGCAACTGAGAAGATTAATTTGGTTAACATGGTCAAATACTAATTTATTATAAAGGACTTAGAGCTACAGCATGGACAATGGATCAAAGAAGAGCAACAGTAAGTAGAAGAATAAATCAGGAGATAATATACTGGCCCATAAATTAATGAATGTGTTGATAACATGATAATGGAATTGGCCAAGAAGCAGCCACTACAAAAAGTCCTTACCCCTGTTCCCACCTGACTCTTTGGTCCTGGGCCGTTAAAATAGGCCAAGGAAAGTCATTCAGACACAAGAGCAACAGTTGAGCTTGAACTAATTCGGGTTATGAAAGTTTTTACCCAGGAAAAAGATTAAGATAGTACCAATTTTATTTGGTGCCATGATGTAGAGTTAGTGCAAAGGCAAGGGCTAAGGCAGTATGATAGTTAATAATAATGAATCAAGATGGAAAGGAAAAATCATCTTCTGGGGCAGAAAATGTCAAATTTAAATTCAAAAGCAAATGTTTGGAGCTGCCACAATATTCTCCCTTAGCGGTTTTATTTACTTTACTATGAAACATTATGTATAGACACAGCCTCTTTATAAAAAAAAAAAATGCACCTCTTTTTTTCCTACTCAAAGAGCACTTTCTTTTCAGCATTTAAAAGAAAGGTGCAGATGAAAGACTAAGAAAAAATTATTTGCCAACCCAAAGAAAACTCAGGAGCCTAAGGATGCAGGAGCACATGCTGTATCTTTTATTTTGCAGCAATAGCCAAGGGTTTTATCTCTGCAGGAGCCTGCTCAGAAAATCCTCTGATCTCTATTGAAAGCCATTCCACTCCTGAACTTGCTATCAGAGGAAAGCTGGCAAGAGTAAAACTGCAACCTCTGGGGACCACGAGATGAAAATCCCAAATTCCCCCAAATGCTCACCTTTCTTTAGAAGAAGGTGGTAAATGTCAAATTTACGGCCTCAGACAAATTGCTTAGGCCTTTGGTATCTAAGTTTCCTCATCTACAAAATGAGAATTTAAATGAAGGCTGCTTATGAGATTTTAGATAGATAGATAGATAGATAGATAGATAGATAGATAGATAGATAGATAACAATGATTAACTAAATGGTGAAATGTACTGATTATATAATTGAATTGTGTGATGGCTAGTTTTATGCAAACTAAACACAAATTTGAAACATTGCCTCCCTAAGATCCTGCAGGAGGAAACCTTGTAAAGTATTTTCATTTTTTCTTTTCTTTCTTTTTTTTTTTTTTTTTTTTGTGTGTGTGTGGGGGGGGGGGTGGTTTTTGAGACAGGGTTTCTCGGTGTAGTAGCCCTGGCTGTCCTGGAACTCACTTTGTAGACCAGGCTGGTCTCTAACTCAGAAATCCGCCTGCCTCTGCCTCCCGAGTGCTGGGATTAAAGGCATGTGCCACCACGCCCGGTTGTAAAGTATTTTCTTAATTGGTGATTGTTGTAAGAGGACCCAGTACATTGTGGGTACCATCCTGGGCTTTTATTACTGGGTACTGAAGGGAAGCAAGGGCTTTTTGCCTAATCTTATTATATCTTGTTTTGTCCTGTTTGGCTGTCATGTTGTGGATCCCTGCTCTTTTCAGAAGAGGAAATGGAGGGGCCATGGATCCACAAAAGTAACAGGGTAGGGTGAAGCCCGGGAGATCTGGTGGGCAGGGTGACGCTGGAGATCTGGTGGGAGAAGAAACTGTGGATGGGATGTGCTGTATGAGAGATGTATCTATTTTCAGTACATTTTTTAAAAATTAAAAAGCAAGCCAAAAAGGCTGTGAGAAGCAAGCTCATAGAAGGCACTCCTCTGTGGCCTCTTCATGAGCTCCTGCCTCCAGGTTCCTGTCCAGTTGGGTTCCTGCCTTGGCTTCTCTCAATGGAGTATGATTCGGGATGTGTAAGCAGAGTAAACCCTTTGCTTCCCAAGTTGCTTATGGCCATGATGTTTCATCACGAAACCATGTTTTGTGGCCTAGAAATAAAAGTAAGAATGATGGTATCTTAGAGATGAGAGTCTAACTCTACAATGAATTTCCTTGTCACATAAAAGTCATGGTTGATATAATTCATGGTCACGAACGTATAGATTCTTCAAGGAAGACAAGTTGGCTAAAATGTGACCAAAAGTTTTCCTCTTCCCATTCTTTCTCAACTATTTTCAAGCTGATATCCATGGTGACTTCTTCATCAAAACAGAGACAATTAATGGCATAAGTAACTGGGATGATAAATCCAATGGCAATTCACTGTCCTCATCTCACTAGATTATTAAATGGTGCTAAACTCGGACCATTGTTGTCTCCTCCTTTGGAGGTTTCTATAGCTACTTGTATTCTCATGCTAATTAGGTCCTCCCCTCCCCAAATTGTTTGTAGTGTCCCACACTCAGTTTGTTCTGACTGGTATACTAAGATGCAAATAGCCAACAACAATGGCTGGGCAGCTAAACAGAGGCAAGGCTTGAGGATTCCTAGGCAAGAAACCAAGAAAAGAAGATCTCCACACTGGGAGAAGGGGAACCAACATATCATGTCTAAAAAGGTGCAGGACAGAGAACAGAGTTGCCATGTAGAAACTGGGGAAGAGTGGCCCCAGGAGGGCTGCCCAACTGGGTCAGGGCAGCTAAGATGAAATGTAGATTTTAGTAAGTAATGACTTGGGAATGTTGGAGGTTGATCAGCCTCATGGAGCAGCCATTGAGCTGCGTATTTCATTCAGGAACCCAGAACTGTTGGGGCACATAGCAAGGAACACACTACCGCCATATTGATTTGAAGCTGGAAGTGTAGAAGTTTTAAAAAGTATAGTATTTCACCTTAGAAGATGATAACTAGGTAGATGATTGTTGGTGTAGGTGCCTATATTCTCCCTCAACCCACACTACCAAAAATGCAAAGCCTGAGAAAAGACATGTTCTAGCATATTTCCTAAAGTCAACCAATGCCTTACTTTCTGTCTCAGAGAGTAGGACTGAGAAATGTAATATATTGTTCTTCTGTGAGATCTATTGCTTTCTAATAAGAAGAAAGAATAAGATTGTTAGCTCTGATATATTGATTGTATAGCAACTGTGAGACAGACAACACTATAAGCTGTGATGTCAGACATACATTTGCACTGACAAGTCTTGACTGTAGATGAGAGACCATACCATTTGCTTTTACCTTCAAGCAAATGACTACTGATGAGTAGTTTGTAATAATGACTTCTCTCCTTTTTAGTTCTATTCAGGGCTTATCTTGTATCAAATCATCCACCAGTTTGTTGCAGAGAACTGAGACATCCACTTTCCAGATTAGCTCCTCTAGAGCATGTGCAATGTCTTCTATCTAGCCCCTGTGCTATCAAGTGTTTCCCTGTCCTTCCTTATACACCCACCTTATTTTTGTAACATCTTTGGGAACAAGATCTATATTTTTAAAAAGGTGTATCTTCTTTTTTATTTCTCTGAACCTCAGATTCTGACACTATACTTTGAGCCTTCTAGGAACTTTGGAGAAACTGAGTCTAACAAATCTCCCACCCACCATTTATTAAGCACAAAGGGTGATTCAATGAGTGCTGGTAAAGGACATGAGATCATACATTTCAGTCAAGGTCTCAGACTTGCTGATAATAGAAACCTGCACAACACAGCTCAAGGCTTTCTTGTAGGGAAATTCCTAAAGGACCATTTCTCTCCATCCATCACAGGGTACCTCCTTGGTCTCAAGGTGGCTAGATGACACTTGCCTTCCTCTCCAAGATCCCATAGTCATCTTTTCTCTGAAAACTTATCTTTTTTCTTTCAATCTGAACATCCCAAATAAATTTACTATTCATCAGATGATGGGGCCTTACATGAGAAAGGAGAAATGAGTCAGGAAAGTTAAGGCCATATGCTGTTTGTCACTGTACCCATAGTTTACCCAGTCTCAGGTTAGCCAGTCTTTGCCACTATGACATTCATACCATAACCTCTCTTCTCTGCCTGGCTATTCTCTTTATGCTGCCCTATGTGCTTGACTTTTCTGTCAGTTTGAACTAGTACTCTTTCACTTTAGGGGTGTTGCTGGTTCTGTTAAAGGCCCCTCATTGCTAGGAGAACTGCTAACCCCACACAAATCCTCTCAGTGATGTTTATGAAATATTTCAGTTGAACTCAAAGATTTTCTCCAGGCCAGTAATTATTGTCATTAACATTTAGATAAGTTGGCTGTTTCCTACACTGTATTATTCTGTGTTCCATTACCTCATAATGAAACAAGAAAGGAAGGGTTGAAAAATTTCAAACCAAATGGTCTTTGCTAATGAATTTGACTGCTTCATTTAGATATTCGTTCTATATTCTAATTTGCTAGTCCCAGCCACATATTCTCCACACTCTTTCCTCCATGGAACCCATGTGCTCATTTATTCTTGTGCCAAAGAAGGACTCAGTCCTGCTTCTTTATAGGAGAGATGGCTGAATCATGTAAGCTTCCAATTTACATTGTTTTTCTGTGTGTTACTCTGATCGCATGATTTTCATTGAGCTCTGAAATCAGATAAAATGAGCATATACATACACATATATATGATAAAATTTTATATATATATATATGATAAAATTATATATATGATAAAATTACATACACACACACACACACACACACACACACATATATATATATATATATATATATATATGTCAGTTTAAAACAATAGAGAATAGACACATGGATACAAGCTGGTGGAGCAGAAAAAAAAATTCCATGAGTTTAGAGTTAGAGATTGGAAGAATAAAAAGCATTCAGAGTGCCATATACACCTCTTAGTATGATGCTTTTCAGATATGATAGGTGCCAGTTTCAGGGGTCTGTGAGTATAACGTGCTGGACTTTCTAATTCCTGGTTGCTTACATTAAAATTGCTGTGCCCTACCAGAAGCATAATTTACTATAAGTAGTTTTACTCCAATTGCATTTTAGTTTGTTTCCTTGTATATTTATAGGATCCAAAATTGTAAAAATGTATTCATTCGTTTCACTGTTATTGTTACTAAGTAACTAACAAAAAGCAACTTAAGGAAGAAAGGGTTCATTTTGGCTTAGAGTTTTAAAAAGGATGCTATCAGTCATGGCAGTACAGGCATGAGGCAGCTTATCCAGTTCTATTCATTGTCAGGAAGTAGAAAGGGAACAGGAAGTGAGAGACTAGGCTATGAAACCTCAAGGCTCATTTCTTTTTTTTTTTTTTTAATTTATTTTTTTTAATTAGGTATTTTCTTTATTTACATTTCAAATGCTATCCCAAAAGTCCCCCAGCTCCCCACCCCACCACTCCCCTACCCACCCATTCCCAGTTCTTGGCCCTGGTGTTCCCCCTTACTGAGGCATAAAAAGTTTGCTAGACCAAGGGGCCTCTCTTCCCAATGATGGCCTACTAAGCCAACTTCTGATACATATGCAGCTAGAGACACGCGCTCTGGGCTCATTTCTAATAACATACTTATTTCATCAGGGTTTCATTCCAGGCTCATCACCAACCCTTGGGAAGAAGTACTCTAGCACATAAGCTTAGAGGGAGATCTCAAAATGTAACCACAATACAAGTACAAAAGAAAAGTGCTTAGTTGTGCTTGCTTTAAAGATGTCTCTTTTCTCTGTCTCTTTTACATCTCACACACACAATAAGAGAGAGAGAGAGAGAGAGAGAGAGAGAGAGAGAGAGAGAGAGGGAGAGGGAGAGGGAGAGAGAGAGCAAGAGAGCTGAATTAACTGAAATAAGTTACAGAGTTGATAATGAGACTAATCCCCATTTTAAAATCCTTTACTATCTACTGAAGTAAACCACTAGAGTGGGTGGGTAGGGGAGCGGGGGGGGGGGGAGGAGGGTATAGGGGACTTTTGGGCTAGCATTTGAAATGCAAATGAAGAAAATACCTAATTAAAAATTGGAAAAAGTAAAAAAAAAAGAAAAAAGAAAAGAAAAGAAAACAGTTTCATAACTTGATTGAAAATTTTTGTCTTGCCTGTGAATTCCTCAAGAGTAGTGAGGCATTGCTTTCTGGAGCCTTGGCCTCATTTGGCCTCTCCGTTGCCTTTCCTAAAAGCAAGGATGATGTCATAAAAGTCCTGTCTGCAGGGATAATAGAGACAACATATAATTTGTTATTTATCCCAGGATACTTTTGTGGAGCTATGGCTAAACCTACAGGCATCATCCTTGATTAATGGGAAAGTATAGTCACTCCCAGGACACCTTATAGTCATAAGTCTGCAACATCAAGCACCAGGTATATGGGTTCAGGGTTTGGTCTAATATTTCTTAGTTGTGACCTTGGCCTCATTGTTCACCAAGGCCTAATTTGTCTGCACTGATGTATTACTTTGAGCAATAAAAACAAACAAGATATTCTTGGTAGAGTGATTCAAACACTGTACACTGATAAACAAATATAAAGAGGGCTTTCCCAAGGAGATTCACGTACTAATGTCCAATATAAACTGGCTCTATATATTTTCTAGAGGAATAAATTCAATAGAGACACGGTAGCCAGGTTTTTGCCATTTCCTTGGGAATGCCTCAGCCTAGGCTGTCTTTTCACCTTCTCTGATGTCAATGCCCATGTGGCTATTGTCCCTCATTCTTTTCTGCTTCCTTATCCAGCTATTCTTTCACATTGAGTTGTTATCACCTACTCTAAGAAGCTGTCTTAGATTTTTCTTTTATACCCAGAAAACATTCCTCTCTCCAGACTCCTACAGGACACACCCACCCAGTATTCAAGTACTTCTTACCTCTGTTGTTTTTCTACTTGAGTTATATTAGACTTGTAAGTCTAAGATAATCTGAAGCCGTAATTAGACACTTTTGTCTTACCCTAAGACTACTGCTCTGCTTTGTAGATGCTGAGACTCCAGTTATTTCTCAGTTATATTTTAGCTTACAGAACAGAAATCAAACTCTAAATGGTCAAAATAGGAAGAGCTATCTGAGCTCACTTAAATAGAATCAGAAGGAAAGGAAAAAGGGGTACATGTATGACTTCAAGGTTCCTGATGTTCGCTGCTTAGGGACAAAACCATGGATGACTACAGAAGCAAGAAGCTAGGCACATATTTTGCTTGTTTGTTTGGTCGGTTTTGATTGGTTTGTTTAGCTTAACTTAGCTTAGCTTAGCTTAGCAAACAGAAAAACAAGTAAACTTTCTCTTGAGCCAGGGCCTTGAGACAAGCATGATAGACTAATCTCTCTGTCAAGCTTAGCCAGGTTAGCTATAATATAGCCCATGGAAGTAGCTATTGCAACTAAGGTTTGAAACAGTGATAAAGTTATGATAATCAGTGTAAATTCTGCAAATTGTCCCACAGAACTTTTTGCAATCAGGAAATGTTCTACTCAGCACTGGTCAGTACTGGGACCACTAGCCAGGTGTGGTTAATTAATTCATTTAAGGCCTGTGGGTATAACTTGAGAATGAAATTTTATTTTCCTTAATTTAAATCCATTTACACTTAAACAGCAGATGTGTTTGGTAATTAATATATCAGGAAGAACAGAAGAATGGATGGAGTACAAGCTGAATCCCAGTTAGGACCAGGTTCCCCTAAGACATGTGAGCTATATAGGATAGAGGGGAGAAGATAGGGACTTTGGATCTTTCTGAGAATGAATGATGAGATTAAAGGTTCTTCCATAGCATTGCTGTTCATGGTGTGTGCACAGACCAACAAATAGGCATATCAGAAAGCAGACTTTCATCTCAAAATGGTGGTATGTATACTCAGTAACCAGAGTCTTAGGGACGCTGAGGCTAGAAAATCAAAAGTTTGAAGACAACTCTGTTAACAGGCTGAGATATGTCATCAAGAAGGAGGAGATGAAATAAGTAGGAAAGAATGAGATAAATGAACCCTTATCTCACATAATCATAATTTTATATCTATTATATGCTTGTTTGAGATAAGATCTTGCTATGCACCCAAGGGTGGTGCCTAACTTTTGTTGACTGTTTTGCTTCAGCCTCCTGAGTAGTAGAATTATAGGTGTGAAACTTTATACCCAACTAGTCTGTAATAAAACAGGATCTTCCTCCACTGCTTAACCTTTGGTTTGTGAATGTTTGTGGATGGAGGCACCTTGATTCCCAGCTGGGTTCAGCTATGAACTACATGGTAGTGAGTTACCAAGTGCTTACCTTACTCCATGAGGTTATTGTGCTACTTTCAGTGAGATAGGATAAAGTGCTTAGCATAGTACACAACATCCCATTTTGTTCATGAAACTGTAATTTGCCTGGCCTTCTGTCTAGGACAGTGTGACTTATGCATGGAGACATTCCCACTTGTAGCCAACCTCTAACATATTCTATAATGTTAAACTAACAGACAGAAATCATTACAGATTGATTAAGTTATTAAATATCTCAGAAGCTAACAAAACACAAATCAGTTGGGATAACATTATTTGAATGAATGAATGAATGAATGAATGGATATAATTGTTCCACATGTACTATCAAACCAGTATCCAATTTTCCTCTTTTGGTTTAAGTAATTTCTTACTTTGATCCTTTGGCCCAGACCTTCTTTCTTAGGAGAGAAACGAGAAAAGTTAGGTATCATTTGGTAAGCCAGCATTGAGCTCTTGGTTTACAAAGCATTGCAAATTTCCCACGCCCCTGAATGCATGCCCTTGCCCCAGCTGTCTCTAAAGGTACCTGTAAACAGAGAAGGAACACTCTTGTGTCCACAACTTGAAGTGCTTGGCATGTGATATCTGTTGATCACCCTCCTATCCATGCCCTCAACAGTTGTGCAGATTTTCAGCATTTTAAGGTAAACCACAATGGGAATCATGATATCACTTGCTTTCTACCACAAGGTCTGATACACCTACCTCCCTGTGCCCCTTACTTGTTTTGTGTCTGTGCTAGGAGATCCCTGAAATCACAGTTAGCATTTCTATATTTTATATGTCCTCGTAAAGGTCAGTAAGTGAAAAACTGTAGTTAGGGGCTTATGTCTCAATGTGAGTTAGAGAACAAATACTTCCCCAAATGTGCAGAGTAGCCATCCTTGGCCTAAGGTGATACCATTTGGGAGCTAACAAGTAGAGAATGAGCACGTCTACCATGCTACTTTATCGGTAATAAACGTGACCTAACTAAACAGGCTAATCTATTCAATAATGTTATAATCTAAAGCATCATATGGATATACATAACATGTACATTCCTTTTTGTTTCTAACCATTGTTCCTTAACTCACAAATGCTTGTTTATTATATATGAAATGCAATATAAGGAAATGCCACAAGCTACGTAGCCGCTGACTTCCACACACAGGGAAAAGAAAACCAACCAAAACAATTAGACAGTGATCCAGTACTTCTAAAAAGGAAACTACTGAACTCAAGATAGTTGCATAGCCATTAGCCTGACAAGAACAGGATGATTCCAGACAGAGGACAGTGTGTCCACATCAAGTGATAGTTTTAACTTTTCCTTTTTAGAAAAGATGCATCATAAAGCTTTTTCCTCTTTTAAATATAAAATAATTTAAATCTCTAGATTCTTTGTCCATAACACAGTTTCACTGGACAACATATAGAGATGAGATTCGAGATAATGGATGGTTGTCTAGAAAGTCACACAGTAGCCTAGTGGCTGAACTAGATGCTATTCATGTCTTATCTGCTCATCAGCAAAGCATCCTGACCCAGACTCCAGGCAGGTATTTCATATTCCTGGTGACACTGTCTCTTCTAGTCTCACCAAGCACACATGTACAAGCAGTACTCCTCAGGCAGATGCAGGTCATTTGTCAACAGACTGTATATAATGATTGTTTTCTATGAAAAAGAATTTTAAAAATTAAATTGGAGAGTTCTTGGCTTATTCCCACCTGGCACCCACACTTACTCAGCTTCCCAGAATGCTTAGGCTGAAGGGAGCTTAATTAAAATCAAGTCAACAGAGCACTTGCTGAGAAACTAATAAGACAACACAAACAAATTAGCCCTTTTTCCATTCTCTTCCTTTTTGCTGTTTTGTTGCTCTCAACCCAACTTTTGAGTCATCCTCGGAATATATATACTTAACCACCAACATTTTCATTTCCTGACCTTGTACAAGCTGGCTACATGCTTGACATTTTGAAAACTTAAAATTTTTTATAATTATGATGTGTCATGATTATTCGAAGATGGTAAAAGAAGAAACAAGTATTGCATCTGGAATTCAAACCTAGGTCCAAGCCTTTGTGTTAGAGATAACAGGTTTTATATGGAATGGGATTTCCAATATTCGACTGTGCCCATAGCAGCGACTCTAACATTTATTACTAAGGCCTTCCTCTTAGCCATTTCCCCCACCATTGCCTGTATCTCTTATCAGAGAATTAATAAAACTATTGGTGTAATATGTAGTTTGACATCTGCTTTCAGAATTCAAAAGCTGATATCTTGTACTGTCATTTGGATAGGGAAAGGTGTGTCACAGTTTCCTGGACTATTTTGAATTGAGTGTTCTGAAAGCCCTCTTTGAAAAAGTGATGTTTGAGCAGTATTCTGAACATGAGGAGCCAGGGGTGTGAAGTTCTGTTCTATTTAGAAAGAGCCAGAAAGACAACTTTTCTAAGGAATGCACTTAGGATCAGGAAAGCTCAAATGGTACTGATTGATATTATCAGAGCACAGTAGGCAAGAAGAGGAACAGCTGGAGATGAGACCAGAAAAGATGAGGCCATCTCTGAACAATAGTAAAGAGTCAGAGACTTACTCTAGGGCAATGAGAAGTCATCAGAGAACTGAGCCCAGCTCCATTAAGGTGCAAACATATATTAAATCACTTCTCTATGTATGAAGCTGCCTATGAGATAGGTCTAAGATAGCGATCTTGAAGGTGGTTGTTTTGTTTGTTTTTTTTTCAAAAATTTTTATTAGATATTTTCTTCATTTACATTTCAAATGTTATCCCGAAAGTCCCCTATAACCCCCCCTACCCTGCTCCCCAAAATTTGCCATTTAATTTTTAAAGTTATATATATATATATGTATATATATAATTTCAAATAATAGCAACACATCTTACATCACTGTCTCTCTCTCCTCCACACTCAAATCCTTCCATGTCTCAAATTCATAATCTCTTCTTGTCTAATTGTATTATTAAATAATATTTATTTACTTACATAATGATATATAAATATATTTATATCATTAAAGAATGAAATAATTATTATTACACATATATACCTATGTCTGTACATGTGTGTGTGTTCATAACTTACTGAGTCCATTTGGATAAAATATAGTTGAATTTCTCCTATCTACATTGATTTGTCAACTGGTATTGTCATTCTGCTGGTATTATTCAGACAATTTTATTGAGACTTCATAAATACATTCTGTCCTGTTTATAGAATACTATACAGCAATAAGATTCCAAGCTCTTACAAACGTTTTTTCATCTTTTCTTTCAAATTTCCCTTAGCCTTAAGTATAGGGTTGTGTTGCAGTTATATCTATACCACTGTGGACATTTAATATATACATTTTGAACAATCTCTGTAATAGTTTTAATCCTTTGAAAAAGGAAACTTCTATGATAAGTAGTGAGAGCCATATGTACCTGTGAATATAAGAGTAAATATTTAGAATACAGTGAGAAGTTATATTAGCTTAGGAAAACAGCAGTAGTATTCTTTGATGTCTATGACCTTTTAACCATAGTTAGATTTCTGGTACTAAGCTTGAATTCCTTCCAGTGGAATTATCCGTAAGTCCAACTAAACAGATGTTGGTACCTCCAAAATAAAAATTCCATTATTGGACCATTGTTAATAAATTGCTAGATCAATTGTTGCTATTCTTCTTAGGCTTTACAACTAAGAATAATTCCCAATTGTTCTTCTTCCTAGGCAGTTTGCACAGCAGCTTCCAATACTATCAAAGTTAGTCTTCAGAGAAGAGTCTTCCAGGTCACTTTCAGCTCAACTCCTCCAACTCTTGAGTCTAAAAGAGTTGATGTCATCAGCACTAGGATCTCACTCACCTTCACATTCTAGAAGGCAATCAGGACCAATGGCGATAGCCTATAGTATTCTAGGAGTTTGGTGTGTTTCTAGGCCAACAATCTGAGGGCAGTTTCTCCACGTTAGCTTTTTGCTAATGCAGAAATCTTACAGGGAACACAATTGTATTTTGAAAATCACACCCTATGTATTATATTTAGTGCTTGCCCCCTGACTGTCATTACTGAATTTATAGAGACTGCCTAGAGAGAGAGACTTAGGGAGAGAGTGCACACTAGAGAGATAAGCTGTGAAGTTCCAGGCTGTGGAGACACTGTGTTGATCTTCTGCCTGAGACTGGCCGAATTATGTTAACAGGAAGAATTTCAGAAAACAATGATAGATATGGTACAAATTCAGCTCTAGCACCTCTGAATAATAGCTTGTTCCCATAAATGAAATAAATACGTTTTAGCTTTCTTTGTCCACATACTTGCATTTCCCCCTGGCCACAAGACGCTTTGCCCTCTGACGAAGTTCCTGTTTCATTACATGCCAGGTTATGCTAGATTCTGAATTACTCTGTGCCTGCATTTTCTGGTCCTGGGTCTAAGGATGAGGCCAGGGGCCTCTCTATCAGACCATGTGGTATCCCAGATAGCTATTTGGGAGGTCATATAACCCTTCTGGAAGCCGCCACTACTGATGACTGCCCTTAGATACGAATAGCAGGTATTTTAACTCATCTTCTTGAAAATAACAGTGATAGAAGAAAACACATTTACTTCTGATATGCTTTCACAATACCTTCATAGAGATGCCTAGCAATCCTTGGCTTAAGCGTGCAAACTGGAGAGGTGAGCTGGGAGTGTCCCAGCTGTGATAACCTTGATATGCTCTGTGCAGCTCAGGTTTGCCTTCATCTTACTTTTGGAACTGATATGAAGGCATTTGAGATTGTGGGCTTAACAATCGCCACGCAAATGTCTTCACTAGCAAACCTGCAGCCTACCTTCATTTCTTTTTCTTTTCTGTTTCTCCTTTCTCCACTTCAGTTTGCCCTTAACTGCTTTTCATGCTCCATCCTATCTATTTCTTGACATATTTTTCTTTCATTTCCTGTAGGCTATTTCTTTGCTTCTTTGTGGTCTTTCAAATTGATATTCACAACACTAAAGAATGTCCTGGGCACATGAGATATGAACATAAGTGTCATTGGACATACAAGAAAGAGAGTTTTTGAAGAGGCACAGTGAAAGGCCTGGTGATCTTCATTAGCATGTCAAAAAGATGTATTCTTCAAGTAGTAAGCAGAGGTAGATAATGAAGTGAAAACATCTTCATCCCAGAGAAAACACTGAGTGTGAAATGCCAAGATATAAGGGTGGGACACACCCACAGACCAGGAGTCTTCAACTATGCTAAGGAAGTTGGAGTTCAACTAAGGGGAAGTAGAGAGCTATGGACTGAGGTAATCAAGGCTCAGCAACAGATCCCACATATTCTCTGTCCCTTATAGATCTTCACTTTTCATTTTTTATAAATGTGTTTCTGTGGGAGTCAGAGTGGGAAGAGCCCAGGAGACTATAAAGGGACCATGAGACGGGGAAATTTGATTAAAGGGAGGGAGCTGTAGAAGGTAGCAGGACACATCTGATATTAAAGTGGAGAGGGGAATATCTGAGATGTGTGTTCTCAAGAATAGCAAGCTCAGGGATATGGGGCAGAGGAGCAAGGTATGGACCTGTCAAGACTAAAAATGTAAGAAAGATTCATATGAAAGTCTGTTACTTTGTATACGCTAATAAAATTTTAATGAGGTTTAAACAAAACAGAATGTTGCGTGAGGATATATTATAGCTAACTCAATTTTTTGACAAGCAGTTCTTTCTAGTCCCTGGGTTGTAAAGTGAAACCAGCCATTAGGACTCTGTGGCAGGGAAAGCCAGTGGTGCTGAGTCTGAACCAAGAGATCCACACAGCAAATTGAAACAACAGAAGGAATGAAGAATGTACTGCACTGGGAAAATCTTCAGTATTTTGTGTTTACTTAACTGGGAGGATGAGGCCCAGAAAGTGGTGTGGTGTACTTACAAACTTGCAGTCCTTACGCTTGGATTGGTCCTTGTAGAGGTTCACCAGTGAAGAATGAGGAGTGGTGAGCCATTAAACAGTGGAGAATCAGTAAGCAGATAAGTACCATGATCCTAGATTTTAAAGACCTGTTCCTTGACAAATTAATAGAAAGACAGTTTTTGCCTGTACTAGTTTGGAATATGCCTGTCAATTTCTTGCTTTCTGGAGTATATTAACTCTTTAAAACATCAGTTCCCTCTTTCTTCTTCCAAATGTTTCTGGTGCTCTGTTTTTACATTGTGTTGTCCCCCAAAGACAGTATGTATTCCTTAAGAATGTTGAGAACAAAATCAGATTGTGTACTGGGACTCACACCCTAAGACCAACCTCATATAGGTTAAAGCAAAGACAAGCAATGGCCACACTCTTGGCTATTTGACTATGTTGATTTGGCACCTCATCAGCAACTGTGTTTTCCTTCATGAATCCCTTCTCTCATTAATGGCAAAAGAAAAATAAAGATCGAAGATTTTATAGTGGACAAATGGTAGGAGGAAGAAAATGAAGAAAACCTGCCCTGCAGTACAAGGTGTCATATAAAAGGAAGAAAGATGGTGGCAGGGTTGTGGGGCTGGAATTTAGTCAAGTTAGCAAAGCTCCCTGGTTCTCTCAACGTGGTCTGGACAAAAATGTCCCTAGGATAAAAAGACAGGATAAACTCCAGAGAGGCTGCTGAGTATGGAAGAAGGAGCATGCTGCCGCTCCTGTGCTAGGAATAATTATATGATCTGGAAGTGAATGACCAGTGTGCAGAGGAATCCAATAGCATGCCTCTCTGCAGTAATTATTGCCAATGTCGTACACAATCAGTAAAAATAGTGACTGAATTCTTTTTCATTCATAGATAGTAATAGGTAAATCTTAGGACTCATGCACAAGTGTAAAATAATCAAAAATAAACAACAGAAGAGACCTATGGTACTGCAGCTAAGTGCAGCTAAAATATTTATAAAATTATTCTGTGATTATTAGAAATGAATCTGAGTATACAGAAAGAAGTGTGGCTTATCTTGATGCAATTCTGGTAATATGGACTTAAGGGGCAAAATGGTGGCCACTGAACTTCAAGTGCTTTTGACTTCTCTGTCATGCCTACTTTGACTGTAAAAATATTGATTGGGATAATGCTCCCTGATGCTCATCAGCTCCCAATTCACTTATGTCCCATATTCAAACCCCATGCTTATAAGCTACCTTCTTGATTATCTCTTGACTCATGAAGTTTAACTCAGAAAATAGTGCCATGGTCATGTGTGTCAAATCCTATCAGAGTAATCACTTGCAGTAAGCAAGTGCCACTTGCATGGTCTCTGACTGATTACAGATTTTTTTTCCATATAGCCTGAACCCATGGATTTTATGTGTTGATTATTCTAGTACAAGTGTTCTCATCTCTGGGAGGTTTTCTTTTTCCTACAAATTTCTCTCTATTTCTTTTGCTACCACACAGGTCTAAGACACCTATCCAGCCTTACCTGGAAAGAACTGTCTACTAGCTAATGTCCCAGCAGTTGAAAAGGGTGTGTCTAAGACTTAAGTAGTTTCACAGTCTGCACAGTATTTGAGTATAGCTCACACTCAAAATTTCTAAACACAGCCATAGTTCTCCAGGATGTAGGGACAGGCTCTGCCAGTCTGCATCCTCCCTCCTATTCCTCCCGCCACCATTCACCCTCCCATCTCATGGTCTCCGAAGTGCTGCTCCTTGTCTGATTCCCTGAGGCAGGTACCATCCTACAATCAGGTACCTTATGAGGCATCATTCTCCCTTGAAGACTTTCTTAATATAGTTCACTTTTCATGTTACCTTGTTTTTTACCCAAAACACACATCACTGGGGGTTTTGGTTTTGTTTTGTTTTGTTTTTTATTTTGCTATAATTCAAGTTTATCATGGTTCAAAGTTTCTAACACAGTACGATTAACTCTCAGAACAACTAGAAATTTGCCCACAGCAATAATCCAATGCATGGTCTACGAATAAATGATGGTACTTTTCTGATTCCAACTATGGTTACATGATCATCTGTGCATATAATCTCAATATGAGTATGCTTAGGATAGCTGCTGGCAAAAGAAGTTTCTTCATTGAGGGTGGCAGTGATTTGTGGGTATAAAGATAAGTATTTGGAATGCAGTTAGAAAAAATATTTCAGTTTGGTAAAGTGTCAGTGGTAGGTTTTCCTCTAGGTTCCATGAGCTCACCATTCATTAGATTGTAGTCTATGCTAAAAGTACCAGATATGGACTCCTTCTTATCAAGTAGGCCTTTAGTGCAATTAGAGAATTGCTGGTTACCCTCCATGGTGTAACTGCCACTGTTGCACTTTGGGGAATATTTTATTATGGTATCATTGTTGTGATTCATAGACATTATGGAGCACAACTGATCAAGAAGTGCTTGGCTCCAATGAATATGTATACCACAGCTCCAATATCTAAGACTAACGGTGCATTGTGGAATAAAGGCAGAAAGATTGTAAGAACTAAAGGATCAGAAAGTCTGGTGTGAGTTCATGTCTTACATGCATGACAGAGAAGTTGCATCCATGAGATCTCAAACAATATGGAAGGCTAAACAAGTCTTAAATAATGACACCACCTTTTAACATGCCAATACAGTTAGAGGAAATCTCTCAAAGTCCCACCTTTAGGAGAAGATTTAGAGATAATTAATAGCTCCTGAGACAGAGAGAATAAACATTTCCTAAGGATGAGACCTCTTTGTGGCTATTCAATACCAAGTGGTAATGCCTAAAATCATATGCATATGGCCAACGTTAAAGAACTCAGTGAGTGACATTTACATATTTGCATATATATACATATATATGTGTGTGTGTCAATAATAATTAAAAACAATAGATATTATAAGTAAACAGCAATAATAAGTAAAAATAGGGTTGAATGTAGATGAAGTGAAACAGTAGGAGAAGAAAACAGGATAATATAATAAAGGATTGAAGTTGTCCACATTATATTGTATACACACACAAAATGCCATGAGGACATTCATTAGTTTGTGCAGTTACTAAATACAAATAACAATGAGAGTGGTGTAATAAGAAAGAAACTATGACACTGTGTTTCAAATAAACATTTTCCCAGACAGTCACATTGTTTTTATTTATTCTTTTTTTGTATATACATCCTGGCTACAATGTCCCCTCTTTCACTCTTCCCAGTCCCCCTGAACCTCCAGTCCCAATATCCACTCTTCTTCTGTCATTTTTAAATGATACATAATAATAATAAATTAATAAAAAGAGATTTTAAATATAAAAAGAAATTTAAAATTAGAGTGAATATGAATCACAGAATAAGAACTTACCAACTGTAGCAACAGAAAGGGGAGGGGGAAGAGAATTATCTTTGTACAACTCTAAATTCACACCTGAATTTCTACAATGATTTTAGAATTGTCAGTCAAAGGACTACTATGTACATTATATTAAATCTATGTTAAATGATTTGCCAAATAAAACATCCTGATAAGTATGGACAACACAAGCCAGGGTGTTAGCAATGATTGTTTTCCTGCTGCTGAAAATATGTGCTCCAATCTGGAGTTTGTGTAGCTCATAGCTCTGGAGTCAGAAGTTGATACTGCATATATCAGGCATCTCCTTATCACATCATGGAGAGTCACACCTTGATTAAAACATGTTCATGAGGAGGATGTAGGGCAGTGGGGGAATAAAGGAAATGGGAGAAAACCGACGTCCCACCAGAGTTCTGGTGCTCTGGGCAGGCAGATGCAGGAAGACTTCTGCACTATTTTTCCACGTGGCCCCGGGTGGATGTCTAGCTGCATGAAGCCACAAAACCCATCTCACGGGGTGTGGGGGTAGACAAGGGGCAGTTTGAGATCTCTGGGCCTCACTGAAGCCAGAGATAACAGGTTCTCAGTCTCAGGCATCCCAGATGCCCCTGGACACCGTAGAAGAGCTGAAAACAAAATGGGGGCTCTGGAGGAGGCTTGGTCACCCCCAGGGCTGAAGGGAGGAGAGGGCATGGAGAGAGGGGTAGCTGGATGGTTCCCACATGGGCGAGAGTCTGTGGTCCAGTCATGCTGGGACGTTAGACGCTGCTCTTTAGGGGAACGCCTATCCCATCGTTCAAGCAAGGTAGGCCTTGATGAACCGAGACAGTCTATGGTTTTAGAGCTTTATTATAGAAAGGTAGGGAGAAAGAGAAAAGGTAGAAAGAGGGAGATCAGCCATTGCCATGTGGAGAGAAGGGGGAAGGGAGAGAGAAAAGGAGGGTTAGAGATGAGCGTAAGAAAGGTGAGAGTTTAAGAGAGCAAGGAGGAACCAAGCAGATCCTTTTATAGTGAGCTGGGCTACCTTGCTGTTGCCAGGTAACTGTGGGGCGGAGTATACCTGGCTATATAGTCAGGTAACTGTGGGGCGGAGCATACCTGGCTATATAGTCAGGTAACTGTGGGGGTGAAGTCTAGCCAAAATGTCAGGAGTTTAGGACATGGTCTGTGTGACTTATAGTCACAGAATTATGGAGTTGGGGGCTCTGTGGTGTCAGGCACCTGTCTCTGGGAACTTGGCTCACAGTTCGTCCCTTGTAGAGTTTTCTACTGGATCTTTGGAGCAAGCCTCGTTCAACCAAAACAGGCTGCCTTTCATGGCCCCACAGGACATCATATGGTTGGGCAAGAAGCTGGAAAGAGGAGGAAGAAACCAATATTACTCTTGAATGATAACATTCCTGAAAGTATTACCCACAACCCCAGGACTGTACTAGATCCCTTCAAGGGCAATGTCTCTAGTGACATCCCACTAGACCTCCTGTTTAAAAGCCCTACTCGCTCTTGACATTATCATACTGGAACACCCTTTTAAAACATGACTCTTTGGAGACAAACCACACTCAAGGCTTTGCTCATAAGACTTTGTTCTCATTAGACAGTTATCTATAATTTCTTCTTAAAACAATAATAAATAGAGCTCTCTGAAATTGCTCTCTGCAATTCTTGTCTTGATCTGTTTCTTGCCTTTAGAGAACAATATATCTAACTATCCTCCTGCCTCTTGTCTTTTGTCACAGTGTCATCAATGTAACAATCTTGAGGAGTCATGGAGTTTGAATCTGAATCCTAGCTATGCCAGTCACATATCTGAATTGCCTAGACTTTGTCTGTTAACTGTATAAACTCCTGATAGGAATTATCTAAAGCACCTTCTTTATAGAAATTTATCAATAAGTAGTTGAGCTCATTTTAGCATTTTACATATTAAATTCTAAAGATGTAAATACCTGCTTGCTTCCCATAAGGTCCTATTTACAGCAAAATATAAAAAAAAATTCAAAATGCAGGTGGTATGAAAAAATGCAAATAGTTTAGCTATAGGGGAGAGAATATCTTAACAAATAAAAATAACTATTAAAACTGACTCTTCACTTTCACATAAAATAGCCCGAAAGCTCTCATGTACTTACAGAAAAAGAATTTGATAATAAAAAAATCTGTGTAGATTTGTAATGATACTGTATTGTAGATCAAATTTAGCACATGGACTTAGACAGAAAATGAACATGCACACACACACACACACACACACACACACACACATGAGTTAGTACTGGAGAAATGATAGATTGGTTAAGAGCACTTGCTGCTGTTCCAGAGAACCTGAGTTTGCTGTTCCCAGCCCCTATGTCAGGTGGTTCACAGGCACCTGTAACTCCATCTTCAGAGGACACAATGCCCTCTTCTGGTCACAACATTTTATATAAGATAGTAAAGAGACTTACGGAATTACATTTTGCCCATTTTATTATTTTAAATTTTTTGTATTTATTTAGTTGTTTGTTTGTTTTTTCATGTGCCTGTACACTAGGGTCCATATGTAGAATCAAAGAATAACTTCTAGGAGTCGTTTCTTTCTTGCATATGTGGCTCCTAGGGGTCAAACTCAGGTCATCAGGCTAGCTGACAATTGTCTTTACCCACTGAGCCATCTCACCAGCCTAGATTTTTCTCAGCTTACATGGAAAACACAAATGTTTTTCTTTGTAAAACATGGCTTGGTAAAATATGTCATCTTGGGGCAGCAGATTTCCTTTTGAGATGGAATTTTTAAAATATTTTTATTAGGTATTTTCCTCATTTACATTTCCAATGCTATCCCAAAAGTCCCCCATACCCTCCCCCCTCACTCCACTACCCACCCACTCCCACTTTTTGGCCCTGGCGTTCCCCTGTACTGGGACATATAAAGTTTGCAAGTCCAATAGGCCTCTATTTACAGTGATGGCCAACTAGGCCATCTTTTGATACATATGCAGCTAGAGTCAAGAGCTCCAGCGTACTGGGTAGTTCATATTGTTGTTCCACCTATAGGGTTGCAGATCCCTTTAGCTCCTTGAGTACTTTCTCTAGCTCCTCCATTGGGGGCCCTGTGATCCATCCAATAGCTGACTGTGAGCATCCACTTCTGTGTTTGCTAGGCCCCGGCATAGTCTCACAAGAGACAGCTATATCTGGGTCCTTCAGCAAAATATTGCTAGTGTATGCAATGGTGTCAGTGTTTGGAAGCTGATTATGGGATGGATCCCCAGATATGGCAGTCTCTAGATGGTCCATCCTTTCATCTCAGCTCCAAACTTTGTCTCTATAACTCCTTCCATGGGTGTTTTGTTCCCAATTCTAAGAAGGGGCAAAGTGTCTACACTTTGGTCTTCGTTCTTCTTGAGTTTCATGCGTTTAGCAAATTGTATCTTATATCTTGGGTCTCCTAAGTTTCTGGGCTAATATCCACTTATCAGTGAGTACATATTGTGTGAGTACCTTTGTGATTGGGTTACCTCACTCAAGATGATGCCCTCCAGGTCCATCCATTTGCTTAGGAATTTCCTAAATTCATTCTTTTTAATAGCTGGGTAGTACTCCATTTTGTAAATGTACCACATTTTCTGTATCCATTCCTCTGTTTAGGGGCATCTGGGTTCTTTCCAGCTTCTGGCTATTATAGATAAGGCTGCTATGAACATAGTGGAGCATGTGTCCTTCTTAGCAGTTGGAACATCTTCTGGATATATGCCATCTTGTATTGCGGGATCCTCCGGTAGTACTATGTCCAATTTTCTGAGGAACCAGAGATGGAATTTATAATCAATGGGTCTAAGAATATAGGGTAGTACGTGGTTTAGACAGGATTTGGATCTAGGGGTCTTCTCTCCTTCCTTTACTTCTCCTCTTTCCCCCTTCCCTCCCCAGCCTCCATCTTTCCTTTTCTTCTCCTCTGTCCCCCTCATTCTTTGATTCTGTTTTTATTTAGCATACAAAATAAATAGACTTCACCCTGATGTTTTGCATATCAATGCCCTTGACTTATACTCATACCCTCAGCCACACCCATTCCTGGACCTAGAACATTTTGCTGGTTATTTAGGGGTTTGCTTTGGTCCATTTTTCTTATGAAACTGAGTCCAGGAAAAAAATCCTTTATGAGCATTTGTTTTCAGAGAATTACTTTCTAGAAAGCAACGCTTGATAGAAGTTCGCCTTTCATCAGAGTCCTCGGCTTGATGAAATATGTCATCTTGTAGCAGCAGATTTCCTTTTGAGATGGAAATGCTCACTTTCAATTTGGGGCTGATACCATATTTTCAAAAAAATTAGAACTGTTCTTTCTTACTTTGCTTATTGTATTTCCTGGAAAATATAGTACAGGAAAGTTACCACATAAAAGCCTTAGGTCTAAAATAACAGACAACTGGGCTGGTATATACATATCCTGAATATCCAGGGCTGAGACATCTAGAGATCCTTTTCTCTATTAATTTGTATATATTTGTGTGTATGTGCATGCACTGTGTACATGACTATTGTATACATTTTTAAAAATTGAGATAGGGTCACATTGAACCTGGATCTTACTATTTCAGTCAGGCTGAATGCTCAGTGAGACCCCAGAGTCTACCTGTTTCCAGCTTCAACTGCTTAGTTACAGGCACACATAGCCATGTCCAGCTTTGTATATGTACGGGGAGGGGGGGCTTAAATTTGGGTCCTCATGCTTACACAGCAAACATTTTTACCCACTAAGTTATTGTCCCACTTCTAAAATAAGTATAGTTTTTATTCATTGACTTGGTACTTTTATTTCCTATTCCTGTGATAAACACCATGACCATAAGCAATGTAAAGAAGACTTAATTTCAGCTTACAACTTTAAATAGCCACCCCCTGGCAGCTAGAGTTTCACTCCACTCCATTGGGATGGAAAAGCTTGGAACATACACTGAACCTGAGAGTCTTGAGGTACTGGCCATCCTAGAAAAGGAATATAGCCCTAAAGAGGAAAATAGTACCACTGAAATAATCCATGAAGGGACTGACAGTTGGAGGCCAGATCTGAAATCCTTCTCAACAACTAGGAGTAGGGAATGCTGATGCCTGCGGTAATAGCTTAACAGAATAACAGACGATCACAGCTGCTGTCATGGAATCCATACTCAGAATTCATCCCCGCATCCCGAATAGGTTGGAATTTGTTCTTAAAAGACTTTGTAATGCTTACAGAAACATGACATTTTCAAAGAAGGCACATAAAAGAGAACAAAGCAAACAGGACTGAGAGAGGCTGAAACTCACACACAGGGAACTTTCGTTCTGTCCCTAAAGGTCAGAAGTTTTCAGTTACACGTGGATGGTCAGACAGCTGCCAGGTCAAGACTGAGGGTCATTTTCAAGGAAGAAAGTGAAATGGCCATTGGAGGTTGGTTTGGAACTGAGTGGTACTGGGCAGGATACACAGTGTACAGTTTAGTGAATTGCAGACAAATGGACATCCATGAGACACGAAATAAGGATTGCAAACTCAAGTTTCTTAATTCTGAGGCAGTTTGTGAAGATTAATATTCCTGAGCCTCAGTTTCTTATTCTGAATGTTGAAAATTATAATCAAAACTAAGGCAGTCAAAGGATTATGGGATAGTAGATTTGAATGTATTCTTTAAATTTGAGAATTTTAGATTAGTGGGTGTTAATAGTAAGTAGTGTTGAGAATGTCTACTGAATACATAGCATATAAAGCTACAAGAAGAACTTAATACAGTTTTATAGACCACCAATGCAACACCAATTAAAAAGGCATGATTTATTTTTTAAAAAATCTCTTCCTGGTAATTCTTAAGCAATGAACTTCACCAAGCAAATGTATTCTGTCTTGTTCCTCGTTAACTGTTTTCTTAAAATTCTCAAGCCTTCGTGATAAATGTTCATCTCTTCCCTATCTAGTATGTCTCCTATATACTCGTGTACTATATAAATCACAAAGCCCATTGTTTCCTAAGGCATCCTTTCTTTTCCTACTTTCTTTTCTGTCTCAAATGTCTGGCCACACCCACTAATCCTTATCTCTGTGCTTTCTTCCTCTGACCCTAACTCGGTCCTCTATGCTGGCTGGAAATGTGACTCTCATAACACATGCCACACTACATTGCTTTTGTATTTTCATCTTTACCATGAAATGTTCATCTCTTTAATGCTAGGTTCTGTGTCTAATTCATTTGAGCAAGAACCACACCCTCCATAAACTTGCATATGACTTGGATGAAGTCATCCCTGAGCCACCTCTCAATGTATTCTATTCTATAGAAAATCCAATGTTTTCAAATTAAAAATCTTCTAATTAAAACTTCTGAGTTTGCTCATAGCCTTACCATTTTTAAATAACATTTTCCTTTGGCAAATAGTTAGCTTTTCTGTATAATGGACATTAACTAAAAACTATAAAAATTAAAATAATAATAATAGCTAGCCCAAAGAGTGTCGGGAACAGAAAAAATACTCCAAAACCAATAATATTAGATGATATGATTGCCATATGTAATTGTCATTGTCATTTAAGAAAGAAATCCTACTCTATGAAGATTCTCTCTTAACACTGAATGCCAAATGTTACTTTAAATAATTTTTTTGAATTTGAGATTGTCCTCAGTATTCAATATGACAAATATGTGGGGGAAAAATACCAATTACTACTGATAGCTAACATGCACACAGTACATATTATGTGGTAAGAAATCCTCTAAGGGCCTCAGGTAAGTTTATTGATTCTCATTTACCCATTCAGGTAGTTACCATTATAGTTTCCTGTTCTATGGAATAGACCAAGGCTCACAGAGTTTACCTCATGATTTATATTCTGCTACGTAAGTGGAAGAGCTGGGATTCAAATACAAGTAGTCTAGGTTCAGTCCTTTTCCCCTTTCTCCTTTCTGTTATAGTGTAATGTTATAATATCATGAAAGTTTCTCACATAAACATATATTAGAATGATATATATATATATATATATATATATATATATATATATATAGAGAGAGAGAGAGAGAGAGAGATGTTAATAATATATTATCATATATAATTAATGTACATATAATATAATAATATGTTAAGATACATATTTCTTAATCCAGTGTTATTTAAACATAGCTATTTCAATACTTCAATCCTTCCAGATTCCCCTCCATACTCCACTAACATACTGAGTTGCCTCTGCTTTCAATTTCCCCACAGCTAGACCATGAAGTACAACTTACTCAACCATAAATGATGCTAGAACTTCACACTTCTGTGGTATTTTCCTGTGTGTTTTATAATTGGTGTTTATTTTATCGTTTGTTTTTCTTTTGGATGCAGGGTATCAGCATATAGTCCAGGTTATTCTGGGACCTTGAACTTAGAATCCTCTGGCCTCAGCCTCCTGAGTGCTCAAATTACAGGCTTATAATTTTCACATGCTGGGCATATATACATAGACACAATAGATCAGCATGCTCTCATGGTTTAAGGGTCCACTTCACTAGCAAGCAAAACTCTTAAAGAGTCTCAAGTCTGAAGTTCTGGAAAACTCTGAGCAGGGGTAACCTGGTACAATGTTTACATCTGCTAAGAACAGCAAAGGAGGTTATTGTGGTAGAAATAAAAACATGCAGAATAAACTGGTAAGTAATAGAAGGACAAAGTGGAACCAGGAGCCACCATGAACCCCTGTTGATTGTGAGGTGAACAGAGGCAGGTAGGGTATATGGTAGCACTGAGCCTGCTTTGCTGAATTATATATCATGTCTATTTAGAGGTAAGAAACAATTCCAAACATCCAATCTTCCCTTAATAACCTATTATAGATTTGTCTTCAGTGAACTCATATAGATTGTCACCTTAAATTTTAATATAGTAAGAACCTAGATGCCAGAGGAAAGAATAGCTAGGAAATGATTTGACTATCCCTTTCATTTGAATATAAGTCAGTTCTGACCAGAAAAGCCATGTAATTTAATCCATAATTTTCAAATTAAAGTAATATACCTTACAGATAATAATTGTTGAAACAAAGTGAGATTTCTTTTTCTTTATCTAGTTAAGATACTTAGTTTTCAAAGATGGTCTCCACCTACCCTACTTTAGGAACAGAATAATTGAATAATATGTCAAAACTCCCATGTAGAAATAATTTCCAGTCTTGCATGTAAAAAATATTAATTTATGGAAAATAATTTTTCACCACCATGAACAGAAACTATTTCATAAAGGACCCATTCATTCATGAATGAATGATTGAATGAACATAATTTCAGCTGCACAAACTCAGAGTGACATTATATGAGCCACCTTCTATTTCCATCACATGCTGCAGAACACAAGCTTTAACCAGTAGCATAGCAAAGTGAGTCTGAGCTTGTCCTTGAAGAATTACAAGCTCTCTCTGTAGCCAAGAATGGAAAATACTCCTGTAATCCCAGCATTTGGAAAGTGGCAGCTGAAGGATCGGCTCTCTAGTAAGATTAAGGCTAGCAGGAGCTACATGACAGGCTATGAACTTTCCCATCAGACCTCCGAGGAACACAGCATAGCTTACATAAATGTAAAACAAGTAAAAGAAATAATCTATAACTATCCATAAGAAAAGATTCAGGGACTGGGATTATAGGGTCAGATGCTAAAATACTTGAGTCTCAAGCATAAGAATGAGTTCAAGCTCTGAGAACTCACATTTTAAAAGCCAAGTATGGTGACGTGTAAAGGCAATTCCAGCACTGTAGAAATGGAAACAGGTAGATCCCTAGGAGGAGCCAACCTATAACTGGGCAACTCCATGCCTATCAAGGTGAATAATACAGGATGAAGTCAAGGTTATCTTCTGGCCTCTACAAACACAAGAATGTATGAGTACATGATGTCTGCATAAGTATATGCATTTGTACATGTAAGCGTACAAACACTCACACACACATATGCACACACACACAGGCAAGGGAGGGAGAACGTTCAAATAAAACACTATAAATAACAAATGTCTTAAAAGTTTTGTTTTTAAAGACAATTCCTAGATGGCTTTTCTAAACTAAAAGTAATTACAGGGCCATGACAAACATAATGCCATTGGTGCTGCTTCTTTGAGTCCAGGATTAGAGAAAAGGTTATCAGCCTGTGGAGATAACTGGAGAAACCTGTATATTGAGGAGTAAGATAGTGGAATTTCACTGCTATCTAATCCTTTAAAAGCAATCATGGTATTGTGATTTTACTAGCTTTCTTTTTTATTAGTCCTTTAAGAATTCTTTTTTATTTTATTTATTTACATTCCAGTCATTGCCCCTGCTCAGTTCCCCCACTCCTACAGTTCCTCATCCCATTCCTTCTCCCCCTTACCTCCCAGAGAGTGCTCAAAAATATGGAACTCATCATGAATTTGTATATCATCCTTGCCCAGGGGCCATGCTAATCTTCTCTATATTGTGCCAATTTTAGTATATGTGCTGCCGAAGCAAGCATGTTCTTCGAGAATTGTATGCATTGTATTAAGATCATGTTAACTTCCCACCCCCAACTCCTCCCAGATGCAACCTTACCTACCCAACTTCAAGGACTCTTCTTTTATGTCTGTTTTAAATCCAGAGTCCAGTTTGTTTAACCCAATTACTCATGCCAAGAGAAACTGCTACAGTCTGGCTACCTAACAAAGGTCATACCATTAAAAGAAAACCAACCCCCTTTTCCCACAGGTATCAAATGCCAGCTCCTCACCTAGTGGTGAGAGGGCACCTCAGCTTGATGCCCATCCCATCACACTCCACCTATGCGCCTATTTTGTCTGGCTTGAGCTTGCATGAGTGTTGTGCTTATTATAAAGAAATAAGGACTAAAGTGTTTAGCAGTAAAATTAGTCCACAGGTTAAAATATGCAATTGCACAAGAACACTCCCCTTCATAGCAGTCACAAAACTGGGACTCTTCAAGCTCCGACCAAAAAGCTGGGGCTCTCCTTTGCCAGTTTACCAAAAGGGCTTGTACAACCTGGATAAATTGCTTGCCAAATGTCTTTGTTTATTATGACAATTTTGAGCAAGATATAGCTATGTGAAAATAGTAGCTAGGAACAGATCTGCAGGGCAAGCTGCAACATTCCTCACCATTTCTAGTGATGAGATTATCTCATGAGCTTTTGAAGTCCCTTCTACATCTCTTCTCCACTTTCCAGAAAACACAGAATAGCTAGAGAGCTCTGCTCCTGCATCCTGTCTGGTCTTCCTAGAAACTAGCCCCAATTATTAGATAGTCTAGCAATGATCACTTCCTAAGGTTCATTAGTCCAAACTCACCTTTAAGAACTTAAAAAGAGAAGGCAGTCCTGTCCCTCAGGGTGTTTCATGAGTTGAAAATACGTAATAATAAAAAATATTTTTAAAAAAAGAGTCTGTGTCAGTGGCAAGAACAAATGGCAATTCTTAGGACAAAACAGAGGGCATCATAGTCCACCATTATCATTTGGTGAATTAATATCACCAGACCTGCAGGATTTCCTGCTCAGGAATGTGTCCTCCAAAAGACAAATCCAGAAGGTGGTTAATATGTAAAAAAGACAGTTGTGGACAAAGAAATTATTTTAGCTTTTTGAGCACAAGTTAGGTGTTTTGTTTTTCTTATTGCTATCTTTGTGGAGAAGTTTGGGAGCCTGCATGCTCATGTGCACTTGTCACAGCCAGTCTAACAGTAAAGGCAACAGCATCTTTCATCTTTAGGGAAAAACAGCTAATTTTCTGCTACCTCTTCAGAGTGACAGAAGGAATATTTTTCATAAACCCCCATCAGTAAGCACATCTACCTGCAAATCAATAGGCTATAGCTAGAAATGCAGAGGTAAATTCTTAGTAATTTGTCATTGATATATACTAAGGTCCAGTCATGGACAAGAAGTAATGAAGCCAAGAAAATGCTACATATATTCACTGGCACAACTTTATTGATATTACATAAAATTAGGTGAAGCAAATGTTATAAGAACATATGTATATTATTTATAATGACAATAACAGCAACAAATTAAAATCATATATGTTCTACAAATATTTAGTATCAATTAATATAAAGTGATAGACTATAGAAAAACTGCTGATTATTCATAAACCCAGAGTATGATTGACTCAATCCATGTGGTATTATTTCATACTCACAGGTGGCTTCCATTTGTCAGAAATTAATGGTGACAGAAAGTACTTTTACAGACCATGAGCTTCCAAAGATAGCTTTTATGTTACTTGCACAATTGGACACCCCACCTTGGCCCCGTTGAGCTTATTATAGCTCATTCAGACATCTGAAAATCCCTTGACAATTTTGCTTCATACCAAATGGAGCCAGTGCTTTCAAATGGATCTCATTAGAGTTCTTATAAAGCCACTACATGTTAGAAAGAGTTTCCATCCCAGATGGGTTCCCGCATTCGAACTTATCAAGCTTTATAGAGTACTATTCTTGATTAGCAATTTGTTCTCCTAAGAGCTTTAAAGACACACCTTCTATCTCTGCAATTTCGTCCCTTTCCCATTTTTCCTTTATCGGCACATTCAAATGTATTTTACTCTTATCTTGGATCTGTCACTCAGCATATGTCAACTTCAAGAGTGCTGGACTGTAGCTGTGACTGTCAGTAATGTTTCAGGAGGTAAAAAAAAAAGAAAGAAAAAGAAAAAGAAAAGAAAAGAAAAGAAAAGAAAAGAAAAGAAAAGAAAAGAAAAGAAAAGAAAAGAAAGGGAGAGAGAGAGAGAGAGAGAGGTGTCAGAATGCATACATCACATCTCAACAAGCTCCCTGCCTTGATAAATAGCATTCTCATATGTTCTTCTAAATTATTTCCATCAGACAACCAAATGCCAGTCTATGCTTTTGTATGGGGAAAGCAAAGAAACCGTCTTTGACTATATGTTATCAAATACCATGTCCAATCTAACCATATCATCATTTCCCTTTCATGCTCTAAAGCTTTTATTTAAGGCTCTTTGCTTTTTGATCTCCTCCTCCCTATAGCTCACATCTTCTGCACCATGTGTGTTCTGACATAGCTTTCTTACTAACTCTCCTTTTTCTCTGGCTTACCCACCACCCCCCACCCTCAATATTTCACCCTAGAAAACCTTGATCACTGTTTTTGCTGTGTACTTTTTTTTTTTGAAGCTTCTGATCATGTCTTTGGTTCTTAAAGTCAAAATTATTCTTCCAGTGGCAGAACTGCAATTTATCAACATCACCAGAGTCTGGCTTATAGAGTGGTCTACTGGTCCTTATCTGCTGAAAGCTCAACTAGATAGGTAGATAGGCTGATGAATGGGTGATACACAAATGCAGCTCAGTGTTCCTTCACAATAAAAAGAAATGCGACAATAGGTGATGGATGCTGTCACTTGTAAATGAGCCTTGATAGAACTGCCTGATACACACTCGAATGACATGCCATTATACTGAATACTTCAGCTAGCTGTAACACAGTGGAAAGCGTTTTTTATATCTGAACATATGAAAACACATAAAGAGTAGTGTATAAGCACAGGGCAGAGGATGAAAAGGGGTTCCTGTGTAGGGGAATTTTCTCTGTAGGAGTTCATAGGGCTGGTGGTCACTCTGAGTAAAGAGTAAGATGACCAGTGGTTATGGCATGTGAAGGCCAAGGATGCAACACTCCTCCACCCCTGGGCATGGATAGATGCTAAGCACTGAGGAGAAATTAAACTTGAAATAATAGTAATGATGATGATGATGATGATAATAATTCTAAATTAATATTGGCTTAGTGAAAACTTGTACTTTATAAAAATTTTTATTTTTAAAAGTTTCTGACCTTTTTATAACAGGAGACATGGAAGCTAAAGGTAACCAGAGCAAAATAGAATCAAATCAGGAAATTTGCAATACTGTTTATATTTCTTTAGTAGGAAAGGAATTTCACTTTTTCTCACATACAATAATATCAGCTCTTCTAAAACTTCAAACAAGGTGACAGAAAATAGCATTTTTCTCAGACACCAATTTTAAAGGAAAATTTGAGAGCCATGTTGAATAACATCATACTTGATCCATTAATTGATAGTTTTGCTACCACTTACTGTAGCAGATTTGACGTTGGAATGATCTCTGTAGAAGTTCTGACTATCCTACAAACTACCTGTGTAAATAAGCCTGAGTTTCATAGGAGGATTAAATGATTAAATGATCAAATGATTATTGTAGGCCAGGTATATTGCCTATGTTATATTAACTCACTGGTCTTCCCAGACCCATGATGAGACATTTTTCTGTATTGCAGGTAATAAAATTAAAGCAGTTGTGGTAGAAGATTTGCATACATCCACAAAGCTACTAAGCTAGTTTCCTATGGAACTAATGCAAAGCACCTGGAAGTGGTGGCTTATAGCAACGGAATATATTATCTCACAATCAAAGACCAAAAATCTTAAATTTCAGTAGACCTAAGTTCAGATGCTGGCAAGGGATAATGTATTTTCTTACCTGCTGAAGCTTCTAGAAGCTGTATACATGCCTTAGCTAAAGGCCCCTCCCTTATACTACTCCAATCTCTACCACATCTCTTAGTTCCTCTTTCCTGTCAAATCCTCACTGCTTTTCTATCTTCTCATACTGGAAATTCAGAATAACCTCTCATCTTAACATCTTTAATTACAATCTTAGTCTGTTTTCGGTTGCAATTGCAATTTACCTGAGGTTAGGCACATTATAAAGAAAACATCATGATTAAGATCATAGTTGTGAATACCCAAGAGCACAGACTCACGATATATTCACCTGTCTGGGAGCTTTGGCCTAAATCACAGTAGGGCATATTGTGCCATCACAGGGACATGCCCTAGAAAGACTTGAGGCCAGGTTTTCCCTTTCCACATGTGCTTTCTGTCTTGGAACTAAGCAGTCCTTTGAAGACCATGTTAATCTCTTACAAAGATGAACCCTCTGGACCTAGCGACTTCCTGTAAGTCTTACCAGTCTACCACCCAATACTACCATGCTGGTGGCCATGGTTGAAGTATGTGAAAATTTGTGTAATATACTTAAACCATATAAAGCATTGTATTACCTGTAAAATAACCTCTGCATGCAATAGAACCATGTACAGGTTATGTATATATTGGAAGCTTCAATCAACTATAATAGTTACTATGTGCTTCATTTAAGATTTCATTCTAGGCATCCTGAGGCTGCGATTAACAGCCTGCCTTGCTCCTTCTTAAACAAGGACAAGGACATGTGACAAGAATTTTAATGATTCAATCATAAGCCAATAGAATTACCTATTCCTAGTCACTCCCAAAGACCCCACTTCTATGTTTTGAAATAATTTTTTGCCCTTTTATGATTTTCAAATGTGTAGTAAATATGAATAGATGAACCATAAGAGATATACTTTAACCACAGCAAGTAAACCAATAGGCACCAAATGCAAAACATTCAGTCTTTCTTTCTGCTGTATCTTAGTTACTTTTATTGTACCCTCCTATCATCAGACCGTAATCACACTAGCTAGCTGCAAACAGTCTTCTTGCTTGAGTTGATCCAAAGAAACTTTCAGATATTACTCAAAAATTTAATTGAGCCAACATTCCCAAGGCAGAGACAGTAAAACTACAAGAAGAGAGTCTAGAATATAGACCCTTACTCAAGAAAATTGAACAAACCAGCCAAATGCTTAATGCAAACCTCTTTGTGGTCCATATGTCTTAAAAGGGACATATGTCTTAAAAGAGATTCATGTCTTCAAATCCTGAATTTGGGGTTGAAGTGAGGTTGTTGGGCAAATTTTGACTTCATACAGACTTTATGCATACCAGAAAACCCACCACCCAAGAGGATTAGTCATAATAGAGAATAACATAAGGACCTATCCTTGAGGAATCTATGGGTGCAGTCTTTCCAGATTAAGTCCATAATCAGAGACAGAAAGATAATCCAAGGAAACCTGCTATAATTGGAAATTTGCTTAGGACCACAGATCTGGAAATTAAAGAAGACTCTGGTGACAACAGAGACAGCTGTGAGGAGTAGCAATGCCTGAATGAATCATATGCAAAAGCTATGTAATATACAGCAACTACCCTTGTATAATTTCAGAACATGCTGTCATAAAGTAAATTGTGATTGTATAATAAAAATATGGAGTATCTTGTATTATTGATGAAAATTTTATAAAAATTTAATAAAACTGCTAGCATATCTAAAACCAAAATATTATATGTTTGAATAAATATATTAAGAAAATGACAATATAAGACATTTACTTAGTATATTTTCTTGGTGTTTGGAAATATACAAAAATAAATTCATATATAATAGAAAATACAGAGTTAAAACAGATGGGCAGAAAGGTTATATATTAGAATATAGTTTTTTAAAAGTTGAAAAAATAAAACTGAGAGTGCTTTATGTAAAAAGCAAAAACATCCATAAACACAGAAACTCTAGACACATTTTGTCTTAAGAAATAACAAAAAGAGAGGTATGCTTGTTTAAAGTCCTTTACTAGATTAAATAATACATTAAAAATTTGGATGACAAGATTTCCTGAGAAAATATACTATGGAACCAGGACCTTCAGGGGCAGAAAGCTCTTTAAGAAGAGCACTTGACAAAGATGGGAAAGGCATCAGTGTTCTTCTACCGTCAGTGCACCAGAACTAGGCTACACTGCCTATGGGGCTGGCTCTTCTACCCCTGACTTCAAGGATATCAGCATTCTAAGTAAGCTGAAAATCAGCCAAGGTGGGAGGCAGTTTTGATGTACCAGAGTTGGGAAACACTATAGATCAGAGTTTCCTCTGCTTCCTATTCTAGCCAGTTATTGCCTATTTGCCAATTCATCACTAATTGGTGCTTAAACATTTCCTCAGATGATTTGACTCGCAGTTTTAAAGAGCAATCATGTCAATAACTTGGGAAATACTCCAGGGGGGGAAGGTTGGAAACACACACAGGTCACTCCCCAAATGCTAGACTTGCAGCAACAGGTCAAGTGCAGCAATCTTTAGACAATATGCCTAGTGTGAATTAATATAGAAGAAAAGACAGAAGCGAAACAAATGCAAAGGTAACTATGTGGATGTACAAAGCTAGATGGAAGCTAGGGTGGTTCTTAGAAACTCAATTGATTCTATAAATAATATTGAAAAGCTACTGAGAAACCATGAGCTCCATCCTCAGGTTATTCAGGTGGAAAGATAACAAATTCAACAAACATAATGAGGGGAAAAGAAAAACAAAAACAAGAAAAGTGTATACTGTGTGTGTTACACCACAAAGGAACAAATTCTGAACTCTATTGGAATTTAGTTAGTTACTACTTATACTGATAAGTTGCCCATACATATAAACATACAGACTATATACATAAATAATAAGCATAAAGCCCCCCTTTGCTTTCCTTTCCATCAACATGTACTCCATGACTTACACACACACACACACATTCTAGAACCTAATCTTTGGTTCTATTCTAGAACCTAAGAGCCAAACTCAGGTTTTATACATATATATATATATATATATATATATATATATATATATATATATACATATATATACACACACACACACACACACATACACACACACACACACACATATATATATGGAAAAAGGGCAGCAGAAGATGAACTAAATGAACAATAATTAAGAAAGGGGTAGAAAATGGAGGTAAAAATTAAAAGGTATTAGGAAGGAGAAAGGAAGAAAGCAAAGAAGTAGACAAGAGTAAAACACACATGCACACACACACACATGCACACATATTCATACTTTCTTTTTCCCTTTCCTTGTGAAAGAAAAACAGCAACAACAATACATAAATAACCCTATACGATAAGGATAAGCCGAGTCAGCCTTGAGCTCATGGACAGCAACATCTCTTTCCCATTCATATAGGTCTACTTGCCTCAAAGTGGCTAGAGCAGTAGGCATCTCCTTAAGCTGAGTAAGAGATGAGTAGACTCATACTAAATATTGTTTCAACCTGAAAGTGGATTAAATTATTAAGGACTGAGAAATGGTGACAGTAAGGATAGAAGTGGATATCTCCATATAGATATGAGTTTAGCTGGCATATGCAAAACCCTAAATTTCATCCCCATAACTGCAAACAGACAACAAAACAAAACCCCAAAAGCTCTGACCCAGCCCAATTTTCACCAAAGAAGGCTCAGACAACTGAAGGCTGGAAGTCGGACATCCTACCCCTTTGTGGCAGGGGCTTGTTTGGCATAGATTAGCCCAGTCATGGCCAAGTCCATCAAAGCCATCAGTGTTGCACATGCTCAGCTGAATACCAGGTAGGACACACTGACTCATTTATGAACTCAGGGAACTGTAGCCCTGAAAAAGACTGGATAAGAAAGAGGGCAAGACTTTTGAAAATGACTTCATGCCTTTGACTTGGAAAACCCTATTCTAGAACCTAAGAGGCAAACTCAGTTTATCCTCCATTGAGATTCATACTGAAGGAGGAAGGCAAAAAGAGCAGAGAGTGTGTCCTATGGCTTTTTAAAAACATTTTTATTGCAATACCCAAGAAATAATACCTGTTTTGCATGTACCATACTAGGAACACCTGAAGTTGTTATTCTTCTGGGGGGAGGGCTAAAAGGAAAAAGTAGCAGCGACCATAGTTACTAATGTTACTTGGGAGCAGGAGCCTTAGTGATGGCCACAGGTCAAACCACAGTGACGATTCTCAGAAGCAATTATTTCACACCTGCTCTGACTATTAAGCTGAGGCACGGTATTGAAGAAAATGCAGAGAAAGGTACCATATGTATATGGTGAAAAAAAAAAAACTTAGAAAGAAGAGCTTCCTGGGAAGATTGTAAAACTTATCAAAAGCTCCTAAGAGGAAAGAACTCTAGGAGAAATAGGGAAGAAAATAGAAAGCAGCAGGAAAGACAGACACGTAGCCCCACAGGTTGTGAATACTCAGCCCTGGTGCTCTCTGTGGTCTGAACTGTGTTCTCCTAAGACTTATATATTGATCAGTAAGTTCCAGTAAAGTAGAGTGAGACTGCATTTGAAGAGAAGATTAGCTGAGGCTTTCAAACAAACTCCTAGTCAAGTCTGTCTATTATCGTTGTACAAAGATGGGGTGGGAACAAAAGATACTAGGAGATACACACACACACACACACACACACACACACACACACACACACACAGTGGAAAAGAGAACAGAAGGGGATGACTGGAGAAAGAGACAGAGAGAGACAGAGAGACAGAGAGGGAGAGAGGGAGAGGGAGAGGAAGACAGATGTAAATGCACCACAGTATAACAAAAACTATGTGCAATCATGGAAACAGACAGAAAGGAAAACCTTGCCAATTGAGCTGGGGCATCTAGCTTTCAAATTAGGGAAAATACTCTGGAAACCATGCAGTGAGTTGTATTATAAATATTTTAATATTGTACACTTTAAAATATTTTGAAGTTAAATTAAAATATTTTAGAATATTTTTTTTAAAAAAAGTGTTGGATATGACAGTGGTCAGGAAGAATGAGCAAGGCTTTTGAAATGATTCAGTTATTAAGTATTTATTACATAAGCATGAAGACCTGAGTTCAAATCCCAGCATTGCAGCTAAACTTGAAATGGTAGTGGGAATCTGGGACCCCAGAGTTGAGAAGGAAGAGACAGCAATATTCCTGGACTTGAGGGCCAGCCAGTCTACATTAACGTCCACACTTGTGCCTCCATGCAAACATACCATGAACACATATACACATACATGCAAAAGTAACAGAGAAACCTGGTATTTCTTTGGTTTATCAGGGGAGTAAAAGAGTACAAGCCACTTCCCATCCACTTTTCTCACTTTATGTGCTAATAATTCAGTGTGTGGTTATAGGCTAGTGTTACATCTTTGTAGTCTGTGCTTAATTCTTAGGTTTAAATTAAAACAATTTTTCATTCCTGTCTTCTTACTTAAAGGGATATTTCGTTTGGCAGCAATTAGACGCCAGCACCTACCTTATTGCTACACATGTATTCAAGTCTCTCTGCTTTTTAATTCAAATCCTTCCTCATAGTCTCACACCGAAGCCATTTCTTGATACATGGGTAATCCTCAGGATTAGTATGCTGATGGCTTCATAATACCTGCATGATTTAGCAATTTCCCCATTTACCTTCTCATCCCTCTCTGCTCTGTTTTCTAAGGGGAAAAATTAAGATTTTAATACCAGTGAGTTGGCTTTAAAAACAAAATATTTCTGCTTGGCAAATTATAAAAGAGATTTAAAAATCATTAAAGCATTAACATACTGGATACTAATTTTCTGAGCATTTAGGGGCAAATCAGCAAACATAACAATGCCAAGATGATTGTGGTTGAATAATAGTGTGTGCTAAGCATAAGGTGCCATCCAAGCTTTGCCTTCAGAGGGCTTGTTCATGCCCAAGCCTGTGCTGGGGAAGAGTCTGCAATGGGAATGAAATAAAGGGCTTCCCGAGTGAAAATTCAGAAACAGAGGCAACGTGAACAAATGAAGAGTTTGTCAACATGAAGTTGCAAGGAGGACTCTGCCTGCAAGAATGTGACCCATCCTTTAAGGCCCGGCAACAGGGAGAGCCCTACTGTACAGTCTTTGAGATCTGATATTCTGGAGACCACTGTATGTGTGCTGTGTTTCCCTTCACTTGCTGGATTCTCAGCTAAGACCAAATGGGCAGATACTCTAGAAAGACTTTATTTTCAAGATTTATTTATTTATTTACTTACTTATTTATTTAT
The DNA here is from genome assembly GCF_000001635.26 of Mus musculus. Taxonomy (NCBI): domain Eukaryota; kingdom Metazoa; phylum Chordata; class Mammalia; order Rodentia; family Muridae; genus Mus; species Mus musculus. Next base: position 95,452,739 of record NC_000073.6, read on the forward strand.
TTAATATGTCTGAGTACGCTGTCACTGTCATCAGACACACCAGAAGAAGGCACCAGATCTCATTACAGATGATGGTAAGTCACCATGTGGTTGCTGGGATTTGAACTCAGGACCTCCAGAAGAACAGTCAGTGCTCTTAACCACTGAACCATCTTTCCAGCCCATAGGACTTTATTTTCATTAGCCTGAAAATAGTCATGAAAAAATGACCTCCAGGAATGTGATATTATCTTTAGTCATCTGTACAGGAAGAGAGTACCATGTTCTGGGAAGAAATCATCTCTATCTCCTAGCTATGGCATACTCTTCTCTCCATCTTAGAAAGAAAAACATAACATGGATTTTCCTGGTCCCTACTGTCTTTTCAAAGTTTCTCTCCTGCTGCTGTCAATGTGATCAATGGTGACTCAGGCCTTGCCAGTTCCAATAATTTTGTTTTTGTCACTATTTTATTTAGTTTTGTCTCATTTTCAGAAATATATCTTTCTTGTGACATTCATGATACGTTTAGATCCTAGACCAGAGCAATGGGCAGTTTGGGAATGGGGACTCCATTATCACCATTACAAGGCACAGAAATGAGAGCCTGGCATTGGTGCTGAGGAAGGTTTGCTCACTGAGCCCAGTGAGCCTCCCTGGTTCTCTTACCACACTCCCACACATGTCCTATAACTGACAGTTATCAGACAAAGTAAGGATGAAGTGCTGCCTTCAACTTCTCTCCCAGAGTCTCTCTTTCTTACCTGTCTGTGCCCTGGGATTGGTGGGAGCAAAGTAACACAAGTTACCGTCTCGCGATAAGCCCTTAAATGGGAGTTCAATACCTTTAATTTCAAACTAAGAATATGGAACGGGACAGACAAAGACAAACAGGGAGACAGAGAGAGACAAATAGTTTCAGAAGATAGAGAACTGAGGAAAATCTATGCTAAGTTATGGAAATCTCTGTGGGAAACCAAAGTCAATGGAACACAATCCTGAGGTTGGAGATTATGTAGATCAGGAGTTTTCTGTGTGTGTGTGTGTGTGTGTGTGTGTGTGTGTGTGTGTGTGCGCGCGCGCGCGCGCATTTATTTTAATTAGGTATTTTCTTCATTTACATTTCCAATGCTATCCCAAAAGTCCCCCATACCCTCCCCCCACTCCCCTACCCACCCACTCCCACTTCTTGGCCCTGGCGTTCCCCTATACTGAGGCATATAAAGTTTGCAAGACCAATGGGCCTCTCTTTCCACTGATGGCCAACTAGGACATCTTCTGATACATATGCAGCTAGACAGCCAAGCTCCAGGGGGTAGGATTTCAACACCTTTGGTTAAACAACCCTTTCATAGGGGTTGCATGTTGGATATCCTGTGTTTCAGATATTTCCATTACTATTCACAACACTAGTAAAATTAGAGTTATAAAGTAGCAATGAAATAATTTGTGGTTCTGGTCACCACAATATGAAAACTCATATTAAAGGGCCACAGCATTAGGATGGGTGAGAACCATTGATCTGGAGTTAGGTGAACAAAAGGGAAGGACCTGTTGACTTGGATAAAAGGCTTAGGAACCACAACAAAGTAATTCTTAGGAAAGGAATGTAAGGAACCAAAGTTCATACTACTAAATACATTTTTTAAACTAAAGTTAGTCAACATTTTAAGCATATAAGCTTATTTATTTTACCCAGTAGTCCTTGGAAGAAAATATTAGTATTAACATTACTTATAAAATGGAGAAATCAAGCTCACATGTAAAAATTAGACTGTTTACCCTTCAAATTCACATGTAATGCAATAGCACCCAAATAAATGCTTGAGATTCTCAAAGTGCGACTCTTTTACATGTCTGAGAGGAGTCCCAAAGAAAGAACAATCTCATTTAGAAGGAGGGATGAACAGAGAGATACAGGCAGATTCTAAGCAGAGAAGTGAGCATGATCAAAGCTGGCATGAATAATGAAAAGCTTAAACGTCCGGACAGCAATTGTAAAAATAAGTGTGATATGGCAAGGCGAAAGAGAAGGGGATATATATATATATATATATGTATACACACATACAAATATATATATACATATACATAGAGAGAGAGAGAAGGCTGGATATATATATACACACACACATATACATACATGTATATATATGTATATATATGTGTATATATATATATATATATATGTGTGTGTGTGTGTGTGTGTGTGTGTGTGTGTGTGTGTGTATTGCACCTCAAAGATCTGTATATCAAGTCACAAGATTTGGCTTCAATTCTGAACTTCCTAACTCAACAGATTTGACCTTAATGATGTTTGTTTCCCCTTAAGGTGACACTGACTATCGTGTACAAATGGATCAAAGGGAGGTGAGACCTGCAATTGTTCATAATTATGAAGTTCTTACTGAAGTCCATAGAAGAGGTACTCAAGGTCAGTGGGCTGGAGACAAGCGACTCCAATTTACCAGGCATTTGAGAAGTGAAATGGTCAGGGCTTAGCAAATGCTTACGTGGGGAGAGTGAAAGGAGGGATTAAGTTGATGAAAACTCATGATGTTAAGGCATCTAGCCATGAATACAAGTAAGATGGAAGAGTCATTATCCATGTGAGGAAATTCCAATGATAATGGTAATAATCATCGCCTCTTAATGAGTCTCAGTGCCTCTGATCCTTCTCTGCTTCAATTCATTCTTCATAAGATCTAATTTAACAGATTATTTTTAGTGATGCTACAGTTACTGAAACAATCAAAGTCTACTGTTTGCATTAAAACTTTGTGGGAAAGTAGAAAAGGGGGAAGAAAAGATTAAAGAAACTATCTAATTTCCAACAAGAGCTCTGTGCTTCTGATTCCAAGATATGCACTGCTTGGACTGGAAGCTTCTTAATAAAATTACTATAAGTCTCTAGCTATTGGAACCTTACAATATGCTGAGAGTGATAGTGTTGTGTTTTATTTTTTATTTACTCACAATAGCCCGTTTGCAATCTAACAGGTCTGTTGCATAATTAATCCCCATTTGCCAGGAAACTAAAGATGAAAAAGATCCAGTAACTGATTCAGGGCACATATCTAAAAATTGATATTTCTTCAATTTTTACAGGCTGTCTGAATCCCATTCATTTTTTTTCTGTGTTGTAGCAACATGCCTACTTTTTTGTGAATAAAAACCCCACACATGTGCACATTGCTCTTTTCATTTCTGTGATCAAACATTAAACAAAAACAAGTTAAAGAGGAAGAGCTGGTTTTAGTGTGTGGTTTCAGTATGTGCAGTCCATAGTCCTTGACTCAGTACAGTACACCCAGTCTTGGTGACTGAGTTGATGGATGGGCATCATTACCATATAGTAGGCATGAAGAGTAAAAGGATATAGAAAGGAACAGTAGGCTACCCCAAGGGCATGCCCTCTAACCAACTGCCACCATCCGGGGCCCCATCTCCTGTTTTGTACCACCTCTCACTGTTGTTAATCCACCAAGAGACTAATTTATTTATTTATTCAGATTTCTAGCCATATAATCACCTCTGACCCACTCTTGCAGAGTCATCCATATAGATTGCCTAGGCGTTTCTGATCCCAACAAGTTGGTAATATTAACCCTTGAAAACATTATATACATTCAAATATAATACTATTTTAAACAATACATAAAACAGTCTTATTTTACATTAAAATGTAAGTAGTGATGTTTGACAGCATAAGCAGAAGTTTATTTAGCAAAACAAACCAAGTACACCCGAGAAAGCTTTGGAGGGGACTGACCTGAAGAGAGAAATAGCAGCTCATTAAATTCCATACTACAGATTTTTAAGAAAATGTAAAAAAACTTCATTTGCATTACAATAAAATGGATTTTATTCTGACATTTTCATATGCATATGCCATTATATGCTATTTTTATTCATAATTCTTTCCCACTGAATTCTCCATCCACCTAATGCTTTCTTCCTTTCCTTCCTATGTTCAAATAGTTCTTCCTCCTGCTTTCATGTCATACGAGTAGTAAGTACTCTTCTTATTCTCTTCCCTCCTCCTAGTTCTCCGAATATCTTCTTCCCTCTCATTGCCTTTTTCTTCCTTCAATACCACACACACACACACACACACACACGCACACACACACACACACATAAACCACACACATGCACCTGCACACTTAAAATTGTATTCTGCTTCTGCATACAAAAGAAGATGTTTTTGTCTTTCTGGATAAGGCTTATTTTGGCTAAAATGATAATTTTCTATTCCACCCATTTTCTGCAGATAATTATGATATTTTCTTCATTCTTAAAGATAATAAAAAGAATATACATATATCCATTTTCTTTATTAATTCATCTATTAATAGGCATCCAGGTTTTCATTTCTTACCTATTTTGAATAATATAGCAGTGAACATGCATGTGCATATATCCATGAATAGTATTTCTATAAAATTATATATGTCATTATATTTTATTTGAAAAACAATACCATAATTTTTAAGTACTTACCTCTGGAGAACATTCAAGAAGTGTGGTTTTGTTTCCTGGAAGCTTTGCCACCTATAAAGTTGTATTTAGTGGCCATTATTTCTAAATCCTAAAACCTGAATAGTGCTAAAGATAAAGGATTAATTTTCTCTTTCTACATCTTTTATGTGACTATTTTAAAATCTGACTTGGGTAGCTAGAAATATGGAAGTAAACTAAATGTTTCTTTCTGCCTACTCAAGTGGTTTTAGGCAAATTGCCAAAGATCTTCAAGTTTTCATTTCTTTATATATAAAAGAGAAATGATAGCACTACTCACAGGGCTCCAGGAAGGGGAAAAAGGCATTTGGATGCCTATTCTGCACATAATTAGTGTGCATTCATAATACTGGGTATTTGGATCAATGTAAGAAAGCAAAGAAAAAGTTAGTGTTGACTTAATAGTTTTTAAATGAATTTACTCCAATAAATATTAATAATAAGAGATAGGGAACTTGAAAACTGGATTAGCAGATTACTCATTGGATATGAATTCAGTTCCCATAAACCACATGAAGGATTCTGTCTGTAACTACCATTCCACAGGATCTGTCTTAGTCACTGGTCTGTTCCCAGAAAGAGATAGCATGACCAAGACAACTCTTATTAATGAAAGCATTTAATTTAGGGCTCACTTACTGTTTCATAGGCTTAGTACATTACCATGATGGCAAGGAATATGATGGCATCATGCATGGTAGGCATGGTGCTGGAGCAGTGATTGAGAAATACAATACAATTTTTGAAATCTCAAATCCCACCATCAATGACACAATTCATACTTATCAATCCTTCTAATCTGTTCAATTAGTGCCACTACCTGGTAACTAGCTGTTCATATATATGAGCCTATGGAGTCCATTCTTATTCAGACTACCAGAGCATTCAACATACTCTTTGGCCTCAATAAACATTACCCACAGTGGTGTGCATATGCGCATGCAGATACACAAACACATAATTAATTAATTAGTTAATTAATTAATTAAAGGAATATGAAATACACAGTTTGTATGATTGAATGTCAAACTTTCAATGAAGAAGTTAGAAAGAAGAGAACTTACAGGTATCTAATATAGGCATGTGGCCAATGATGGTGCTATAATAGGCCCTAGACAATGTTTATATTGTCCAAAGAAGAAATTAATGTATTCAGTGTGAATTATTTTGAGTTTGGGATGCTAGAGAAAGAAACAGAGTAGCATATGGATATTTGAATTGAAAACTCACTCAAGAAAATGTGTAATATTGTTGTCAATGAGAGTGAATTATTGTGAGGAAGACCGCATAGAGTGGGGAAATGTGTTCAACAATGATTAAAAGTTAAATACCTGTCTGGATGTGTAGCACAGTTGGTATAGTTCTTGCTTGTCATACAGAAAGCCCTGTGTTCAATCTTCAGCAGCCCTATAAGAGTTATTGTGGTTTCTCATACTCCTAATTCTAGACCCGAGTCCAGAAGTTCACAGCTTCTCCATTATTATCAACTACACAATGAATTCACTTCTAGAAATAGTATACCCTTATAGGGTTTGTAAGGCATCTAGCACAAGGAGCCCCCCCACCCCCGACTCCCCAACCATACTGGCTTCTGCAATCCATCTAGGTTGCTTGCCAGACGTAGTTGATATGATTCTATTCCTGAAGGCACAACATACTTTGGATACAAGGAAATCAAGTTGAAAACAAGTTAGAGGACCCCTCTCTCTTGGCTGGCTTTTCTACTCCTAGATGATGATGTGATTTTCTTTAAAAGAAAAGGAGAGAATAAATACAAGCCAGCTGAGGAGGAAGTGAGAAAAAGCAATGGTGGCTGGGGAAGAGCAAGCAATTCATGCAGGATGGGGTCAATGAGACCTGGAAGTTTTGACTCCATGTTTGCTTAAACCCCACCGCTGATCATTCAGAATGAGAATAAATACTGAACATTTCAGGCAGGGCAGATGAAACTTGTGGCTATTTAAAATATATGTCTTACATATATTAATATTGCCATCTATGGGTGAGCTTGTGTTCTGCTTACTCTCCTCCCCACTCTCTCTTATCCTCCTCCCACTCCTGCTAGCCCCCCTTTCTCCACCTTATATCTCTTTTTTATATTCATGATTTTTTATTTTGTTTTATGTCCCACTGATTTTAACTAAGGCCATCTGTGTGGCCATGTGTTTGAAACTATGCAGCAGAGCCTGGTGGGCTTACCAGTAAGTACACAACTAGGTACTCTGCCTCTTCCTCTGTCATAATCTATTAATTGCCAATAGTTCAGCAGTAAGTGGTAAGACCACATGATATGCTTGTCTTCACCCATTGCTGAATTTTGGCTGGGTCAAATGCCAGTAAATTCATCTACTGTGGGTTCACAAGTGCTGTGACCATGCTGTTCTTAGAAGAGAATATTAAATAGCCTCTAGGGCTTTTGTTATGCTTTCTGACCCCCTATTTCATAACGATCTCTGAGAATTAGAAGGGGTCAAATTAAATGTCATATAAATGGCCGATCCCTAAAATTACTACTTACTATCAACTTCTTGTACAGCCATGGGTCTCTACATTCATCTGCAAACAAAACCATCTCTGATCATACCTAGACGCAACCTTTGTCTGTGGATATAAACATAGATATTTAGAATGCAGTTTGATACTATGTCAGTTAAGACACACAGTAGTAGTAGGTAGGTTCCCTCTAGTCCTAAGACCTCCTCAGTAATGGGCTTTTAACTGGGTTTACAGAACCAGGCATAGATTACCTGGTATAAAACACACCTCATATCCAACCAGAGAGTTGATTAATCCCATATGAGTTCTGCCACCATTGCACCAGTGAGCATGTATTTCCTGGAAGACTGGTATTGTAATTCAAAGTTCACAGTATCATAAGTGCCTTTACTCTTTCCAGCCACCTACATAACACTATTCAGCAGTATGAAAGCCAGCCAACAGAGAGGGCTCTTCTAGCTTGGTTTCCACTTGATTTCTTTGTATCTTACATCCAAAGTATGTGGTATCTTTGGGAATAGGATCATATCAACTATGTCTGACAAGCAACCAGGAGAACCTACATTGTTTGGGGGACTTCTTGGGACTCTGTGATTTCCAAACCCTATAAAGCTATAACACTCTGGAACTGGAGTATTGTTTGGTGACTCACTACTTTATGACCAGTACTGTCTAGCAAAGTGGGGGTATTTTTCTTTTCATTTGTATTTTTTAATTGGGGTAGAAGATACTAGGTTTCTGTGTGGTATTTTTTCATGCACCCTTCATTTTGCCTAATCAATCTAATCTGCCCACACATTTCATCTCTCCTGTTACCTCACACCTGTACACGTACATCGTTCCCTGGCTAGTTTTCTCCTTCTCTACCTTCATTCTACCTGTGAGCTGCACCCTCTTCCACTAAGGCAACTCACACCATTGTCCCCTTACTCCTATCCCAGATACTCCTATCCCGGAACTCCAAGTTAGATTCACAACATTAAATTGATATGCATGAGAAATAAATGGAACATTTGTCATTCTGGGCCTGGGCACCTCACTCAGGGTAACTTATGTTTCCCAGTTTCATCTATTTACCTAAAAAAAAAAATCTATAATTTTGGTTTTGTTCGAGCTGAATAAAATTTCATTGTATATAATAATATACCACATTTTCATTATGTATTCAGCAGCTTATAAGATCCATGTGGATTTCATCTCCTAGCTATTGTTAATAGAGTTGTAATAAACATAGATGTGCAAGTGTCTCTATAGGAGGGTACAAATTCCTTTGGGCATACATCCAGGAGTGATATGGCTGGGTCATATGATAGTTCTATTTCTCTTTCTTTGAGGAAGTGCTAGATTATTTTCAAAGTGGCTTCACCGGTTTCCAGGACAACCGACAGTATGCTTCCTTTTTCCCATGTCCATAGCAACAGGTAAGGAACACATTTTATAGTCATAATCAAAGGAGCAAAAGTTTATTTATATCCACGTATAAAGCTGACATACAGAGCTAGTAGAAAGGAAACACGCTTCAGTCATAACTCATGGTCAACTCTGACAAGGTACAAGGACTTCTTGATTTTTCACACAGTGGCTGCATGTTCACCAGCTGTATAAATACAACTTCCAAAGCCCTGACAATGGCCACAAATGGGTTCTATTTTTCATTTTATAAAACAAGAACTTGGTAACTGCTAAATAGAAAATGTTGACAGTTAGACAAAAAAGACTTGGACTGGCAGCTCAGGAAAACACTACTGGTATTCCAAAGGCTCTGAACTGGAGGCACCTCAAGACGTGAGGTAACTCCATAGGGATAAGGGATTCTGTTAGGAGGCTGGCTCCTAAAATGTCAGCTTTCATTTCTTTGTCTCATCTTTTACTAGAGGTCAATCCTGATACCATAACACTTTTCTTTTTCTACTTGGCCCATGGTCTCTTCAGTGATAGTTCTGAACACACCTTTCTCTTAAATCTTAAACATGGTACAATACCCAGCTGTTATTTTCCTGACACTGACTTCTGTGTATGTCTCTTACTCAGTCTTCTAATTCCCCAAAACAACAGAATGGGATGGGTGTGGGGGGGTGTTATGTGTCTGTCTGTCAGTCTACCTATTCCTGTAGGTGTATATGCACAGAAACATACAAATTAACATTTTCATATAAATGACCATTTAAAATATTCAGGGTCGTCAGTCCTTGCTGCATTCCCTTCGCAGTCGTCTGGAATCCTGTTACTTGGCGGCCTCTGCGTGCATGCGCAGACATGGCTTCAACCAACTATACCCAATAAGATACTCAAAGCTACGGGGCCTATCTTACCCAGCCTGGGCAGGGCTACTCCCAACAAAGTAGTCAGACCAATGGCCAGCAGAGTTACAGTGGTTATGGCCAATCAGCTGACACTTCAGGGATATGGCCAGAACAGCTATGGCCTTCTTATGGACAGACCCAAACCACAGGCTATGGAACTCAGCTCCCCAGGGATATGGTTCCACTGGAGGCTATGGAAGCAGCCAAAGTTCCCAATCTTCTTATGGGCAGCAGTCCTCCTACCTTGACTATGGCCAACAGCCAACTCCTAGTAGCACCTCAGGAAGTTATGGTGGCAGCTCTCAGAACAGCAGCTATGGGCAGCCCCAGAGTGGAGGTTATGGTTAACAGTCTGGCTATGGTTGGACAGCAGCAAAGCTACGGACAGCAACCAAGCTCCTGTAACCCACCTCAGGATTATGGACAACAGAACCACTACAACAGCAGCAGTGGAGGAAGTGGAGGGGGTGGTGGAGGCAACTATGGCCAAGATCAGACCTCTATGAGTGGCGGCGGTGGTGGTTATGGCAATCACGACCAAAGTGGTGGCAGCGGTAGTGGCTACGGGGGAGGCCAGCAGGATCGTGGGGGCTATGGCAGAGGTGGTGGAGGTGGTTACACCCGAAGCAGTGGTGAATATGACCCCAGAGGCTGTGGAGGTAGCCAAGGAGGCAAAGGCGGCATGGGAGGAAGTGACCATGGTGGCTTCAATAAAGTTGGTCCTCGGGATCAAGGATCTCGTCATGATTCTGAGCAGGATAATTCAGACGAAAATACCATCTTTGTGCAAGGCCTAGGTGAGAATCTTACAGTTAAATCTGTGGCTGACTACTTCAAGCATATTGGAATTAAGACAAATAAGAAAACTCGACAGTCTATGATTAATTTGTATACAGACAGGGAAACTGGCAAGTTGAAGGGTGAGGCAACAGTTTCATTTGATGACCCACCTTCTGCTAAAGCAGCTACAGACTGGTTTGATGGTAAAAAATTCTCTGTAAATCCTATTAAAATTTCATTTGCTACCCTCATAGTTGACTTCAATCAGGGTGGTGGAAATGGTCGTGGAGGTTGAGGGCGAGGAGAAACATGGGCCGTGGAGGCTATGGTGGTGGCCTTCCCCAGTGAAGGTGGTGGGGGTGGAGGACAGCAACGAGCTGGGGACTGGAAGTGTCCTAATCCTACATGTAAGAACATGAAGTTTTTCTCTTGGAGAAATGAATGCAACCAGTGCAAGACACCTAAGCCAGATGGCGGAGGAGGGGGACCAGGAGGCTCTCCTATGGGGGAAACTATAGAGACGATCTACGTGGCAGAGGAAGATATGACCAGGGCAGCTACCAGGGCCGAGGCGGGACTGTGGGGGCTTCAGAGGGGGCCGGGGTGATGGGAACAGAGGAGGTTCTGGAACTCTTACTGTACCCAGTTTTACCCTTGTTATTTTGTAAACTTACAATTCAGGATCGCTCATGGATATTTGGTGTGTTTGTGTTTGTGTGTGTGTGTGTGTGTGTGTGTGTGTGTGTGTGTGTGTGTGTGTGTGTGAGAGAGAGAGAGAGAGAGAGAGAGAGAGAGAGAGAGAGAGAGAGAGAGAGAGAGAGCCCTAATTATAACCATATCTCTGGTTCACATTAAAAACCATCATTTTAGTTTTAAAAAAGTATTCAGGGTAGAGCAATATTTCAATCAATAAAACACTTGTCACAAAAGCCTAAGGACCAGAGTTCAGATTTCCAGCATCCACAAAGTAGCCAGGCATTGGGGAAGCAGAACAAGGGTCCCTGAGTCTTACTGACCAGTCAGGCTAGACTAATTGGTAAGCTACAGGTTTACTTAGAGACTCTTTCTCAAAAGTAAGCTATTGAAGAAAATACCCCATGTTGAATTGTATCCCATGCATGTGAATGCATGTGTTATGTGTTATATGTGTGAATATACACCCCCAAAACAGGTATATACATGTGATGTGATATATATATATATATGGCTTAACTCCCTTTTCCTTGAACCAACTGCCATCCAAGATTAGTTACTGACTGTGACTGTTTCCTAGTTACTGGAGCTGAGGATGAATTCCACGTCAAAGGATATATATGAATCATGGGCAAATTTGTAGACAGGCCACAAGACAAAATTATCTGTATTAAGTATTGACAGCAGCCATAAGGAAATACCCCTGAGTAGATGTCTAAAGCAACACATATTTGTTATCATACATTTTTAGATTAGAAATGCTGAGTTATAGCCAGAGCAGTGCTGGAGAGCTCCCCCAGTTGGCCCCCCAAAAAAAAAACCAAAAAAAAAACAAAAACCAAAAAACAAAAACAAAAACAAAAAAAAACCCAAAAAACAAACAAACAAACAAACAAACAAAAAACACAAAAACCAGCATGCTGAGCAGCTCAGCTACCACTTAGGCCCAGATCTAGGGCTCTGAGTTGACCCACATCAAAATCTTTATCAACTGTGAATGTTTGGGATCCATGAAAGGGCCAGTCCTACTGATCCAAAGCTGCAGCATCTCCATGACATGGGGGGGGGGGGGGAGAACAGAATAATTGAGAGGAGGCTTGGTGAGGATCCAATATCAGTGGTGTCACAGAAGCCAAAGATATCAAACCATACTACTGACTCATTGCACTGAACGTGTATGTGGATATAGGATGTGTGGATATAGGAGTGCACTATGGGAAACACTGTGAGATACTTTAGCTTCCACAATGAGATGTTTTTCTAAGTTTTGTGGGGTTTTGGTGAGGTTGTATGTTTGTTTTGTGTGTGTCTTCTACTTTGGGGGAAGGTGACAAGAATGAATGGTATCTATGAGGAGACAGAGACATAGGCAGGCCTGGGATACATGATGTGAGTTCACAGACAATCAAAAAAAAAGTTTTTAAAAAGTAATAAAATAAAAAAGAATACTGGGATAAATGTAACAGTTTAGGAGTGTGTTGTTTCTTTCTGGAGCTTAGCTAGAAAGTCACGTGTCTTTTCCGATTGTGTCAGCAGTTGTAGGCTGGGCTTCTATGGCTGCCTCACTTCCTTCTTCAAAGCCAGCAATATAGGGTTTGGTTCTTCTCATGTTATAATTTTCTTGATAGATCACTGTGTCAGACTGCAGCCAGGAAGTGCTACCAGTTTTTAAGGTCTCACCCATATCAATGGGTTTAACTCCCAGAGACAAGCCATGCATTTGTCTACATTTCAAGGCACATAATCTTAATCATAGCTAACAAGCCTATTTACCAAGTAGGGTAAAATAATCATATACTTTTAGGCTTGGAGTATAGGCTCTCATTTGGTCCAGTTTGTAGTCTTCTGCTACTGATGACTTTTGGTTTTCCTGTGTGTGTTCTCACTTGAAGTTATGCTTGAGCCTGGCATTCAACTGAATGAACATAAGTTTGTATCCAGGAATAAAGACATACTTCCATGGGATGTTTTCCTCTCATAGGACAAGTTTTTAATCATTTGTGTCAGTGGGAGGAACAATCAGACTACTAGGTTCAGGTGCCTGCTGTTTTGAGGATTTGGCTAATAAAGCCATTTTGCGAATAGTAGGGGAACTTGGAGTCATTTGAACACTGCACAATTGTCAGCTCTGGTAGGAGTTGTATCAGGCACTGCCTCTCTCTGGGTTAAGCAGAAGGACTCGTGACCTCAGTAGGTTCCTTTGCCAAGACAACTAGTAAGAAATGCCAAGGTCATTTGTTCAACAGTTTGGCTTGCTACCCTGCTCCAACTAGCCAGTGCCTGCATAACTTGAAGAAATACGTACATAAGTAGTTGGGCAGTGGTATCTGTGGAGGATTGATTACAGGTTCCCATGCGAATATTAAATGCCAGAGTGCACTTTATAAATGGTAGAATGGAAGAACTTAGGCTCTTTTGCCTATGAACATGGAATCATCTATAGGTTGCTTAAAATAATTATTTAAATATAAATGTTACTAGATAGTTATCAAACTATATTATTTAGAGGATTATAACAAGAAATATATATGTATATATGATCTATATAGAAGCAACTAAACACTATTTTCATTTTGTATGTATGTGTGTGTGTGTGTGTGTATGTGTATGTGTGAGTGTATGTGTATGTGTGTGTGTGTGTGTGAATGTGTGTTTGTGTATTGTGGTACGTGAGTGTGTGTTGCAAGTGTACATGTATGATATATGCACATAATGTGCAATGTCCATGCTGGGAGCTCAGAGGTATCCTCTTCTCTCACTCTCTGCTTCATGGCCTGAATTATTTCACTGAATCTGGATCTAAGTTGGTTACCAAAGAACCACAGTGGTCCTCCAGTCTCTACCCACTTCACATCTGTGTGATTACAGGCACAAAAAAAATACCCAGAATTGTATGTGGCTTCTAGGTATCTGAACGTAGCTCCTACTACTTCCCTAGCACTCAGTCTTATCCATGACCCATCTCCCCACAGAAAAATATTTCTATCCCACTCCACAACTGTTGGTTCTAAAATGCAATGTAAATGTTAGACTGCCGCTATGTGCCAGTGAACAATTAGCATGACAGTATTTGAAAGTGTTAAAAAATTACCTTAGGACATAAGTATCATTTTCTTCAGATGTTTATTATTTTTCCTTTCAAAATCTCACACAGACATTACTTCTGCTATGAAAATGTACATGATTGCCTTCATCTAATAGGATAGGGCTCTCATTAGCTACTCTAGTTATTCACTCACTCAAGTATCCCTGAAGGCTTGAGGCAAACCTATGGTATGGAAAATTCTTATTTTTAGAAAATGACACATTTCCTTACAATAATCTTATATTTAGGGTGCGTTTTAGTCCATTTACCGTTGGGTTAATAGAATCCCCAAGTAGAGGAATTTATGGGGAAGATCAGTTTATTTTGGCTTATCACTTTATTTAAGCTGGGATATCTAAGAACACATTATCAGCCAGGGCCCTAAACTGTTTCATCTCACAGAGGAAAGCTGAAAAGCAGCCAGACGAAGAGAAGAGACAAGCTCAGAGGAGAAGGGGATGGGAGTGAGGGGAAGGATAATGGGGGGTGGGGGGCGCCTGGGAGTGAGGCAGTGAACAGGGTGCAAAATGAATAAGTAAAAAAAGTAAATAATTTTTTTAAAAGGACAAGCTTGAGTAATTGCAACCTGATATTGTTACAACATACCCACACCCTCAACAAAGGCTTTTGTCTGTGGGGAAACCCTGCTAATTAACCTCAAAGTCTACCACAACCAGATAGCTCATCTTGAGCTCGGCACAAAATGAAGGACTCCCTTTACCAGCAGGGCTTCCCCTTTTCTGACCTTGTCTAGGGAGCCAGAACCAGCACACCCTCTATCTGGAAGAGCTCAAGTCGTTCTTGGCACTGGGCAAGTTCAACTTTCTCTTTTCCCTTTCCTTTTCACGACTCCCCAACCCCCTCCCCACCCCCAAAAGAACCTGCCTATTCAGTACCTGAGAATCCTGGAATGTCTCTCCATGTAAATGAGGTAGTCACAGACCTTTAAAATTCTAGGTAGTGATTTTCATTTACCCTGAAAACTCCTTCCCACTCTCCAAGGTCCATATAAACCCCTGGTTTACCCCAATTAAATGTATACAAATAAGCCCTCCCCAATAAAGGTTTGCAGACAAGCTGAGCTCATCTAAGAGAGCTGCTTCATTGAAGAACATCAGAGATATCAGAGAAAGCCTTCACCTAAAAGAACTGTAACACTGAGATCCTTGAAGAAGGCCTCACTCTCCCCTGAACCCTGGTACTCACTCCCAGCTGTACCAGGATCCTGCAGATCTCCACCCTGCAGATCTGGGCTCTGCTTCATCCTTCTAGCCTGGTGTGATGCAGTGTCAGGACACCCTGACAGAAAGGAAGCTGGGGAAGCAAAGCCATAGCTGGACACCAAAAGGCATACCACATTTATCTTTCTTAAAGCCATATTGCTATTTAAAGACCCACCTTCCAATAACCCTATAATGACAATTATATTTCAGCTTGAAGTTGTGGGGATCAGAAGTCCACATTCATAGCATTAGAAAAAGAAATACAGAAAATAACCAAGATAAATAAGATAAACAGAAAATCAGCCAGTACATTCACTCTTGTGACACAATCAAAAATTAAATGCCTCAATTATGCAAGAAGAAGTGCTTGCTTTGTGGAATCTTCCAGACAGTTAGCAAACTCCACTGGAGCCTAAGTCATGCTTGACACATTGATAAGGCAATGTCATATGATGTACCTCCTGAGACGCCAATAAGCTCGGGACAATAATAACTTTTTTTAAAGCCAGAACATAGATAAAAACAGTGTATATGAGAAAGAGCTGCATGATGACAAGAATAACCTAAAGTACCCTGGTGGCAGAAAGCAGGGCTCTGAAGAGAACCCCTCAGACCAACTATGAGGGTAATGTGTGATGCTGAAGCTCCTATGCTGAAAATTTGCCATTTTTGTGAACTTACAGAAGCAGTAATGGCTACCTGAGATAGTCCTGCAAACCACAAGATAGGTACTCAACAATGGATGTAGCTGGATTTGTATAATAAGTAGTAAACTATATTATAATTTCATTATTATTTACTAAAGGGTACAGAATCAGACATAGTTTTCTGTCATCAAACCCAGTCTTTCTTTTCTTTGCTTCTTTTATCCCCTCCTCTTTTTCCTGCTGCCAGGGACTATACACACAGGCTTGGGGAAGCTGAACAACCACTACTATGAAGTTGTTTTTCCAGGCCTCAGTGTCTGATGTCTCCAGCCTGGATAAACTGTACTTTTCCATTCTTTCTCACGGTCATCTTTTCATGCCTTTCCCAGCTCCCTCTCTCTGTCTTTGCATTTCTCCCCCACCTTCTCTTCCTCCTCCCTCCCCTTTCTTCTTCTGTCCACCAATATGATTTTATGTGCATGTAGTAATGTTTCTAATTAGAATGAGGAACAGAGTTGATAAACCATGTTCTAATCTCAGGGAAAATATTGTTTATATTTTCAATGCACCTTGTGGGGCCAATAAATATGGAGCAATATGAGAAAGAAGTATAAACTGGTCAGAAAAATACTGTGACAAAGAAAAAGTCCAACCTAAATGTTTTGAAATTCTAGAAACAAACAATCTCACTTCTACTTTAAAAATGAGAGATTCTATCCACAAGACAAAGCAAAATTGTGTAAAGAATAACAATAACTGACCATACTGCAGACTGTATCCCATATTACAGACTGTCTTTCATAATGTGGATTGTACTCCATATTGCAGAGTGTACTCTACCAAGCACTTCAGATGGATTGCCTTTCTTAATCCTCTTTCCTTTGTCTCTTAGAGATGGGGGACTGATACTTTTCACTATCCATCAAGAGGATGAGGCATGATAGGTACATTTGGGAATAAATGTAAAGGGAATTTTGGTAACTCAAATCCTGGTAGCTAAGGCTGGGAAGGCAGAATTCTGTTAGTATATTGGGATAGCATCTAGTTCTTTCCTTAGAAGGACATGAAAATAAGTCAAGCAGGATATGCATATAAATACATGCATAGACTCCATCCTTGGAGCTCTGAGGTCTTAGAGGCTAGTTTGTTTTGCATTCAGGAGTCAAATAGAGTGAGTTTTTAATTTTGTCCTAACTACTGCCTGCTTGAGAGACTCCTAGCACTTACTGCATCTCTCCAAACCATACTTTTCCACGCAAAGTATACAATTATGTCTTTTTCCAGGATTACTGTAAAGATTGAGATGAAGTATAAGACACATCTGTCACACAACAGAAATTCAACTAATGTGAAATGTCAAAAATTCTGCCTGCTCCAAGGTTTGTTGCAAAGCTTATATAAATCACCCAGACTGCATTTGACAGCTGTTGGGACTTGCTAAATGCTGGCTCCCCTTCTCACCTGGTAGACATTGTCACGAAGCAGGTAGGGGGTTTTCTGAGCAGCTGGGACTCATAGCATTGGAAGCTACAACTGTAGCTCCCTGAGGCATCTGGGGTCTACTCAAGTCCTCAGGCTTCATCAAGATGCCCACTGGAGACTGCTGGAGGGGAAGCCTCAGGAACACTCCCTGCTCCTCCTTCCTTGTGGGCTTCCTGAATTCCACACAACCTGACTTTCGATCTGCAAAGTTTAGCACAAACCTCTTTCTTCTGAATGCAAATATCACCGCACTGCTCTGTGTCCATATTTGGCAGGGTTCTTTTTTATTCTTTATTTACTTTAATTTTCTTAATATATTTAAACTGGGGACTGAACAAAGCTGTGCATGTCCTTTTGTACTTCAAAATGCTGGATATGAGGATAGGATCAAAATGAGTTTCTGTACTCTTAAGTTAGCACGTGCTTCCTTATTCTGCATTTCCTTATCCTGAGGCTTCTGGGTTCAAGGGAGGCTGCTTGTGATAGCAGAAAGAGACAAAGAGAAAGAGTATTCGTGTACACTTTTCCTTTAAGTTGTTTTAGTTAATTCTTGCAGGAACTCCATGGATAGATAGGCAGTTTAAATCGGCTTCTCTAATGTCATTTAGCCAAGAGAGATAGTCAGAATTTTAAAAGAAGCCCTTTGTACTTCAAGTATTCATGCTAAAACAAACCATGATGAAGCTTCACCTCTAAAAGAATTTTACTAATGAAGAAGCTGAATCCCAGGCAAATTATGTACTAAGGATCATACTGAGTAGCAGGCCACAGAATTGACATTTGGCTAAATACTAGCTCCCTGATCCCAAACAGTACATCTCCATATTTATCTTTCTTTTTAGTTTTGTGACTATTTGTCATTACGATATGAAGAGTAAAAGTTAAGTTTCAGTAAAAGAAACAGATAGTTAAAATGAAGGTGCCCGGGCCTTAGCATGACCAAAGTCTACAGAACACAACACATGAACACATCAATCACCTAAATGGGGGTGACAATATATCAAGCACTAGGTGTCCTAGAAAATATGCCTAAATGCACTGGGACAACATATAAAGAAATATAGCATTGGAATGACTGTTCTGAACATAACTGGCAGCTATGATGTGTTAGAGGATCAGACAGTATGTTGGAAGTAGATAACATTGCAACTGGATTTTGAGCACAGGTAGAAAGCTGGTATAATATTTCTGAATGAGACAGAAAAGTAAAATATACCAGGGACCAGTAAGCAATGGAGACACTTGGAACAGGATGCTGAGGTGAGAAGAAAACTGTACATTTCAACACAAGCCTCCCAGAACAGAAATTGCTTGAAACAATTCAAGCAAAGGGCACTATGTTTTAGCTTTTGTTTGCTTGTTTGTTTGTTTGTTTGTATTGGATAACCCATTAGAGGGCTATTAGTCATCCTGGGGTTGACTAATTCTCCCTCACTTAGCATTCCTTAGATGCTATAGTTCTTTGTCTAGGGATGGAGCCCAGTGAGATTATTTTTTTCCTCTCCATATTTCAAATCTAGTCTATTGGTGTTGTTCTTGTTGAGATCTTCTTTGGGCAGCCATGTTGAGGTTCCTGCCCTTTCTAGGAGACATAGCAGAAGTTTTAAAATGCCCTTTGCTATGTAGAGAGTTCAGGGATGTGTGTAGATGTGAGAGGAAGTGTAAGGGAGTTGTTCTGATATATACATATATATGTACATCTTACACGCATTCGCAACCGGCCAGGAAAGACGCAACAAACCGGAATCTTCTGCGGCAAAAGCTTTATTGCTTACATCTTCAGGAGCCAGAGAGCAAGAGCGCAAGAGTGCAAGAGAGCAAGAGCAAGAGCTCTATTGCTTACATCTTTAGGAGCCAGAGCGCAAGAGCGCAAGAGTGCAAGAGCCAGAGCAAGAGTGCAAGAGAGAGAATAGCAAAACCCCGTCCCTTTTAAGGAGAATTATCCTCCGCCTAGGACGTGTCACTCCCTGATTGGCTGCAGCCCATCGGCCGAGTTGTCGTCACGGGGAAGGCAGAGCACATGGGGTGGAGAACTACCCTTGGCACATGCGCAGATTATTTGTTTACCACTTAGAACACAGGATGTCAGCGCCATCTTGCAACGGCGAATGTGAGGGCAGCTCCCCACATGTACATACTTACATATATTACATACACACACACACATATAAATACTAATGAAAGAGGATTGTGGCTTAATGTTAGAATAGAAATGAGAGGGCAGAGAACAGAAAAATAAATTTGAAATTTATGCTTCAGACACAGAAAAACAATCAAAGAAGGCAAGAATTTAAATTTTGACTTGTAAATAATTTTTTGTACACAGTCCTAGAACAGTGACTCACAGATCATAGATGCTTATTGAATATTGGTTGAAGAAATGAATGAACTGTGAAAATGGAGGAAATAAAAAGTGTATTAACAAGAATGACTTAAATTTTGAATTAATCAGTTATTTGCTTGTTTATGCTATTTACTGGAGAATTTAGGGAAGTTGAGAATGCATGCAACAGTTGTTAGTCATAATATGATATCTGAAGTGCACCTTCGACACCCAAGTAGAAATACTAAGTAATAATTTAGCATATGAGTCTGTAGAATTAAAAGCACAAATGTGGGGAGTGTCGGTAGAAAGCAATAGGATGCTTAGGACTGGTCCCTAAACTCTGTGTTTATGAGTGAGAGAGAGGAAAATGTTGGACAGATTAAAAAAGTTTGAAATGGAAGTACTTTTTGACTGTCTGGATCCATGCTTTGAGCCATGTAAGATAAGAACTACTATTTTTATAGTATGCATAATAGTAGAGATGATAATCATAATAATCCTAATAATTTGGAGGGTGTAGGAATTGGAATCTAGGACCTTGTACACTCTAGGCCAGTACTCTACTACTAACCTGCATTTCCATCCCTGTCATTAATGTCATAATGCTGTCATTAACCAAGCACTTAATCCACTACCAACACACACCCTAGATCTGAGATTTTCAGCCTTCCTAATGCTACAACACTTTAATACACTTCTCCATGTTGGGGTGATCCCTTCCCATAAGATTAATTCATTGCTACTTCATAAATAGAATTTTGCTACTGTTACGAATCATCATGTAGATATCTAGTGACTGGATATCTGATATGTGACCAACAAAGAAGTCATAATGCACAGGTTGAGGTGATGTATATGTTCACACACTTAATTCATATAACATGTCTGTGGGATGCACTCACTTTTCAGTTAGGGAAATGAAGCTCCCAAAGATACAGACTTCTTTGAAGGCTATGTAACTGTTAGATAATGGGAAATGTTATGCAAACTCAGCACATCTCTGTAGAGCTTACTTTCTTGGCCTTTATTCTGTAGAACATATAAAGATGGAAAAATGACCATAAGAGTTAGCTTTCCAAAGATCGCTGATGGATGTGACAAAATCATCAAGAAATGCCAAAAAGGATAACTTGATAAAATAATGTGAGCTAAGAAGGGGAAATGATTGTGTAAGACAAATCAAAAAACAAAACACAACAAACAAACAATAAAACTACATTACTATGGAAGAGAGCAGAAGCAAGAGCCAATAATTAGAAGAGAATGTAAGATGTTTAAGGGCGATGGTTCACTGTGTTTAGATGAATGATAGAAGACAATTTGTATAAAGTGTTAGGGAAAATTCAGTAAAGAACCAAAAATTGATGCTACAGAGGTACAATTACAGAAGGAAAAATCCCAGAGAAGTTAAGAGAGGATAGATCCTGGCCTGAAAAGAATTCACTTTAGAATAAAGTTGAGGCCACCCATTCTAATGTGAGACCAGGAATGAATGAGCTTCTGTTGAGTGAGAAGTGGTGCCTAGGGAAGGAGCAGAACACTCCAAGATAGGAAAGCCTCTGTGTTCACCACTGAGTTAGCACAATGGTTGACGTGTAGTAGGTTAAAACCTTCTGGAATGATGCAATTGTAAAGGCTCAATGTGCAAAACGTGTAAAGCTCTCAGCCTGAGAAGGAAAAACAGATGTGTTAAAAGAAGGGGACTGGCTATTGACATCAACTCAAACAGCAAAGAGAGTCTTCTCTGCTATGGACTCCCTTTGTAAATGTAGTAAACATTACATACTTTGTAGAGTCTGTAAAATCTATAAAGGTCATTACCGGAACCAATTTGGGAGCGTTGCCAGGCCCCACACTGCAAGAAAGCAATCGCACCAATCCCTGAGCCAGAAACTCACTAATCCCCAAGCTTGACACAGAAATCCACTGAACCCTGTGTTCTCCATGCTCAGGACTTGAAATTCTCCTAACCCCCATCCTGGAAAACTCTATCCTGAAAAGCTCTGCCCCCACCCCACTAAGAAATCCTAAATAAGCCCTGCCTTCTGCTTAGTTTGTTGATGTTTCTCTCCTGAGCAGAGGCAACCCCCTGCCCTGCTGGCTTTTTCCCTCCTGCTCTATCTCTTATGTGAGGTTTGTTGTGTAGTGTAATTTTGTGGTATTCCTTGGCTTCCTACTGCCAGGATACCTTTCCTTTCAGAGTTGCAACACTTACAAAGGGTAATAGAATCACTGGACTTTCTGGAATACTCATTGGAATTTTTACTAATAGTATTAAAATTAAGACCAGACAATGGAGCCATGAATATCTTCAGGAATATTTAATTGTTTCAGCCCAAAAATAGAGGTTGTGGATAGGTAAATTTAAATCTGGTTAGGTTATCCTCCCACCCCCCAGAGAGTGGATAGAAGAGAAGTAACTATGTTCGCATACAGTTTGTACAATGTTGTGCTATGGCATCAAGCAGACAATGATGGAACTGGGAAAAGAGAAGATGGTATGAGTAGAGACCAGAGGTGGGAAACAGGATGCTGATGAAGACTTGGAAAGCTAGAATGGAGGTATAAATCAAAGTTGATAGCTCTTCACTGAAGGAGTGACACACGTGAGAGACCAGGAACATTTTTGGTGCTGCTGAAAAGGTAGACACTCAACCTTGATAAACATCCCAGTCAGGTATGGCTACATCTTGGTCTGTGAGTGGAAGAAGAAAGCAGCGTCTACTGTGACTGCACTGGGAGCGGATTCGCAGGGACACTTTGTAAGAATTTGATACCTCTTTGTTGGTCAAAGCTTGTCACAATGATGCAACGTGTCAGCACTGTTGACAGCTGTATTTGTCACTGCTGGCCTGGATATACAGATTCCCCATATGAGATAGACAAAAATTAATGTAGGAGGAAACCCTGCCAAATTGGGGGGAATGTGCTAAGCTGTCCTCAGAGGATCAATGGGGACACATTGCAGGCCTGCCTTCCTCCTTCAACCACCTGGGAGCCTCAGGCCATGTTTGTATCTGTTAGCCTGGATTCACAAAGCCAGTTCCAGGACAGCCAGGGATACAAACCTGCCAAGAAACCATGTCTTGAAAAACAAAACAAAACAAAATATCGTATACTAGTTGTTTACAAAATGTATTTTCTATTAATTCCAAATAATATATATTGTAAGCCAGGATGGCAGAATGATTGGGCTCTAGTGAGGGTACTCTTCTGAACTGGCTTCTCACATGACCATTCCTCTGTGTGTACTTGACACAGGAAGAAGGAAAGAAGAGAAGGAGAGAGGAAGACAGATTTTTTTTTCCTATTAGTACTCTACTAATCCTTTATAAAAGGCCCCATCTTGGCTGGGTGGTGGTGGCACACACCTTTAATTCCAGCACTTGGGAGACAGAGGCAGTCAGATTTCTGAGTTCGAGGCCAGCCTGGTCTACAAAGTGAGTTCCAGGATAGCCAGGGCTATACAGAAAAACTCTGTCTCCAAAAACCAAAAAAAAAAAAAAAAAAAAAAAAAAAAAAGCCCCATCTTCATAACATAATCTAAACTTAATGAGTTTCACCAAAATAATGATAGATAGATAGATACATAGACAGATGATAGATAAATAGATGAATTAAAACCACTGTTGGTTTATCCAGGCAGTGGTAGTGCACACCTTTAGTTCCAGCACTTAGGAGACAGCAGTAGATGGATCTTTGCACAGTCAAGGCCAGCTTCATTGGTCTACAGAGCTAGTTATAGGGCAACCAAGTGTACACAAAGAAACCCAGCCTCAAAAAGAGATAGATAGATAGATAGATAGATAGATAGATAGATAGATAGATAGATAGACCTACTAAGATAAAAAAAAAAAACGTTCCAAAGGTTCCATCTTCAAATATCACATAGAATAATAATGGCAACATAGAAACTGGATAGTGGTAGAGAACCAATAATGTCTTTGGGAACAACAGTAGAAGGGCTCAAACACTCAGTGCATCCCAAATGGGATGGAGCAAAGGCAATGGAACCTACCTTAGCAAATTCTTCATTAAATCATCCAAGTGACCCTTGAAATAAGATTTTCCAGGGAGAGAGAAGGAGGAGAGTTATTATCATTGAATGGAAAATTCTAGGACAATGAAAGTATTTGACATCAATATGGAAATTTGCTGGATAATAAAGTCTAATGGAATCCATTTCAAAGGAGTTGGGTTTTTGAAAGAAACAAAGAAATGAAAATGTTTAGAAATATAAAGAAATCTATCTTACACCCAGCTCCAGTGTGACAATTAAAGAAAATTTACTCAAATAGGAATAATTCCAGACAAAGTATTTTTAGGTTCTATGCAGGTATGTCAAAAGTAAATGATGGGAATGTGAAGATAAGTGTCTATAGAGTGACAGAGGTGACCTGATGGGTGCCTATATGCTCCCAAGCACACAGTGACAGACCTGGGTAATCGTGGAACATAGAAGAGGCCTCTGAGTGAAGCAGGTATTAAACAAATTTAGAGTTTCAGTATCTATCATTGGTCCTGATAGATGCATAGAAGAAAGAGGACTGTTGGATCAGAAGATGGTTCTGCTTTTCTTCCAGTGACACTTAGAGAGATGATGCTCAGAAGATTTCTTCTCAGGTCTCTCCTTCCATAGGAAGAAAATATTTAAGGGCTATCTTCTTTTCAAGTTGATATGAATAGGTGGAGCCTAGCAGCAACTCTGGCTACTCTTTGGTGGTCTGGCAGAGAGTATAAACTGAGCATTTTACTAAAATAGCATACTATCTTCAATAAGATGTGCCAAAAGAGGAAAAAGGCATATTTATCTGTCTGTGACCACAGACATATATCACATATCTAGCAATCTAGTATTCTATTAATATAGATCCTCAATATAGTGCTATTCAGGTCCAGTGAGATTTTTAGCCCTATCTCATCTATAGTGCATTGTGTGTACTTTGGAGCCAAATAAACTTGGGTTTGACTTTCTCTTCTGGTCTTTGTGAACTGGTAGTTTTAGATTTTCGTGGTTCCCTCCTTATCTTGTATCTATTGGGCCCTTACTACCCCATGGATAGCGACAGATCAGATATTTGGCTCTGCATTTCTTCAAGTACCTTTTCTAAATCAAGGAAGGATCACTATGTCCAGCCTTGAGGTAAACTGGTAAGGCAGGAAATCATATGTCTTGGGCAGCATCTGTGAATGAGATTCTAGCTCTCCCATCACTGCTGTGAAGTTTAGAGTTGGGGGGTTCATCCCAATAAAAGAAAGCATGTTTGTTGTGGGTTTTTCAATGGGTGGATTTTAGTGAAAGCTGGCTTGATAGTAGGCTATCTGCCTCCTTGCATGTGTCTCTGCTGCTTGCCTATAGGCATACTACATACTACTGTCATCTACTTATAGTCAACTCTTGTCTCACTCTTTGCTCTTGGTGAACCCAACCCACAGCAGGGAATGTGTAAATTACCTAACTCTCAGAGACTCTGTTTTATTCTCTGAAAACTAGAAAGTCTCATACTTGAAAATAAACAAACAAAACAAAGTCGCCTCAGATTTAAAAGATGGTGGAGAACACACCAGCACAGACCTTAGCACAGGGGAGCTCTGGGTCATTATGAAGTCCCATTCATCTTTAATACTGATGCCACCTGTTAGAATTCCTTCTAGATTGCCCAACAGTTACCTGGCAACAGCCAGATAGGCCTAGCTTGATTAAAAACAAAACAAAACAAAACCAAAAAGTTGGGGGTTATTTGGCCCCAACTTCTTTTTTTTTTTACATGAAAAATGAATTTAATACATTTTTAAAGAGCATAAAATAATTATTTTGATGTTTTTTTATATCAAAGAGTTTATTATTTTCTTTCATGACAAACATTTACTTCAGTGTAAGCTTTTTATTTCTTTTTTTTTTAATTAGGTATTTTCCTCGTTTACATTTTCAATGCTATCCCAAAGGTCCCCCATACCCACCCCCCCAATCCCCTACCCACCCACTGCCCCTTTTTGGCCCTGGCATTCCCCTGTACTGGGGCATATAAAGTTTGCAAGTCCAATGGGCCTCTCTTTGCAGTGAGGACCGACTAGGCCATCTTTTGATACATATGCAGCTAAAGACAAGAGCTCCCGGGTACTGGTTAGTTCATATTGTTGTTCCACCTATAGGGTTGCAGTTCCCTTTAGCTCCTTGGGTAATTTCTCTAGGTCCTCCATTAGGGGCCGTGTGACCCATCCAATAGCTGACTGTGATCATCCACTTCTGTGTTTGCTAGGCCCCGGCATAGTCTCACAAGAGAGAGCTATATCTGGGTCCTTTCAGCAAAATCTTGCTAGTGTATGCAATGGTGTCAGCATTTGGAAGCTGATTATGGGATGGATCCCTTCATATGGCAATCACTAGATGGTCCATCCTTTTGTCACAGCTCCAAATCTTGTCTCTGTAACTCCTTCTATGGGTGTTTTGTTCCCATTTCTAAGAAAGGGTAAAGTGTCCACACTTTGGTCTTCGTTCTTCTTGAATTTCATGCGTTTGGCAAGTTGTATCTTATATCTTGGGTATCCTAAGTTTCTGGGCTAATATCCACTTATCAGTGAGTACATATTGTGCGAGTTCCTTTGTGATTGAGTTACTTCACTCAGGATGATACCCTCCAGGTCCATCCATTTGCCTAGGAATTTCATAAATTCATTTTTTTAATAGCTGAGTAGTATTCCATTGTGTAAATGTACCACATTTTCTGTATCCATTCCTCTGTTGATTGTTGGTGGGATTGCAAGCTTGTACAACCACTCTGGAAATCAGTCTGGCGGTTCCTCAGAAAATTGGACATAGTACTACCGGAGGATCCCGCAATACCTCTCCTGGGCATATATCCAGAAGATGTCCCAACCGGTAAGAAGAACACATGCTCCACTATGTTCATAGCAGCCTTGTTTATAATAGCCAGAAGGTGGAAAGAACCCAGATGCCCCTCAACAGTGGAATGGCCCCAACTTCTCTCTGACTCTTTTCTCTCCCTAACCCCCTTCCTCTCCTCTCCTCTCCTCTCCTCTCCTCTCCTCTCCTCTCCTCTCCTCTCCTCTCCTCTCCTCTCCTCTCCTCTCCTCTCCTCTCCTCTCCTCTCCTCTCCTCTCCTCTCCTCTCCTCTCTCTCTCTCTCTCTCTCTCTCTCTCTCTCTCTCTCTCCCTCTCTCTCCCCCCTTCCCCTTTCCATGCTCTCTAAATAAACTATTCTAAACTGTATCAGTGATCTGGCTGGCACCTACTGGGGTGCCTCATCATGGGCCTGCTGAGGCACCCCCTCCCACTTCACCATACTGCCATACACCATACCATTTAAAAAAAAAAAAAGAATACCTCCTCACAGACAGTGAGAATGCCAGAGGAAACAGGGAGCCTAGTCGGCTGCACCTAGGAAGATGAATTCACCTGTCATAGGAAATCCCCAAACTGAATGAGATTCCAGTAATGGGCAGTTGGGTGTAATACACTTAGGGACTTGGTAGGGTTATAATAATTAAAGACTGGTTTTTAACAATAATAATAATTTAATGCTATTTAACAATACTTTCAAATAGCTTATTAGATAATCTGTGGTGTTTACTGATGAGAATGTAAGAAATATGAGAATTATAAATATAATGTAAGAATGTAAGAAATATAAGATACATGTCTACCTGTAGCTACCACAGAGACTATGTGGATAAAGGAAACTCTCCCACAAAGAGTTGCTACAGGAATTCTTCCCAGGAAGGATAGTGTCCCTGGTAGAAAACTGAAGAGTTGATTCCCTGAGGCAGAATTGTTTTAAAACTAAAATTATTGTTTAAAGCTCATCCTGCCAATCACATATCAGAAGTAAATCATAAACATGGGCAAAGGTTTGAGTTTCTGATATGTTTACAGGCCCCATAACTATTGTATAATGAGGCAATTTTATGTAAATCTCTTCAGAATTAGATCTGGACATTTGCAAAGGGCAGTGTCACCCATTGGAAATGTAGCAATGAGCCTCTTTTCTGTTTCTTTGGCGTTCTTTGTCATGGGGCAATTTGCATGAAAATAGGATTCTGATTACTCCCCTGTTTCTCAGGCGTTGTTTCTTTCTTCAGAACTGAAAGTCATCCAGTGACAGGCCAGCTTCCGGCATTCATAATTAAAAATAAGTAAGAACTTGAAAGAGCCCACTGCAATTAGAGGAATAACCTCTGCGTCCTGGGAATGAAGGAGTCAACCATCTCTGTAACCATGTCGTATCCATTGTGACCAGGGGAACAAAGGAGAAGGTGCAGAGGGCAAAGTGCCATTGGGAGAAGAAAGGCTGGATCCTGAGGTAGATCATTAAATTGTGGAGGAACCCTGTAGAGCAAGCACACTCTTGGTCCATGGCTGGGTGAGGAAGCAGAAGAGATGCAGGACCACTCTTATAGAGGGAAGGTGCCCTTGGAGCAGGCTATGTTTTTAATGAGTTCTGTTACCGGTGGGGTGAGACTCGTCCTGCCACTCTCTGTCCTCTCCCAACTTGTATTTGTTTCATTTGTCTCCTCATCTCAATGTGTATCTTAAAGACAAAACCTTCTGGCTCTTGCTTAGTGGCAGGCAATACTCACTGAATACCTAGTCACAGTCAAGCGCTGTGAACACAGAGGTGAACACATAAGATTGTCTATGAGCAAGCAGTGAGATGAGCCATCCAGCAAAATAACCATGAGAGTGGCCAGGAACTTTGGTGTTGAGTCTCAAACCCTTGGACAAATGGCTGAGGTCCCTATTTAGCATCTGTAGGAGCAGCCATGTCTACTTCCTTCTTTCATTCACTTGGCATGTTCTCAGGAGGACTGCGGGGCAGCTGGGAGTGTTCAAGGTCAATTTGGACAACAAAGTGAGTAAGAATTTGAAGATCCAGTAAGTGCTTGTCTATAATCCCAGTACTCAAGAGGCTGAGGCTGGAAGAGCACAGGTTCAGGGCCAGCCCAGGTTACATTTAGAGTTCTAGTCCAGCCCGGGCTATATAATTAATACTTGTTTAGAAACGAAACCAAACAAAAGAATTATTTTAACTTATTAACCTTACATCCCTCTTACTACCCCACTCCAAGTAAACCCCTCCCACAAGACTTTCCCCACTCCCCTTCCCCTTCTCCTCTGAACAGGTGGGAGACCCCTAGGTATCTTTCTACCCTGGTACTTCAAGTCTCTGTGAGGCTTAAGTGCTTCCTCTGCTACTGAGGACAGACAAAGCAGCCCAACTAGAAGAACATATCTCAGATACAGGCAGCAGCTCTTGGGATAACACCCACTCCAGTGGTTCGGGAACCACATGAAGCCCAAGCTACACATCTGCTACATATGCTTGGGGAAGTCTAAGTCCAGCCCCATGTATATTCTTTGATTGGTGGTTCAGTCTCTGAGAGCCCGGAGGGTCCAGGTTAGCTGATTTTATTGGTCTTCCCGTGTAGTTCCTATCCCCTTAGGAACTGTAATCCTTCTTATTCTCCCCTAAAATTCTATAAGCTCCATCCACTGGTTGTGGGTATCTGCATCCTGCTGAGTCAGCTGGTAGGTGGAGCCTCTAGATGAAAACTATGTTAGACTCCTGTCTAGAAGTGTAACAAAGTTGCTCTTGAAATGGGTCTCAAGTTGGGTTGTTATTGTTTGGCCATTTCCACGTTCTCTGCTCCAACCCTGCATTCCTTGTAGACAGGATAACTTTCTGGTTGAAAGTTCTATCTATGTGCCTGCAAAATTCAAGATGTCTTCAAACAATGTAGTCTTATGAATCTAATAATGGACACCTCTGCTTCAATGTTCTTTCTGTCATTGAGCCCATACTTATTTTAGGGAACATGCTAAGCATTGTCTCTATGTCTTATAGGATCCCTTAAAATTGTATTTCTCTGGGCCTGTATTTAATGACAAGTAGGTATTATGTACATGTTATTATGCTTATATATTATTTCTGAGATATCCAAAATGCTGAATCAAAGAAGCTCACAAGTTCTGTACCTGTGCCAACTACAGAAACCATATTAAAGAAGAATGAGAGTCTCTTATGGAGTAGAGGTTGGAGAAGAATAGAGTAAAGGAGAGCAAGGTCTGACTCTGCATTTGAAGGTTTGGCCAGGGAGTGCAGGGTCTCACCCTTGCTCTTCTGCTCCTGTTTTGTCCTCCCTACCCCCTATATTTTGATGTACTTCTATTTCCTTCGTGGCTGGAGAAATGTTGAGCTTAGTTTCATGAACTCCCTAAGTTTCAGGTTGTCTGGATGAAAAGGTTAATCATAAGTTTACCCAGGAATAATGCAAGTGGGCACACATTATTCAAGTACGTGCCTATTACATGTGGTACAAATGATAAAAGTCATGTGCCCTAAACTGCGAACATGTTTGTGGTATAGGTTCATTAATGACAGGTGCCTACTCATGTCCAGGCACTGGGCTTCCTGGAATCAAACACTTTCCACGGGCTGTTGGCAAGCTCCAGCTGAGTTTCATGTACTTCTACCCATGTAGACCCAACTGACTTCAACTCAATGAGATTTTCTCAACCCACCTCTCCTCTCTTGAGTCCATCATTACTTGAAACCACACTACTATCTAAGTTAGAATCCAGGAACTCATTTCTGCATCTTGCTCACTTGCCTTCTTCTATCCCAGGACTTACTCCGGACCATGGAACTTCTCATTAAATAAAATTTTCTCACACTGACTGGTCTCTTATGACAGTTTCTACAGGAATACCATCACTGGTCTTCATGATCCCATTTCTCTCTACTCTAGTTTCCTATCTGTACCCTTCAAAGAACCATGGGTTTATATGAGTGCCTGTTTCACCACATAGACTGGAAGTCACACAGGGCCCAGATAGAATTTTTCATCATCATATACCCTAGTTCCTTGCACAGACTAGTACTGAGTAAAGTTCTGTTGTTTTTAGGCTCTAAGGTAGAACAGAAGAAAAGAAGAGAAATGTTAAACATGACTGTTGGTTTCAAATCATGAATTTTTCTGGAAGATTATTGATAATTAATAAAGAAAATCAGCATCTCTAAGAAGAATTAGTAATACATACTAACTTTAGTGAAATAAATGTTGTTTTCCAGTATGTATGTATGTATATATGTGTGTGTGTGTGTGTGTGTGTGTGTGTGTGTGTGTGTGTGTGTGTGTGTATGGTTTTTTGCTGCAGTTGTTGTTGCCCAGCTCTTAAAGCTGAACAGGAAAACTATTGGTAGCTGGCAGAATTTAACAGAATTGGCACATCTCAGTATCGGAAGAGGAAATGTGAGAGATGCTTCAAGGTTAAAAGCAGACATGATAGAAAAGCCAATCTAGAAGATCTAGAAGGAGTTGTTGTTGAAGATGGGATAGACACAGGGGAGACATGCAAGAGAGAGGTAGGGAGGAATAAATAACCTTTTCTGAAGAGCTTAGAAACATACATATGGTCAAAAGCACATGTGTGTGTGTGAGTGCATGTATGATATGCATCTATTTCTGTCTTTAACTTGGCTTTTCATTAAACACTGAGGATAGATGTGTAGCACCAGGATTACTCCCCAGTACTCAGGTTGTGAAGCTCAGGCTTCTATCCACCAAGTGTTTCCCCCAGTGTATAGATGCTAGGCTAATCCAACTAACAGTGAAATGAAAAGGAAGGTCTGAGAGTGTCCAGCTTTCCTGAGTTGCTCCTTTTCTGTGAGAGTGTCAGGCAGAGGTCTTCTCTGAAAAGGAGAGGTAAACTGGATTTGTTATCTGAGTGTATTCATATCTCCATCCAAAATACCTGGTTGGCTCTTAAAGCCGAACAGGAAAACTATCAGTAGCTGGCAGAATTAAACAGAATTGGCACATCTCAGTATCAGAAGAGGAAATGGGAGAGATGCTTCAAGGTTAAAAGCAGACATGATAGAAAAGCTAAGTCAGAGTGCAACTCAGAGAAAAGAACTATGGGACCCTGGGTCACAGAGCAGGGAGATTTTATTCTGTGTGCATGAAGCCCCACTCAGATTAAATTGTACTGATATTAGTGAAATTTTAAAAGTTAAATTTGCATTCGTGCTTCAATTTTGCTTTAAAATGTAAGTCTTTTTTTTTTCTTCAATATAAAACCATCTAAATACCAGCATGCCCTGTGTGTCAGCATAGTCCTGCCCATT
This sequence comes from Mus musculus, assembly GCF_000001635.26. NCBI lineage: Eukaryota > Metazoa > Chordata > Mammalia > Rodentia > Muridae > Mus > Mus musculus. The sequence continues at coordinate 95,484,419 of NC_000073.6, forward strand.
GGGCATGCAAAATTAATAAAGAAAATATAATCCAATCTAGAAGATCTAGAAGGATGTAGAAACATCATCCTGGGGCCTGATCTGGAAAGGACTGTGGATGTGGAGCAATAGCTAGCCCAACAGCGGGAGAAGAAAGAGACAGGGAAGAGAGCTGAGCAGCACTGTCTGGTGGGGGAGATAACATAGTCCTGGGGGCCTGGAGGTCTCTGAAATGCAGTGGACATTGGGCATTGGAACAATTGTAGCTTCTGCTTCCCCAGTCGAAAAAAAAACACAAGAGCCAGTACTCTGCTGATTGTTGGGTGATTTATTTTCTCCCCACACAAGGCTCCTGGAATCAGCACTCACCCGCAGCTTGTGACATTTTCAGGATGGAGCTGCTTTCTTCTGTGCAGTTAGCAATATTGACCTTCAGATTGCAGAGGGTCAGACAATCATTTCCGAGAAGAAAATGAAATGCAAACAAATACATAGCCTATAGACGGTTGTGCTGGAGACAGCTTTATTTACTATCAGACGCTCTGGCCTCCAGCCCTGGCCTCAATATTGTTATAAGCAAGTCACTGAAGGTCAGTGAGGCTTAGTTGCCTCATCGATCAAATCTGTCAATAAAATACATGTGTACACATGGACACATAATTAATGTTAGGGGAGAGGATGACATGGAGGGACGATGCCAGCAGACAGGGAGTGAAGGCAAAAGTGGACATGTGGTGACAGAGACGATCTGGGACTTGCCACCTTACTATCTTATTTCATTCCTGTCTGGAAATCTGTTCTCTAACCTGTACCAGGCAATCTTCTCCAACCTTCCTTCTACACCACCCTGGGCAGACTTAACGAGCACTGGGGAGTTTTCACATCTCATTCTCTTAGTTGTATTTATCTTGATAGAAAATATTCTGTCTACCTTTCCCCTATAATCTCATGGATTTAACAGTCTCAGAGTTAGACTTGGCCATTTGATCATTTTGTTATGAATGGTGTGTTTGTGTGTGTGTGTGTGTGTGTGTGTGTGTAAGTGCATACACATGTGTGTATGTGTGTGCATGCATATTGTGTGACTGTGTGGTTATAGCCTGGCTGATCCTAGCTAGCCATCATCCTAGATTCTTTCTCTGATCTCTTCTACTGGCCTGGATGAAATTATTCTATTTAACAATAATCCTGTAAAAAAAACTCAAACCCAAAGTGAGAGACATGACAAGACTTTCTCCAGGGATGGAGAACTGTGTGGAACAGCAGAGACAAATGAGGTCAGCACCATGTCTCTGACTGAGGTATGAGTGGAACTAGCTTAGTCTGGTGTCTCCTACCTACAGGATTTCTAGCCAACCAGAAGTAACCTAGAATTATCCCAAACTGTGTACCATGAATTCCTGAGAATTTCCAGGTGAGTTCTTTAAAGCAAAACAGCAATTTGAGTGATGGTCTTAATCTCTCAAATGGAGATGTGTCTTTGCTCCTGAGTTCAGTTTAGCAAAGCACACCCCATTGGCTCCAGCCATGTCCTCTACTCTGGATTTCCTCTGGTCTTCAAGACAGGCACTGGTGTCACAGCTGTGGACAGGGCATGCTCCTCTCTTTTGACATTCCCTTTCCATGTCTGTGGTCCACAATCCTGTAATCTGAAAACTGGTTGATGGAGTGAACAGGAGGGAATACTATCTACCAGTTTTAACTGGAGCCGCCCAGGGCTGGGCCTATTCTGCAAACCAACTCAGCTTTCTTTGGGAACCTGCTGTGCTAGGTATACAAGAATTAGAGAGACCTGGGAAAAGAGTCAGGTTCAAATGCCCGAGGCTGTCTCTGTCCCATGGACTCAGACATGCTAGGCTCTAGCTGAATTTTTATTTTATTTGTTGCAATGTTTTGTGCGCATTTATAACTGAGATTGGGGGTAAGAGAGAAGACATTGACTGTGCTGACTGGCAGGAAAGAGAAGGTAATTTGAGGCTAGAAAAGCCCTGTGGCCCCCCATCTCATGCTGCATTTTCTCAATGGCATTCATTTTAAAAGCTTTCTTGATACTTTCTGATTCAGCCACGGAAGGAAACACATCACCCAAGGATGTATTCAGGATCATGTCTGCTTATCTCTGCCAGTCAAAAGAAGTCATCCATCTCTGTCACTCCTCCAGACAGATATGAGAAGAGTCTTATTGTTTCTGACTTTTTAAGAGCTGTTCCGGGATTTTGTTTATTTGGGGGTTGTACCATAGCTGTTTGGTGTGTTTTTTTATTTTGTTTGTCATTTCCCTTCCTTTCAATTCCATAGTGCTCTGTTATCCTATTCTTCCTTCCAACTAACTAACTAACTGGGACAGACACCAGCAGCTACTGTATTGTGTAGGTAGCTGAGCTGTGCATTTCATAAGATAGGTATGTCCCATCTTAGTTAGCTGTCTTCATACTCCTTTGATAGACTTGGCCCATGTTCACATAATGTTCCAAATCCTGATACAGCTTGTTTCTTAGGAAAATAGAGGAGAGAGCAAGCAGAGAGTTAGCTCAAACTAAATTATGTATATATTTAACACATCTTAATGAAAAATATTGTGTTGCACAATTAATGGAGGCTAATTTTTTTTAAATCCCATTTTCTCTTCAACCAGGTATAGGAGTACACCCCTGTGATCTTGGAATTCATACAATCATATGTTTAAGTTTAGTCTAACATATAAAGATAGCCTCTGTCTCAACACAAGATAAAACAAATGACACAGGCAACAAGAAGTACAACAACAACAAAAAATGGTGCTTCATAAGTGTTTCATAAATTCCAGTTGAAGAAATGGTTAAGGAAACATTAAAATATGGAATCATCTCATGTAATGGTTGCATAATCCCTGAATTCACTTGATAATATGTGGACTTATTTTCGTGTATTATTGTATATACTCAACAGTAATCTATGAGATTTACACACTGGGTCCAGTAGTTTTCTGAGGAACAAAACATTGGCAGCAGTGATAATGTTGGAGTGGTATGCTGGACCCTCTAGTCATGCTTATATGGGCCAATCAAACTTGAGTTTTGTGCAGTATAAAGAACAAAATGTGGTGTTCTAGTTTGCTTCTCCATTGCTCTGATAACTCTCTGGTAGTACCAACTGGGGTTGGAAAGGGTTTATTTGGTTCATACATCTCACTCCCAGTCCATCACTGAGAGAAACCAAAGCAGGAACTCAAGCAGGAACAGAGGCAGGAATAGCCATGGAAGAAGCTACTTACTAACTTGCTCCTTATGACTCGCCTAATTTGCTTTCTCGTACCATCCAGGACCACTTGCCCAGGAGTGACATCCCTCACAGCGGTATGGTCTCTCCTATATCAATCAATGATCAAGAAAATACCACAGAGACCTGCCTACAGGCCAATCTGATGGAGGCTAGTCTTCAACCAATGTTTCTTCTTCACAGGTATCTCCAGCACATGCGGTGGAGATGGTAACAGGCTCAGTACAATTACCCTGGCTGCTGAAAGATGCTTATTTTGATAACTCAACATCACACTGAGCAAATTACAATATCTGAAGGCTGAACATCAGATCAAAGCAAGGGAAACTTCAGTATGGCCCACCCATACCCCAAATTCAACTTTGCCTAACACTAAGGCAGGGACACCTCCTTTTAGCTAAGTGTATAGCATCTAGTGTTAAGCTGTATGATGCACAGCGGGATGACAGAATACAGTGTACAATAGCGTCAGCATTGAAAACAGTTCTTACCTTTTTTATAACTCTACCCTAAAAAAGTTCCTCAGTTTTACACTGTGATATTTAGTAACTAGAAGCAGTATCAAGTATCCAGGATTCACAGAGGTCATATCAGTAGGTGCTAGGTCAGACTCAGGACTTATTTCTCAGAGAGAAACCAGTAAGACTTAAGGTAGCCAAAGGCCATTTAATTAGGAGAGGAAAAAGAATTTATATCAAGCCAGTAAGTATCAACTTTCAATGACAGGCTCCAAGAAAGGGGATAAAAGATGTCCTTAGAAAGATGATAAGAAATGACATCACATGAGACTGGAGAGAGGACTCAGTGGTGAGGAGCTTTAGCTGCTCTCAGAGGACTCAGGTTTGATTCCCTATACACATATGGCAGTTCACAACCATCTGTATCCCCAGCTATAAGAAATTCAACTTCCTCCTCTGGCTTCCATGGGCAGCAGGTACACACATAGTACATAGAAATACATAAAAGCAAAACACCCATATGTATAAAATAAATGACTATCTTTTGAAGTAACAAGAGGTACAGTAGGATGTGAATAAAAACAATAACAACAAAAATATTTTATGATGAAGCTTAAAAGGTATTGTATTTGTCAGATTTCTGATACTATAAAAAATAGTTGTGATAAATCAACATATGAAGATAAAAGAGTTACTTGGGGTCATAGGTCTTCAGGCATCCTGCTCTTCCTGTTACTTTGAGCCTCTGGTAATATATTATGACAGAAACATGTGGTAGAAGAAATCATTCCCATAGTTGTCAATATCAAATAAGGCAAGTTTGTGTGTAGTGGGGGAGGTTCCATTGTCCCTTGAAAGGCCTGCCCCAATTTCTGGAAGATTCACTAGGACCCCACATCTTAAGAGTTTAACCACATTCCAATATCAGAGGACTGTGGACTAAGCCTTTAACACATTTCAGTAACATTTCAGATCCAAATAATAGCAAAGATCATTAAAAACTTAGAGGAAATGGTACCAGTATTGATTTCAGTAAGCAGGGGTGTGTGTGTGTGTGTGTGTGTGTGTGTGTGTGTGTGTGTGTGTGTGTTTGTGTATAGGGGTATAATGTCAAGAAAAAAAGACATAAACTGAACAAGAAAAGAAGGAGAAAGAGGAGGAGGAGGAGCAAGAAGGAAGAAGAAGAAGAAGAAGAAGAAGAAGAAGAAGAAGAAGAAGAAGAAGAAGAAGAAGAAGAAGAAGAAGAAGAAGAAGAAGAGGGGGAGGAGGAGGAGGAGGAAGAAACATATCACATTGGAATATGGCACAGTAGTAACCTTCTAACCATTAAATTATCCGTGGTAACATCAACCTTTATCTATCTTATGTGTGCACTTCTTCAGTGCACTTTTTCTTGAAAAATATCTAGAAAGGCATGCGTCAGTTTTTGAATGACACATGTAAACACCTGATATCCTTTCATTACTATGTGTCAACGGTCCTTCTGAAGCATGCTTGACTCCTTCAGGTTACATTGCCACCTTTCTTAAGAATTAAATTGCTAGAGAACCACTGGATGGGGTCAAATGATTTATCAAGACAAATAGCTTTGACTGGGTAAATGTGGTGCATTTTCCATACTGAAAGTCTCTGTCAACCAGCAGGAAACTCTCAAAGGAGGCATGTCAGAAGGACACAAGATGTTGACTGCACTATCCAAGGGCCATCTTGAAAGGTGTGTTTGAAGCAACCACTAGATGGCGCTGAGATTTCAAAATGGCTTATTCTGAAAAAGGCTGGGACGTGCGGTCAGAACCATCTCCAGCCCCTTCTGGTCAGTGTGTACATTATGCATGCAGAGTGGACTCCCCTTTCTGTTCCACATTTTAAATCATGTCAGTGCTCCTTATAAAAAATGGACGGAGTAATAGCAGTTATTTAGTGTTCTTGTAAGGATCACATTCAATAATGGATAGTAAGGTATTCTGTAAACTATAAACAATTGACTAGATATTACTATGCCTAATTGTTACCAATAAATGTAAATCAAATGAGTAGAAAGTTATGAGAATGAAAGGTAGCATACAGAGTGAGATTTATAAGTCATTCAGTAGAACAATTGAATAAGCATACCAATATTGAATAACTCCATAATTATCTATATTTTCATATAGATAATTTTTTCAACCCAAATGATAAGAATATAGAAAGACAATAGAATGAAAAGAGAGGGAGAGAGAAGGGAGGAAGCTATGGGAACATGTCTAAGTATCCCATTAACATCAAATTATATGTCTTTATCTCTCTGTAGGCTTAGTTCTAGATAAACTGATCTTTAGCAATTACCAGGCAAAGATTAAAATAAAGACCATGCACTTATTTGTCAAAAAATACATTTATACATTGTACTAAAAATATTTATACATTGTACTATTTTCTAAATGTATTATATACATTTTAAAAGGTAAGTTTTCATTATACTTTATTTGAGAAAAATTGTAAAGAACTGCTCTCCTATATTTTACTAGGTTGTAAAGGATTATCTAACATAGTATGTATCCTGTTGGCTACCAAACTATCAGAATCTGTTTTATTATCCATCCTAATATAAAGGCTCATTGTACTGTATACTGATGTTTCCTGTTTTCAGAGTGTGAGTCTATTTGGTTCTCAGAAAGACCATTTGACATTTACCATATCTCAACACTTTTTTGGAATGTATAAGAAAATTAATAAATAAAATCTGATAACATAGTTTCAATGTACTGAGTTACATTGATTTGTAAACTCAGCTTAACTTCTTCTGTGTTTATTCACCAATTTGCTTTTTTTTTTTTTTTTCGTACAGTAGTCTACTAGGTGTAGAGAGAAAAAGATATGCATAGCCTGAGTCAGAGACTGATGTTGGGTGATAAAGTAGACTGTCTCTCTATTAGTTACTTTACCAGTCCTTGGGACAAAATACCTGCCAAACACCAATCAAGGCAGCAAGGTTTTGTTTGGTTCGCAATTCAAATCCATGATGGTGGGATAGTCAAGCCAGCAAGGAGCTTAAAGCAGCTGGTCTCATGGCATTTCCAGCAAGGAAAGAGATGGGGCTACAGCCCCCTAGACATTATTGTTTTTAATGTTCTGTCCAGAGTTCCAGTCCACAGAAAGGCACCACCCACATTTAGGGTGAGTTTTCCTTCTCCAAATAACCTAATACAGACACACTCCCACAGATGTGTCACGAGGCTTGTTTCCATGGTGATTCTAAAGGCCATCCAGCTCCCTAAAGATTAATCCTCACTGTTTCTAAGTCATTTTGCATGTGGCATTATCTAATCTAGTGCAGAGGTGAGTTTATCAGAACGTAATAGTAGGGACAAGATACCTGAAAAGGCTCAGAATGTGTCTTGAGGTAGAGAGATTTCTTGGAGAAACGACCTATAGGTTGATCTAAGGATTAGGAATATTTGAGAACAATAAGGAAGAGAAATGGTGGGAGGTGGTGAGAACCTGCTCAGTTTGTAGGGATAATGGTTTGCCTGCCATTGGAAAGAAGGTTTGTTGTAACTGATCATCCACTGAAGGCTTGAACACCAGGTCAAAGATTCACTGCTCCATACATATGTGTAGCTGTTGTATATTATTCAGGTTCCGTTAGGTGCCTCCTCATAACTGATTCACTTCTATGTACAGCATCTTCCTACTGAACTAACTACTGATCCTTAAACATCCTCCACTTGTTTCTGAGGCTCCCCAGGTAATCAATTGCAGTAAGATTCTAGAAAACTTTCTTTCTAAATTAACCTGGTTTGTTTGTTTGTTTGTTTGTTTGTTTGTTTTTCTAAGACTGGCTCCTACAGGAAATCCTGGTAGCTCTGGAATTTACTATGTAGGTGAGGCTAGACTGGAAGAAACAAAGATCCAAATGTTTCTGCCTCCCTCCAGGTTACTGTGTTTAAAAGATGTGTCCCAGACTCCAAGTTTACATTTTGATGCAACACTTTATTTAGTGTTGACCACCAAAAACTATTCCTTAAAAAAATAATAATAAATTTGGATGTCAACCTGTCCTACACCCCTGTTATTCCTCAGCGTCAAGGTTAATTTCATATTCCCTCCTATCTAACTTTTCACTTTTCTATAAACCTGATTTTTTTCTTTTAGGCCTTATTTTTGTTTTTAGAAGGGTTGGGGAAAATGTTAATTTGGTTAAGCAGATTAAATGCTCCAGAAGAGATGATCACTTATTTACTCAACAGAATTCTTTAGATATTTGAAATAATTATGCAAATCTCTGCAGCTGTTTGGCCTCCTGGTAAGGGCCAATTTTCTCAAATGTGGCAGAGTTTTGAGATAAAACATTTCACGAAGTCTCAGACACCCATTACTCTTTAAAAACTTTTTTCTTGGTCTCCATTCCTTTATGGTTTTGGTTTTATTTTTTTATGTTTATTAATTCATTTGATCTTTTAAAGTTTCAAACACACATGCAGCATGCTCTTGTCACGTTCATTTTTCAGTCTTCTTTTATGATTCTCCAACTCCCATCACCTCCTCCTTCCCAGAGGCTGTAATGAGGACCAGTCTTCCCGGCATGTGTGGCAGCTATCTGTGCCATAGGATTCTTTCATAGGACCCATCTTACCAAGTAGCTCCTACCTATTCTTCTGTTTGTTGATCCTTATTCATCCAACAAATCATTATGCAGCATCTACTGTGTGCTGGGAACAACACAGGAGCAGACCTTTACCTGTGGAGTTTAAAACCTGGAAGAGAAGCCAGGATCAATCAAATAGGAATCTAGATGCACTGAAAAGTAGCTGAAAGCTTCTTTAGAGTATCAAATAGTTTAAAAGAGAAAATCCACCTTCTAAAAGTCACCTTAAAACTGAAGCTGGAAGAAGGGAAAAAATAAACAAAGGGATGGAAATGAAGTGAACAACAAAAATCATTGTATGGAATTATGGGAAACCAATGAGTAACAGGAACAAGGTAAGGACCTGGAGTGGTCCTGATGATAATGATGCTGATACTCATGGATGTTATTCTAGGGGAAGGCAATTACTAAGCTATAAAGTACACACACACACACACACACACACACACACACACACACACACACACACGACTATCGAAGCTTGATCAAAAAAACTGAAGGGGGGCTGGTGAGATGGCATAGAAGGAGTTACAGAGACAAAATTTGGAGCTGTGACGAAAGGATGGACCATCTAGTGACTGCCATATGCAGGGATGCATCCCATAATCAGCTTCCAAATGCTGACACCATTGCATACACTAGCAAGATTTCGCTGAAAGGACCCAGTTATAGCTCTCTCTTGTGAGACTATGCCGGGGCCTAGCAAACACAGAAGTGGATGATCACAGTCAGCTATTGGATGGGTCACACGGCCCCTAATGGAGGACCTAGAGAAATTACCCAAGGAGCTATAGGGAACTGCAACCCTATAGGTGGAACAACAATATGAACTAACCAGTACCCGGGAGCTCTTGTCTTTAGCTGCATATGTATCAAAAGATGGCCTAGTTGACCATCACTGCAAAGAGAGGCCCATTGGACTTGCGAACTTTATATGCCCCAGTACAGGGGAACGCCAGGACCAAAAAGGGGCAGTGGGTGGGTAGGGGATTGGGGGGGTGGGTATGGGGGACCTTTGGGATAGCATTGAAAATGTAAATGAGGAAAATACCTAATTAAAAAAAATTAAAATGTTTACATAACTGTAAAAAAAAAAAAAACTGAAGGAAGAATGTGACTAAAGGAGGAAACCAATGGGTACATGGTGGGGGAAGAGAACAAAAACAGCCCTTTGCATCCCCATGTAAAAGAAGTGGGCCCTCTTAGAAGTGACATAGCACATCCAAATGGCCAGTGAGAGGGCAGCAGTTACTGTGCCTTCCAGTCCATCCTTAGTAGCTTTTGCTTTGGGTTATAGGGCTAGGGTAAATGTAAATACACTATAAACTTCATCTACTCAGTAATTTTTCTTCTTGCCTGTTTTCTGTTCTTTATGTCAAATAATTACTGGATCATACAAAACAAAGCTGACCTGCCATGCCTTGAAATTAACCTTCATCTGACTGGCCCTAAGTATGTAAGTGTTGGTGTCCTGATTCTTATGCCTCTGCCAAGCTCAGCCACACACAGTTAACTCCTTTAATTTTGTCTCACCCAGTTAGTCCCATTTTCTTAATCATTTTTGTTCCTCCTCTCCCTATTCCCTTGAAAATTGCTTTATCTCATGGTCAATTTATCACATAGCCATTTAGGTTTTTACCATGCACATAAACCCCCCAGTGAAAACAGCAGAGAAAAGCATATTCACACACACTCTCTAGTCCAACTTTGCAGAGTGTATTGTTCAGTGCCACCTCACAGCTGACTTTATGTGTGTCCCTCCACACATCATGTGAAACTAGCTGGTTGTCTTTATGATAACATCTATGCCATTTTGACTGTCCAGTTTGCAGGGCAGAAAGGGACTGGTGTAGGAAATATTGTCTCTGCCATTAGACTGTCTTTCCAAATGTTCAGAAACTTTAAGTTAACAATGGTTCTGTACTTGATGACACTTGGGAAAGTAGATCTGAGGTCAGACTAACAAGGGATAAACTCTGTGCACTGTCCTTTCCCAGAACTGGCATTTGGTTATTGATTTAACTGTTCAATGCCTTTGTATCCTTATATCTAAAGGGTAGATACTGATCATACCTCTAAGGTAGGGCTATTGTAAGGATAAATTGACAAGTACATTAAGATAGCTCGTAAGGGTGCTAGAGAGATGGTTCAGAGGTTAAGAGCACTGGATATTCTTCCAGAGGTCCTGAGGTCAATTCTCAGCAACCATATGGTGGCTCATTACCATCTATAATGTGATCTGGTGCCCTCTATTGGCCTGCAGACACATATACAGGCAGAACACTGTATACAAAGTGATCATTTTTGAAAAAGATACCTGGTATAAGGTAAGAATCATGGAAATACTGGCATTTTATTTTTTGTAAAATGGGTATAATATAAATAATTGCATAAGGCCAATATAGCACACTCACACAGGAACACACACACACAAACCTATAGCATATAAATCAAGCCACCAATATAAATTTTTTAGAAGTTCACAAATTATATCCTTTTCCAAATATATTAAGTTTTTATGAGTTAAACAAAAAGAAACAGTTTTTTATACATAAAAATTAACTAAGAAAACCATACACAGTGGACCATGCCTATAATCGCAGCATCAAGGGACCACAAGCAGACCGATTACCCTAAGTTCGTGGCTCCTCAAAGCTACAAATGTGAAACTCTAGATAAATAACATCATCAATAATAATTAAGAAATAAAACCATGAAAATATAACTAATGAAGAAGGCACTTTTCAAACTTTTCCCCAGGGAAAACACCCACTCTGTGAAGAAAACACAGAAGGAATGTGAATAACCTTCTAGAGCAGTGATTCTCACCCTTCCTAATGCTGTGACTCTTTAATGCAAGTCCCCATGTTGTGATGGCCCCCAACCATAGAGTTATTCTTGTTAGTACTTCATAGCTGTAATTTTGCTACCATTATAAATTGTAATGTAAATATATATGCTTTCCCTTAGGTGCCCCCTGTGAAGGGTTGTTTGGCTCACCAAGGGGTTGGGACTCATAGGGTCAGAACCACCATGAGTATAGTGGGTGGGTGGGTGGGGGTTGTCTTTGGCCTGAGAGGCTTGCAAGCCAGCTAACTCTTAGAGTGCTGTCATTAATACAGAAAGCAGGACTCATTGGAACTTGCAACCTGAAAAACCTAAAAAAGCTCATACTGCGGCAAATTTCAGCCATTTTTGCAAATCAGGATAAACTTTGTTTAAAAACAATAACACCTAATAGTAGCGAATTACGATAAAGCTAATACCTATGTAGTGAATGTTCATGGATATTTGGCCTTTTAGACAGACAAAAACATTTTTTAACTTTATCTCAAAAGGAAATGTTTATGGAGCGACTGTTTTTAATACATTATAAAAGAGAGCCATAAACCACACTATGTGCTGTACTTTAAATGTCTGACATGTAAATAATTGTGCTACATAAGTCAATGGAATATAATTCAGCCATTTAAAGTTCAATTGAGGACTGTGTGTTTACCTGCAAAAATGAGAACCTATAGCATCCTACAAGGCTTAGGTCCAGGAACTCTGGCTAGGGATAATGATGGGGTGAAGAAAGGACAAACACACAGAAAAGCTTGGATAAGGTGAGAGTCTTCTATCTCAAGGCAACCAAGAACCTCAGCATGTTTGTCAAGTATAGAAGAGCAGAAAGGAATATCTTGTCAGTAGGAGGTCTCTGTTGCCAGCAAAGAGGAACATGCAGTTACTAAATTTTGCACACATGGACCAATTTTTCATACACTCTCATGTTCATACTCCCAGGGGAAGCTTTGGCATTTCTCTTGAGCCTAACCATATGTCTTTCCCAATCTCCTCTGGGTCTTACAGTCCTCAACATGGTCAGCATGGCCAAGTCCACAAAAGACTTTGCTTAGGACTTCACAAAGGAAGTGGCTTCCTACCCTCCCTACACCCCCTTCTTTCTTACTTCTTAGATGTTTAGGCTAGATCTTCATGGTTAGTTAAGGGGAGGCTCACTTCAGCACTGAGCACCAGACTGTAAGGATGACAAAGATCACAACACCAGCTCTGCCCAACAAAACCAAAGGGGCTAGAGTCTTGAAGCTCATTGATGATTGCTTTTGCAATATTAGGAGGTAAGCCTTTTTCATTTCTGGGGTATGTGAATTTAATTGGACCACATTCTGGCTAGCATTACTTTGGGTCCAAGTACCCCAACTGACTCGAATTATATCTACTCTCATTCTAAGGACGTGAGACAACAACCACACATATCAGGCAATACTCTATTTGTCATATTAAATCCTGTCCAAATTGCAGAGTTGTAAGCCATCTTGAATAGTTGAACAGGGTTCAATGGGACTCCAGATGATTAAAGGAATACCCTCCAAAACAGAGGTAGTCATCGATATAAACAGATATGAAAGAATGTGACCAAGCTACTGCATGAAAAGTCAGTGGCCTAAGTACATTGGTCCAGTAGGCTTTGCTCTGATAAGACTTATCTGCATGAATATAATTACCAGGAAGGCACCTCATAAATATAGGCACTGGATTGCTTTTTAATCCCAGGCTCTTCACTACACTCAAATGGCCATATTGTGCTTTTAGAGAAAATACGAGCATACCTTTGCCCCCACATAACACAGGGATTGGGCCAAGCCAGTTTTCAGTCATGACATCTTCCCATTGTCACCTAAGGTTTTATTCCCCTATCCTCTGGTGCCAATGAGATCATCTTCTGTACAGTTTCATAATTTTCATATAAATAAGGACTTGTTGAGTGAATTGGTGGGAAGAGAGAATTCTCCCCCACCTTTTGTTCTTCTGTTCCTTGTTTGAGTCATCTGTGAAATTTTTCTACACTAGTATGTCCCCTTGGGCTATAGGATATGCCCCTGTGATGAATTATTTTAAGTTAGGTACAAATATTTTTAAATGTTCAAGAGATACAGGTAGGAGCATTGTCTGTCTTAATGTGTTGTGGAAGCCCTGTTAAGAGCACATACAGCTTTTTTTACATGTACAGCAGGTACCACTCTTTTTTTTTCATTGCACTGCATTGCATTGCTTTGCAAACAACTTTGTTCTTCAAAGACTGCAGGAGAACCACACCTTGAAGGTAGTTTCTTTTGTAAATTTAAGTACTGGGATGAACTCCTAAGTGTCTCTTCACAAGTCTTATTAGTAATTTTAAAAGCTATTGTTTTGTAAGTACCCTTTCTGTCTTGGGGTCAGCTACAAGATGCTTCCTAAAATGGAAAAGCCAGCCACAAAGTCTGGGGATAATTCTTTCAAGGCCCTAGTGAATCTCAGCTAACAAATCTCAGTTGATGGCTATTTCTTTATTACTTTATTTTCGCAAAACAGCTAGGTTACATAAGTTAGGTTGTTCCCAAGCCAGGTCATATCTAAAGATAACAAAATATTTATATTGGGGTTGCTTTTAAAAGCCAGGCTGCAACCAGAAGTCCCTGTATACTCCTTCTCCACACAGCCACCCTCTGTCCAGAGGAGGATCCTACACAGATGTCTCCATTCACACCCAACACATGGTGCTCCTGGGTCCAGGCTCCCTAGGAGAGGACCCTGGAAAGAAGGAACTCAGGCAACCTCGGCTCCCACCACAGCTCAGACATCTCGGCAGGCCTACCCTGGTGGGCACAGCACTCCATCACCACCTGTTGGTCATCTGTGTACCCCAAGAAGAACAGAGGCACACCTCTTTTTTCCTGCAATGCTTTGTTTCTTACTTTCATTCCATAAAAATGCCTGTATTATGTAGTAAAACTCAGTGAATAGAATTCTGTCAATCTTCCTGTTCTTGGACCAACAAACCAACCCTAAATCCAAAAATCTTTTCTAAAAATGTATGTGAACTGAATAGTCACAATGCAAACTTTTATAGCATTTAACTACATTGAACATTTGAGAAATCTAGAGATTATTAAAGTAAAATGTGCAGAGTCCAAATACACATGCTAAACCATTAGGGATGTGAGTGCTGCGAAGTCTGGTCTGGGCAGTAGTCTTTGAGTAAGTCTCCAAACAGTTCTAAGAAGCTAAGGAATACTCTATTGCTATTGCTACCAAAATAATATAGACATGTGGACAATGAGACAATATAGAATTGTGACTTTTTAAGTTCAATTAGTGAAAGATATAGATATTCACAGGAGCCAATGTATGGATTATTTTTGCCATTCTGAGATTAAAGAAGGAAGGGGTCTTTGGGAAGGAGCTGATGTTGACCGACCAGGAAGGGGAAGCTGTGAAGGAAACTCAGGAAACCAAGTTGCTTCACAGCCCTTCTGACATGCCCAGTTCCCTTTTCTATCCTCATTCCTTCCCAGCGTGCTCTTTTGTACAAGAGGTTGCCAAAGGAAACTGATGCTCCTAGCACACAATCTCTTTCAAGAATGGCATCATGTGTCATAAAGTTCAGGGGTTTAGAGGGTGGGAGAATTCAGAATTGGTGTAGAAAGAACTAATATCAGAAATGATCTTGCCCAAATACTGGACAATGTTGCTTTGGCTCCTAAATAGTTTGCCTTGTATATTGTTGACTAATTTCTTATCTGTTCCTATGTAACTGTGGCTTCCCTAAACTTTCCTCAATTATTAGAGGTCTCCTCCTTTCACATTCTAATAAAATCCAGGGCAGCCTTGTAGCCTGCTCTGCCTTTTCCCAAGCTGCTGAGACAGAGAGAGGCATTGCTGCCTCTCACTAGCAATACAACTCTGAACACACTTGCAGTATTTCTAACAGCAGATGTTTTATTCTACAATGGTAATACTCTCATAATCATGGCTATTCACAAAAATATACATCCATTTGGTTCCCTCTTGACTGAAATTATGTAACAGAGAAACTGAAAGTCTAAATAATGACAGAGTCTTGAACATGAACCAACCTTCCCTTGCTATTATGTACAGCTTACAAAAATAATCATCACAAAGAATCTCATCACTTTTCAGTAACATGCATGTTGTTATCCCTTGTAAAAATGCTATAGATAGTTATCTATGTTATTTATATTAATTTGATTTATTTTTCTAAATAGTTCTAGAATAGTTTATAACTTTGGAACATAATATTTTAACTAATATTCTTTTGATGGGTATTGAATTCTATTATTTATTTGTATTTTGTTTTTTCTTATTTAGAAATATCACCGTAATAAACACTTATCTTTCTCATATATGGATGGTTTTTGCAGTATTTTGGGTCCCTTTGTACAAACATACAAGCAGACATTTTGTTCTTTTCTTTCTAGCAACAAAATTGTTGTCAGTATATATGGACTCATATTGTACTCTGTGTGTGTGTGTGTGTGTGTGTGTGTTGTTGTTGTTGTTGTTGTTGTTGTTGTTGATGATGATGATGATGATGGAGATTAAATTCACAACCTTTTATATGGCAGGCATATATTCATTGACATATATCCTTAGACCACAGTTTGTATGCTGACATAAAGCCACATTGCCCACTGGAAAAGCTACAAGCGTTAAAAGACAAGAGCTTATTAAACCCTTGGCATCCTGGTCCTTGCCATTTTGGCTATTTTGATAATGTAATAACTTTTTAATTAATAACTAATGCAATTAATTTTTAATACGTATATACACTTAACTACTATAAACTGTGTAGGTTCTGAAACAGATACAAATCATTTAAAGTGTGTAACTTTAGCTCTGATTATGTGTCCCATACAATGTGTCCATCTAAGGAGAATAGGAAGGGACACTAGACTCAGGTGGGTTTAGATTTGTGTTCTGTCCCTTGCTTCCTGTATGCTGAATGACATTTCTAACCTCATCCTGCCTCAGTTTTCTCATTAAAATGAGCTTCAACCATCTTGTAAGTTTCTTCAACCAGCATTAAAGGAATGATCCTGTACCATCCTGCTACTCTAATTAAAGTTTGCCCAAACGAGCCCCTTAACCTTTCCTGCAAGCTAATTAAACATGCAGCTTCCCAGGCTACCCCACAAATTGTCAGTCAGTGGGGCACAAAGTGCCAAGACCTCCAGGTGACTCTTATTCCCTTTGAAGTTTGAGCAGCACAGACATAAAACTCGAGACACAGCACCACACAGGAAAGGCAATCAAAATCCCAACCATGACAATGCTATGTTGAGGAGATAGTCATAGCATGTCTCCATTATAATGAGTCACAGTTGTCATAAATTCAACAACCACAACAATGCAGGCTTCTGTAAAATGCTACACTTTCCTTTAATATGCACAAATTCTGTCTCCCAGTAAGTGGCGTGCTGTGTGATGGGACAAATGGGATTCGCACTTGGCAAGTGATGTGGGAGACAGTGGTACACAGGCCTTGGGAACCAGAATGGCGGGGGAGAGAATCCCTGCTCTATTGTACGTTTATTGTCCTGATCCAAGCACATTGCTTACTCTCCTTTAACACTATTCACTGCAGGAGGGTTTCCTGAGGCGGTTAACTCATTGCCTGCATAGCACCACCATGAACACTAGCTTATTTCAAAGGTTAAGAGTGAACCCCATCATCAGGATGTGTCAGTATTCTAAAGCTTCACATGGTCATTTCTCTCACCACTCACAGAATCTTACGAATTAAATATACAGTACCTCCCTATTTTAGTGAAACGTTATTCCCAGAGAGGTTAGGTACCCACCCTGGCTGGAAGCACATACGTAAGCAACCTAGTTTCATAGCCGAACCATCATTTTCCTTTCCTATGGTTTTCTTTCTGTCTTTTTATTTATGTATGTTCATACAGCATGTGTCTCTCTGTTTCTGTCTCTGTCTCTCTGTCTCTCTGTGTGTTATTCTTTCTACAATGATTCTCTAATTGACATCTAAGCATCACTTATTTTCTTTGTCAAGTGCCAATTTTTACTGAATATCTTCAAGTGACTTCCCCATCCTCTCATAGTCTCCACCCATTTCTGCTTTTCATGGGATCTATCCCAGGAGTTCTATATGTTCTGTTGGTGCAACAGACACAGAGCAAAATATGACCAAACTCAAGCCAATGCTTCATCTCCACCAGATGTCTCACACCTGGGTAGTAATGGTAAACATACTCATTTGCCTAAAAACCCCAGGCAGGGGACTGCACATAGTACTTTACCTGGTATGTTCAAAGCCTGGGGTTCAATTCCTAACACCATCTTCAAAAGTTTGTAGGAACCATTCTAAGTTACTTGAATCAATTCACTTCAACTCAATTAAGAAGAGCCAATAGTTGTCTCCGATTTACAAATTAAAACGCTAAGGCCAAAGGATTATGATAACTGCTCAAGGTCTTGTACACGATGAAATAAGGATAAAACTCAGATCATCTTACAACAGAATGATGCTTTTACTCATTACTTGTATTGTTTTCCTTTTGAACTTCAAACTCATATCAAGAAAGCAGAAGGAAACATTAGCATCATCGCTACAAATGAACAATGTTCTCAGGGCAGCATGTATGCTTGATTCACTCTGGTATTGCATTCAATCAACATTTAATTAGGGCTGGCTTACAGGTTCAGAGGTTCAGTCCATTATTGTCATGGTGGCAAGCATGGCAGCATGCACATAGACATGATGCTGGAGAAGGAGCTGAGAATTCTACATCTTGATCTTCAGGCAGCAGACATGAAAGTGACACTAGACCTAGCTTGAGCATAAGAGACCTTAAAGCCTGCATCTACAGTGACCGAGTTCCTACAACAAGACCATGTGGCATAGGAGTGCCATGAGAAACCCATTTTAAGACGTGACTACCATCATCCAACAACAGTGGTAGTACAGCTAGCCCCCTGAACATTGTAAATTAGGATCAAGATTCAGAGTATTGGTTTTTTGAGATGATGGGAGGGGCAGCTCACTGGGACTGCCCAGCACCACAAGAAAAAAAAAAATCCTATCTCAAGCCGCTACCCCAGAAAAGATCAAAATTTCAAACCTGAAGTGTGATTTTGCTCTCCGTGTTACTGTCATACCACCATAATTTTATTTTAAAGTTAGTCAAATCGGGAGCCATCTGTACACAATCTGTGTGAGCTCATATACATTTTGTCAGTTACTAAAGTCACATTTTAGTTCAGGTCTCCTGCCTATAGCTGGGTGCTGCAGGGAAGGCATCTCAGAAGAAAGAACCATCAAGCCATTAAGAACGCTAGGAAGAAATCTGCTAATACACCCAACGAGAGCAGTGCCCTGGATTTCTTGTGGGATTTGCTTTGTCAGTCGTGACTGAAGCATTAGTCTTTTCCCCCCCCTTCCCAGCCAGGCTGTCTGTTCTGCCGTCCTCGGTTTGATCCTGCATCTGGAATCTGTGACTCTGAATCCGAAGTGCAAAGCACTGACTAATTTTGTTGTTATTTGCATCTTTCCTATTCAGTAGCTCTGCTGCCTTTCTTCCAAGGCTGACCCTTGCCCTGCACATCTGTCCGCTGTGGCTGTTTAGGAGCCAGAAACCTCTAGGGGGCCCAGCAGCATCCCTGTCCACACAGTGTGCTGAGAATGTTAAGGCACCACTTCCGTTTCCTAATTACTCACCCGATTGTTTTTCCTCCTCTCTGTGAGAGTAGGCCCTCTTCCCATTTTCCAGATCATGTAGCTTGTAAATGTTTTCCATTTATCTTTCATTTGCAGCCCTAATTTGTTATCAAAGTGACAACTGGCAGCATTTTGAAGCTCAACGTTCAGTTTAAAATACTAGACTCTGCCTTTCTTGACTACACAAAACATTTTTTGTGTGTGTGTGTGAGAGTCGGCATTCACTTAAAACTAGTAGAACACGATTTTAAAAAAATTAAACGGTAATTTCCCCAGTCTGATTTTGTGTTTACTAGGTAATTAGCAGGGAAGGTATTATCCTCTATATTTTTAAAAATAAAGAGATGAATGTATATGGAAAGCTCGGCCCTAAGGAGAACCATCTTTAACACAATTCCTACAACTAAGCTCCGGGAACATCACAGAAGAGGCCGTAAGATGCTAAAACCCAGAAGACTAGGAAGGCTGCTGTGTAACTGTATCTCATAGAAAGGGCTGCCTGAACAAGATCCAACCAGTGACAATATCAGTAAATATGGTTCTGGTTCTATAAAGGAGCAGACTGAGCAAACCATGGAGACCAAGCTAGTAAGCAGCGCCCTTCTGTAGCCTCTGCATCCGATCCTGCTTCCAGATATCTGTCCTGTTCGAGGTTTGTTCCCGACTTTCTTCAATAATGGACTATGATGTGGAAGTAAAAGCCAAGGGAACACACAAACAATTTACTCACAGCATCGACAGTTCTAGTTAAGACATTTTCCCCTCTTCCTTTTCTGTGCTGGGATTGTTCTCTGACTTGAGCTTGGATGCACATACTCTCCTGTGCATACTGTCACAGTCCCTGTAAGTTTATATTTGCCTGTACCTTCTTCTTGGGAATAACTGGAAGACACTAATCTGACTCCATTCCTTTTAATGAATTTTTGTTTGTTTTTTTTAAAGGAAAGAAAAAGCAAGAAGTTGAGTGGGTAGGGAGAGGAGAGAGGTCCTGAGAGGAGTTTAGGATAGAAAATAATATCATAAAAAATATTCTGTAGGACGTTCCCCCAAAAATAAGTATTTTGAAAAAATATAAAAATACATTTTGAGTCTGGGGAGATAGTTCAGTCTATAAAATGCTTGTCTTGAAATTGTGAGGTCCTAATTTTGAAACCCCAGCACAGATGCTCATGACAATAATAAAGCTAGGCATGGCAGAGTGCATCTCCACTTATAGCACTGGAGAGCAGAGATAAGTAGATCCTAGGGACTTGATGGCCAGCCAGCCTCATCAGCTTGGTTAGCTTCAGATTCAGGAGAGACTTTGTCTCAAATAAGGTAGAGAAACAACTGAGGAAGATATCGGAGGCCAATCTCTTACCTCCACATTCAACCTCACATACTGTGAATCTGAACACGTCTATGGCACATGCGTGTGATCCTAGTGTTGAAGATGCAGTTACAGAAGGATCTCTAGAACTAATTTGTTAGCCAACCTAGCCTACTTGGTGAGTTACAGACCATTGACAGTCCCTGACTCATTAAACAAAACATACAGCATCTGAGGACAGAAAAATTATCTGTTACTTCTACATGCAAACACAAATGTGTACACATGCAACCTTCAAACACTCTGATGGCTATTCTCAGCTATCAACCTGACTATATCTGGAATGAACTACAATCTAGAAATGGAGGGCAAACCTGTTACCCAGATCTTGATTCTAGAAGACAAACTGCTCCTGGCTGCCTTTGGATCAAGATTTATAACTCTTAGCTCCTTCTCTAGCACTATGTTTGCCTGCATGCTGCCACGCTTCATGCCATGATGATAATGGACTAAACCTCTGAAACAGTAAGCCAGCCCCAATTAAATTAAACGGTTTCTTTTATAAGAGTTGCCTTGGTCATGGTCTCTCTTCTCAGCAATGGAAACCCTAAGTAAGACATACCCACAAGTTGATCTGCACACATGCATACACACACACACACACACACACACACACACACACACACACACAAAGAGAGAGAGAGAGAGAGAGAGAGAGAGAGAAATGAAAAACCCTGATGCCTAGAATAAAACGTATGTGTTTTTTTAGCTTAACTATAACCCTCTAAATATTTCAAGCATATGTGGTGACCAAATAGAAAAGAAGTGATTTAAAATTACATTATCCACCCTAGCAAAATATTAATTTTGAAGTAAGGCATTGGAACAGATGGCCTTGGCTTTGGTGATGGTCGACAGAAGTCTTCAGCAGAGGAAGGAATAGACTTGCTCAATGGTAACTGGTCCCATAGTTCTAAGGCTCAGCAGGAGGTTGGGCAAGAGGACCCTGATTGTGGTCTCCGAACTATGTGCTGTAGACTACTGGATGAGCACACGCATTCATTAGTCCAAGGAAGTATCACTAGGTTCTTCTGAATGCTTTCCTTAAGCTATTCCATTACAGTTAGGCTATTCTAGTAGGTCTCAAAGGTACTTTTGTGATCTAAAGGGATCTGATATAAAGCAGTTAACACAATGCCTCCCCTGCAGGCTCAGTAAGAATTAACAAGAAAAGAGTGAATTGAGCAGAGTGGGACCACTGATCAGAGCAGACACAGTGATGGGGAGAGCAGTTCTGAGTCCTGAAGTAGTAGAGAAAGTGGCTCTTGGAGCAGGAGGTAGAAGCCAGGAGAGTCCAGCTCACTACAGCCTTTCTGGATCCATTTCTACCTGTCAAAATAAGGAATCAGATTAAAGCAACCTTAGGATTTTTTGGCATCCAGACCAGTATTTGGTACATAGTATGTATTTGGGCCTCCATGTATTGGGATATGTGTTGACTTTACTTGTTAATGTGAAATAGTAACAATTCTGTGAAGACACCTCCAGACTTGTAGGAAGAAAGGAAATATTTGAGGGCTTCTCCATTGGTAGCAAACAGGTAGGGAGACAAGTAGAGTTTTCAAATAACAGAACACCAAATGCAGAAGGACTACAAGGCTCCATCCTGAAGTCACAACAAGCAAAAAGTCCTTGGGCTTTTTGTTGTTGTTGTTGTTGTTGTTGTTATTGAGAGTGATGCCAGGCTAATTGTGAAGACCCAATAGTGGCAAAAGATGCCTTGGGCATCTTGGTTATGGATCTTTAGCTAGTACCCCCCCTCTCTGTCTCTGTCTCTGTCTCTCTGTCTCTCTGTCTCTCTCTCTCTCCCTTGTCATGTGAACAAATTATATCTGCCTGATCTGTCTGATTTTATTCTGCTTTAGATTCTAAGGAAAAGAAAATATTTCCCTTAAGCCAGGCATGCTTATTAGCACAAAGTAGTCCCCTGTGAACAATAATGGAATCAGTAACCTAATGAATGGAGACAGTAGGACAGCTCATCTTTGACCTTGGTCTCACTGAACCGCGTCCAGGGAGAGAAAATATCCAGAACACCATCTTGAACCAAGCCTACTAAAAAGAATCTTAGTTCTTGCAAGATGTCAGCCAATTAACAAAGGAATCCAAAAGTCAGTTGACATTTTTCTTTCCTTTAAAGTTGTAAAAACTGTGATTTGTTTCCCATCTTTCCTGAGTTATAGAATATGGTAAAATTCTGGGGGTTAAGTATAGTATCATAGAGGGGAACAGAAGATAGGTTGAAGATATTACGCAGGCATATTTAAGTACGAAGCCTGTTCTCTGTGGTGTGTTCAAACATATGGCACACCTGATTTCTATGCCCCAGGTACATAGACTATTTAGAATCATTTTAGATAAGGCCTGGGATTATATCTAATACCACCTGCCCTTTGAACATGGCTTGGTGATTCTATATCCAGCTCTTGTATGGACCTTTGATTAAGAGTTGAGACCAGGCCCATCCTTCAGCTCATGTGCCTTTATGAAACTTGAGTAGTACTAAGAGAAATACAGTGCTGATTCCACTAAGGAGAAAAGACACTGTGAGTCAGAAATCACTCACTACCTTAGGGTCATACTGTGTTAAATCAGAAAGGCCTAGAGTTGGCCTCCAGACTTCTATCTCCTTACCCCATGTCATCTCCATGGGCCTTCAGTTCTAATAATCCCACAAACAGGATAGAACAGGATGTGAGCGTACCTGCCCTGGAGACAGCTGTCTTTATTCCTAATCCTGGCTCCAGCATCTGCTGCTTGTGTGACCTTGCAAAAATGACTCCATATCGTTGAGGCTCAGTTTCCATTCCCATGTAATGAGAGAACTAATACCAACCACACTGAGTTTCTGTGCAAATTAAATTAATCTGTGAATTAATTAACAACTTCCATCTTGTTCCAAAAAAGAATTCAAGGTGGCTCACAAGGACATGATAGAATAATTTAGGAAGAGGGGAGAAAAGAAATAAGAACAAGGCAGCCAGAAAGGGGAGTCAGTCCAGAGCAATGGCTAAGAATAGGTGACCTGTTTTTTTCCCAAAGTTGTCCTGTTGCCAAACCCAAAAAAGAAACTTTAGCATCTACATCATTTGCTGTACAAACTTATGACTAAAAGAGGAATCTTTGTTCGGGTCTAGAATGGGTTTCAAGTTTCTATATCTGAGATATAATACTTCTGTAAGTCCAAGGTTCCAGGTACCACACTAGGTGATGATGACCTGTGTAGGACAGGCAAGTAGAATCCTTCCATCAAAGAGAAGAACGGACCATATTAAGGAATGCATCTTTATATATACTATTATAATATAATAGTATATAATAATAATATAATAGTATATAATATATAATCAATCTATAATATCTATGTCATTCTTTTCTATGTGCTAGGGCTACACAGTACACAAAGCAGTAAATATCCCTACCTATATGCTCGACGAGGAGAGCAACATTAAGAAAATTACTAAGTGACATAGACATAATTGATATTGACAAGAGAAGGTGAAGAATACTGGTCTAGAAAGTGTCCCATCCAGCAGGACCCAGTTATTCGTGGGTGCGAAGGGGACCGAAAACCTGAAGAGAAATGAGTGAGAAAGAAGAGCGAGACCAAGGAGGATTCCTGTCAAGGCCTCAGTTTATTAGGCTGAAACGCCAGGTTTTAAGCACACAGCAAGGGGAATAGGGTGGGGTTGAGGGGGAATTAACAAAGAACAAAGAAGTATGAAGGCCAAATTCAGACTGCAGATGGGAGGCACTTCGAGTCCTATCTCCGGAATGTAGATCCTTCCTTAACAGACTTGGGTGTCAAGCTGGGCTCAGCATGTAACTCATGTCCTTAGAAGTCTTGGAAGTCAGGAAGAGATAAGGAAGAGGAGACTATAATTCAAACTTTTTACGGCCTCAGGTGCCAGGAAGGGAATAGGGAGGAGGGGGTAACCAGCTCTTTAACACAAGGCCATTTGGCTTATTAGGGTGGAAAACTGTGATAGGCCTACTTTCTGACGGTATGGTCTCCAACAAGAAAGAATGGACTAGGGAGACATCTCTGAGAGATTGAACTTTGGGTCAAGAATTGAAGGGAGACATGGCGGGAGCAATGAAGGGGCAGAATAAGGTCACAGACAAAGGTTAGCAGGAACCTGGCAGTGTCCCTTCACTCAGTATTATGACAATCTTTTCCCACAAGAATAGCAGAAATTCAATTTAGACCAAGTTGGAGTGATGTATAAGACTTAGGTGGTTCAAAACCTTCAGAGATGAAATGAGGGAGGATAAACTCAGGAGTTCTGTAATGAGTCACATTCTTAAAGTTCTGCAGACTGAAAGATAGCAAGATAGACAGACATTCCCCTGCCTCTCTCGTGCTAGAAAATGCCTAAGCATAAGATCACAAGGCACACTGAATGCAACACTATGTGATTAGATCATGGCGAGTCATGTACTCACATCAGTGCTCTCTTCAGCAAAATCTTTCATTGCCAAGAGATAGAGAAAGGGTGCTGATATGACTAGAACTACGGGTACAGAAGGTCTTGTTCAAAGTAAATGACTTTCCCTAAATGAACAGTTCATACAAAAAAGCAGACGCTACATCTTTCTATGACATGAGAAATTATTAACGTACTTGTTAATTTGACAAATGGATAAAATCTTGGATGATTCAGTTGTTGTAATGATTCCCAAAAGGTGTTTTGTGTTTTCTCTTATCTACACAAAGATCATTCCCTGTGCTGCCACGCACATCCAATGATCTTATGATCTTAGATCTAAAATGTTTAGGCTTTGAATGCTGAGTGATTGGCTATGATTTCCTCCCCTCCTTGTAGTTCTTACAATATTCTATGGGGTGTCAAGACAAAGCAGAAGAACAGACCACAAAACCAGAATACATATTATACAGTAATGCATTCATTAAGCTTAATTCATTCATTAAGCGTAATCATTGTCAGTCTTTAAGATAACAATCACTGCAATTGAAAACATAGAAAAGAGAAGTGCACAAACTATAGGGGGGAAAATTATGAGACATATTCTTGATAAGGTAGCTGTTGACCCCTGAGTTGATGGTAAATCTCTAGGTGTATTTCTACAATGTGCATATTTTAAGCAGTGTTTGACTGTGACCTTAAGCATGGCTGCAGTGCTGTGCACTTTAGCCAAGCTAAAGGAATACGCTGGCAAGATTCTGGGTATGAAAGAGAATGGTACAGAAATTCACTCAAAACACTTTTAACTTCCTAATTTTGTCTTTGAGATGCTTCGTAATTATGTCTTCTCTCTCTCTGGTTAGGTGGAATCTACTACCTCCTCGGTGGGCTTTTATGTTCATAGATCCTCTAACTGCTTCAGGTCTTATAAGCACCAGACTATTGTAAAGCCCTGCCCCAAACCTTTGTATCAGTGGCTTTCTCTCCCCAGAAGAAATACCTACTCATTTCACAAGTGGAAAACCTATCCATGTCTCACTGGTATAGCAACTTGTAAGCAAAGCCAAGCAATGATGGCAATAAAGTAGGGGTGTTTGTTGTCACTTATCTTTGCTACCTTGCTAATACTTTATCTTGCTAATACTCAATCCCCAGCCTATAATGGTGTCTCCATTCCTCATTACTTAAAGTTTTCCTCTTTAGTGACTACAACCTCCCATGAAAGTCCTACCTGCTGGAGGAGGCTTTGCCAGTTTTTCCATCCAGAAACAGCCTGCTTCCTCTGGACTCCCAATGTTCTTGATTTAACTTTTGCCATGACACTAACTTCTACTTTGGGTGACTTTTTGTTTGACGCATATCTTATGCTCTTTAATTAACTAGACACATGCCTTCTTGTTAATTAGAAAGCTAGATTCATGCCTTCAAGTCTTTGCTCCCCAACAAGAAACCGACAGGACTCCTTTCAATTATGCGGCATTTAGAAACTAGCAGTTGACCTAAAGAATGATAGATGGAAAGGACAGTGGATAGCTGAGTGACATCATTTTAGTACATCCTTATAAGTCAGCTAACATTTATGGAAGACCTCCTGAATGCAACTAGTTTTGAAGGGTGCTGATTGTTCTAGTGTCAGATGGTCATGTCCTACCCAGCCAGGTTCTAGCAACCTGACAGAGTCAGCAAGGGAATGAATAAAGGACAGACAAGTATATACATGACAAAAAAGCTGGAATCAGTTGATCTGTGCTTTTGCTGATAGAAGATATCTACTATTCAACAACCCTGAACCTCATTGTTTTTATTCTGTATAACAGAAGGTGGCATGGGAGGAGTTAGCGTCAGTGGGATGTCTCTGTGTGTGAGCAGACTCAGGCTGCAAACATCCAGAAGGAGGAAGCTGCAGTTTCTGTGCTCAGTTATTTGTAAACACACTTGCAAACACTGTCAGTGTCATTCTGGCCAGAGGAAGGCTTTACCAATTCCAAACCTGTCCTCTATGGAGAAGGCTTTGCCATTCTAGTGGTCGGGAGGTATTAGGTCCCTTACATGGTCATGGCCATATCAACAAAGCACACTCACTCAGGACTTCAGCCACATTTTATAACTCAGTCAGGGCTTCTTCACCTCCACATATCAGATGAAAAACATGTCCATTGATCATATAAATCTGTGGAAACAGACCCTGTTGGTTGATTTTATTTAGAGAGAAATACATGGGGGATAAGCTTGGGATAAATCTTTAATAACCCTCCTAAGGTGATTTCTACAGCACTACAGCTAATTCTTCATTCTTAATAATCTTCCCAGGAAACTCAGTGTTGCATGTGAATGTGTACAGTGTATATGCATTTACACATGTGTGCACATGTGTGTGTATGGGAGAACAACCCCAGTGTCAGTCCTCACCATCCTTGCTTGTGACAGGGTCTTGCTGTTGGATGCTGCTCTATGAGACAAGCTAGCTAACTGTTGAGCTTCTGGGTATCCTCCTATCTCTGGCTCTCATCTTGCCATAGAAGTACTGGGATTGCAGATATGCTATGATGCCCGAATTTACATCGTTTCAGGTCTTTTATGCCAAGCACTTTACCTACTGAACCATCTCTCCAAATTGTGACTGCATTTTAGTAGTTTTTATAATAAACTCAATTTAAGTTGCAGTTTGTGAACAAATAGTGATATGAGACCCAAGTTTTTCTGTCTCTAATACAACCACAGATGATATATACATATATGTATATATATACATATATATATATATATGTGTGTGTGTGTGTGTGTGTGTGTGTGTATGCATACATACAGCTTAGCATCACGTATAGGTAGTGTTGTTGAATCAATGTTTCTAAGGGTCCTAGAGACCACACATGTGCGTGTGTGTGTGGATGTGTGTGTGTGTGTGTATATATATATATGTATATGTATATGTATATGTATATGTATATGTATATGTATATGTATATTCACTCTAGTTACATAAGCTCCTACTTTCACATTAGAACTGTATGATGGGCATTGGGGATGGAATGCTGGCTGATTTGAATTTTTCATTTCTGCTTGTAGCCTTTTTTTTATGTTGCTGCATTATGTGGAGCCTGCTAATAGCTAACTTGTCCAAGAATTCATGTTCAGGAGACACTACTTCAAAATATGTTTCACTCCTAAACAATCAGTGAAAGAGAGGGGGGGGAAGCTTTTGTGTGTTTAATAGGTAAGAAAATTGACTTTTTCAAAATCCTAAGTCAATTGAAAAAATAAATGAGTGAATGAATAAATAAGCAACATATAGTCACATGAATAAAAGCTGTATAAACATATTGAAATACGTGTCAAATCCTATGTAGCAACAAGGTAGAAGACTAGGAAAATACAAACCCTCTGGGACCCCTGGGGTCATTAATTTAACACACTACCCAGAATATTTCCCATATGAGAAATATAGGAAAGGAGACCCTCCTAGTTAAGCAGCAGCCAGCATCATTTAATAGAGTTGGAAAACTGTGTCAGTCAGTCATTATGGTAGGTTCCCTCAGTTCGGCTGGCATTAGGAGGAAACTTCCAGCTCTAAGCTTATATCCCCAGAGAGGAAAGGGAAAATCAAGCCACATATCCATCATGTAGACTTCAGGATGGCTTGTTATATAGTTATACTTGTAGTCATATATAACAAGAAATTTCTAGAGACCTGTTTATAGCAATGTGCATAGAATTAAACTTTTGTAATACATCTGAGATTTTGAGGAGATAAAATCCATGTTGTTTATTTGTTTGTTTGTTGCCAGAATTAAAAAAATATATGCCTTTAAGAGCTAGAAAAATGGCTCAGAAGTTAACAGTATACACTGTTCTTAAATATGGCCCAAGTTCAGTCTAGAGAACGCATATATTAGATAGCTCTCAGCTGCCTGTAATTATAGCTCCAGTGAATTTTTCCCATACTCTCCTCCAGGAGCAACTACTCGCATGGACACATACCCACCCATGAAATTTAAAAAAAAGACATAAAAATAAATCATTTTAAAATGTACTCTATACTGTTAATAATCAGGAAAATGTCAATAAAGACCATGCATAGGTGTTAACTGACAATAAAATATTAGCAACAATTCAGAAGTCTGGTATTCCATGAATTAGAAAAGGTTTGATTCAACATGATCATACTCATGCTCCTCTGGGAATGAACATTGGTATAACCATTTGCAGCACAATTTGACAGCACTTCATAAAATGGTTTGCATTGTATAAAAATCCAGCAACTTTGATTCTAAGCATATCTTTGCCAATAGGCACCAAAGCACATGTACCATAAAAACAGTGTAAACAATGTCGTCAATTACAATAGTAAGGCAAAACACCCTATCAAGGAGAGAATCATTTTATAAATTGTATTTCCCTTACACAATGAGAAATTATCTATCAGACAAAACAAGACATTTGCATCTACTGCAATAAAATAAATACTTCAAGAATACATTGAATAGTTTCTACTACATTACATTTTTATACAGCACGGATACACAATCAACAGATAATTTATACATATGGTAGCATTTATTTTTTAATTAATTTAAATATAGTTACATAAGTTACTCCTTCTCTTTCTTCCCTCCAGTCCCAAACATCTCCCACCTTGTATGCACCTTCTCAAATTCATAGCTTTCTTTTTTCATTGTTATTGATAAACACACATGCAAATGTTTATAAATATATCCTGCTCTGTTATATATGTGTGTGTGTGTGTGTGTGTGTGTGTGTGTGTGTGTGTGATTTCAGAAATAACTACTTGATACTGTGTAACCAGTTAGTGTGCTCATCCAAGGAAGATTACTTATCCTGCTCTCAACTTTACTTAGCGCTCTGTAGTTCTGTCTACAGTGGAACAAAACCAGAATTTTTCCCTTCTATGTTACCATATATACTGGTATTTTACTTGCTCATGGCTTGATTCATTTACCATATTGTTGAGATGCATTGGTAAAACTCTCCTCTCATTTCTAGAAGACACGAGCTCATA
Organism: Mus musculus; assembly: GCF_000001635.26. NCBI lineage: Eukaryota > Metazoa > Chordata > Mammalia > Rodentia > Muridae > Mus > Mus musculus. Next base: position 95,514,076 of record NC_000073.6, read on the forward strand.
GCAGACTTCCTGGTCCTCTGGCTCTTACTATGTTTCTGACCCAGCTATAGATGTTATCAGTTCTGCTTGGGCACTCCATAATGATCACTTGTTCTCTGCATTTTGACCAGGTTTGTGCCTCTCTCAGTTATAAAGAGAAATTTCTTTGATAACCTGTCAATTGGAGAGAGTATTGAAATCACCTACTATTAAAGAGCTTATGATGATCTGTTTTTTAATTTCATTAGCAAGACTTTTGTGTGAAATTGGGTACATCAGAGATTGGCACATACATGCTTAGGATTTTAATGTCTTTATTTTCTCCCCTTTTATTGAAAATAGATTTTTTTTCTCACATAATACATCCTGATTACCATTTATTCCTCCTTTAAACTTCCAGGTTTCTCTATACCTCCCCTCCCATACAGATCTTCCACCAGTCTCAGAAAACAAACAGACTTCTAAGGTATAATAATATAAAATATACAGTATAATAAATATAATAAAATATGACACAATATAAAAATAATTAAATATAGGCTCCAAAGAGCCAATGGGGATGAAATTAGCTGAAATATCCAACAAAGGGAAGAGAGAACCTGTAGAGACCATATCCAGAGGTTAGGCACGGATCCCGGTTGAGGGATGGTGCCACCCACCCATTTCAAAAATATTAACTCTGAATTCCTCCTGTCTAAAGGAAATGCGGGTACAAAGACTAGAGCTTAGTCTAAAGGAAAGGCCATCCAGAGACTGCCCCACCTAGGAATCCATCCCATTTGCAGACAGGAAACCCAGACACTATTGCTGGTGCCAAGAAACACTTGCCGACAGGATCCTGGTATAGCTAACCTCTGAAAGACTCTGCTAGAGTCTCATCAATACAGATGTGAATGCTCGAAGCCAACCATCGGACTAAGCCCTGGGATGCCAATGGAGGAGTTAGAGCAAAGACTGAGGAGCTCAAGGGGTTTGAAACCCATAGGAAGAACAGCAATATCAACCAACCAGACCTCCCAGAGCTCCCAGGGACTAAACCACCAATCAACATTGGAGGGACTCGCGGTTCCTGCTGCTTATGTAGCAGAGGACTGCCTCAACTGGCCTCAATGGGAGGAAATGCCGTTGATCCTGTGAAAGCTTGATGCCCCAGCATAGGGGAATGCTAGGGCAGTGAAGTGAGAGTTGGTGGATGGGTAGGGAGAGCACCCACATAGAAGCGGGGAAAGAGGGGGTTGGATAGGGGGTTTGAGGAAGGGAAACTGAGAAGAGGGATGACATTTGAAATGTAAAGAAATAAAATAACCAATAAAATAAATAAACAATAAAATATAATACAACAAATCAGAATAGGAAAATGAAAACATATCAAAAGAAAAGATTCTAAGAAAACACACAAGAAACAGACACAGAGCCAGACATGGTGGCGCACGCCTTTAATCCCAGCACTCAGTAGGCAGAGGCAGGCAGATTTCTGAGTTCGAGGCCAGCCTGGTCTACAGAGTGAGTTCCAGGACAGCCAGGGCTATACAGAGAAACCCTGTCTCGAAAAACAAAAAAACAAAAAAACAAAAACAAAAACAAAAAAGAAAGAACAAAAGAAAGGAAGGTAGGAAGGAAGGGAGGGAGGGAGGGAGGGAGGGAGGGAGGGAGGGAGGGAGGGAGGGAGGGAGGGAGGGAGGGAGGAAGAAAGGAAGGAAGGAAGGAAGGAAGAAAGAAAGAAAGAAAGAAAGAAAGAAAGAAAGAAAGAAAGAAAGAAAGAAAGAAAGAAAGAAAGAAAGAAAGAAAGACACAGACACCGAGACACACTCGTTTGCATATTTAGAATTAAGTAAAACTGGGGTGGGGGGATCTTTTATAACATGCAGTTTCTACTACCCCGCTTTAAGCTCTGGGTGGACTGCCCTTCCAACCACCACCCTGGTTACACACACACACATTCTCTTATTTTTAATATGCTTTTTAGCTCAATGGCCAGGGCACTCAATGGTGGGCTTCCCACAGATAATGTGCCCTCACCTTCACTCTCAGCTCAACACCTCTATATCTGCCCTCAGCTTAGTTGCCCGGTTACCTTCTCCTTGCTCAGCACCCTGATTCTGCCCTCAGTTTAGTTGCATTTCTAGTCTCTCGCCTGCTACCCCAGGTCCAGTTGAGTAGTGGCCAATGCCCATTTCACCCAAGATCTAACATGGCTGGTGGTTCCCTCTCCCTCCAAAGCATAATGAATCCTCTTTCCTCCTCCTGTATCTCCTCATCTGCCTGCAAAGAACTGGAAACCTCGTCGCCAAAGCTTCTTTAGTGATTAATCAAGAACCAATTGGGGAACAGGATCTTCAGCATTCTCATAGAGATTCCTGATCAAACAATCAGAACCACTCCCTACAATCTTTATCTGTAAAATGGTGCTAGAAGGGTCAGTCACTTTTGTAGAATTGCACATCTATACACATCGAGGTTTCTATTTCTTCAACGGGGGGTATGCTCATTAGCAGCTATTATTTTATAACATACATTTTTTCTTCTTTATGTATTACTATTTCTGTGTGTGAGAAAGATTGTGTGTGTGTGTTGTGTATGTGAGCACATGCGTGCTTGCCCACATGCACATACATGTGCAAACATGCATATGCGAGTGCATGTAGAGAGAAAGGGGAGGAGGATCCCATTGTCAGCAAGTATTGGCGAATGGTCCAACCTTATGATCACAGATGAGAGTTTCAGTAGGAAGCCTTTAAAACATAATTGAGACAGATTATTACTCAACATCCCTTTTTGAAGACAACTTTGGATTCTCTGAGTTCAACATGCAGAAACATGGAGGCTATTGCAGTATTTTAGGTGAACACTGGTGGGTGGGGACACCTGCTGAATATATTGATACATGAGATGAGATAAAGAAGTTCTCCAGTTTGAGAAATGAAAGAGATTGTCATATTGATGAGATGAAGAACTCTAGGAGAACCAATAATTGAAAATTTGCAAACTATTTTCAGGAAAACCTGAAACACTTAAGAGTCTACACTTAAATTATTCAATTGATTATCTGCATTTTAAACATCAATAAGGGTAACTGGTCTCTGATTTAAAGCATGGACATATTCTTCTAATTGATGAAGTCTAGGGAATATATAGTGGTAGAGACCAATCTTTTCTCATTAGCTATTTATCCAGTCTATATATTCAGTGGGTCTATGAGGCCATGTGGAAAAAAGTTGAAATTTTAGTCAGAGCAGAGGGATTTAATTGCAATGCTCATTCTCTACTTACTCCAATTATCACTTAATCTACATTTATAAATTAGCAGAATTCTCTTTTGTCTTAGAATTCTCAATTAAAATTTGCCAGGAAACATTTGAAACTAACAGAATATAACATTTTGATCTAATATTTCACACAAGCCATTACAGTCTTCTACAAAGGCAAATTAATGTTTTTATCCTTTTTATTGGTAAAGAAATTGAGTCAATGAGTTTAAGTAGCTAGAATAAAGCTATATAATTAAATTTGATCCCCTGAATTCTACAAATAGTCAGTAAGTGACTCTAAATGTTGGGTTCCTGGACAAACAATAATAACATCACCTGGAAAAGTGAAGGGAATGAAAATCCCTTGTCTTTCCTCAATCCTACTGAAACAATATCACACCCAGGGCTCTGATGCTTACAAAGTGCCCAGAAGATTATGAGAGGCAAATGAGAGGTACCTACATACACAAAGCATAATAATCTCAATTCTTCACTCTTCTGTCTGAGATTTACCCTGTTGGAGTGGCAATATTGGCAAACTGAAATGTCATCAAAATCGAGACCATGTAAAACAAAGAGCAAAATCACCAGGTAGCTGTGCTAATAACTACCTACTAAAAATATCCAGAATCAATGGCTTAGCAATAAGAATTACTTTATTTTCCTTAAGATGCTCTTGATTTATTTCTCCTTTGTAAATGGTAATTGTGAAATTGAATTCCCATGGGGTGATTGAGAAAATAGTGTTGAAAAAACTGTTCTGTGTGGGGAACATATTATCTACCTACACACTAGAAGCACTTCACTGGAAGGTCTTGTTCTGTGGGATTTCAGAAAGTTCCATTCCATGGAATCTCAAAATAAAATCTCCACCCCCCCCCCATTTTAATTAAGTTCTTTGCTAAAAGTGAGCACATAGAAAAGTGTGGAATGGATGAATGAACATCACCAAGAGAAGAACTGAGAGAGGGAGTTAAATTTTTCTTTTAATTGTCCAGAGTTTATCCCAAGTCAGTACTTCTCTACCATCCTTCCAAGGACCTTCTACACTACTATCTCTAACATTTTTCTGCATCATGAACTTTCCTGGGCATTTTCACATACATTAGAGATGCCTGGTGCTTGCTCCATAATGTTACTCTAAATTTCTAATTTTACTATTATAAAGAATTTATAAGAATAAAAAATATATTTTTTGATTATTCACACAAAATCATGTTACACTATTTTCCAGACCTCTAGATTGCAATGACTTTTGAACTACTCAACTTCAAGTAACTATCACATGGCTACCCTCTAGGTATGGTCATTCCTTAGGCTTCTTTATTCTAAATAAACCAGATATTATACTTTCTGACCATCAGACCTTTCAGTTCTTGTCTGAGTGGTTCCTATACTGAAACTATACTAAAACCCCCATACTGAAACTATTTCTACTATCCAAACACCCTTGACAGCCCAGGGATTTGTACACTTAAAAATCATGAGGTCATTGAAGGATTTTTTTTTTAATTCTAAAATCAAATGAAAATAAAATCACAGCTTCCTAGAATAGAACTTCAAATTCAGATTAAAAGAGAGTGACCTGATATGCTAGAACATCTCATGAAGGATATTCATCCCATCAGAATTCTAATTAGCAATGAGGTATCAAGTAGACAGGAGGGGCCATAAAATATAGTCCATCCTGTCTTGTCTTTGAAAATCCTCTGGACCTATTATGTGCCTCTTGAGGGATTCACCTATTTGGTTGTTTTTGTTTAGTCTTTCTTCAACACCCCTTGTTCCTCCATCTTGGGTGTTTTATCCTTATACTCAAGTGCTATATGACAACACACAGGTACTGTCAGCACTGTTGCTTGCCACATGGCACCAGAATTGTTCATCTTGGAAGAAACTCTGCTTTTGCTCATCAAAAGATTTGACTCTCCCAAACTAAATTTTTGCTTATTGTTATCTAGTTTCAGAATAGTTTTGATGTTTTTCTTTGCTTTCTTTTGATTTTAGAATAAAATTTCTGTTGAAAAAATAGACTAAAAATGTAAAAACCATTGATGAAGCAGAATCTCCTGTCCCTGAATATTGTTTGAATAAAGAGGAAGAAGAAGGAGGAGGAGGAGGAGGAGGAGGAGGAGGAGGAGGAGGAGGAGGAGGAGAATCTTACCTTCATGCTATCTTTCCCAGAGAGATGATTTCTCTCTATTCAAGCATAGATTGAGTGCAAAAAGAATGCCCTGCCCAGCTCTCCTGTAGTGATAATAGAGATGAGCAACACCAAATAATGGAGATGAAAGCAAAGAGAATTTTGATGAGAAGCCAAGGTATCTGGTTCGATAATATATGATCTTGAATGTATCCCCTAAGTCCTTAGGCATGTTTTTTTCAGATTTTAACACTCTTGCAAATCTGCAGAACATAATTATGTGTCTTATCTGGGCAGAACCCTACACTGTTAAGCATCAAAAGTTGTTACTGGTTTGTACCTAGTTGAAAGTCTAGCTCAAGATCACAGTTGTTTCATTTGGGTTTGAGAATAAAATAAAGTATTCCTTTTAGTACTTTGAAAGACCTTTCTCATTCTCTGTTTTCTATCGAATGGTTGAATTGGTGGATGGAACCTATCAAAGAAAGAAATTAGCAAAGTTCCTCCACTGAACTCTTTTAGAAGTAGGTATGTTGTAAAATGCAAAGGGGTTCAGTGGAAGAACCGGGAAAGAATTTTAAAAGCCAATAACTACCAGAGACCACCATGACCTTGGTGGGAACAGACTGACATGGCTCCTGCCCCTGGGACTGTGCCAATGGACATGGAACTCCAAGAGTGTTGATGACTGCCAAGGGCGTAAGCCTTGTTTGTATAATAGTGTTCATATTTTCACATTCCTCTGAGGAATGTCCTCCCTGATAATGTTAGTGTTTCTATGATAATCAGACAACATAAGTCCAGGAGGGGAAGGTATGACTAACATCTCAGTAAAATGGTAAACACTGGGACCTTCAGGACAGCCTTTATGGCTGTGCAAAAGAACTCTAAAAACATGAGTTCAAAAATATATAATTTATAATTTCTCAACTATGCAAAAATATAAGGATGCAATATGAATTCTATATATTAGGAGCTTCGCAGGTCTAAAGGAACAGAGGCAGCTACACTGTGAGCCAGCTTGTCAGAAAGATATAAAGACAGGCAGATACAAAGACAGGCAGATTCCTGAGTTCAAGATCAGCCTGAGACACAGCAAGTCCAGGTCCAGGTATGGTAGAAATAGTAATTTCTGGACAGGGTCTCACCCACCTAGCTTATCCTCTGTGCTCAATAGAGGCAGGCTAGCAAAAAGCAAGAGCAGTTCTTTAGAATTTTTTCTTTTTCTATTGAGAGCTGAGCTGTCTGGAGATCTCTAGAGAGTGAAAACAGCTAGTCAAAATAATTTTTTAAACAGGATTTCTGACTTGGTTCTAATTTCTAAGAATTACTTAGAGAGCTGACACAGCTCTTTTCGAATGCTTTCTAGCAGCTATGCAGAGAAGGCTGTCTGAAGAGCGAACACAGCTCTTTTAGAATTTCTCTGGCTTTCTGATTTTGATTGGAAAACCCAAGAATTACTTTTAGTTTTTGCTCACAGAATTTCTGACTTGGTTGGGGGAATATAAGAATTTCTTTTTATAGATGCTTTTCTGACTTTGGTCAGGAAGTCCATGAGTTAGCCAGAGACCTTTTAGAATTTTTACTAATAGAGAGAGCTGTATCAACCAAAGAGGTTTTTAGAATAGCTAAAGAAGCTGTCTAGAACACCTAGGCTGCAATCTTAGACCTACGATTTGTTTTCAAGGATACCAAACACCCCTCTCTTAGGAACCTTGACCTAACCTAGGATGGTCCTTGGCAAGTAAGTTCAGAGAGGTTGTTTTTGACCTGGGACCTTCAGGACAACCTTTAAGGCTGTGCAAAAGAACTCTAAAAACATGAGTTCAAAAATATATAATTTTTCAACTATGCAAAAATATAAGGATACAATATGATATGCAATTATGTGTGTGTGTGTGTGTGTGTGTGTGTGTGTGTGTGTGTGTGTGTGTGTGGGTAATATCACTCCTCTCTGCCTGGTATGTCACAGTGTACCACTGTATCTTTAGAGTTACTTGCAATCACTTTATTTATATATTACTCATAGTTTCTTTAGTGCAGTCCCTGTCTTATGGATCTAAGACAACTTGATTGGCACTAGTACCTAGAGGACCGAGAGCAGAAGAGAGGAGAGCAGTATTCCTTCAGGCATCTTCCAGGACAGAAGCATGCTTCATGCACAGCTGCATCCTGAGCAAGAGAAAAATCATAATAAAAAGAGAGCTCCTAGGTTTCTTTAAGGTAGATACTGAAGGAGTTGCATCCTGGAGGAAGCTTCACTAGAGAGTACCAGGCAAGAAGAAAGGGACTGGAGGAAAATGGAAGACCAAAAGCAAGCATTCGTCTTGCTTTACAGGTAATGAAATCAAGCATTAGAAAGGCAGAATGCATAAACTGCCAATGTCACAGTCCGGGAATGGCATGGCAGAATCTGAAACTCAATTTTCCAATGCTAAGGCCCAATGTCTTAATTGTGTCCTTGACTTTCCTTAAATCCAATGAACACAGAGAGGCAGTAATAACAACAGCAACTCCTCACAAAACCACACACTCCAGTGAGCACACCTGTGCACACATTACTTCATCCTGGCATTACAGTAGCCCTGAATAGAAGCGAGGAAACATTTTGGTAGGTAAAATAATTTGCCTTTGGTTATACAGCTGGTAAGGATTTGAACCCCAGCATGCTGGCTCTAGCCTGTGTTTTGAAATAGAACTAGAGAAAGGAGGATTGAGACATGATGATGAGGATGGCCAGAGTCTCCCAGATAACACAATCAGAGATCTGGAGCCAAGTGCTGGCTTCCTTTAGGCTGTTAGCCTACCTTGGATCAAAAATATAACTCTCTATTCCTCATTTGCTTCACTCTTAAAACATGGGAAAAAAAACAAATTCCTAAGCTAAAAACCAAACTGTAATTAGGATCCTTATCTCTGGAATTCAGAACAACAAAAAATTAAAAAGTAGTTGAAAGAACTCCTTTGAAATGTAAAGGCAACTATTTCAGATTACAAAAAAAGTATGCTAATTAAAAATGATTGATATGTTATTTTGGTAGTGACTCTTGTTACCTTGTTTCAGTTTTATTCATTTCTTGTTGACTAATGAGCACATTGAAGCGAAGAGATGGGCTTAGATTGCATTTTAATTTTCTTGAGGATTTCCTGTGTGTTTATGCTTTACGTTAGTTGTTAAGCAACCCCTCAAGTTTACCACTATGTTTCTGATTAATTTGAAACTAAAAAGACAAAGGAAAGAAAGGAACTTCTAATCTGTCTGAGACACAGGGCCTTGTTTGTTGGTGCATGTTGACTGCTTAAATTAATGGAAAATTTCTTCCTTTAGTAATAAACAATTATCATTAAGGGAACAGAATATCCCTAGCCAAGTACAATCACTGATGGATGGTGGGAAAAGTCCTCAGAACTAAAAGCTTAGTTCATGTTTTTTGTTTGTTTGTTTGTGTTTTGTTGTTTTTATTTTCAGTTATCAAAATAAGACTGAAGCTAAATGTTGGTCCCCATCTCCCATTCTACTTGGGGCACTTGTTCCGTGTTTAAGGTTAGCCTTGAGACTTGGCAACTCTGAGCCTCCAGGAACTTTATGTGGAATTTTGTTACTTTCTTCAGGGAGGTGATGTGACATCATTGAGGGACAATGTGGGGAGTGTGCCTTTAAAAATGCAATATAGAACTGGGAGGTGACTCAGTGATTAAGGCACTTGATTGCTGGCGGTGGGAGGGAGGGGGCATGACCCTATGTGGGTGTGGTTATATGTCTACAATCCAACTTTTGGAAACTGAAGATGGAGAATAAACTCACAGAGTTCAATAGACAGCAAGATATGGAGAGCCATGCATCTTTCAGAGAGACTCAGTGAATAGGATGAAGAATGACAATGGAAGATAAATGCCAACATCAACCTCCAGCTTCTACATGTGCATGCATACATGTGAGTACACACCTACACATTGGGTGTCCACATAAACTAAAGCATGTATACCCAGGCACACCACACAGATATGAAAATGGAAGAAAATCAATCAATCGGAAACGTAACACGTAATACTGTACATGTACCTGCATATGTATGGAACTCGTGAAAAAAGTAACTGCAGGCTAAAAGAGAGGGGCCCACCTTCACTTTCCAGGCCACCATGAGGGAAAACAGCGCTAGCAGGGAGGTCCAATGTTTTGACAGTATAATATAGTATTGCCATCTTTGACAGTCCACAGTTACAGCAATACTTGTGGCCTGCAAACCTCAAGTTGAGCACTCATACTTGTAAAAATAACACAGAACCTAAAAATGACACAATGTAAGTCAGAAGAACCTGGAGCAATGCACTCCAAGTGACAAAAGACCCCGACCTCCAGCCTACATGACTGTGCTCAACACTACCCATCCTGCTTGAAGGACAATGGAAAATGTCTCATTGACTTTTTTTTTTTTTTTAGCAAACCATTTTTCTAGGAGGTGGAGAGATGGCTCAGTGGTTAACAGCATTGGTTACTTTTTTTTTTTGAGACGGGGTTTCTCTGTATAGCCCTGGCTGTCCTGGAACTCACTTTGTAGACCAGGCTGGCCTCGAACTCAGAAATCCACCTGCCTCTGCCTCCCAAGTGCTGGGATTAAAGGCGTGAGCCACCACCACCCGGCCATTGGTTACTCTTATAGAAAATTTAGTTCTGGTTCCCAGAACTCACATAGCAGCTTATAACCACCGATAACTTCAGTTCCAGGGGATCCAACATCCTCTACTGGCTTTCACAGGTAGCAGGCACACGTGTATGCATATATACATGCAGACAAACATCTACCACAGAAGATAAAAACAAATAGATCTTTAAAAGTACTTTTTCCTTGGGCTGGAGAGATGGCCCTATGGTTAAGATCAGTAATTTCGTTTCCAGAGAAGTAAGGTTTGAATCCTAGCAACCACATAGTGGCTCACAACTCTCTATGAGAGTATACACTCAGCCCAAGGAGCTTCTCTTTCCTAGCTTGCTTTGTCCACTGAGTATTATAAGTGATTCCCACACATAGCCGAGTGTGGGGCAGTCCACAAAGAATGCTCAACAAAGCAAGGCCTACCCTAAAGGAAACTGACTCTGTCTTCTATAGCAGCCATCAACTACCACTAGCTATGCTAGCATGGAGGGCTCACATCTATGCTGAGATGGTGGGTGGCTTGATCTTGTGCTGGTCTTAGACAGCTGTGGTTGCTGTGCATTCAGGAACACCAATAGTTATGTCATATCCAGAAGGCAGGGTTTTACCCCAGTCATCTCCAACCTCTGGCTTTTCAATCATCTCAGCATAGATTTTTTTTTCTGAAAAAAAAAAGAATGAGTTGTATGAATATGATGAAAATGAGTATGATGAAAAAACGATTTCTGGCACTATAGAAAAAAGAAATCGGAACAGAGGATTAATATTCATGATGAATGGCTGTGTCACGTGCTGTCCTATGCTTGTGGCTTTATTTACTGGAACTGCTCTATAGTCCACATATTACCATTCTAGAGATCAGAAAACAGAGAGAAAAGGGGATAAATCTCTTACACAGGGAACAACTGATAGTTTGAAAGCCTAGCCTCTAAGGCTGGTGCTTCGAACCCATTTTCCAGAGACTTATTTCCCTGGTTGAGTGACTTTACGGACTTATCAAGACCAGGTTTCTTAGCCACAGCATTACACCGCCTTTGCACCACAGCATTGCTGGCATCCATGGTTTTCTTTCCATGGTGGATTTGGTTTATGGATTTTTTTTTTTTTTTACTTTTTCTTTCTACTTCTTTTGCTTGCTAGCAATTTGCTATGTAGATAGTTCTGAAGCAGAAGCATCATTAGTGATGTAGCATCTTAAAACAGCAGAGTCATTTGTTTGTGTATAGATCCATGTATGATTGTGTGTACATGTACATTTCTAGAATGAGTTCTTAGCCAGTAAGTCAATCACAGCCCCATTTTTTACCATAGAAAACTGGCATGAAATAACTATTGAATTCAGCATAAACATGATTAGATCAAGAATGTTAGTATTTAAAAATTGTTTCCTGCCTTTTAAAATATGTTTTGGTGTTTTTCCTGTCTAATTATCATCCTTTTCAATATTTATGTGTTAACATGACCTTTTTATGATTGAATGACTTCAGCTGGGTCTCAACCGCTGGCAATATCATACTTTTAAAATTAAATTACAATCGTAAAAAGATGAGTAGATCATATCACAAAAAGCAACAGGGTGGGAATGGGGGTCATCACTTCTGTCAGACGCTCAGAGCCATTGCTGTTAGAAGCAAGCATTGAAGCCCCCAAGAAAAAAGGCAGGACACAGATATTATCTGAATTGTTACCTTGCACATACTGGGTTTGGGATAACGGCATGTACTTTACATCATTTAACATTTTCAAAAAACAAACAAACAAACAAAATCAGGTTAAGGAAGGAAACATTTTCTACCTTAGCGGTGAAGTATGCTCACACAACTCAGCATGAGTTTCCTAAGCTTTTTGATATGTCAGCTCAAGTTGTTGTTTGCTTTGCAATGAACATTAAAGATCTTCTTAGAATCAGACCTTTTCCCTGGGTGTGGCACCCTTTGCCGTTGGTTCCAGCACTGCGGAAACAGAATCAGTTGGCTCTCTGTGAATTCAAGGATAACCTAGTCCATGTAGTGAGTTTTTGGAGAGGGATTGTTTTATAGTTAGACCCTAATTCAAAGCCAAACAAAAAGGAAAAAGGGAATTTTTCACGTCAAAGTCTTACAAAGTTCTGAAATAGATAACAAGTATACTGTACAGTACAGTATTACTTAGTCTTTCTCATTTGGACTGACACTTCCCTGGTTGCTTTTCTACCTACTCCATAACCGACCCCTGAGTCTCACTCGTCTTTACTGTCACAATGGCCATTTTAGACTCCCAAGAATCTTTCCAAAAGCACTAGTCTACTCCAACAGACTGAATGATGGCTTCTGTCTCAGGTTTCAACCAAGACTGATCAGGGTAAGAGCACCATCTTTAGGACAGGTGCTCAAGGCCCTCACAGTGATGATCTCTCTTCACAGTAAGCTTGCCAAGCTGTCTGGCATTACCACCTTAAAGTTAGTCATATGTGCTACCCCATGTAACAGTGGTTCTTCATTATTTACCTCTCAGAGGAAAACTCATTACTGATTGTCAGTGATGTGTTTACCATCATGGCTGACACTTCCATGTTTCTTATCTGGGGTATCAAACATCATGGTAAAAAGATGACAAGCTTTTAAATCAAATTCTCTCACTACTCTGTCACTTGCTAACTGTGGGACTTTGCAAGTCACCTAACTCGATATTTTCAGCTCCAGTTTTATCATAAAAGACATTGAAATGAAAAAAACTTACTATGATAAATTTTATATGGAGTACATAGTGAAACTGTATCTAATATACTTTTAAAAATAACTACAAAAATTACTCAATAATAGTCAGATTAGTAATGATCAACTGTAAATGGATACTGCACGAGACTCAGTAGCCAAATGTTTTTGTTGATATGAAATATCTATTTCCTGATAGGTCATGTGCTTTTCAGAATTTAAGCTCATGTTCTTTGATTTTTCCTACTTAATTACATAGCCGCATTACCAAGGCACCTTTCCCTGGCCTATTTTCTGTGGCCTGTCTTGTTGACTCGGGTGTCTTTACATCCATTTACTGGACAGATTTGTATTCTTTTTTTTTTTTTTGGTTTTTTATTAGGTATTTAGCTCATTTACATTTCCAATGCTATACCAAAAGTCCCCCATACCCACCCACCCCCACTCCCCTACCCACCCACTCCCCCTTTTTGGCCCTGGCGTTCCCCTGTACTGGGGCATATAAAGTTTGCGTGTCCAATGGGCCTCTCTTTCCAGTGATGGCCGACTAGGCCATCTTTTGATACATATGCAGCTAGAGTCAAGAGCTCCGGGGTACTGGTTAGTTCATAATGTTGTTCCACCTATAGGGTTGCAGATCCCTTTAGCTCCTTGGCTACTTTCTCTAGCTCCTCCATTGGGAGCTCTGTGATCCATCCATTAGCTGACTGTGAGCATCCACTTCTGTGTTTGCTAGGCCCCGGCATAGTCTCACAAGAGACAGCTACATCTGGGTCCTTACAATAAAATCTTGCTAGTGTATGCAATGGTGTCAGCGTTAGGATGCTGATTATGGAGTGGATCCCTGGATATGGCAGTCTCTACATGGTCCATCCTTTCATCTCAGCTCCAAACTTTGTCTCTGTAACTCCTTCCATGGGTGTTTTGTTCCCAATTCTAAGGAGGGGCATAGTGTCTACACTTCAGTCTTCATTTTTCTTGAGTTTCATGTGTTTAGGAAATTGTATCTTATATCTTGGGTATCCTAGGTTTTGGGCTAATATCCACTTATCAGTGAGTACATATTGTGTGAGTTCCTTTGTGAATGTGTTACCTCACTCAGGATGATGCCCTCCAGGTCCATCCATTTGGCTAGGAATTTCATAAATTCATTCTTTTTAATAGCTGAGTAGTACTCCATTGTGTAGATGTACCACATTTTCTGTATCCATTCCTCTGTTGAGGGGCATCTGGGTTCTTTCCAGCTTCTGGCTATTATAAATAAGGCTGCTATGAACATAGTGGAGCATGTGTCTTTCTTACCAGTTGGGGCATCTTCTGGATATATGCCCAGGAGAGGTATTGCTGGATCCTCCGGTAGTACTATGTCCAATTTTCTGAGGAACCGCCAGACTGATTTCCAGAGTGGTTGTACAAGCCTGCAATCCCACCAACAATGGAGGAGTGTTCCTCTTTCTCCACATCCACGCCAGCATCTGCTGTCACCTGAATTTTTGATCTTAGCCATTCTGACTGGTGTGAGGTGGAATCTCAGGGTTGTTTTGAATTGCATTTCCCTGATGATTAAGGATGTTGAACATTTTTTCAGGTGCTTCTCTGCCATTCAGTATTCCTCAGGTGAGAATTCTTTGTTCAGTTCTGAGCACCATTTTTTAATGAGGTTATTTGATTTTCTGAAGTCCACCTTCTTGAGTTCTTCATATATGTTGGATATTAGTCCCCTATCTGATTTAGGATAGGTAAAGATCCTTTCCCAATCTGTTGGTGGTCTTTTAGTCTTATTGACGGTGTCTTTTGCCTTGCAGAAACTTTGGAGTTTCATCAGGTCCCATTTGTCAATTCTCGATCTTACAGTACAAGCCATTGCTGTTCTGTTCAGGAATTTTTCCCCTGTGCCCATATCTTCAGGGCTTTTCCCCACTTTCTCCTCTATAAGTTTCAGTGTCTCTGGTTTTATGTGAAGTTCCTTGATCCACTTAGATTTGACCTTAGTACAAGGAGATAAGTATGGATCGATTCGCATTCTTCTACATGATAACAACCAGTTGTGCCAGCTCCAATTGTTGAAAATGCTGTCTTTCTTCCACTGGATGGTTTTAGCTCCCTTGTAGAAGATCAAGTGACCATAGGTGTGTGGGTTCATTTCTGGGTCTTCAATTCTATTCCATTGGTCTACTTGTCTGTCTCTATACCAGTACCATGCAGTTTTGATCACAATTGCTCTGTAGTAAAGCTTTAGGTCAGGAATGGTGATTCCACCAGAGGTTCTTTTATCCTTGAGAAGAGTTTTTGCTATCCTTGGTTTTTTGTTATTCCAGATGAATTTGCAAATTGCTCCTTCTAATTCGTTGAAGAATTGAGTTGGAATTTTGATGGGGATTGCATTGAATCTGTAGATTGCTTTTGGCAAGATAGCCATTTTTACAATGTTGATCCTGCCAATCCATGAGCATGGGAGATCTTTCCATCTTCTGAGATCTTCTTTAATTTCTTTCTTCAGAGATTTGAAGTTTTTATCATACAGATCTTTCACTTCCTTAGTTAGAGTCACACCAAGATATTTTATATTATTTGTGACTATTGAGAAGGGTGTTGTTTCCCTAATTTCTTTCTCAGCCTGTTTATTCTTTGTGTAGAGAAAGGCCATTGACTTGTTTGAGTTTATTTTATATCCAGCTACTTCACCGAAGCTGTTTATCAGGTTTAGGAGTTCTCTGGTAGAATTTTTAGGGTCACTTATATATACTATCATATCATCTGCAAAAAGTGATATTTTGACTTCCTCTTTTCCAATTTGTATCCCCTTGATCTCCTTTTGTTGTCGAATTGCTCTGGCTAATACTTCAAGTACTATGTTGAAAAGGTAGGGAGAAAGTGGGCAGCCTTGTCTAGTCCCTGATTTTAGTGGGATTGCTTCCAGCTTCTCTCCATTTACTTTGATGTTGGCTACTGGTTTGCTGTAGATTGCTTTTATCATGTTTAGGTATGGGCCTTGAATTCCTGATCTTTCCAAAACTTTTATCATGAATGGGTGTTGGATCTTGTGAAATGTTTTTTTTTCTGCATCTAACGAGATGATCATGTGGTTTTTGTCTTTGAGTTTTTTTATATAATGGATTACATTGATGGATTTTTGTATATTAAACCATCCCTGCATCCCTGGAAAGAACCTACTTGGTCAGGATGGATGATTGCTTTAATGTGTTCTTGGATTCAGTTAGGGAGAATTTTATTGAGGATTTTTGCATCGATATTCATAAGAGAAATTGGTCTGAAGTTCTCTATCTTTGTTGGGTTTTTCTGTGGTTTAGGTATCAGAGTAATAGTGGCTTCATAAAATGAGTTGGGTAGAGTACCTTCTACTTCTATTTTGTGAAATAGTTTGTGCAGAACTGGACTTAGATCTTCTTTGAAGGTCTGATAGAACTCTGCACTAAACCTGTCTGGTCCTGGGCTTTTTTTGGCTGGGAGACTATTAATAACTGCTTCTATTTCTTTAGGAGATATGGGACTGTTTAGATGGTCAACTTGATCCTGATTCAACTTTGGTACCTGGTATCTGTCCAGAAATTAGTCCAATTCGTCCAGGTTTTCCAGTTTTGTTGAGTATAGCCTTTTGTAGAAGGATCTGATGGTGTTTTGGATTTCTTCAGGATCTGTTTTTATGTCTCCCTTTTCTTTTCTCATTTTGTTAATTAGGATTTTGTCCCTGTGCCCTCTAGTGAGTCTAGCTAAGGGTTTATCTATCTTGTTGATTTTCTCAAAGAACCAACTCCTCGTTTGGTTAATTCTTTGAATAGTTCTTCTTGTTTCCACTTGGTTGATTTCACCCCTGAGTTTGATTATTTCCTGCCGTCTACTCCTCTTGGGTGAATTTGCTTCCTTTTGTTCTAGAGCTTTTAGATGTGTTGTCAAGCTGCTAGTATGTGCTCTCTCCCGTTTCTTCTTGGAGGCACTCAGAGCTATGAGTTTCCCTCTTAAAAATGCTTTCATTGTGTCCCATAGGTTTGGGTATGTTGTGGCTTCATTTTCATTAAACTCTAAAAAGTCTTTAATTTCTTTCTTTATTCCTTCCTTGACCAAGGTATCATTGAGAAGAGTGTTGTTCAGTTTCCACGTGAATGTTGGCTTTCCATTATTTATATTGTTATTGAAGATGAGTCTTAGGCCATGGTGGTCTGATAGGATACATGGGACAATTTCAATATTTTTGTATCTGTTGAGGCCTGTTTTGTGACCAATTATATGGTCAATTTTGGAGAAGGTCCCGTGAGGTGCTGAGAAGAAGGTATATCCTTTTGTTTTAGGATAAAATGTTCTGTAGATATCTGTCAGGTCCATTTGTTTCATAACTTCTGTTAGTTTCACTGTGTCCCTGTTTAGTTTCCGTTTCCACGATCTGTCCATTGATGAAAGTGGTGTGTTGAAGTCTCCCACTATTATTGTGTGAGGTGCAATGTGTGCTTTGAGCTTTACTAAAGTGTCTTTAATGAATGTGACTGCCCTTGCATTTGGAACGTAGACATTCAGAATTGTGAGTTCCTCTTGGAGGATTTTACCTTTGATGAGTATGAAGTGTCCCTCCTTGTCTTTTTTGATAACTTTGGGTTGGAAGTCGATTTTATCAGATATTAAAATGGCTACTCCAGCTTGTTTCTTCAGACCATTTGCTTGGAAAATTGTTTTCCAGCCTTTCACTCTGAGGTAGTGTCTGTCTTTTTCCCTGAGATGGGTTTCCTGTAAGCAACAGAATGTTGGGTCCTGTTTGTGTAGCCAGTCTGTTAGTCTATGTCTTTTTATTGGGGAGTTGAGACCATTGATATTAAGAGATATTAAGGAAAAGTAATTGTTGCTTCCTGTTATTTTTGTTGTTAAAGTTGGCATTCTGTTCTTTTGGCTGTCTTCTTTTAGTTTTGTTGAGGGATTATCTTCTTGTTTTTTCTAGGGCATGGTTCCCGTCCTTGTATTGGTATTTTTCTGTTATTATCCTTTGAAGGGCTGGATTCATGGAGAGATAATGGGTGAATTTGGTTTTGTCGTGGAATACTTTGGTTTCTCCATCTATGGTAATTGAGAGTTTGGCTGGGTATAGTAGCCTGGGCTGGAATTTGTGTTCTTTTAGTGTCTGTATAACATCTGTCCAGGCTCTTCTGGCTTTCATAGTCTCTGGTGAAAATCTGGTGTAATTCTGATAGGCTTGCCTTTATATGTTACTTGACCTTTTTCCCTTACTGCTTTTAGTATTCTATCTTTATTTAGTGCATTTGATGTTCTGATTATTATGTGTCGGGAGGAATTTCTTTTCTGGTCCAGTCTATTTGGAGTTCTGTAGGCTTCTTGTATGTTCATGGGCATCTCTTTCTTTAGATTTGGGAAGTTTTCTTCAATAATTTTGTTGAAGATGTTTGCTGGTCCTTTGAGTTGAAAATCTTCATTCTCATCTACTCCTATTATCCGTAGGTTTGGTCTTCTCATTGTGTCCTGGATTTCCTGGATGTTTTGAGTTAGGATCTTTTTGCATTTTCCATTTTCTTTGATTGTTGTGCAAATGTTCTCTATGGAATCTTCTGCACCTGAGATTCTCTCTTCCATCTCTTGTATTCTGTTGCTGATGCTGGCATCTATGGTTCCAGATTTCTTTCCTAGGGTTTCTATCTCCAGCGTTGCCTCACTTTGGGTTTTCTTTATTGTGTCTACTTCCCTTTTTAGGTCTAGTATGGTTTTGTTCATTTCTATCACCTGTTTGGATGTGTTTTCCTGTTTTTCTATAAGGACTTCTACCTGTTTGGTTGTGTTTTCCTGCTTTTCTTTAAGGACTTGTAACTCTTTAGCAGTGTTCTCCTGTATTTCTTTAAGTGAGTTATTAAATTCCTTCTTTATGTCCTCTACCATCATCATGAGAAATGCTTTTAAATCCAGGTCTACCTTTTCAGGTGTGTTAGGATGCCCTTGGGTTCTGATGATGGTGAGTGGTCTTGGTTCTTGTTAGTAGGATTCTTACGTTTACCTTTCGCCATCTGGCAATCTCTGGAGTTAGTTGTTATAGTTGTCTTTGTTTAGAGATTGTTCCTCTGTTGATTTTGTTACCCTCTATCAGCAGACGTGGGAGACTAGCTCTCTCCTCTGAGTTTCAGTGGTCAAAGCAGTCTCTGCAGGCAAGCTCTCCTCTTTCAGGGAAGGTACACAGTTATCTGGTGTTTGGACCTCCTCCTGGCTGAAGATGAAGGCCCAAAACAGGATCTTTCCCAGAAGCTGTGTTGCTTTGGCCAGGAAGGTGGCCGGTTGTCTGGAGCCGAAGATGGTGCTGCCTCAGAAGCTCTGTGGCTCTCGCCTGTCCCAGAAATGGCTGGCCTCTGTATTCCACACCGTCACCCCTGCAGCCTGCCCTCCGCAGAGTCCCAGAGCCAAGGCTCCCGCCGGGGCCTGAGGCACAAACCTCTCGGGCTGGCGGACCCCTGTGCTCTCACCAGGAAGGTGGCCGGTTGCCTGTTGCTGAAGATGGCGCCACCTCAGAAGCTCTGTGGCTCTCGCCTGTACCAGAAACGGCTGGCCTCTCTATTCCACACCGTCACCCGTGCAGCCTGCCCTCCGCAGAGTCCCGGAGCCAAGGCTCCCGCCTGGGCCTGAGGCACAAACCTCTTGGGCTGGCGGACCCCTGTGCACTCACCAGGAAGGTGGCCGGTTGTCTCGACCTTCCAGATTTGTATTCTTAATGTGAGTCTTTCTGTTTTATCTGCCCATTTGTTTAGAAATAAGCATATCTTTGATTCCTCCCTTCAGAATATACTGCTTCTTGCTGCCTAAGCCTCTGCTTGCCATGGCATGCACTTTCTCAACTCTGGTCCTTCTGAAAGGGGTTATTGTGACCTTTATGCACATCCTCTATGAACATCCTTTAATAAAAAATGTTATCTTTGGTCTCTTCATCTGTACAACAGAAGGGACATGCCCAGGTACATGATTCATACATGTATTGGGAGTCTTCACTTGCCTGACTTCTTTGGAGAAGAAATACACAGTCATCTATTGAACCCAGATCTTAAAAGGCAGAAGCTAAAAACAAGTTGCCACCTATAGGACACAGCCTTGACGTTGTCTTCCTCTTAAAATTGAAAAGTAAAGTTTCTTCCCCTCCTTCCCTGCTGTTGTGAAGTTCGGAGAGTTATAGAGATAAACAAAAACTTTGCTACAGGTTATCCTTTTTCAGAGCCAAGAATAAACAGAAGCACTCCAAATTAGTATTGCTTTACAAAACCTGCTAGTGATGGTTTTCCTGTCGGTAATGTGGCATGTAGCAATGAAGCCTTTCAAACACTAAACAATTATTAATTTAATAGGGAGAGGGAGGGAAGGGCAATGGAAGAAGGAAGGAGAGAGAGGGGAAGAAGGAGAAGAGAGAGAGAAAGAGGAGAGAGAAAGACAAAGAGAGAGAGAGAGACTGAGAGAGAGAGAGAGAGAGAGAGAGAGAGAGAGAGACTAAGAGCATATTTAGTAACAGTTCGCATATCCCACGAAGCCATCAGAATCACTGACAAATGTAACCCGGAAAACTAACATGGTACTGACTACTGATCTCTCCAGGGAAAATTATGTTGTTTGTAACAAAAAATCATCTCAGTTCTGCCAAAGCTGATGCTTTCCTTCTATGGCTTCTTAAGAGTAAAAGCAAAAGAAAATTGTTATGAATTCAGTCTTTGTTGTGTGCACTCTCCTGGTACCTTTCTGTGCATCAGTTGCTGATTTTTCATTATCAAACTTGTGAGGAGTTCAATAACTGGCTTACATTGCTGGGGTCATATAGGAACCATTTAATGTAATAATCAAGTGAGCAGCTATGGCCACAGCTCTAGAGATGCTCAAAATGTGGTTCACATACTGGGACAATATGTATCACTCAGGAGCTCATCAGAAATGCAGATAGACCTTCAGGATCTACCCTGAAACAACAGACTCCAGTGATTTGTGTACATGTTAAAGTTTAAGAAGCCCTGAAGACTAATGGCAATTATCAAAGGAGATGAGAAACAACTTTAAGCTGTGTGACTAAAGCAGGTTCCCAAACCTCTAGGTCATGCCTTAGCAGACACCGAGGAGGACTAACACGAGAGCATTGTGGGGCTTGAATGGAACAGTGTTGTGCAGATGCTGACACACTGTAAGTGTCTGATCAGTGCTGATGCATTGACATACAAGGAGTAGTGTTAACATTATGCCAGAACTTGGATTTGTCTCCATTTGATTTCTAAGTCCATTCTTTCCATTATACCACATGATCTTCTAAAACAACCATTCCTCTCCTTGGGAATTCTCCCCCTTTCATTCATGAGTTATGAGTTGAACAGAGACAACTCCAATCACCAGTGATCTAAGGTCATGTTTGCTGAATTTTCATGTCAGTACGTTTCTCATGTATCAGATTGCTTTCAGCATTTGTAGTCTATGCTCTTTTCTTGGAGGGGGAAAAAACAATTTCTGTAATTATAGAGAACTGCAGAATGGAGGGTGGTTTTTCCCAGGTTCTCTGGAGGCACGGCATCCACCATGGTAACCTAGTTAGGCACATCAGGGGAAACTTGGAAGCTCCAACCAGCTCACATTGCTCCCTCGGCAGTGTGAGGCAGGAGTAATGCCTTGAGACAGTACATGATAGATCTCAAATGAAGGGAAATCCTGATGGTCAGGGCAAAGCACACATTTCCCCTTCACTATGCCTCCTGTGATTTTTCTCAGTCACTCGGTTGGCTATAAACTCACAAGAGGATAATATTAAAGAATTGAAAATTTTCTAATGAAAAATAAGGTATGGTTTAATAACAAAAGACATAGATTTAAGAATGAAATCAGTGGCTATAATTTGTCTCAACTCTGTATCATATACCTTGTGACACCTTCAAGTGTCTTACTCATCCTTGAAAATTATTTCATCTTATGAACTTGAACTTCTATATTCTATAAAATGGATGAGGATATTAATAAATTACTTAGGAAACAACTGGTGGAATTTTTGTTTTGTTTTACATATCATAGATGCTTGAAATGACCCAAGAAAGCATGTGTATTCAGAGAGTTGGAGCTGGTTTAGCCATCCAGTATTTTCATACTTTTGTTTTACATATCATAGGTGCTTGAAAAGACCCAAGAAAGCATGTGTATTCAGAGAGTTGGAGCTGGCTTAGCCATCCAGTATTTTCATACTTACATGTAGAGTTAAAATCTGAACTGGAAAGAGAAGTAACCAGATTCTTGTTGTGGCTTGGTATCAGCCATTAACAGTGTGCCTTTGATCAGATATGAAGACAGAGTACTTATTATCTACTACATCTGCCTGTTAGCTGATCTTCACAGTTTAGCCATGAGACTCTTTCAGAATCCTGGGTCTTACTGCACCTCTTTCCTAATAATTTTGCCCCTTTATATGAACAGTTCAAACAAGGTCATAGCTCATATACTTGTGCTGAGATTTAAACGTATCTGGATTTAGCCTCAAAGCCTATCTTCTTTCTATAATTGATATTAGCTATCAGGATTTCTTCACCTTTAGCATGAACATCAACCACCTGATGCTCTTGTTTTAATCCAGATCCAGACATCTGCATTGCTCACCAGCTCTCAAGGAATCCATATTCCCCCAGTACTTGGACCACGTTTTGAGCAGGAAGGTTCTAGAACAGTGATTCTGGGTTTATGATTCATGACCAATAATGCATAGCCACAGTTTTATAAATTAAACTTTATATGTAGGTTTCTCCCTAATAATGTGCAAGAAAAGAAAAGTGACTGGCAGCTTTAATGGAGTAGAAAACATATGAGTTTAGATAAGTTGTTCATGTGCAAGCCCTGTTCCCTTGCCTGTAGAATGAGAGACCTGTCCACTTCTGCAATGCCCTGTGAGTCCAGTCCAGGTCAGTTCTAAAATAGTTCTCAAACTTTCAGGGATCTCCCTGTGCCCCAGTTCTCATCTTTGTGTGAGCACTTTCAAGAGGGATTGTTAGTGAATAAAATAAGATGTCAAGAGGCAATCAGTGGCTTTGATGATTGGAGTCTCAGTGTCTCACAGGTTAAATATTCCATGGCTTAGTCCTTTGAGAGAAGCCAAGCTTCTAAACCCCCTGGTGGCTAATGCCTCATTTCCAGTGTCATGTCTCTGATGCATATCTGTCTGTGTTGCATACATCTTATCTTATTTATCTTATTTTTCCCTATGACTTGGTGACTTTAAAGTCTGACCCATGGTTGAATGTTGGCATCACTCCTTCATGTAACTAGGCTTTCCTGAGAAATATGTGATGGTTATCAATGACAATAACAGGAGGGAAAAGGAGGAAACAGAGAAGGAACATGAAAGAAAGGAAGGAAGAAAGAGAGAAAGAAAGAAGGAAAGAAGAAAAGAAGGAAAGAGAGAGGAAAGAAGGAAGGAAGGGGGAGGGTGGAAAGGAAAGGAAAGGAGTAAGGAAGGGAAAGGGAGGAAGGGAGAAAGAAAGAAAGAAAGAAAGAAAGAAAGAAAGAAAGAAAGAAAGAAAGAAGAAAGGAAGGAAGGAAGGAAGGAAGGAAGGAAGAAAGAAAGAAAGAAAGAAAGAAAGAAAGAGAAAGAAAGAAAGAAAGAAAGAAAGAAAGAAAGAAAGAAAGAAAGAGAAAAGAAAGAAGGAGAAAAAAGGAGAAGGAAACACCATCTCTACTTTTCAAGAAGATAGAATGAAATACCTCTCCTGGGCATATATCCAGAAGATGCCCCAACTGGTAAGAAGGACACATGCTCCACTATGTTCATAGCAGCCTTATTTATAATAGCCAGAAGCTGGAAAGAACCCAGATGCCCCCCAACAGAGGAATGGATACAGAAAATGTGGTACATCTACACAATGGAGTACTACTCAGCTATTAAAAAGAATGAATTTATGAAATTCCTAGCCAAATGGATGGACCTGGAGGGCATCATCCTGAGTGAGGTAACACATTCACAAAGGAACTCACACAATATGTACTCACTGATAAGTGGATATTAGCCCAAAACCTAGGATACCCAAGATATAAGATACAATTTCCTAAACACATGAAACTCAAGAAAAATGAAGACTGAAGTGTGGACACTATGCTCCTCCTTAGAATTGGGAACAAAACACCCTTGGAAGGAGTTACAGAGACAAAGTTTGGAGCTGAGATGAAAGGATGGACCATGTAGAGACTTCCATATCCAGGGATCCACCCCATAATCAGCATCCAAACGCTGACACCATTGCATACACTAGCACGATTTTATCGAAAGGACCCAGATGTAGCTGTCTCTTGTGAGACTATGCCGGGGCCTAGCAAACACAGAAGTGGATGCTCACAGTCAGCTATTGGATGGATCACAGGGCTCCCAATGGAGGAGCTAGAGAAAGTAGCCAAGGAGCTAAAGGGATCTGCAACCCTATAGGCGGAACAACATTATGAACTAACCAGTACCCCAGAGCTCTTGGCTCTAGCTGCATATGTATCAAAAGATGGCCTAGTCGGCCATCACTGGAAAGAGAGGCCCATTGGACACGCAAACTTTATATGCCCCAGAACAGGGGAACGCCAGGGCCAAAAAGGGGGAGTGGGCGGGTAGGGGAGTGCGGGTGGGTGGGTATGGGGGACTTTTGGTATAGCATTGGAGATGTAAATGAGCTAAATACCTAATAAAAAATGGAAAAAAAAAAGAAATCACGCACAATGTGTGGCTTGTGGTCAGAGCTCAGTAAATCATAATTCCTGCCCTAGCCTGTCCATATCCACCGTTCTCTTCATTTTGCAGTTCTTACCTAATTTTTTTTCCAGGCCCATATTTACTTACCCTACCTTTGTCAAATATGTCTTGGTATATTTACATATATGAAATAAATAAATAGGTGAAAAAAAGAATAAATTTATAACACATAAAAATATATATTGCAGTCCTTAGTGCTATTTCTCCCTTTTAAAATATCTGGAACATTTTCTTGCTTTGGTCTCACAATGGCCATATATTACGTTTCAGCTTTTGATGGGCATATTTGCTTCTATCAGCGGTCATTGTGCTCTTACAACTTATTTGTATGACTAAGAACATCTCAGGTCCAAGTTCCTCCATATTCTATCTGAACCAGCTGTGTGCAAGAGTTAATAGTGTTCATTGAGGGAATAGATAGCAAAAGCAAGGGAAGAAGGAAGGAGGGAGAATAAAAGAAGAGACACAAAAATGTTCTTCCCTTATGTATCAAGAATGACCTGTGCTGTGCTGTGTGTCTGGCATACAGGGAGTATTCAGTATATATTCACCAAACAAATGCAACTATCACTGAGTCATGGGCAGATTCTCAAATTCAAAACAGACAAACAAACAAACAAACAAAAACTTTCTTCTGAGGCCTACAACAACTAACAGAAGCACTGGCTAGAGAAAACAGGCAACGATGTCAAGCAGTCATGCTAGAGTCTGTCCTGCCTCTGCCTCTCCATGCTTACTAGGACAACAGTGCCAAGATGTTGCATTCACATAATTTTCCATTGATAATTGCTAATGTGAACAAGAGTCATCTTGCACTCTCCACCTGCCTGGCTTGTAAGTCTACTTTAATTGAATGTACCAAGATTGAGGAAAAAGGAATCTATCCTTTCAAGACTACTGACAGGGAGATGAAGTGTTGTTTGGGCCTTTATTGTTACAATTTTGCTGACAAAATTACTATGAACTGTCTTGTTTGGATGCATAGCCTGCCTTCGTTGACAGAACCCTAGCATTTATCTTCCTGGGGTAGTGTATTAAGTCAGGAGAAACAGATGAAATGTTGCTAGCAGTTTGGTAGAAATTCACTTGGTTTTATTATCTGACTTTATTGAGTTTTTTTTAGGTTTTCAGAAACAGTGAGAAATGTGGCATTGTTAGGAGTTGGAGCTTGAAGACAGGAGGAATCTGGAGGAGGCAGGGAGATAGTGATCACCTACTAAACACAAGACATTGCATTCTGGTGGCCCTTTATGACTCGAGGCCTTCATCTTCCTGACAATCTTATCAGGTGTATGTGTCTAGCTTCAAGCTGGAGATATAAAACTGGCTCTATGGTGAATCTCTGTGTTTGAATTCTAAGAGTGAAATGATGATGGGCTGCTAGCATTGAATTCAGGTCTTTCTGAAGATAAAAATCTGCTCCTTTGTCGGTTCTGGGATTCCTATGGGAACCTGGACAAACAACTTTTTTCTGGCTGCATCTTTCTCTTGTAAACCTCTCTCTCTCTCTCTCTCTCTCTCTCTCTCTCTCTCTCTCTCTCTCTCTCTCTCTCTCTCTCTCTCTCTCTCTCTCTCTCCCTCCCTCCCTCCCTCCCTCCCTCTCCCACCCTCCTTCATGCCTGTTCCCTCCCCTCCCCCTCTCTTCTGCGGTTAGGTGGCTTTCCCAGAAAGCTCTATTCCCTCCTGTAAGACAGATTTGCTAGTATTTAAATATACTTATCTTCAACTCAGAAAACATTCAGTAAGCAGTTTGGTTCAGTGATAAGTACTAAAGAGTCAAATAGAGAACTTAGGTTGCTGTGTTAAAGCAGCTTACAGCAAGGGCATTGTAGCAAGTGCAGTCATGATAACATAAACTCATTCCACATGTGCAGCCAGTTTAGAAACAAAGTTGTGTATACTTCTAAACACCAAGAAAGGAGGGAACTAAGAGAAGATATTGAAGGATTCCAAGAGAAAGAATTAATAGATTCTTCTAGAAACATATCCTGCCTGGCCTTTGAAGAGTATATAGTGTCCTACCAGGAGAAAACTGTAGACAATCTCATATTTCAACATGAAGGGGTATACTAGAGACCTAGGAGAGAAAGAGGCTTGTAATGTATATAGGAAGTATAAACATAAACCAGAAATACAACAGCAGCAAATCTCTATTTCCATTCTTCATGACAACAGTTTCTGTAAGAAGCGGAGAGCAAATATTTCAGACGTTACGTACCACATGCATCTTAATATGTCACTGCCTGCATTTCCCTTCTTCTACCCCCTCTTTTCTTCTTATTTCTCCATCTTCTACCCCCTCTTTTCTTCTTATTTCTCCATCCCTAATGACATAGTAGTTCTTGATCTGTATAGCAAAACCACTACAAGCTGTAGTTGGCCTCCAGTCTATATTTTGCCAAATTCTTCTTTATGGCATGGTCTCTAAGGTGTCACAATCTTTGATGCACAGACATTTTTATTAAAGTTTCTTAATTAAGGTCAACATTGTACCATTAATCAGCACAAAACTTCTATTGGTGAAGTAAAATGGACTCTATATTTTAAGACATGTAAATCCTAAAGACTAAGAGAACACTGGATAATTCTTCCATTCGTTCATTTTCACTTGCAATTAGGACTTTGATAATTGTTTAAATTAGACTTTGACAGGGAACATATTTTAATAGTGCTCAGATTTACTGTACTTAATAGTTACTGAACAAGACTATATGTAAATGTATTTTATGTATTTACATTACAAAGTATTCATTCCATACATGAGGATATTTCACTTAGTTTAGACTATGTGAAATGTTTCTATAGGTTCTCACTTAGAAATTCTTCTCAGGTGAATTGTACATGACATGGTATCAGTATAAATCACCAGCCTAGCTCACACATTTCTACAGATGCCATGCAACCTATACAGGTTAGTAAGAGGTATATTCTATTATTACATGTTTTAAAATGGAATTAGATGCGAATCTATTGACCCACAAGGCACTCAGCATTTTCCCACTTGCACCATCTCCAAATGGGCCCTTCCGTTCTATACAAGCAAGATTACAGCACTATCAGAAGCACCTCAGTGTTTGCTTCTCATCCAGTCTCACTGTTTGAACTCTAATGCTCCAGTCAAATTGGGAAAGTCATTTTGAATCCTGGTGTTATCACCTACCACATTATCCTTGCAGCTATTCTGCCCAGGGATGTTTGAGTTGGCACTACAGGGCCATATCATTTAGCCACCCGCCTTCCACTGTGCCCTCCCAGAGCCTTGGACTAGGGAAGAGGATCAATACTTTCACTGCATTATTGAACAGCTCTAATTGCTAGGGGGAAAATTGGATAAATGAAAGGAGCAAACACATGTTCACCAACTACCAGCAATTAGTGCATGTAACCTTATTCTTCAGACATTTAAGGACAGTGAAGTGTCTTGAACTTACTTTACAAACAGGAAAAATGAAGAGTCAAGAATGTTAATATCTATACTTCCCTACCTGGTAGGAATTGGTGTTAAAATCAGTAGTCCCTCTGACCATATTTAATCCATGGTATGACCCTCATTTCATAGTCACCTCTTTAGCCACAAACTTCTTTCCTGTGTTGAGTCAAGGCTCTCCCTTTGTGTTCTGGTCACTCTGCTCCCTGGCTTCCTTCTCATTCTCTATCCACAGTTGTTGGGAGGCCACATTTTCTTCTCCACAGTCACGATACTTGTAGGTATGTTAATGCATGAACAGCCTCTCTCCCTGTTGACCATCAATGTATGTTGATCAAACCTCAATTATCTTTGTCCCACCGGCAATACCCATAATTTAGCGCAGGTCTTTACTTCTCTTTGAAAATATTGATGAATAACAGCTCATGTTTTTTGCTCTCTAAGTCCTGAGGACTGTGTGTAAATGTATCACACATGTTACCTTATTTCATCCCCATAATTCCCCATGAGGTGAACACTGTTCTGGTCAGTTCTATTTTAAAAGTAAGGAAATGGACTCTTAGAAGGACTTTGTAAATTGCACAGAATCACACACACAGAGGGAGGAGAGCCAGTATTTGACCTGAAATGAAATGGTTCCTGCTTATTGCCCTCCCTTCCCAGCACCCCCCCCCCCGTGTTCCTCACAGAGGAGCCAGCTATTTCAGCAGGGGGACATTTGCCTCAGGCTCTCCTTCGAAATACAGCTCCAACTGTCACCTCTCGTCAATATTTTAAAAACACCCTTTGCAATGAATGGTCTGTGCTCTCAGATTGTGTCTTATCTCCCTCAGGAATCCCAGTTTCCACCAATAATATGAACGAAAAATGGTTTTCTTTGATGCTGTTTCTCTATCTATAAAATGGGAAGCAAGCAACACATTGAAGAAGACTCTTTTGAAATAACCTTGCTCAGCCGACTAGTATCTAATCATAACGGGACAAGTCATCCCAGGTCCTCCAGCTTCTGTTCCCTCTGCCTTCTGCCTAGAAGCATTTGTTTAAGTTTATACAAAAAACAGGCAGAATAATTAATGTCTTCAAATACTCAACCATCATTTATTAATTGCTCAGCAGGTATAGCATTTAATTTCTATGTTGAAGGAACAAAAAACCTATGTGTACTGTAAAGGTAAAGAGTAAGGCCTTACAGTTGGTTTTACAGTAGGATCCCAGAAAGCCCTACTTCCCAGAGTGAGGAATTGTATGGGTGTTGAAACAATGAATAGAAATTAGACAACAGGGAGAAGAAAGGAGCCTTTTATCCACAGTCAGCTTGCTGTAGTGAAGGCGAAAAGTGTGGAGAACACAATATTGGTTTGTTTACCAATACTGTTAGTTTGCTGCTTCTAGGAATCTATACTACCTATAGTTTCCTCTGTTGTCCTAACACTTCTGTAATAATCAAGTGACACAATGAAAACTAAAATTCAAAACTCACCTAATGCATTTGAGTGCTTTGTCGTCCCTTCACTGTCTCCTAATCATTGTTAATGGGATGCTATCAAGCCTTGTTTACTCTTGTGAATTTGCTGATGTTCAAAGGCTCAGTGTTTCTCCTTTGCTGTTTACTATCACACATCTTTCTTCAATGACTATTCCAGTTATATTGGGGTGTTGAAGTTTACAGATTTCAAACAGGATAAGCATGTGGAGGACACAAGCACAGCTGTCCCCTATGCAGACTTCGAACAGAAGACTTGGCAGACAATCTTGAAACTCTTGGTATTATTTTTTATTATGGTGCATGACTTCACAGCTCCGGTTTTTGTTCGTTTTGTTTTTCTTATTAAAGAGGTAATTAACAATAACTCCTGAGTGTTACCTGTCATTATAATTAGATTGCTTATGAATCACTGAACCAGATTCCAATCCACTAAAACTGACAATTGCTATCAAGAGATACTGCAGCCCTATACTGGGATACATATATAACTATTTTAGATTGACTTTATTCTGAGCCAAGAACAAAGATACCAGTTTCTTTACCTCGGCCTTTGTATGTCTATTTTTCAATAATTTTTCTACAAAACCTTAAAATGTTACAGATACAATCCACTCTTTTATTCACTCATTCTGTTTACTGTTTTTTTTTTTTTTTTGGTCCTGGACATGACCCAAGGCACCTAAGCAGCTTATGGCCTGGAAAGAGAAACACCCATATAAGCATAATATGTTTATTGGCAAGGCACGACACAGAATGATAACAACTGTTACAAAGCAAAAGCCATACAAACTTCTGTTGGACTCAGAACCCCAATATCCCAGTGGCATGCTAGAGTCTGTGATCTGCCTCTTACCTCCTCCGTTAAGTCTTACCCCACCCCATCCCCTTTCCCTTTGCTCTCTCACTTCTGGTTCTGTGCTCCTATCTTAGCTCTAGCTCTTGATTCATGCGGTCTCCTTCTGCACTGTTGTCATGATGTTTTCTTCCCATTCTTCATCTCTCCTTAAGTGCCATTCTACAAGAGAAACTTGATGCCATCCATTGGCCCCTTTGCCCTCAATTTCCTCTCCCCTAGAATTGTCCTTAGTTCTGGCAAGGCAGGTGTGGAGCGTGTGCTTACATGGACTTCCTTTAGCTGTGAACCTCAGGCAACAAAAATATAAGTTTGATTGTTTTCATTTGTGTTGATACAACATCTGTATGCCCATGTGCCCATATACAGAAAGATTTTTATAAACTATGTGCTCAACAAATAAAAGTCAAAGGTGATAGATGTTTGGGATACATCTCAACTAAACAGTAGTGATTCCTGATGGGGGAAAGGAGTAATTAGTGGTTAAATATCCCAATTTGTGAACAAGCATACAATTTGGGAGACATTCAGATTTAAGTTCAAATCCCAGGTACTTCGAAAGTCCATTGATATGAACTCAAAGCATCTGAGGTTCAGCACAACATTTATTTGTAATGTAGAGACAATAGCAGGATTATAGATTTGTGAGGAATGGACTCAAGATAGGTGAGCCACATGGATAAATGGAAAGCTAGTGTGCTGCCTGTTTATTCTGCAGTAGTAAGGAGACTCGTGACTGAGCATCCTGGAACTGCCTTAGCACAGTGGCTCCCCACATCTCAGCTGGAGAGTGAGAGACAGTGTTGTGACCTAGAGCACCAGGTTGCTGTGAGAAAAATTGAATTGTTGCAAAGTCTTTGAAAGTACAAAGTGCCTCCAGCAAGTTTTTGCAGGTCAAAGATTTACAATTTCTCCTTCATAGGATCAGAGGATATAGTAATAATAGGTGAGCCAGACTTGGGCCTAAATACTGTACAGATAGCTCCCATGAAAATCTAAAAGAATCCTATGAGCTATTAGTTCCATAATTTTACAAAGCCAGGGATGGAAGCATAAAACGTGATGAAGTTTCCTCAGTGTCTCAGAGTTCGTGCTTGATCTAGCTGATGCTTTGAACCAAACTGTGTGGTAATGAACCCCATTCCAATTCAGTGTAGCACTCTGCCTGTGTGTAGAATCCACTCTGGGAAGTGTAAATAGAAAGTGTGGATTCAGAACCCATGCCCCTGCTTCTAGCTGCATGGCCTTGGGCCTTCTAGTCTTTCTGAGCCTGGTTTGTCACTTAAAAAGATGGTAAAACAATGATATCAACTTTGAAGGGGGCTGTGACATTTCAATGAGTTGGCATATGCTGGGTGCCAGGCTCGCAGCTGATGTTCAATATGAGGTAACAAATGTGATTTCTCTCAGTGGCACATTTGATCCACTAGTTGATCTCGACTCGGTTGAGATTTTATAAGACTTGATGGCTTTTAATTGAGAAATATGCATCCATGACAGGTAATCAATATGCTCATTTGGCAGCCAGGTTCTAGATGAAATAAAGCTAAATGATGGTGTAATTCAGATATACAAACAAATGCCTGCAGAAGCCAAAGCGCTTGCATGCCTTCTCTGTCCTAATCAAGGGGCTGGTTTTACTTTTTGGAATGTGTCCCCAAGACATTTTCCTCCTTGAATCTGGGAACAACTAAACAAATGTGGCACCTCTCCTGCTTTTGCTCTCTGCTTTTGTTCTGCTTTCTCTGTATAGCTCACTTTCCCTCTGATCAAGAAGCAGGGAGGAGCTGAGGAATGTCATAGTGACTTTGAACATAAGGAACACCCTGTGTATAGATCTCAGTGACAAATGGAATTCTTGAAATACACTTTGTCATCTTTTTCCTTATAGTCACCGTGAATGACAATGGCTAGTGGCCTTAACAGTGAAACAGCCCAAAAAGCAGGTTCTCAACAGGCTCTGGCAAATCTTTGTCAAAGATATCTCTTCTCTCATATTGAAGTATGTGAACGACTAAATGTCAAGATGTCATTGTGGTTAGTCATCACAGACAGGAACCTTCTCAGGGCTTCCTCCCAGTATTTAGAACTATGGTTTATTTTTAAAATACATTCTAACACTCAGATGCAGGGGGACATCAGTTGATTCATGAAAAGTTTAGTTGTTTTAAGATCAAACCATAGATTCCTTGTTTGCAAGATCTGTGACTTGGGCAAGAATTGTTTGTTTCAGTGTCTGAAATTCCTCACTTATCCATCTATGATGACTATAGTAACTTTGGGTGGTTGGACAGAAGAGAATACATGTAATCTTCTGATTTTCCTAGCACACAGGCAGTAAGTTCACACTACAAAATAGTTTTATTATTGTTAGTGTAAATTTGAGTCAGATATCATATAAATGGACTTACTTTGAGTTGATCAGTTTTCTATATAATATTTTCTGGGAGGCTTAGCATAGGGCAAAGTACATGGGCTTAGGGACACATGGATGTGATATCAAATTCTGTTTGTACCCATTGTATGACTTTAGGCAGGATACACAACCTCTTTGAATTTCAATTTTTTTCACTTGTCAACTCTTTAAAGAATGCCCAAAATTTCTCTTTTTTCCCCACTCTAGAAATGTGAACTCTTAGTTCCAGACAAATCCTGATCTAATGGTGCTCCCAAGCAGCCAGTTACTGGAATGATTATCTGGAACTGGCCGTCAGTATCTTCTAAGGCACTTATGTTTACAGAGAAAATATACAATGTTCAATGAAATTAAGAGATTCCTCTGAGAGGACATGTCCAAAGGGTTAAAATAAAGGGCTAAACCCTACCAGAGAGCCTCGGTATCCACAGTGGTCAAAGTCTGTCCTTATCTGCCCAAGAAACAAACAAAAACAAAATAAATAAAATTAAAGTCGAAGGAGAGGAACAGGAAGAATAAAGGCTGGGGTGATGGACAACTAGAGGGGAGAAAAAAACGAAAGAAGAAAGGAAGGGTAAAGGGATAGAAGGCATGAGAGGACATGAGGGACAGGAATGGAGATGGAGACAACAAGGAGAGAAGAGAAAAATCCTGGATAGGACTGTGAAATCTCCATGGTAGCACTTGGCAGTCCTGTGCTGTAGGGAACTGTAAAGGGCATTGAGAAAACCAGGCACTGTGGACTTGCATTCCAGACCTGCCACCTAGAGGCTGTGCAGTCAGACAAGGGTTCGTACCATCCTCATTCCTCTTTCTGCTTGGGGAGCCCTTGTGAATGGTTACAGTGAGGGTGAGAGAAATGGTTAGTTTAACATTACAAACATGTAGCTATCGGTGCATATACTGAACACACAGAAAATATTCAATGCATTTAGACAGTTTTAAGTATGACATCATCGTCTTAGTTCTCCCACTTTCAAAGCAGTAGGCTCAAGTCACTGAAGATTTTTTGTTTGTTGGTTGGTTGGTTTTTTCGTTTCTTTTGTTCTCTTTTGTTTTTCGCTCTCAGTTAAACATCATGGGGATGCCATTGATGAGATATTGAGAGCAATTGTAAGAGGATGAATGGCGAGATGGGGGGGGGCAGTATAAAGAAAACCATCAGGAACATGGATGCAGTATTTGCTGGAAAAAGAGTGCTATGTGGGGCATTCTGTGCAAAGACTTAATCTTTACCATAAAACGAAAGCTTATGCAATTATATAGCTATTCTTACTTCCATTTCACAAACAAGGAAAAGGAAGTTTACTGTAACGTTTTTAAGATTTACTTTATTTATCTATGTATTTGAATGTGTAAGTATGTCTGAGTAAGTGAAAGTGAGTGGGTGTATGAATGTATGTGTGAAAGTTATATGTGTATTTGTGTGTGTGTGTGTGTGTGTGTGTGTGTACACAGATATATGCATGCATAAAAGGCTGGAAGACAGTTCAAGTAGTTTTCCTCTGCCTACTCCCTTGAGACAAGGCTCTCCCTGAATTTCAGACATGTATTTTCTTGGCTAGGCTGGAAGCCAGCAATCCTAAGGGTTCTATTTGTTTCTTTCTCTGAATAATTGGGGTTACAAATCTTTTCTGGAATGTCTGGCTTATTACATGTATTCTGGGATCTGAACTCTGATCCTCAACAAACACATTTAAGTTTTAGCCATGTCTCCAGTTCCTTGACAAAGTGCTATTTGGCCTAAACCTTTTATTACTCCATGTAAAGTTTTTCACTTCTAGGAACCCTTTCTCCAGAGTCAATTTCCAAAAGGGCCACTCTAAATAGCCCAATATCTTTAGAAGAAATGTAGATGAAGATGGATGATAATTTGTTTTCTTCATTTGAGGCAGGAAGAACCCGTTCTCTTCCCCCCAACACCTATTCCCTTCTATAAACAGAAATCAGCAGATTCAAAAGCAAATGTCTTTTCTTTCATTGTTCCCAGGGTAAAGCGCGTGATTTGAGACACCTGGAATGACATTGCTCTTCTTGGACATTGATGGGGTTGTCTAAATAAGGTAAGAGATACGTATATACTAGCAATTAAAATTCATACTACTTTTTCTATTCTTTTGTTTTTCAAGACTCTGTTGGTCTGCAGGATGAAAGAGAAGCAATAGACAGACCGGAGTGGTTGTCCTTTTCTGTGCAGTCCAGTAAAATCCTGCAGGTTGTAAAGTGGCATTCTTACCAGGTCTCTCACAGGCTTCTGTCCTCATGTGCAGAGGTGACTAGTATTAAAGGTGCCAATCTTCTGGCCTGAGTGGATCACTTTTCTTTCCTAGGAAGCACTTTCTTAACCTGAAGCAAAAGATACTGAGTCTTACTATCTTTTTTCTGAAGTATTTCTCTAAAAAAAAAATCAAATCATGTTAGTGTTATTCTTTCACAGTAATATATGAAATTTTCTCATTTTCAAACGTCTTCTCTTGGGAGTTTGGGACTTTTTCTTATTTGGTCTTCCTTGTGCACCTGCCAATGAGCAAATTCATGAAAAACTAGCTAGGTGATGGTAATGGAAAGAAAGTCTCCAATGGTCAGCCAGGCTCCAGCATGACGTGTGTTTTTATATAGGTTTTGATACTTGTGCTGCTTCTCATTGCATTTATACCCAGCAATATACTCGTATTTTCTGCTTGTAAACCTCTCACCTAGTTCAGCGATTGGGATTAAGTGTGTCCTTTGTGCCGAGGCTGTGAAAGATCACGGTGTTTTGTGGATTCCAGGTGTCCTGTGGAACTACCACACAGGGTCATAGTTTCCATATGTGACTCCAACACATGGCTTTAATATTTGTTGATCCTGTCTCCTAAAGGCTTTTTTTCTGGGTAATTTCATTAAGAATTCAAGCACACAGAAAAAGATGCATTGCACTGTTGACCAGACAGAGGCAAGGCTCTGAGTGGAATGGCCCATTGGTAACCCAAGTCTGGTGAAATGCATTAGGTAAGTTCAAGTCAGCAAGAATGAAGTGATGCCCACCAAGTATATCTCCCTTCCAAGGAACCCACCCACAGAAGAGGGGAAAAATGTGACCTGATACATAGAATACAGAGCCTGTAGCTAAAGGTCTTTTACAACTACTTTAGCAGGTCTATATAAAGGACAGCTGTTCAAAGCTATGTATCACAGCACCTGTCATGTGCTTTTGACAGATGAAGAACAAAGTCTCAGAGCGGTCCTTTTGAGTTAAAGTAGCCAGATTTTATGAGGAAGGTGCCAAGATATGCATCAGGCCAAGACCCCACACACTGATAGCCAGTGTTCAGTTCCCCACCACCCCCTGTCCTGCCCCAGGGAAAACCTGGAAAGTAAAATTTCAGTCTGGATTCAGAGATGCAGTTGGTGTCAACCTAGATCCCAAAGATAAACAGCAGGTGTCAGGGGAAATGTATAGTTGTATTTAAGACCAAACAATGGAGGCAAAACCAAAGCTCAGATATCACAGGGCTAACATTTATGGGTCCCTTGCTCTAGTCCAGGAGCTGCCCTCCATTTACACATAAGATCTAATGTAGATGGAATGTATGCTAACGTCAATCTCTCTTGCTGATAAGAAAGCCAGTGCACAGTGTTCAATAAACTCGAGTTTGCACAGTTGGGAACTTAGGAAGCAAGAATTTGAACAGGCATATGGCTCAGCAATATAATTTTCCTGCAAGTGTGCTGCCTCACCTCTAGAATTTCGAAGGATCTGGTTTGACTTTGGTCTTGAACAAATGAGGAAGATACAAGATGATGCCCATCTACCCCCATCACACCTTGAGTCTACCTGTTTGTATTGTGTGTGTGTGTGTGTGTGTGTGTGTGTGTGTGTGTGGTCAGTATCTGTCAGCTAGGTTTAAATAGAGCAACTAGTTAGAGAAAGCTTGGCGAGTACCTAGGAATTCATCAGCAATGGCCAGTTGCATGTATGGTATGTGTTACAGTTCTGAGTGGAGGAGGTTGTACTCTCTGGAGAGACTTTTCTTATTTCAATGTTCTTCTTCTGAAATATTTCCAAGTGGTGTGTATATACATCAGTGCCAGCAGACATTTTCAAGAGTGATGCACACTTCGTTCAGGAAGGACCTGAGCCACATCTGTTTCATGATGGCCACAAATAGGGGATTCATCTTCTACAAGTTTCCAGCCCCCAGGGACCCACTGCCAACAGATGTGAGGCTTGATTCAATCACCCCTAACTTGGTACCAGGTACTTTCAACTTCTAATTGCATTTCCTGGCTTTATCTTTATGCAAGGCTGATGAGCCATCCCTCCTTTAACCCAAGGAAACAAAAGGCACCACAAAATTGCCCTTCTAGCTCTACTTTTAAGAGAGAGTACCCATCTCCTAGAACACTGTGTGCAGGGTTTAAAATGCCTGCTCTATTTAAAACAAGTCTGTGGGTATTGCAGCTCGTACGCAAAACCCTAATAATAAGACTTGGGAAATAAAATCATGTTATACCAAGCACCACTTTTATAAATAAGGGATAGTAGCCTTCCCTTTCAACTCTTCCACACCAGATCTCCTCCATTCAGAGTGCTAGCAGACATTCTCTTTTCCCCAGAATCATCAGCAAGGCACAGGCTGACAGGTGCTGTTATTGCTTCTGATCCCATTGGTCACATCATGTAACATCTTCACTCCTAAACTAATACGATGGATGTAGCTTGACAGGGCGTAGCAAGGATGTGGTATAGCTTTCCGTGAGCTGCCTTAAGCTTCTGCCTCCCTACCAGCTCCTAGAGACTGCACACCATTCAACTTTAGGGCAAATTTTTGGTTAAAATAGGTTTAAGGGTAGGAGGTATTCCTAACTGCCCATTCCCGGGTTACATTATGTGACACACCTGTGGTCATTCTTGCCTTGTTACAAGGAAGTAGAGATCGTAGAGTCGTGGCAAGACTAAAAAAACGTGTGCTTAAATGATGGAGTTTATGGAGAGTCCCTAGGCAAGCCCTGTAAATGCTTCATAGTTAATAAAATTCATCAATAAAATGATATGCACAATTAAGAGAATGCCAATTCCATTAATGTCATATCTCCATTAAAGATAAAGGGGATTGAACAATTCAGTTCTAGTCATCATCTCTTATCTTGGAGAAGCTGGGCTTGAACTTGTTCCTTATTTCAACAAATGGGAGCTAAAAAGAATTCAGTACTCAGACTCAGTGCAGGTGGAACCAGTCAGACAAGTTCTCGTTTTGATAGCTTAATCTCACCCCATGGTCCTTTGCGATATCCTGTGCTAGCTTTGATAGGGAAAACCATCGAGCCTGCACATGATCTCCAGTTGTTCACAGTCTAGGTAAAGGTAGGTACAAAAAGAAAAGGCAGGTATGACAATGCACTTCTGTAACCTCTGCACAAAGAATGTGGAGATAGGTAGATCCCAAGAACTCACTGGCAAGCCAGTCCTCTGAGGTATGGAGACACACAAGGAGGTCAACCTCTGGCCTCCACACACTGTGCAGCTCTGCTATGTACACACCTGCATACATGAATGCATGCTCTTGCATATAAACATACACACATGCACTAATAACACACACCCACAAAGTAAACAGAAGTGACAAGCATGATAACAACCAAGAGTAGAGGGCAGAGCATAGTCAGTAGCATGAATATGTGGAGAGAAAGGGATGGACAATCAGGAAAGATGCTCAAGTATTGTGTAAGAAACAGTGGGGAGGGAACCACAAGGACCCGACCAACCCAAAACTGTAAGAAAAGTAAAAGTTTTGAATTTTCCAAATTGAAGTGATTATAATCCTCACTGTTTCACAACACACACACACACACACACACACAGAGAGAGAGAGAGAGAGAGAGAGAGAGAGAGAGAGAGAGAGAGAGATTGCTTTTCAAGGCATTTCAGTCCCTGATGATTCATTTCAGCACCTTTTTGGCCACCAAGGTTCTTGCTTACCTAACATATCAGGAGAAAGCAGGCCATTAATGAAGTCAATATTTTACATTAATTTGCTTATTTGGGTGCTGAAACTGAGCCTAAGTCCTTATACATAGCAGGCATATAT
Organism: Mus musculus; assembly: GCF_000001635.26. NCBI lineage: Eukaryota > Metazoa > Chordata > Mammalia > Rodentia > Muridae > Mus > Mus musculus. Next base: position 95,552,775 of record NC_000073.6, read on the forward strand.
GATTTCACAGCTAATCACAGCCCCCAATTACATATATATGCACATATAATTACATATATACATATACATATATTTGTACATACACAAACACATACATACACATATTTTTTTTCCTCTTGCCTCAGGAGTTTAGAGTGAAGGCAGGGGTCATATGATTCTGTCTTGCAACAAGCTGGATGAAGGTGCAACCGTCACCAGCTGCTAGAAAATCAGGTTATAAACCCTATTTGTTTTTTAGTGTCTCTATGATGTGACATTAGGAGGTGATGGTTGCAGTTATGGGAGACATTTGTTCCAATGATATTCATAAATACACTTTGTTAGGCAGTTATGTCGAATCCATCAGGTCTCTACTCCATCTCTGAAAGCAGGCTGCCTTTCAGCTGTTTGATTTCTCTTGCACGGATAGGGAGGTACTGACAGAATCTGGAAGTCGAGCATGAGACAAGGAATGGTAAATCTGTCTGCAGAATATTTGTGTTAAGAAGAAAAAGCAAGAGGAGGGTGGCAGGACCCTTGGGGAATTCTTGTTCTGCAAGATGGTATTTGTATTTGAGCTGGCAGAGATGGAGAGGTGGCAGCCAACAAGTGACACTGGAGGTTAATTGTTGGTGAGCACTCTTTCCTTGTGGGATGGGGCTTTGTGGTTTAGGCTCATAGAGATGGTAGATTTGTTCTTGGGGAAGAACACAGTGAGGCTAGATGTTCTGCCCATATGACTATAAGCTCTCAAGCCCTCTATCTTTGTGATGAAAATCATCCTACTCATGTTCAAAAGTTATTCTAAGATACAGTAAAACAACTTGTCCTGTTCTGGTCAGTCTGCGGTTATTAATCTATGGGTAGCCTCCGAGGTTGGCTATTCATTTCTGCACCACTTTTTCGTTGTGAGAGATAGCTGGCAAAGACAGGCTCAGATGAAGCCTACCATAGTGCCAGGAGACACACTCCAAAACACACATGCTTCCCTAAGGGATCTTGGTAACATTTAGATTATTGATAAAAGGTCTTAAAGGCAGTCTGGGACTTAACCACCAGATATAAAACTTGTTGATCAGTGAACCATACTTTAGATAGGGATGGAAGATACATAGGGAAAGCAGAGCATATCACTTCTTCAAAGCAGCAGGCAATTAAAGCAGACAGTATCCAAAGGACAAATGAGATAATCCAGGTACAAGCTTGGCACATTTCTGTGAGAAAGCAAGTTCCATCCCATGTTTGTGATCCATCTGTGGCCATTACCATCTTGAGAGATGCTTCTTTAACGCAGAGACACCCTGTACCCATCTCAATTGTGACATCACTGTCAGCTCCCAACTGTGTTTACATCATAGTTCCAACTCCTCAACATAATTAGTGTGGTCCTCATGCTTACCCTGCTGGCTGGCATCTGCCTAGGGTGCTTGGGATCTTGGCTCTGTTCTGCCTTCTCCACCTGCCTAACTCTGGTGCATCACTCAGCTTCCTATTCAATCTTACCATCTCCAGAGAGGCAGACATTGATAGAGTTCACTGGCTGTATTTATGTAGATTGAAATGGTACAGTGCTGTGTATTCATCCCAGGAACGCTTGAGAACTTTACTTATTAATTTCTGTTTCATCTGTGGACCTAGCACAGTACCAAAGGGACAGAGAAAATTTGTGGCGGAGGAATGTGTGTTGCTATTTATAGCCTGTTCAGGAAAAGGCCAACAATGATCAAGAGCACTAAACAAAAAGTCTGGAAAAGAGACTATCCAAGGACTTTATCTAAAAACTAGGCTTCTTCTATAAAATCAACTTTTCAGTTTCTTCATATGACTGACAATATCATGAGCTATTTGTTCATATGTATATGGCTTATTTCATTTAATGCGTCCTCTAGGCTCATTCATCTATTTTATAGTGCTCATCTGTTCTATAGCTTAAGGCAGAATTTAAACATTCTTATTATTGAATAGTATTTTTGTTTGTATACCATACTGTCTTTATTCAGTCATGTATTTATAGAGATTTATGTTGATTCCATGGCTTGGTTATAATGAACAGTTCTGTATTAAACATAGGAGAGCAAGTATCTCTTTGATATAATCATTTCCTTTCCTTTGTGTAGTTGCTTTGTTCTCATACAAATTGATTACAGGGTAGAGGAGGCTACGAAGGGAAGAGCTGGGGGAACATGAGGCTAGCTCAATTGATGAACAAACCTATTGGATATTGTGTGGTAGAGTGACTGCAATAAGAACTAATGTAATCGTGTACATAATACCCTCAAATAGAAAAGGAGATCGTAAATGTATCACAACTGAAAAACATTTGTGGTGATAAAATTAATTTGTTCATTGCACAATGTATATGTGTACTGAAACATTACAATATAACTCATAAAGTTGTGAGATTACTATGTGTCAATCTACACGGTTAATTAATTAGCTAATTCATTAAAGGGGGTATTCACCAGGCATAATATATTTGTTAGCATACTAGGAAATGTACTCTGTTGGGTGTCAGTCCAGGCTGGTTTTGTGTGTCAACTTGACAGAAGCGAAAGTCATCAGAGAGAAAGAAGATTCAGTTTAGGAAATATGTCCATGAGATCCAGCTATAGGGCATTTTTTTCAGTTAGTGATGAATTGGGGAGGGCCCAGCACACTGTAGGTGATGCCATCTCTAAGCTGGTGGTCCTGAGTTCTATGAGAAAGCAGGCTGAGCAAGCCATGTGGACCAGGCCAGTAAGCAGCACTCCTCCATGACCTTTGCATCAGCTCCTGCCTCCAGGTCCCAACCCTGTTAAAGTTCTTGTTCTAACTTCTTCCAACAATGAACTATGATCTAGAAGTATAAGCAGAATAAACCATTTCCAAATTCTTTTGTATTTTGTTGAATTAATAAAAATCCTAACTAAGACATCACCCTAAGTAAAGAGGGATTCCATTCTGAATCAAAATATTTCTGAGAGAAAAGAAGGAGAATCTATAATGTTCTAATGTTCTCTAGGGATGATCTTGATGAGTCCCCTGCAAACATTTAAGTTCCTTACAGAAATAGAGTCCATTGCCTTATCCAGATCCTACCCCATTTATATGGAGAAAGACCAATGCTGAATTATTCCTATGCTCTTGGCATCTTGAGGAAAAAGAAATAAATCTGAGTTCTTTTGAGTCATCTAAAATGTGCAGGAAAAAGGAATTGGGGAAAGGAGGTAGCTGCCTCATTTCCTGTGTGACTACCCACCAAGGCCAGGGCCAACATCCCTCATCAGGAGTTCTTTGTAATCCTTCTTCACGACAGCTGCTGTCCCAATTCTGTAGTCTCCACCTCCTAGTCCCATAGCTCATTGTTGAAGAGGTGTCAATAATTTCCTACACATACGGCTCCATCCATCATGTTTGTCATCATATTTTTACTAAATGACTCATACTAATAATGGATGGAAAAAAAACAAAAACGTATGCTCAAGACAGCTGAGAGAATGGCTTCCATGCTAAATCTTAGCTAGTTTTTAGTCATAACATTTGGACCACTGCTTGGCCTCTCTACAACACAAGACTGCTTGTTCACACAATGAAAAGAGTCTCACTCCAGGAAATTACTGTAAAATTAAGGAAGATGTCTCTTTTCATTTTGTCAGTGATATCAATATCAACTATATTACCTCAAATATTACTAAAAATCATTTTTTTCTCCTTTGCTGAGTTCTTCAAGCTAATTCTACCATACCTTACAATGGGGATAAAATGTATAAAATGTTTCAATTATTGGGATAGAGAAGTTTTAATATCAATGCATTCAAAAGGAATTTCCCCTCAAACAGACCCAAAAGTCTACAACATGCTCTAAAGACCATCAACTTAATATACACCATTTGATTTCATCAATACCTTGATATATATATATAAAAAGTGGCTAAAGGAGATAAGAGAGAAGTGAGCCACAGAGAGAAACACAGGACCGCTGGATCTGAAGCATCGGGTCATACTATCAGCATCATTTCACAGGACAGGTCCGTCATTTGCCTGAGATCCTTGTTTATGGGTGGGGGGTATGCCTGGTGTGAACTGGCTTTGTCCACCACGCGCCTGTCTCTCAAAGTCTGTTCAGAGTTTTTCCTAGTTGTTCAGATTGTCCTAACAGATGTTTTCTTCAACAGCTTTTGCACTTTAAAAAAGCTAAGACAAAGGGAAACAAAACTCTTATTCCTGTTGGCATAGTAAGTAGAATTGTGTGAAATTTGTGCGTCATTCCTTTTCAAAAGAAAATGTCATGACTCTCATTTTCATATTCAGTTGTTATTTTAAAATAAAATGAAAATAATTGTATGTGTATGTTTCTGTGATAATGTATACATGTTCACATGTGTGGGTGCAGGTGTCAGGGGTTTATGTGTATTTATATGTATGTATGTTTCTGTTTCTCTCTCTGTTCCCCACTCCGTGTGTGTGTGTGTGTGTGTGTGTGTGTGCACCCGCATGCACGAATGCACTCAGGAAGATGTTAGGAGTCTTCCTTGACTACACTTGGATTTTTCACTGAGGCAAGGTCTCTCAGTTAAGACCAGTGCTCGCTTCTTTGAGTGGTCTAGCTAATCACAGTGCTACAAGGAGACAAGGCAGCTTGCTCAAGACCCCCTAACTCCACCCTTCCAGTGCTGGCGCTGCTATAGGCAACCACACCCAGCAGCATTAACATGGGTTGGGCTGGACATACAAACTATTATCCTCAGGCTTGTGCAGCAAATGCTTGACCTACTAACTCAGCTCCCCAAGTCTGTGTTTATGTTATTGTTATTTGAGACAAAGTCTCACAACATATTCCTAGCTAGCTTAGGTTTTACTCTTTGGGCTAGACAGGCTTCAAACTCACAGAGATCTACCTGTTTCTGACTTCCAAGTACTGGGTTTGAAGTCATAAACCACAATACTCAGCCTATTTATTTTCTTTCAGATACCTGTTTACCTTTCCTATGTTAAGCAATGTGCTAAGCACAAATGATCATGACAGGAACAGAACACAAACCATGCCCAGAAATATTGTGCCAAATGTAGTGATGTGATGTGAGAGGTATACAGTTAGTATTAACTTTTGCTTTGTGGATACAGCCCTTTATTTTAAAGATCTTGTTAGTTCTAACTAATATTGATTTACAAAATGACATTGGTATCAAATTATGCCATCGGCACATAAAGAAGTTTTACACAATTTACTGTGGGCTATTTATTTTTTTATGCAGAATCTGAAGTGATCATAAGAGGTTATATCCACATCTTACAAAAGAAAAAAAAAAGCAAAACGAAACAAAAGCAGCAAATATCAATCATCATTAAGATCTGGAGACAAAAACATCATCAAACAGTAATATTTCAAATCAGTGAATATACTCACACCTAGGAGCTTTACATCAAGTCAGATTAGAATTTGCAGTAAATGGGCAATTTGGAACATTTTCATTCAGAATTATGTGGACTTCAGAATTGTTGATGAAACTGATAGTGCTATGGCTCTCTCTCTCTCTCTCTCTCCCTCTCTCTCTCTCTCTCTCTCTCTCTCTCTCTGTGTGTGTGTGTGTGTGTGTGTGTGTGTGTATGTCTGTATGTCTGTGTGAAATAGAGGGGGCAGGAAAAGAATATTTTTATCTGACTTCACATAGCTAGACCTTCTTGCCTAATATTAAACAATAGTGAACACAGTAGAAAGACTTGTTTTATCTTAAATTTAGAGATCTGTAGCTACTGTCATTTTGTTGGAAGCTTAAAATAAGAATATTTATTATAATATGGTGTGGTTATTTTATTCCATATAAAATGAAAATATTATTAAATATTATCAAATGTTTCAGGAGCTATGAAAATAGTCTTCTTTTTATTATTATCAGTGAGCTGATAAGCTTGTATTTCATTATCCAGTTGCTTCCTATTGAAACAGAGTGCATTCCTCTTAGATTACTTAATCAGTACGACTGGGTTTGCTCGGATTTTTAATGCAGTTAATTTAAGGTATTGAACACAGACTTGTGGTTTGGACTGCCTTCTTGTTTGGTTTTGCTCTCTTTTGCATAATATTTCATCACCTTGGGAGATCAGAATCAAATCTTCCTTGTGGAACAAATTGGATGCTTCTGCCTTCTTCAGTCTCCAGAACACACTATAATGAATGTGTTTATGTGCTGTTTCTTGAATGCATGAATTAAATCACTGTTAAATCTCTCAGGATCTAATGTGTTTTGGACAGCCAATTCTTAAAGACTTATCTGTGATCCTCCGTTATTGGTCTGTTCTGATTTCCCAATCCTTCTGCAACTTTTGAAATTCGATTATCCTTCATTAGATTGGGAAGATTAGAAACTGAAGATGGTTTTACCCTTCCCAGCTGTGACTGCACATGTCTTTGCATTATTGAATTTATGAGACTTTTTATTTGCTCTTTTAATTGTCTTTTAAAAAATTGGGGCCTCATTGTAAGAAACATCATTTGGCCCCAAATGTTAATCAATTTATTTTTCACTGTCTAGCTTTGAAGTTATGATTTAAAGTGTAACTGCATCCCTTGAAAATCATGGTTTGAAATACCATGAGAAGTCGCTGGTTCTACCCTGCTCAGAATACAAATGGAGCCATGGAGGGCTGATAAAACATTTGTTACAACTTGTATTCTCAGGAACAAAACTAAACTCAGGCCACACTGCTGTATTAAAATATGAAAAGCCATTGAGCATACTACATACAGTTCTCTTCTATGTGCCTGTTAGCACATGGCCTAATCTTTATCCATGTGTCACACCCCAGTTGTGAGCTACATGGATGCATGTCATCAAGTCAATACATTTCATGAAAGCTGGGAGAGTATAAAAGGGTTGTCAAGAACAAATCTAAGGCATTACCAGTGACACTTAATTCTTCCATCAGCCTGACCCTGCTCTTGAACAGTATGAAAAGTTGCTTGAGACTCTATTGAAGATACTACCCATTAATTTAAATATTCCTGGTGAAAAAATCACTAAAATATCTAATAGTAGTGTTTTGATCTTAAGACATGAGCACTGCTGTGTGGCTAGGTCAAGGTATCTCAGAGGTGTGAGCATTGGGCTGTTTATCCAGCAGTGCGTGTTTAATGTCTGTTGTTCTATAGGGCAACCATGCTAACATGTTGTGATTAAAGCAAATCTGTGTCCCTCCACTTCCCTAGATTAATGCACCTTACTCTACACGTGGCCATATTTCAAAAACTACTCAGTGAGCTCATTTGAGTTTTTCCTCTCAAAGCTGGACTTCATATAACTTCTATTGTTTTCATAGCATCCACTTGAGACCTGATTAAAGAAGTTTTGTTTTTAAGTTTTCCTGTGCAGCGCAAATCACTTTGCCTGTTCCTTCATGCATAACAAATGTACACACCATAATTAAATGCATGGGGCTAAGGAACAGGAAGGACAAGAATAGAGGTGCTGATCTGCCCCTAGGGGTCTGGGTTGGCAGGCAGGCCAAAGCTGCAAGGGCAGAGTGATTATCTGAAGGATGGAAGAGCCAAGAAACAACTGGAGTGTAGGGAAGCCCCTGGGAGAGACTAAAGACACTGACAAATTTTAGAGCTGAGGTTTTTCACTAGTTTTAACTGCTTAATCCAGAGTAAGACATAGGAGACAACACAAAGGAAGTCAAGATCTACATGCACAGAGTCAACAGCCAACAATAATCAAAGCTAGGAAACCGGGAAGAGGTGGATGAACCTAGAGAAGAAAGAAAAGCTTCAAAAAGGACAGCAGAGCACAGGGGATAAGAAAGGGAAGGGGGAAATTCCAGAGATGGAGGTGCAGTGGAGAGAGGAGGCAGGTAGGACAGGGCAGGCAGGACAGGGCAGGTAAGACAGGGCAGGTAAGACAGGGCAGGTAAGACAGGGCAGGGAGGACAGGGCAGGCAGGACAGGGCAGGCAGGACAGGGCAGAGAGGAGAGGGCACAGGGGAGAGGAAAGCACATCTCAACTGAACCTGTGTGGGTTTTTTGTCATTGTTTGCTCATGTAGTGACATAGCATTTATACACACTAGATATTATACATATAATAATTGAAACTACAAAACAAAACAAAACAAAACAAAACAAAACAAAACAAAGAAACAAACAAAAAACAGATGAATCCAGAGTATAGTGAAGAGGAGAAAGGTGTCCACTGGTGGAATGAATAATGAATGCAGTTTGCACAGGATATACAATACAATGCTCAATAAGTGTTGACCTCTATTAAAAGCATATTTTAAAATATCTACCCCTGCCCATAAAGGCTTCAAACCCCGCAAGTTCTCCTTTTCTTCATCTTCTCACGGCTCACAATGCATCTTCTCACAGCTCAGGATACTCTCCAAATCGGAACAGTCTTGAAATTTCCAGGTTTCTGGGTCATGTACATCTCTCTAGAGTTGGTGGATCTCTTCCCCTGAATTTCATGAAGAATGTCCATCACTCAAGGATAAAATCAAGATGTTGACTCAGATGCCCTATGGGTCTCAGTGAGCTAGAGGTGCACACACACACACACCAGCTGCCATATCCTAAGGCCTCAGTATTTCCTGTCCTCTGGCTACCATTCAAACCTTGTTTCCTACCACTTCCCATCACCTGATTGCAAAGCTCCTACCACAAGCCCTTTGCACAGCAATTGATCTTGTCTATTTACTATTGCATCCTTTAGAGATAAGTGCTCAGTAAAGTATAGGTGCCAAAAACTAGTTTCTGAATGAATGAATGAATGAATGAATGAATGAATGAATAGCTCTTCCTGAGAATATATGTTTGTGGAAATAAGAGTAAAACTAATAAATTGCAGCATAGAAAAAGATGGGAGAAGAGAAAAGTTGCAAAATAAAATTTGAGGTAGTAGGATAGTTCTTACAAGAATTTTTCCCAGGCTTGCTTCACACACTTCTGATGATGTGAGTTATACACCTGATATTGTCAATATTTATAGACAATGTACTATATGCCAGAAATATACATATGTATCATTTGACATGTGTATATAATTACACACACACACACACACACACAAGCACACAAACACACATGGATGTTAAACAACTGTTCATGCTTCCAAAAAGAGCTAGCCTTAACTAGAAAGCTAAAATTTAAAAGAAACATGCAGAGCCTGTAAAGATAGCTCAGTGGTTAAAAGCACTGGCTTATCTTCCAGAGAATCTGAGGTCAATTCCCAGCATTCATACCAAGAATCACGGCCATCTCTAAATTCATAGTCTCGGAGGATTTGATGCCCTCTTCTAGCCTTGCAAGGACTAGCCCTGCAAGTCATACAGACATATGTGCAGGCCATACACTCATACATGTGAAGTAAAATAAAAATAAATTGTAAAAGGAGATCATGAATATGACATAAATGCAAAGAGACCTGGGGTCCTAGCAGAAGAGGAAATGACATTAGAAAAGAGGCCCGCAGGACACATGGGAGCCACCCCAATGTGTCTATGCAAAGCTCTTCTGAAAAAAAAAGAAAATAAATGATTTTAATGCCTTTTAGAAAATCTCACCAGTCTTAGGTAATTCTGCTTCCAGGGAGAAAATAGCTTCTCAGGTCAGTTACTTTAGGCTCACCTAATATATTAAAAGCATAACATAGTTTCTAGCACAATCTGTCCACTGTAGCGGTTCTCAGATCTTTAGGGCTCATGGGCACATTATAGGGAATACTATAACATTTTTCAAAAATATTGTGCTAATACAGAAATACACATCCAATGCCCATTCTACAGCTTACAATTAAGATCACCTGTCTATCACAAAGAACTGCTGGTTTAATCATCGTATCCAGGTACTAATTATTGTTTGGAAAGAAAGAAAGAAAGAAAGAAAGAAAGAAAGAAAGAAAGAAAGAAAGAAAGAAAGAAAGAAAGAAAGAAAGAAAGGAAGGAAGGAAGGAAGGAAGGAAGGAAGGAAGGAAGGAAGGAAGGAAGGAAGGAAGGAAGGAAGGAAGGAAGAAAAACAACACAAATCGTGACCCATTATTTTCTAGGAACTCAATTTTCTGTAAATACACTAACAATTCGCTGTTCTGACGCACTAGATGAAGCTCACAAGGAAAATATGCCCTTCTCAGTGACCTGCTCTGATGATAGCAGCAGCCCCTGGCTCTATGGTCCTCCCTCAGCAGCCTCCACCTGTAGAGTGTTCTGTATTTTCTCCCCGGCGCTGCACATGACATGCCTCCCAGCCAGAGCTATTGGACCAATCAATCACATTTTATTTTTATTACACCATTCTGGAAAATCCACTTATACCCCTTTCCAGTAACACTGAAGAGAAAAAGAATCTATAGCACCCAATTAAGAATAAAACATATGTCTTCTTGATGATGTCTGAACAATGGTGGATCCAACAGTCATTAGCTCTTGAAGTTATTCCACATTAAAACTGAGGTGGAGTACTGTGGTATAACAGTACATGGAGAAGTTTCATTACAACCACTAAAAAAAAGAGAGAAACCATTTGAAAGTAAGGGTTCTCAGATGGCCGTATGTCTATGGCCAGAAGCAATAATAATAATGTGCACTTATTGAGTACTTTCCTTTCTCAGAGTTCAAAGCACTGTTCTCTGTAATGTTAATTCACCTCTACCACAGCCATCTGATTTATAGCTTTTCCACAGCACGTGCTGGAATGGGGAAGATTGCTCTGGCTTTCAGCGGTGGTCTCGGCTGTGTAAATTGCTGAGAGTGTACATTTCCTGCCATAGGGGAGACAGATAGAAAATCTGGAATTGAGCGTAGGGCATATGTTGAACACTGATGTCATATCAGAACACAGGTAAAGAGAACACTTCCCCATAATGTTCACCTAGGGAGGCACATGGCGGGAGGGGGGTACTCTGTGAGCAGACCCTGCCTCAAGGTGGCACTTCCAGTCCTTTAAATACATAAACTCTGCCTTTTTGGTAATCAAAATTGCATGACAGGGACCTTGCCTGATCTTATTTCAGATCATAAGCTACAAATTGAAATGAAGCAAGAATGCATATTAGTGGATTCACATTAGAAGCAAGAATACCCTTTCAAGTGACTTTTTACTTACTAAGGCATCTGCCTTGTTCTTTAGTATGAAAATTAGATACCAAGCAAACTAAGGAAAAACAAGATTTATCAATCGATCAATTGACCAATTAATTGATTGATTAACAGATAATCAAAATAAGTGATATTTTTCCTCTTTATTCCCTTTTCCTTAAAACCTCTTTCTCTCTGTGGCCTTTCTCTCTGTGTCTCTCTCTAACACCTAATTCTTTTCCTCCAGTCTTTCTGCTTCCGTGTTTCTTTCTTATGTCATGTTATGAGTATCTTTTGATATGTAAATTATCCTTTTCTAGGGTTATTTTGCTAAAGTACACATCTACATGATTGCATGTGCCCCCCTCCACCCTTCACCTAGCCAAGTCCTATCATATTGTAAATGGTAGCTTTCTATGAAGGATTCTCTGAGACCTTCAATTAAACTGAGTTCTATACTATGTTCCTACAATGTCTCAAAGGCTCTTTCTTATAACATCCTGTCACATTATAGCTAATATATTCTAATGAGATTATAAATTCTACTTACTAGAGATGGATAATGTGCTATTTACACTTCTATCCATAGCCTGTAAGAAAGAACCTGGAATATCCAGGCCCTACTGATCCCTTAACAGCACCAATATAATTCTCAGCTAACAAGCTTTATGTAATTAAATGTGCCAGGTTCTATGCTAATGACTTTGCATGTATTATCTTATATAATCTTAACAACTTATAATTGTGTTCAGAGAAGAAAAAAGTGAGAGTACAGAGTTTGGATCCCCATTTCTAAATAAGCCCTGGAAATAGGAGTTAAGGATAAGTGAATAGTAGGTAGATAATACCAGGAAGTACTCCTTAAGGAAAATGAAGTGGGCCAAAGTCCAGGAAAGCATGCGTTTCCCAGTTGGATGCTGCTGTGGGCTAGGAAACCTGATTCCCATCCATTTTCAAGAGCAAGGCTTCAGGCAGCCACTGGCTTCATACACTCTGGGTTCCATTTTCTTGGTCAAAGCTAGACTGGGATGTGAATGTATAGTTTGATTCAAGAAGTAGGTGTTCAAGGAAAATGTTTAGACATGCTTGTTAAGTAAATGAATAAATACAAGAGAAAGGAACCAGGTGAAAAAAATAAGAAGGCTATGAATATTTTTACATTAGAGATAAGATTAAGTTGGAGGAAACTCTTCTGTCCCCCTGAAGAGCATGCTCTTCTAATTCCTACTTTAGTACCTCTGTTGGTGTATATTGCATGACACTGTCAGCTTTCGTTCCCTGTATACTTTCTCTGACATGAGGACCCTTCTATCTTGGCTCTCTATGTTCCCTTTTAAGTTCAGATAATACTGATGTGTCTGCAGTCAAAACTTGACTTTTCTTTGGAGCCATCCAGCTACTATGTTGGCTAGCTCTTCTTTGTTTACTATGCTCATATATTGGTTTTCTTGGCCTGAGGTTCATACTACATGGGTTTAGTTTATAGTAACCAGAAAATTCTATATCCCCCTCCATGTGCTTCTTTAAGCCTCGCCTCTTATGTAACATCTTGTTTTTATGAAGACTTCAAAGTTAACATAGAAACCAGAGTGTAGCCAATCTATTTCATTGCTGTGGAAAAGGTGTACTTCTAATGCAGAGATGCCTTGGAAAATACACACGTCAATTCAGATCTTTTGCAAAGCAAACACTTATGTCCCACAGGTCCTGGACTCAGCATACCACTTAGGCAATGCTTGGTTCCTATGTGAAATAAAGCCTCACATTCAGTTTATTAAATATTTGTAGAACACCTACTGTGTGCTAAATATAAAGTGGTGATCCATAAATAAATGATATATGCATTATTTAAAGTCTAACAGGAATAGAAGATCCTTCCAAAATGTAATGCTAGTAGCTAATGAAACGTGGTTATCAGATTTAAACATATATTTGTATAGAACAGCTTTTATAGGATAAAACAGGTAGTTTAAAGGAAGAGAGAAGAGGTCAGAAAAGATCACACAAGGACATGAGTTTTGTGGTACTGTGATGAAAAAAGAATGCAACCCGTGCAAAAGTCAGTGATGTGAGCATGCATATTCCATTCATTTAGAAAGCAAGGGCTTCATTTGAGTTAAAGGAAGGTTAGAAGACAGGCATGTTGTTCATTCTCCATTCATCTTCTCCAGCTCTATCCACAGAGTATCTGTCAGTTCTGTACAACAGGACACCACTTTTGTAGGTTGCCTTTGTAACCTGGGCTACTTCTGCACTGAATAAGCTACTGAGTTGATGGTAGATGCTTTTCCTATGTGAGGATGCTGAACTTTTTTCTACTGGCCCCGACACTTCAAACTGTGCTCCACAGACTCTGTAGATTAGAGAGGAGGGATGAAACAGGGAGCAGGGGCAGGCAAAGGCCACTGTGGTCCTCTTAGCCTCTGCTAAAGCAGCTTTGCCTACTGCAGTTTTAATGTGACACCCAGAGATGGAGTCTTCCCAACAAAGAACACTATAAGAAGGGGAAAGAAGCTGAGAGATGGCCATGTGGGTAATGGTACTACCCCCTAAGCCTAGCCAATCTTAGTTAAAACCCCAGGAAACACCAGGAAAGGAAGTTGTGCACAGACATACAACACACACACACACACACACACACACACACACACACACACACACACACACAAACACACATGAAGAAGAGAAGATTAAAATAGGGAAGATATGTTAACTTTGGTGCATAGATTTTCACAGGTTATGATGTAGAAAGATCAAGTGTGGTAGCATGAAAGTATAGAGGACATGGATGATAAGAGCAGGAAAGACCCATGTATTCACATGGCATGAGCACTCTCACTAAGAGGGGATGGCACTGGTTGAGCAGGGAGTTGGTGGTTCTGCAGAAGGGTAGAATCTAGATATAATGAAGACATACAGTCAATCAGGGCTCAATGAGACACTGGATTCTGGGAAAATCTAATAACACATGCCCGTAGGGTTGTTGCAAGGGTTGTTATTATGAAATGTGTTTTAAACTGCACTGAGTAGTGCAAATATTAATTATGAGTGTTCTTTGGACTCTATCATAGTTCTATTCATTCCTCGTCAGTGCTCTTGTCTCAAGCCCCTCCCATGATTCATTGTAAACTGAGCTGTTCCCTTAATTGGATTTGCTGAAAGCGATAGAGAATGCCATTTGGCTAGCTCTTCTCCAGGGAATGTTGATATTCAAATCTCCAGGTCATTATTTAGAATCCTTATTTCCAACATGGGAAATTTAAAATTGGATCACATGCTAATCTCTAAAGCAAGCTCTCCTTTGCCTCCAGGATGAGCAAATATTTAAACTTGAGAAAGAGGATCTTTTTCTGAAACCCACACATGCATCCCCAAGGGGCACATAGGAATCCTGACATCTGCCCTGCACTATTAATGGTGAGGATGCTGACGAGGAAGATGATGGCAACATGAGCCTTCTACTCTTTGCATCGATCACACTTTAATACCTATTCTGTGCCAGTAAATACTCTGAGAACTCTCTATATGTTAATTACGTCTTTGAGGCATAATAATAGAATGATCATAGTTTTTCTGGTAAAGAAGCTGAAGAACAAAAGCTTGAAGCAGCTATCAACCTGTCACCTAAGAACACACAGAATAGATATTTAATTCCAACCCATTTGACCCAGCTCTCCATCTCCTGCTGTCTGCTTGGAGACAGAAGAATCAACACTCTAGTGTTGGCTCACTGCTGACCTCCAAATCTCACTGAGACTAGAGGTTTATTCTCAGGCAGAAAGTTTGTTCTCTCTGTGCTGTGGCCCTGTTTACCTCAGAGTGGATTTCCCTGACAACAACCATCAATACATTGACACAATTCTAAGCCGAGAAAGTGATGGGGCCTTACACAAGACAAACAGAATGTCACTGCCTGTCACTCTCAGAAACATGAGCTTAATTTGTCAAGCTAGCCAGGCCATTGGGAGACTGCAGCATCTTTCTAACTTCTTGTGAACATAGACCTCAGAAAGAGAAATCTGGCAAGAGACTTGGAAACATACATCAAGCTATTTAACTGTGAACTGAGAGCCATGCACTGTTGGTACATCCAGAGCCTCAAGGGATTAATGACAGATTAAAGGAGTTTTCTCCTGAAGTTTGTAATTCTGCATCTCTGGTTCTGAAGAGGTCTATGTTATATTACTGTGTCTGATTCCTTTCTAGCTAATTCTTCCCTTCTACTGTACACCGAAGGCTCTGAGTTCATTACATAAATCCTTGTGTCAGGTATGAGCACAATAGCATTCATGAGAGCCTAGGAAAGAGGCAAGGACCATTGTACTGATCATTCCATGCAAATCACAAGCTTAGCTGTCATTTCAACATACAATAACCCAGTTAACTGACCAATTTTCTGGTCTAGGCAATGATAAGTCTTTCCTTCTGATATGAGCCATACTTAAGCATGAATACCTTCTTACACAGTACCCTTTCTATGCTATATTCTGTCACATGTATACTTAACATACATTCAAACAATCACACAATGGAAAAGAAATCCCAAATAATCTTGTGTCTCTTGAGTTTCTTCCGTAGGATGTTTTAAAGATTTGATGTTTTAAACAGGTTTAATAAAAGGATCATAATAAGTAAATGTATATGCAACATTAAAGCAACAGGCCAGCCTAGGTCAAAGACTAAGGGTATAATTCAGTGCCTTTCGTCTGACCTTACTTGAGGCAAGTGCGTGTGCACATATTTGTAAGACTAAGGGATGAAGGGATTTGAGAAACATCCGAGGAAAAGCAGCAGACTCTGGGGCCCATTTCTCTGTTACTCTCTACAGTTTCCAACATTCTATCTCTATTCCAAAGATAAGAACCTATGTGGCTTCTCTTTGTCAAAGAAGGCTTTGGATTCCTTGTAAGTACTATAAAATATGAAATACATTAGACCCCAGCATAAAATGCAGTAGTTTTCAGTTAGATACTTCTAATTACAGCCATAACTAACAAGCTGTGTAGTAGGTCCTCTATCACAGTTTCAGTTCAATATTTATAATTACAGCCATAACCAACAAGCTGTATACCAGGTTCTCTGTCATAGTCTGCTACATGACTCAGCTGTTTGTGCAGCCGAGCGTTTTGGCACTGTTATTGTCCCTTTTCTATAGATCAGAAATTTGTGGTGCATTAAAGAGAAAGAACCTGATGAAGAGGACTTGGGGAACTTGGATTTAAAGAAGTAATTTGCCTTCAGAAGTGATGTCATTGCCCATTCCTTATTCCTGTTTGTCTATAGCATCTTCCCATTCACCACACTTTCATCTTACTGTTACTTCAAGCTCTAGTGGTCCAAGCAAACACTCTGTATCCTTGAGACACAGGACATCTTAGAGCTGAATGGATTCAGTCCATTCATTTCTTGCTCAGAACTTTCAACATCTATTGAGCATCCCTTACTTTGGTGCCCTAAACAAGTAGTCAGGAGAATAAGGATGAAAGAACATGAGCTTTCAACAAAGTACAAGGTGGTTGACTGCCATGCATGCAGGAAACCACCATGATCTTATCTTTTATCTACATGGGAGATTGTGTGGGACCTGACCTTCTATGGTCAGATATAGCTTCATAAATCCCTTGACTAAGATTCCTAATAATACACTACCACTTACTGTATTTAAGGGTTGATATGAAACCAGTTTGCCCCCTTTATCTTGTGACAAAGAAGACATGAAAGGAAATGTGATCTAGAATAGGGAGTGAACATACCATGGAATTTGAGGGTTCCTATTCAAACAAATGCACTATTTGACATTTTTAACTTTACCAAATGTCAATGTCCAGAGAAAAATAATGAAAGAAGTAAAATTTGGTCAAGGTTTCAGGTCTGCCTTTCACATTCCTTCAAAATATCTGGTGCCCTCTCTGATTGAAAGAGCCATTATAGAAAAGTGGAGATAGCCAGGCCTATCTGATAGGAGAACAGTGGTATGTGCAGCAATGCTTGCCAGCAGCAGCAAAACCTTCTGACATGATAAAGGCCAGCTGATCTGAAAACAGGGAAGCCCCAGGGACTACTTCTCGCCATCCAGAGCTGACCTGCTGCAGTTTATGCTGTTTCTGTCTAACGTATCCTTTTAATTAACATGTAAAGAAATGACAATTCTGTCAGCTCATGCCATGCCTCCTGCCCCTTCAGCTTGGCACACTGGGGGATGGACTTGAGAAAACTGCGATCAAAAGTTCAAAATGCTAAAATGAGAAGCATTAGTGGGTGGAACCACCATGCGTGCACTTACCAGGATCAATTTCCCACTTAGACAGCTTTTGCTCAGTTGCGCTAACTACTAACCAATCTATACTCCCTAATGGATTAAAGCGGAAAGGTCAGGAATCATAAAATCATCCACTTCCCACTCATTAATATTCAAGTGTGGGTTTCTGACCTGCCCCAGGCTCCACCACAGTCAAGATTTATTTATAACCAGGTTACAAGGAGACCAATAGTCTATGGAATCATGGATCTGTGTGTGTTTTCCAAACTGTGACTCAATGAAGGAAAACATCTAAAAGACATGATACTTATCAAGGGGAATGTGTAAGGTCCAGAAGCAGGATGAAAGGGGGAAGGGGCATTCATCGAGTCCCAAATTTAAGAAAATGCAAAACCAACAAACAAAAGTAACAAAACTCAAAATGATTTGTCAGCCAGACATGTCATATTTAGTGCAATTGTCTCTAAAAATTGAGAGTAGTATTCGCTAAAACTTATCAAAATGTATAATAAAAATATCAAAATTCGAAACAAAGATAAAAAAGCATTTGAGGTCCATTTCTAATGAAGACATAGAAATTTAAGTGTTAGAAATACCAGGGGCTTTTGAATGAGACAAGAAGTCCAGAGCCAAAGCCAGGGATCTGAAAATCATTAGTTTTCTTACCCAGGAGGTTTTCATTGCTAGCCTTGATTTTAGATTCCTCGTCCCTGAAAGGGAGATAATTGTCCCCAAATAATGAATCATTACAAGGATTAAATACTTATAAAGAAGAGTTTTAAATTGATTTAAACAATTTAGGCCAATTTCCTTGAGTACTAACTCATCTTAAACATTAATTTCCTAACATAATATTAAGGGAAAATATAGGTGAGGATAAAGCAAGAACATAGAATAGATGCTAAGTACTTTGCTAATTAGCATTCATGTTTGGAGCAAAAACAACTAGAAACAGCAGACATGGATACAGTGGAGCCTAGAGCAGAATGTAAATGATGTCATCTAGTGCAAAAAGTAGCAATAACTGAACACTTGTTGTGCGACAGGCATTTTCAGTATGGAATCACATGCTACCTGCCTCTATTCTATCTATACATAGGTATGTTGGAAGCAGTAAGCAATCAGTTGTCCATGTTATAAAAGAGTAAACAGGAATTTAGGACAGTGGTTGACAAGGCATAGCTAAAGAGAGATGAGCTGGATGCAGACTCCCAGTAGCCTGGCTGCCCCTGCTTATTTGTTAACCTGTGAGAAATGAAAATCTCAAAGTTGTCTTTCTTCCACTGGATGGTTTTAGCTCCCTTGTCAAAGATCAAGTGACCATAGGTGGGTGGGTTCATTTCTGGGTCTTCAATTCTATTCCATTGGTCTACTTGTCTGTCTCTATACCAGTACCATGCAGTTTTTATCACAATTGCTCTGTAGTAAAGCTTTAGGTCAGGCATGGTGATTCCACCAGAGGTTCTTTTATCCTTGAGAAGACGTTTTGCTATCCTAGGTTTTTTGTTATTCCAGATGAATTTGCAAATTTCTCCTCCTAATTCGTTGAAGAATTGAGTTGGAATTTTGATGGGGATTGCATTGAATCTGTAGATTGCTTTTGGCAAGATAGCCATTTTTACAATGTTGATCCTGCCAATCCATGAGCATGGGAGATCTTTCCATCTTCTGAGATCTTCTTTAATTTCTTTCTTCAGAGATTTGAAGTTTTTATCATACAGATCTTTCACTTCCTTAGTTAGAGTCACGCCAAGATAGTTTATATTATTTGTGACTATTGAGAAGGGTGTTGTTTCCCTAATTTCTTTCTCAGCCTGTTTATTCTTTGTATAGAGAAAGGCCATTGACTTGTTTGAGTTAATTTTATATCCAGCAACTTCACCGAAGCTGTTTATCAGGTTTAGGAGTTCTCTGGTGGAATTTTTAGGGTCACTTACATATCCTATCATATCATCTGCAAAAAGTGATATTTTGACTTCCTCTTTTCCAATTTGCATCCCCTTGATCTCCGTTTGTTGTCGAATTGCTCTGGCTAATACTTCAAGTACTATGTTGAAAAGGTAGGGAGAAAGGGGGCAGCCTTGTCTAGTCCCTGACTTTAGTGGGATTGCTTCCAGCTTCTCTCCATTTACTTTGATGTTGGCTACTGGTTTGCTGTAGATTGCTTTTATCATGTTTAGGTATGGGCCTTGAATTCCTGATCTTTCCAAAACGTTTATCATGAATGGGTGTTGGATCTTGTGAAATGTTTTTTTCTGCATCTAATGAGATGATCATGTGGTTTTTGTCTTTGAGTTTGTTTATATAATGGATTACATTGATGGATTTTCGTATATTAAACCATCCCTGCATCCCATAAAACCATCCAGTGGAAGAAAGACAGCATTTTCAATGATTGGTGCTGGCACAACTGGTTGTTATCATGTAGAAGAATGCAAATGGATCCATACTTATCTCCTTGTACTAAGGTCAAATCTAAGTGGATCAAGGAACTTCACATAAAACCAGAGACACTGAAACTTATAGAGGAGAAAGTGGGGAAAAGCCTTGAAGATATGGGCACAGGGGAAAAATTCCTGAACAGAACAGCAATGGCTTGTACTGTAAGATCGACAATTGACAAATGGGACCTAATGAAACTCCAAAGTTTCTGCAAGGCAAAAGACACCGTCAGTAAGACGAAAAGACCACCAACAGATTGGGAAAGGATCTTTACCTATCCTAAATCAGATAGGGGAATAATATCCAACATATATAAAGAACTCAAGAAGGTGGACTTCAGAAAATCAAATAACCTCATTAAAAAATGGGGCTCAGAACTGAACAAAGAATTCTCACCTGAGGAATACCGAATGGCAGAGAAACACCTGAAAAAATGTTCAACATCCTTAATCATCAGGGAAATGCAAATCAAAACAACCCTGAGATACCACCTCACACCAGTCAGAATGGCTAAGATCAAAAATTCAGGTGACAGCAGATGCTGGCGTGGATGTGGAGAAAGAGGAACACTCCTCCATTGTTGGTGGGATTGCAGGCTTGTACAGCCACTCTGGAAATCAGTCTGGCGGTTCTTCAGAAAATTGGACATAGTACTACCGGAGGATCCAGCAATACCTCTCCTGGGCATATATCCAGAAGATGCCCCAATGGGTAAGAAGGACACATGCTCCACTATGTTCATAGCAGCCTTATTTTTAATAGCCAGAAGCTGGAAAGAACCCAGATGCCCCTCAACAGAGGAATGGATACAGAAAATGTGGTACATCTACACAATGGAGTACTAC
The DNA here is from genome assembly GCF_000001635.26 of Mus musculus. Lineage (NCBI taxonomy): Eukaryota > Metazoa > Chordata > Mammalia > Rodentia > Muridae > Mus > Mus musculus. Next base: position 95,573,345 of record NC_000073.6, read on the forward strand.
TCAGCTATTAAAAAGAATGAATTTATGAAATTCCTAGCCAAATGGATGGTCCTGGAGGGCATCATCCTGAGTGAGGTAACACATTCACAAAGGAACTCACACAATATGTACTCACTGATAAGTGGATACTAGCCCCAAACCTAGGATTCCCAAGATATAAGATACAATTTGCTAAACACATGAAACTCAAGAAGAATGAAGACTGAAGTGTGGATACTATGCCCCTCCTTAGAATTGTGAACAAAACACCCATGGAAGGAGTTACAGAGACAAAGTTTGGAGCTGAGATGAAAGGATGGACCATGTAGAGACTGCCATATCCAGGGATCCACCCCATAATCAGCATCCAAACGCTGACACCATTGCATACACTAGCAAGATTTTATTGAAAGGACCCAGATGTAGCTGTCTCTTGTGAGACTATGCCGGGGCCTAGCAAACACAGAAGTGGATGCTCACAGTCAGCTAATGGATGGATCATAGGGCTCCCAATGGAGGAGCTAGAGAAAGTAGCCAAGGAGCTAAAGGGATCTGCAACCCTATAGGTGGAACAACATTATGAACTAACCAGTACCCTGGAGCTCTTGACTCTAGCTACATATGTATCAAAAGATGGCCTAGTCGGCCATCACTGGAAAGAGAGGCCCATTGGACTTGCAAACTTTATATGCCCCAGTACAGGGGAACACCAGGGCCAAAAAGGGGGAGTGGGTGGGTAGGGGAGTGGGGGTGGGTGGGTATGGGGGACTTTTTTATAGCATTGGAAATGTAAATGAGCTAAATACCTAATAAAAAATGGGAAAAAAAGAAAATCTCAAAGTTGTCTAATGCTTCCACACACAAAAAAGAGAATCTTGTAAAAAGATTAAGTTGGAAAAAGATTCAAAGCATAAATGGCCAGCATAGAATTCAACCCCTTTAATTTAGAATATCAACCAAAGTGGTACTTTAATTGGAGAAAAATAATAAATAATAAAAACCAAGAAGAAACTCACAGAGACATAAACTTAGAAAGAGTAAAATCAAGGAGGCTGGAGAGATAGGTCAGTTGGGAAAATGCTTGTTGTGGACACATAAGAAGTCACATCCCCAGATTACATGTAAAGACAAAGAAGAAAAACTAGGAGCACTAATGGATATATTATCCCAGAGCTGGCAAGGAAGAATTAGGCATATCCATGTGGGCTGCTGGCCAGCTGAAGTGACACATTAAATGAGGGTTGAATGAAGAATGCTAACTCAAAAAATAGAGGTGCCCCTTGTCCTATCTTTTCCTTCTGTAATTGACCTTCATTACCCCCATTACTGCTCCCCCATGGGTGCTTGATAAATTCTCAAAGAGTCGTAGTATTCTATATTTATCTAAGATTATGCTAAGCACATATATGTGCATATAATCAAAGGTAAGCCACTTGGGCTGACAATGCTTCTCACAAGAGCCATAGAGTGCCAGAACCCTGAGTCCCATGAAGGAAAACCTCCTTTCAGTTCAAATGGTCTTTCAGGGTAGTCCAAATGACTCTGCAAACTATATATGCTATTTCTGGGGTCCTGAGTTGCCTCTTAGAAGGTGAAGATAAGCCTCTGTTGCTGAAGACAGCCCACATCTAGGTCACAAGACTCTGATGACTCAAGTTGGTTCTAACCCAAAGCCTTCATCCTACAGTCTAGGTTTCTTGGTACTAGAAAACACTATGCAAGATGTCAAGGGATGAAACTGCTCTACTCAAATCTGATACCTATGGTCCGAAACAAGGAAACCAGCACGTCAAGTTATCAGGAAAGTTGCACTCACACTTTGATGGTAAGTAACAGCTGTCTAATTGGATGTAAGGCCCACTCAGGTGGAGGAACATTAAGCCTGGTACTAGAAACCTAGCCAACCTTCTCAGGTTAGTAACGCTATGCATCTTAGAAAAGGATCTACTACCACCACTTTGCTAGACCACTATAATTCCTAACTAAATTCTAAAGGTTAATCATAAATTCACAGATAAGTGTAGCTACCATCCTTCATCAAAGAATCTTCTCATTACAGCAAATAGAGATAGTCACAGAAAACAACAACTAGACACTGCAGAGATCAACAGTTTGTGGGAAAATAAGCACCAAAAGATACATACACATTGCAATTCCTGCATGCGTGGATCACCAAACATCAAGAAAAAGGAAAGACTGAAAGAGTCAGAATACTGGGAAGTGGGCTGTGACCCAGTATCCCCTAGAAATGGCTGAATAAACAAGACATGAACAATAGTAATATCAAGAGACATGCACATATGGAAGAGGAAAGTATCTTATGGAGTTCCATCCATAGACAAAAATTACAGTCAACTAATGAATGCTGTGTGAGGAAGAATTCGCTTCTTCCAGGAATGAGCTCCCTAATTGGTTATCCAATGCAATGAGGTCAGCCCTGAAAGCATATATATGCAGACAACAAACTCAGACTCAGCAGGTTATATTTCTATTTTATGTACACATATGCATAAATATACATATATATGTATTGTACCATAATAATCAAAGTAAAAGAGGCTATCAATTTGGAAGTGGGAACCAGGGAAGGAATTGGAGGGAGGGAATTTGGGAGGAGTAGAAGGAGGAAAGGATGGGTGAAGAGTGATGTTATCACATTTAATAGAAACATATAAAGACGAACAAAATTGTACAGTGATTAAAGAAGACATCTAATGTTAATGTTCTACCTCCACACATACATTCAATGTACCACACATACATATGAGCATATATACACATACACAGAGAGATAAAACTAAAATAAAAGCAGAAATGACTAAGCTTTTATTCAATATAACTATATATAAATTGCATGTTGTTCTTTAGCAAGGGTCAGATGAGACAGTGTACAGTGAATGTCTCAATTAAATGTCACAGATACCTGTACCTTCTGGCTGGCTGCCAAAAACATCAACGATGCTTAGAACCAATAGTACCAGTTGATGTGTTGGACCAGGAAAAGAACTGTCGCTTCATGTAAAGTTGACAAGAGTTGCTTCTAAAAGGCATGGTTAACCAACGTCATACTGACATAGAAAATAAATATCAAAAGCATTTTTAGAAAATGACTGGGAAAAAGGAATGATATGGAATTTCAAACCTTGGCCATGTAGCTGAAGGAGTCGAGAGTGGAGGTAGACCTTTCTGTGAACAGAGACATTAATGAGTCACAGGCACAATGGGAAGCAAGCAGGAGAAAAACTCTATTTGATTCAATGTCACCTCAAAGCTCAGAGCATCACAGTCACAGCCCAAGGCTATCTCTGTGCACCACGCATCTGGATTCTGCCAAGCATATGGATGGCTGACCACATGTTGGATCTTTTACAATTTTACCCAAACATGTGGGATCAATATTAGAAAATAGGGGGCAGGATAATGTGCAGGGAAGCTGTCAGATTGAATGTCTATAATTGAAGTTTAGAAAAGTAACACCCAGCTCTGTTATGTGACAGAAGAACTGAGAGAAGGAAATAGCCTGTAAGCCACTAAGGGAGGCAGGTGTGATTGTGATTATGAGTGATTTTTGTTCCTCTAATTGTTGTCAGGAAACCTGGGAGACATCAAGGGCCAGGAGAAGGAATGACTGACATCTCACTGATGAGTTCCTGGACCCATGTGTCAGGAAGACCCCACCAGGGCTCATTCATTTCTGGACCGAGTGATAACTCATGTCTGAAACATAAGTGACTAGGCAACAGTTTAACCATTTGATGTGATGTCCAGGATTGGACATAAATAGTATTATCAGGAATTCAAACTGAGTTACTGGGGAGACAGGCATCCTTGATAAGTAGTACATCAGTGTCACCCAAAACAACATGCAAAACATTTTAAGCAACCCACAAAAGGAATCAGAATTAGCAAGCCTGGTAGTAGCCAAACTGGACAGACAGAGCTGTTCCCAAAGTACCTTGGCGTGTACTCACCTTGGCAGCCCCTGAACTAAAGCTGATGCAGGTTGGATCAGACAGCCACAGAAGGCAGGACAGAAAATGTCTGAACTGATAACAGCAGGGCTGGCAAACAATCATCCTGTAGGGATAAATCGTCTTGGGCATGCTTCATGTATGACAAAAACAAATAGCTGTGTATCAATTCCTTGGGGCACATTCTGAAATTAGCCATAGGCGGCCTCATTACTCTCTCCTGTATATCAGCTGCCTTCATTTATTTTTAGTGTGCATAAAATATGCTGTATTATGTGACATATGTGTATATATATATATATATATATATATATATATATATATATATATAATGTTTTAGCATGTGTGCATATATCTACATGTGTGTATATATCACATGCTTGTGTACCTGGAAGCCAGAGGGTGTCTGTCATTAATTATTCTCCACTATTATTACTGAGACAAAGCCCCTCACTGGAACTGAAGCTATTCTATTTGTCTAAGTGAGCTAGCCAATGAGTGTCAAGGTCTACGCATCTCTGTTACACATCCAACTGTACCTTCACAAGCACACTGCCAGATTCAGCTTTGTGTGTGTGTTCAGATCCTACTTTGTATGACAGGTACATTACCAAGTGATATTTCTTCCACCCCACTAGCTATCCTTATTCTAATATAACAAGAACCCACAAAGTATTTTCTCTGTGACTTGACAGATGAGGAATCTGATTAGGACATTTATTCAAATAGCCATCATGGACCTACTACATGTCTTTGCTGCTGTAAACTCAAAATGTACCTATACTTGCATTCTGGAATTTACAATATGGCAGACAAAAAGCATGAAAGTACACAGTGCATGCTTACTGCAGTTGTTTTCCCAAACCTTTGGGCTTTAAAACGGCAAAATAGTTAGTTATTCTTTACTATTTTGAGAGTTTTATTATTTTTGTTGCTGCTCTCATGTTACTTGAGCTGGCAGTCATTATATTGGGATCTAGAGATAACTTTTGGTTGTTGTTGATATCTAGATTCTCTTGTAGTCACACTGGCCTTGAACTTGCAATCTTCCTGAATGCTGGGTTACAGGTCTATAGGTTTACACCACTATGCCTGACCACAAAGATTGTAAATAGTCCCTCATAAACTGAGACACCAGAATCTCCATGTAAGGTTATAAGTGATAGGCCATACAGATTCTACAGAGGAAAAGTGTGATTTTGTACAAATAACTCTAGGCTTACCCAAGTGCCATAGATGAATAGAACTAATTTCTAAAAGCCCACTTCCTGCATGCCTGTAAAGTACCTTCAACTGCATTCAAAGACACACACACACACACACACACACACACACACACACACACACACACACAGGGTCATCACTTAAGTCTTAAAGGGTAGTTCCATTGCTATTTTGATGTGATAAGATGAGGAAACTGAAACACCAGGAGTTGATTATTTTTCCCAAACTACAGACCAGGTATGCAGAATAGAAATTGCATTGTAAATGCAGCTCCTGAACTGCCTTGCTTCAAGGTCCACTTCAGCTGTGTGGGCTGGGAGCCATTGTTCCTGCAAATGGTCAGATGTTGCAAGGCCACATATTTTGTGTAGTATGCACTCCAGAACCATAGTCTGTGGGTCACGACAACAGCATTGTCAGTCCGATGAATTAAGGCTGGAGCTGAAAGGATTGAGGATTTTTGCCTCACTCACTGTCACCTTTGTGCTGTTAGTTTGTAGTGATTGCTTTCTCTAATTATATTGAAAAATTGGGAGTGTGGGAGTGAAAAGTACTCTAGACACTTCACGAAGAAGTACCCTTGAACTAGGCAGCTATTGAGTTTTAATTTCCTTTGCTTCCTGGGGCTGTGCGTCAAGGAGAAAGAAACGTGGGATGATAGCAAGGCCTCAGAGAATCCCAGAGCAGGTGGGAGGTCTCGTTCCATGACCCTCAGATGCAAAGTCACTAATTCTTTCTCCTATTCTCCCTAAAATACGTGGAACTACAGTTGGCCTCATAGATTGAAAAATCTTGAAATTTACAAAAAAAAGATATCAAACAGTCTTTGCATAGATGATAGATGCTTTACTTCTGGTTTTGATAAGTATTACATTGACATGTCTGTAATTGGTGGTGTTTCTTTAAGCATCTTTCATTTTCTCAAGCAACACAAAAATCTTGGTGTTCATGGTATCCTTATACTTGTCTGAGGGCAACTCTGGATAAGGCATTGAGAACTGCCCCATAGCAAGACATCTCTAAAGCCATCTCTCCTGTCTGGTTCTTAGCCAAGTTTATTCTCCATTAATCTCAGGACTTTTGTGATGATATTCAGCAAGCTGCATCCTCTACACCACCAATCTCTCCCATCAACAGGCAGAATGGCCTGAAGTCCAGGAACTGCATACTACTGCATTATAGCTCAGACTCAATCATTGTACTAAACTAAAACTGGGAACTGAGAAGAGACTGATTAAGGGGATCTCAAACTAGAAAATGTTCCCCAGTATTCTAAACAGGGTTCCCTAGGTAGCCTAGACTCATCTTCAACTCTACATCACTGCCTCAGTGTTTAGTCAAAGCATGCAAGAGCACGTTTTCTAGGCAATCACTGGATGCTGTCATCTCTTGATTTAGAACAGGCATTTCCTTCTGATTAAGGAATTTCAAAATCTGTGATCTTCTATTTCTCCCAATGTATCAACTACAAAATGCCAAAGGAAAATTAGTGAGTTTGGGGATATAAATCTTACTAACAAATACATTAACATTTTTAAATAGAAGCAGAAACTAAATGTAGAAATCAGAACGGTCTGGATAACTTCTAGGAAGTCACTGTAGTGGATACCTACCTGTCTTATGAGAGCGGGGTGGGAGGGAGGGAGAGGAAAAGAGAGAGGGGAGAGGAGAGAGGGGAGAGGAGGGGGGAGGAAGGAGAGAGAGGAAAGAGAGGAGAGAGAGAGAGAGAGAGAGAGAGGGAGAGGGAGAGAGGGAGAGAGAGAGAGAGAGAGAGAGAGAGAGAGAGAGAGAGAGAGAGAGAGATATTACATCCAGATTTCTTTCTGTAGTTGCTGTAGATTCAAACTCATGTCTCTGTGCTTGTACAGTAATCGCCCTTACCCACCAAATTGTCTCCCAAGGCCCTTGTAGAAGTTTTAAAGCTAAAGAAATAAAATCCTCCAGGAACATAAATCCAATAAGAAGAAAAAGAGTACACAAGGAATCCAGATAAAAGAACAGAAGGCTAAATGATGGATTAGAAGTACAAAAAGCAGAGCTAATTAGAGTATTAGAAGAGGCAGGAGGAAAGAAATAGATGAAAGTAGGCATAAAGGCAACATTAACTATTTACATACAGCATCTTATTTAGTTGTACAGCATCTGTCACTTTTCTGAGTTAAATATTCCTCCCCTCAAATAATTTTGACAAAACCTTGGTTGTGGCTTGGCACGAATACAGTTGGAATTGACATTCTGCTCAGCCAGTCCTCAGAGCCACTCCACTCAGAATTTGTTGAAGTGTCCTTCACAAATCATGTACTCTAGAACTTCCCAAGATGCTTGTAAAAAGGAAAGAAAATGACGAGTTTTATACCTAAGGCTTGATAAACCCAAAATTTGAAAGGTTGAATCTGGAGATTTACATAAAACAAGTCCCTCTACATGAGACACAGTCTTTTCTCTGTAGAGCATCTCCCACTGGTTGGAGAAACTCAAAGCCAGGTTACCTATCCCAATGCTCCATGCCCCTTATCACACAAACAAAGGGATAACATTTTCTCTAAAAACCCAAACCTAATTACAAATTGTTGTTTTTATGAATTAATGAAAACCATGAAAGCTAGATCAGTTTAAAAAAAAAGAAAAGAACAATCATGTATTCATGTATTTGTATCCAGAGATTTGGAGTCGTCCCTTATTGTATCTTACATTGCTCTTAACCTTTTTCATTTCTGATTTCTCCCAAATGAAAAGAAAAATCAACCTGAACCTTAAATAATGGGCATTCGGTGAAGCCAGTTGAATGAGAGAATGACTTTACCACATGGATCTTTTTCATCTGAACATCTGAGCTGAAAGGATAACCACTGATGTTTTTCTGCAAAATATAGTTCTCCACGGGAAAATGAAAGCCAATCACGACAAACGTTTCCACTTCAGTCAGAATGACTAGCAGTGTGAGCATGGGGCTTTGTTTGATAATAAATGCACTTTACCTCGTGCCTGCTTCTGGTGATCCCGCACTGGGTGGTGATCTTTAATTAGGAGATGTCAGATACTGAGTTTGCAGCAGTGACTCCAGATGCTCTATGGGTCTCCGCTTGAGATAAGAAAAGCCAGGGCTCCCAGCTGTGAAGTTCCAAAGTTCTTTCGCCTCTGGCTCCTACATGGGAGAAGATACAAGCTGTGATCTTGATTTAAAAAAAAAAAGTGGAACATTATAAAAATTGTTAACCTTTTACTGTCTTGTGATGCACAGCTTCCTCATAATCTTCGGCACTATCGGGTGATATTAGCTTTTGCTATGTGCACTCGCTCACTGGGGTATCTCACTGTATCTTGAAAGCGTCATATCTGAAGCTGAACTCATGGCAATCATTTCTTTTTATTTTCTGTCTTTTTATATATTCATCAGCCATCCTACCACTCCAGCAAGAAATCAGAAAGTTGTACACCATTGTCTTTCACCTTCATATCTTACCATTCACCAGGCCCACACCAGTCCATCTCAATCTATATTTTATATATATATATATTGCTTGGATTCCTGGGTTTCCTGCATTGGCTCTACAGTCCAACTTGCTTTTTCCAGCATAGATCTAGCCATGTGTGATCCACACACTGAGCTGAGGATCTTTAGTTGAGCTGACATATGGTGTCATTCATGTTGAAGGCTCTCTGCCTTTTCACACATTATTCTCTGAAATGGCCTTCCTCCACTTCACCCCACATATTCTCCTCATACCTTAAGCCCACCCTTACCACTTAGTCTAAAGCCACTCCTGACGCCTCTGGTCATTCCATCATCAGCCAGTGAGCCCTCCTTTGTCCTGTCCCATCTCTTCTCATTTGAGTGATCAATACTGGCTTTTCCATGTTGCTTCAAGCTTCACTCAAATCTCCTGAGACATCCTTCATCAGAGGTAGACATTTCACTTTCCCCTCTCCTTTTCATTGGATGGCTGGTTCATAGTAAGGGTATGAAGATCTTCTAAATATGCTGGGGATGCAATTTCAACAATCCAACATAATCAGTTACAGATAAGAAAAACATTCCCAATTCTCACATACAGACAAGAAACAGCCATTACAAGAAAGATTTCTTCTGACTTATGCCCAGGTTCACATATTGCTTTTCTTGTTGAGGAGCCTGTTATGATTAATGTAACTCAATGGGATAATGCTAATGATATCTGAGGTTAAAAGCAGCTCTCATGCTTACTTCCAATTGACATTTTAACATTGCAATTCCCAGAGGGCTTCTTTAATAAGAATGCATTATGGGCTGCAAGGATGGCTCATTGGGTAAACACTCTTGCTACCAAGTCTAAAGATTTGTGGAGGTCCCAGGACCTACATGGGAGAGACATCCAACTCTTATAAATTGTCCTCTGACTTCCAAATGCACACCATAGTGTATGTATGTGCGTAGACACACACACACACACACACACACACACACACACACACACACACACACACACACACTAAATGTAGTACCCTAAAGAATGGACTAACTATTAATTGTAGTAACCAACAGCTTTCCATGTCAGTCACATTCAACCTCTGTCCCACATATACCCTTGTACATGTGAGGGCAAAAAATGTTAAGCTTACTATTCTGTGAAAAAGAGTGGACTACCTGTTTTCACATCAAACCCTGTACTACTGTTATGAGGCAGAAGAAGATGGGGGACATTGCTACAGATTGGAACTGAATCTCACATGGACAATGTGGGAGACTTCTCAACAGAGAATTTGACAAAGAGAAAGGAAGCGAGCACCCAGGGCAATGGAGGGATTTCACGACCATTCTACAATGTGACACTGCCTTACTTCTTCAAGACTTGTTTTTCAGAAAAAGTCTAAAAATGTTTATGTTTTCATGTCCTGCCAAAAGGAGTCTGGAAAGCAAAGCTTTTATTAGAATACCAGTTAGATAAAGCACTGCAAACAGCATTAAAAATGGCGGCAGGTTGCACCATTCTCGTGTAATGGAACACTCTACAGACACAGTAATGGAACTGCATGCCTAGTTCCAGAATTCTATCCTTGAGTAATTTTAATACAGCACTTGTAATAGCAACTGACTTTTCTCATTCTAAACTATGTGTGACACACACATACTACACAATAGTTATCAAATAGGTGGGAAGAGCCCTGGAGGAGACTGTCATTTTCTGAAGATTCTTACCTATCCACTTTCTAGAACTTCAGCCTAGACTCAGTCTGGTCACCCACATGATCCAGGTACTAGCCTTCTTAGTGTCACAGAATGTTTCTGTTTCATAGAGCATCCTCTGTTATGTTCTCTACCACCATCTAGTACCCTTGAGGTCTTGCTTAAGTCCCCTCAGCTCTGAGTCATTTCCCAGCTCCATTTCAGGCAAGATTTGTAGTTTTCACTTCTTCCATACTTCCAATGATTTGTTGAAGTTCACTCACAATAGGTAGTGAGTGTACAGTGTTAAATAAATATCAAGAAGTTTACAAGCTGACATGGTAAAAGTACTTTGTAAGTTTGTATTTGAGTTTATGTTTATGTTTATGTGTGTCACTTTCAGGGGTTGGGCTGAGGTATGTATACCTGCATGCACGTAATGGATTTCAGAAGAGGACATAGATCCACTGGAGTTAGAGTTGTAGGTGATTGCCAGTCACTGATTATGGATGCTAGGAGTTGAATGCAGATCCTCTGCTAGAAAAATAAGTTCCATTAAACACTGGGCCATCTTTCCAGACTCTGTAAGCTGACTTGTAAGGTATTGAAAGAAAGGCTGAGGGGATTGTTCAGTTATGGACATGCTTACCATGTGAGTATAAACATTTGAGTTTAATCTTCAGAGCTTTTCCAAAGACAAAGAGGAGAAGGAGGAAGAGAAGGAGGGGAAGGAAGGAAGGAAGGAAGGAAGGAAGGAAGGAAGGAAGGAAGGAAGGAAGGAGTTATCTGCAGTTATCTTCTGATTTCTACGCACATACTCATGTGTTCCTAGACAAATACATGGACTAGTACACCACACATACACACACACACACACACACACACACACACACACACACACACACATTATAGCTAGACATACATACATTAGATAGATAGATAGATAGATAGATAGATAGATAGATAGATAGATAGATAGATAGAGATATTATAGATACATAAATTGTTGTTGAAAGCCTTTCAATATAGAGCTCAAAACTTCCTGCAGTGGAATTATTCACACCACAGGGACTAGCAAGTCAAGCCTTCTGCTGTGTAAATGTAAGCTACAGATTCCCACTACACACCCAATGTACACATCCCTTAGTCATAAGTCATAGCATGGGTCCTGGTTTCCCTGCCTCAGAAGGAAAGAGAACTGATCTTCCTGTGAAACTGTGGCTTTATCAAGGGTTGGGGCCATATCTTGGTGTTTCTCTTAGAACCTAGGAGGTACAGCATCCAGCAGGTGATCTGTAAATCAATGTTGAAATCTACCTCATTGCTCTGCCAAACATTAACTAACATGTATTTGAAATTAAGCTGTGATGTTTTGTTTCTAGACCTGATATACTTCAATCTCATTTATAAAGCTAACAAGATTTGGCTCAATAACATTCATTTTTATTAGCATTCTTAAATATTATAAAGTAATTGGTGTTTTTTTTTAGTATGGCAGGGATGTTGATTAGAATAGAAAATGAATATGTACATCTTCCTTTATTATATGTAGATATGATTACTCTCCTATCTTCCAATAGCATTGCCTAATAAAAAAATTCAAGGAGTGCCTCAGGAAGTCATAATATGATTTTAATATACTTTGCTTCAGAGAACCTCTGATGGTTAATTATGAAACTTTCATCTTTGAAGTGGAATTAGAAAAAAGGAACTTATTAACTAAAGGATGCAGGGTCAGTAAATCAGACAGCTTCCTTTTGAACACTTCATCTCATCAATCTCAAGAGACTTAAAACAATTATATTTTATCAAAAACAGAGAAATAAGCACCAATAGGGAATGTCAATTGGCTTTGGGCATTTCTTACAAAACAATCATAGGAAATGATCACCCCATTCTTAATCAGAGTCACTCTGGGAAATGACACCTCCCCCCAAAAGGAGTGAGCCTTGCTAGTGAGATTAGAGGTGGTGGAATAAGAGACGCCAGCTGTGAATTTAAAATGTTAGGTCCATTCTCTTAGCCAAGAGATGATGTTCATTGGCTTGTCCATTCACTCATTCTATCCCCCATCAGGAGTTTATGAGGAAAATAAGCCTGCAATGAGTTAGACAAGCTTAAGCTACAGTTACAGTCTGATTATTTACCTGGACAACTAACTTCACCTCTGTAAACTTTAAGTTCTTCATCTTTAAATGAAGTTAGCATTAACCTCTTAAAGTTATGGTGGATATTGAGATTATATGCTTTATATAAATGGCAGATGTTCAGTAAATATTTTTTCTTACCCCATTTCTTTTCATTCATGAACAGATTTTATTAGGGGACATTCTGATGGTCAAATTGAAGTGCCAAATCATAATTTACAAACTGTAATTCCTATTCTTGAGGTCTTGTACATACATTTTGTGTTTTAAGAATATCTAAAGTAGTGACTCTCAACCTGTGGGTTGCAACTCCCATGAGATTTGTATCATAAATGTCTACATTACAATTCATAACAGTAACAAACTTATAAAATATCAATAAAATAATTTTATGGTTGGGGGTCACCACAATATAAGGAACTGTATTAAACGATCAGAGCATTAGGAAGGTTGAGAACCACTGCTCTAAAGTATTCTAAAACAGTGTTCTCATGAGACAGTCTCCTCTCCTTACACACCCATGAGTCTATGGACAGCAAAAAGTAGAATCAATAACTAAAACTACAGACAGGAAACTGGAAGTAGATCTGGGTAGAGAGTATATCTGGGAGGAGTTTGTGAAGGAGGGAGATTAATGTGTTCAAAATGCACTACATGAATACATGAGTTCTCAAAATGTTAATAAAATATATTTAAAATATACTCTTCTCTTTTTAACACATTTAATGTCTCTTTTGGAACATCAGTCACAGATATATGAAATGAGTAGATGATGATTTATCATTATAAGCAAAGCCAAGAGGATAAGTTGTAAGGGTAGGTTTGCTTCTGGCCGACTGCATGGTTTGGGCAGGTCTCTCAAACAAGCAAGAAGAAAAACATCCAGCTCAATTCTTCAACGAACTAGAAAGGGCAATTGGCAGATTCATCTGGAATAACAAAAAATCTAGGATAGCAAAAACTCTTCTCAAGGATAAAAGAACCTTTGGTGGAATCACCATGCCTGACCTAAAGCTGTACTACAGAGCAATTGTGATAAAAACTGCATGGTACTGGTATAGTAACAGACAAGTAGACCAATGGAATAGAATTGAAGACCCAGAGATGAATCCACACACCTATGGTCACTTGATCTTTGACAAGGGAGCTAAAACCATCCAGTGAAAAAAGACAGCATTTTCAACAAATGTTGCTGGCACAACTGGCAGTTATCATGTAGAAGAATGCGAATTGATACATTTCTATCTCCTTGTACTAAGGTCAAATCTAAGTGGATTAAGGAACTCCACATAAAACCAGAGACACTGAAACTTATAGAGGAGAAAGTAGGAGAAAGCCTCGAAGATATGGGTACAGGGGAAAAATTCCTGAATAGAACAGCAATGGCTTGTGCTGTAAGATCGAGAATCGATAAATGGGACCTCATAAAATTGCAAAGCTTCTGCAAAGCAAAAGACACCGTCAATAAGACAAAAAGGCCACCAACAGATTGGGAAAGGATATTTACCTATCCCAAATCGGATAGGGGACTAATATCCAATATATATAAAGAACTCAAGAAGGTGGACTCCAGAAAATCAAATAACCCCATTAAAAATGGGGCTCAAAGCTGAACAAAGAATTCTCACCTGGGGAATAACAAATGGCAGAGAAGCACCTGAAAAAATGTTCAACATCCTTAATCATCAGGGAAATGCAAATCAAAACAACCCTGAGATTCCACTGCACTCCAGTCAGAATGGCTAAGATAAAAAATTCAGGTGACAGCAGATGCTGGCGAGGATGTGGAGAAAGAGGAACACTCCTCCATTGTTGGTGGGATTGCAAGCTTGTACAACCACTCTGGAAATCAGTCTGGCAGTTCCTCAGAAAATTGGATATAGTACTACCGGAGGATCCCGCAATACCTCTCCTGGGCATATATCCAGAAGATGTCCCAACCGGTAAGAAGGACACATGCTCCACTATGTTCATAGCAGCCTTATTTATAATAGCCAGAAGCTGGAAAGAACCCAGATGCCCCTCAACAGAGGAATGGATACAGAATATGTGGTACATTTACACAATGGAGTACTACTCAGCTATTAAAAAGAATGAATTTATGAAATTCCTAGGCAAATGGATGGACCTGGAGGGCATCATCCTGAGTGAGGTAACCCAATCACAAAGGAACTCACACAATATGTACTCACTGATAAGTGGATATTAGCCCAGAAACTTAGGATACCCAAGATATAAGATACAATTTGCTAAATGCATGAAACTCAAGAAGAACGAAGACCAAAGTGTGGACACTTTGTCCCTTCTTAGAAATGGATAAAAGCACCCATGGAAGGAGTTACAGAGACAAAATTTGGAGCTGTGAAGAAAGGATATACCATCTAGTGATTGCCATATTAAGGGATCCATCCCATAATCAGCTTCCAAACGCTGACACCATCGCATACACTAGCAAGATTTTGCTGAAAGGACCCAGATATAGCTGTCTCTTGTGAGACTATGCTGGTGCCTAGCAAACACAGAAGTGGATGCTCACATTGGATGTGTCACAGGGCCCCCAATGGAGGAGCTAGAGAAAGTACCCAAGGAGCTAAAGGGATCTGCAACCCTATAGGCGGAACAACATTATGAACTAACCAGTACCCCGGAGCTCTTGTCTCTAGCTGCATATGTATCAAAAGATGGCCTAGTAGGCCATCACTGGAAAGAGAGGCCCATTGGACTTGCAAACCTTATATGCCCCAGTACAGGGGAACACCAGGGCCAAAAAGGGGGAGTCTGTGGGTAGGGGATTGTGGGGGTGGGTATGGGGGACTTTTGGGATAGCATTGGAAATGTAATCGAGGAAAATACCTAATAAAAAAAAAAGAAAAGCATCCAGGATCTGCAGTACAATTGACTGGGAAGTGACAAGACAGGGAGGGATCAGGACCCAGAGAACTGTGACACTTCTGAGATGGCAATCGGGCTTCTTTTCTTGATTTTCCATAAAGCTTTGTTAATCAGAAGTAAACCTATTATCACCAAAGCAATTTAAAATCTGGAAAGTAATATAAAAAATGTTAAATAAGAAAACCAGAGAACATGAGTTAAAAGCAAGTAATATTGTTTTGTTCTCTTTGTGACTAACACCTAGTAGGTGTTCAATAAATGTATAATAGGTGGAAATATTCAGAGATCCAGATGCCCAGAACAGTGAAATCAAGTGGGGTGCTAAGAAAATTTCAAAAGACTTTAAAATTTTAATGAAGTTAGACCCAACTTTAGCTAAGAGAGTCTAAGAAAGGGAAGAAGTCATGGGGGATGGAATGCCAGTAAACAGAGAACAGATTGTTTGTGTGTGTGTGTGTGTGTGTGTGTGTGTGTGTGTGTGTGTAGTTATAATTACAACTATTTAGGGGCATGGGAAAAACTAAACAGTGTGGTCTATGCTTCAAAAACCATTTAAGAAACCCTTATGCAAACTTTGCAGGTCAATTGCCTCATTTTTATTTTCCAGCTTAAGTAAAGGAAAATTAATTGACTTGCCACAGTCACACAGAAAGGGAGCTAAAGTTTAAGCCTGTGCCATTGGAGTTGAGATAAAAACAAATAGCGGGAGAGCTGCATACAATTTGAACTGGCTAAACTCCTGTTTCAGAATGTGATGTCTATCTCTCAACACAATGTCCTTAGATAGGAAACTGTCCTACCCTGGACTCCTTAGTAGGAACATCTCATTCAGCAATTAAATGCTTGATCTTATCTCAAATGATGACTCCAATATCTTTCAGATATATACCAAGAGCCAGAGACTCACTCTTGTCACCTCTCTGTTCTTCATCCATGCTGCCACTTGTAACAGTGTTCCAAAAGTCTGTGCTCCTTCATGATAACCATTTATCTCTGACCTGACTCCAAAGATCGGTGCTTTAATGCCAGGTTCAGCTTGGAGTCTCTTCTGGTCCTGGCTGGGCTCACTCACATGCTTTGCATTTATCTGACTGTAAGCTAATGTGGGATGGATTTGAATGGGATAATTGACATGATGTAGCTTATGAGACCCATCATCAGATATATAGGCAGGAACCATACCTGAGTAATTCATCGTTACATCCTCTTCTTCTACCTCCTATCTACTTATAAATATTTTGAGATTTAAAGACAGAAACAACTATATGAAACTGATTTTTTATTAAATTTAGAGTAATTCTACCTCATTCCAAAGTCTCTCATTTTATCCTACATAGATAAGACCTTCCCAAAATGCAAATGTAATCAGGCCACGTGCTATTCTAGATTCCCCAGTGGCTCCTTATTGGCAAGAGATAGCCAATAAGTATACGGCTCATACTCTTTTCTCAGAGGAAGAGTTTCTCATTGGCCTAGAACATGGCAGTAAGCTGCAGAACACCAGGAATCTGTCTGTCTCTGCCTCCTCAATGCTGGGAATTATAAGTATTTTCAACTACACCTGCCCCCCAACATCTCACTACTTCCTCAGACTCTGTGAGCTTGCTTCTTCCTTTGGATTCAAGAATTCGTCAGATTCTTCTGAAATCTTCTATAGTACACGCTATCACTTACTGCTCCACGATTCTGTATGGTATATGCTCTCTGATCGTCCCACTTTCGAAGAGTGTACCTCAAAAGAAGGGAAACTTCTGCCTATTGCTCAGAATGATGTCACATATATCACATATCACCAATCTCAATATCTGTCAAATATGTCAGAAGGTAAATGGATAAATGGATGGATTGTGAAGGATCAAACATATTTGAATTTGTGTTAAGGGGAAGCACAGAGATTGTTAACAATTAATTTAGAGAGCTCAGGGATATGAAATAGATTTCTAGTTTATTATTGAGGAGAACAACTAAACTTTTGCTTCTGAATCAGATCAAGACCTCCTGGCCTCCTGCCTAACTTTTATTTCTCTAGATACTCTAGAAGGTAAGTCAGGAGGGTATCCACCTGTCCTGAGACCCTGGGACTGGATTCTGGTCCCAGGAGCTGTGCTACCCTGGCTCACCATCCCAAGTCTGTTGCTTGTTTGTTCACGGCCCTTCGGCCATCTCTCCTTACCTGATGATATTCCTCCTCTGTGAATTGGACTCAGTATAGAAAGCATTTGTGGGATCAAGTAACATAATGATTTGTCACTAGGCAGCTTGGTAGTCTATTGTCCATCTTCACACCCTCTTATTTTCCCGTCTGCAGGAGAGCCTTGGATATCTTAGGTTCATCCCTGACACAGGAATGAAAAGTGCCCCTATTTCCTGGTAGGTGAGGACACTTCACCTCCATAGATCAAGTTCAATGGCTGCCTCTCCCCACTATTTCTCTTGTCAAATGAATTTGTGTCAGGATCTCCTAGTTTGCATTTCCATTTCACTGTGCTTCTAAAGAGAACCTTTTGGATGAATAAGGGAAAAAAAGTTTAAAAAGAGGGCTCGACATCCATTCTGTCAGAAATAGAAAGAAAACCCTTTAATTCTCTTTTCTGCCTCTCAGCTGATTCAGCAACTCGCCACCTTCTCCATCCCAACTCCATTTTCCCTTTATTCTCGGCACTGTTCTCATTATCCACAACATATCTCAGTCAGCAACTTTATCCTCCTTTTTACATAAAGACCAACCCCTTTAATCCCTTTTACCACTGATGACTTGCTGCCAATCTGAGTAAGGTCAGTTGTCCTAATGGGCTCTGGGATGTCAGGATGAGCCTGAAGTGCTTCTGTAGTACTGTCAGCACAAGGCAGGGATGTGGCTGCCTATCTAGGGGCACATATTTCCTTGAGCCAGTAACAACCCAGCCAGCCTATCTAAAGTTCTTACCGGCCTCCAGAAGCAGAGTAGCCTAGTTGTTCCAACTAGCTATGAACTCTAAGGAAACCATTGCACTGTGTCATGCTGACTGCTCTCGGATTAACTTCTCTCCACTCACCAAGTCTAACTGTTACCTGGACCTAATTAGAGGTATCAAAGTGCACAGAACTCAGAACTAGTCTGGGTGAATCGAAATTCCTATCTAAATAACCTACTGCCTAGTTTGTGGCCCTGGGCAAAGAAATAGGGCATTCTAGGACTCAGTCTTTCTGAAATGATCAAGGTAGCTTTCAGAGTTCATCATAGGTTTGAATTGTAAAAGATGTGGAGGCACTGGAGAACTAGCTCAGTCAGTAAAGTGCTTGCTGCACAACTGGGAGGACCTGGGTTTGGGTATGCATCACACTTATAAAAAGCCAGGTATGGCTACCTCTAACTATAGTAACTATAATCCCAGCACTGGGAAGGCAGAGGCAGAAGGTGGTCTGTCTAGACTAGGCAATTAAGATGCAGGTTGTATGAGTGACCCTGTCTAAAGGAAAAGGTAGAGTGGTAGTGAAGAAGACATTTAGACACTTGACCTCCATCCACATGAGCACATATGTATAGAGCACACATACAAATGCATACAAATGTAAGAGAGCAAGAAGTGGGGAGAGGAGGGAGGAAAGGAGCAAGACAGGAAGAAAATGGGTAGAGGAGAGGGCAAGATAATGGGGAAGGGAGTTCCTGATATTTTCTGTCTATGAATTCAAATTCATGGTCACAAATTCTTCTTCCCACATCCCCTCAGAAGAAATTTAAACTCCTTTTCTGCTCCCTCATCACCTGCTCTTCAGTTGGGGGTCTAAACTTCAATAGAACATCTCAAACATGTTTAGTGCCATGTTGTCTTATTGTAGCTTCGATAAGAAAAACCCTATTGTGATGGTTTGAATATACTTGACCCAAGGAGTGGTACTATTAGAAAGTGTAGCCCTGTTGGAGTAGGTGTGTCACTGTGGGTGTGGGTTTTAATATCCTGGTCCTAGCTGCCTGGAAGTCAGTATTCTGCTAGCAGCCTTTAGATGAAGATGTAGAAATCTCAGTTCCTCCTGCACCGTGTCTGCCTGGACGCTGCCATGTTCCTGCCTTGATGATAATTAACTGACCCTCTGAACATGTAAACCACCCCCAATTAAATGTTGTTCTTATAAGAGTTCCTTTCATCCTGGTGTCTGTTCGCAGCAGTAAAACTCTAACGAAGACACGTCTAGGTGCCTCAGCCTTTCATAACCAAGTTCAGCAGGCCAGTGTGTCTCAGAGCTGGAGCTGAGCTCCAGGCTGTTTAGCCTGTTTCTGCCTCCAGGAAATCTTCATGAAGATGACGACCTAGTTAGAAACCCCTTTGGGTTGTGCCAGACCTGACATTTAGCCGTCATAGTTCTCAGTGAGTTCTATTGCAGTCTCCTGTTTTCTGGGCTGTCTGCTGTACTGGAGTCCAAGCTCCTTGAAGTGGGTTGAAAACTGAGATTCCTGCTCAGTGCTTGTCACAGCCCAAACACAGTTAAGAATGCTTGATGACAGAATGGATGGAATCCAAGGAATAGGCTGGGACTTATCAGGACCTGCTTGGGTAGTGACGAGGGACCTTGAAGCCATAGTGGAAAAAAAAATGAAATTTTCTCAGAAGAGAACATTGATATCTGCTTAATTCTTATTAAGCCAGGATTGCTAAGGAGGTTTTGTTTACACCACTCAGTTTCCTCAAGTTTGATGTAACTGTTCCATCCCCATTTTATACGTGGGGAGTTGAGGGACTGAACATTCAAGAAACACTTATTCCAGGATTCAGAGCTAGTAATCCAGAGACCGAAATCCATCTCAGACTGTCCCAGACCTCACATCATACCATACCACAGCCTATACTGTGTGCTTCCTATTAGCAGGGGTACTCCTCTTCTGTCTGCTCTGGGAGCAATGACTGAGAATGAATGAATGAATGAATGAATGAATGAATGAATGTAGTTTTGTGCTTAAGCGACAACTCTTAAAGACAGCTTTTATCTAATGAGAAATGAAAACATTTCTTATGAGAAATACGTAATCCATGTGTGCATTTATATTTCAAAGTCCCCAATTCATGAGATTTCTCTGGGCTGTTTTTGTCAGGATGTGAAAAATCGCTCCCAATGAATTTTTTGATGTGAGTTAATATAGTGATAAGCACCATAAAGTCCCTGGGAATAACACATCATTAATTTACCTCAGAAAATAAGACTTCAGTGGCAAATAAACCTCATAGGGGCTCTGTAGTTAAAGCAGCTTGGCGAGCAATGGCTATTCGGATTGATTCAAATTAAAGGTAAAAATGGCCCAGCAAGTGTAACAAATAATTATTTTATGCTGTTGAAAAACACATGGTCTGTTTTCTGGAGGGCTCTTAACTAAGTTGAAGGGGAAAATGAATTATTAGGAATGGCCATGTTAAAGGAAAGAGACGTTGTGTTCTGAGAAGAATGTTGGAGTCATAGGAGACCTAATTTAGATCTTTGTCTTGACTATAACTAGCTGTTCGTCCTTGGGAAAGTAGCTTTCGCTCCCCAGACCCTGACATCCTAGTCTGTAAAATGAGTCAGTTGAATTCTGACAACTCTAAGGCCCTACCTGAACCTACTGTACAATCTCTAACATTTTATGTCACACAGTGATTGAAAAGAAGACTATGTTCTCAAAGGAATATAGTTCTTCATGTGTGTTTATGTGAGTGTGTGTGTTCATGTGAGTATGTGCGTGTGTCTGTGTGTTCTCATGTGAGGTAAATTTGTATGTGCCTATTCACCTTTGTGTAGAAGTGTACATGACTGTGCATGCAAAAGCTTGTAGAATCCAGAGTTCCATCTCAGGTGCTGTTCCTCAGCCACTGTCCACCTTGGCTTTGGGTACAATCTTGTACTGGCTTGGAGCTCTCCAATGACGCTTGCTTCCAATGTTGGCCTCCCCCAGTGCTGAGGTTCAAAGTTCACACCACCATACCATACCTTTGTTTTGGGGAACTTGTGTCACACCTTTAAGCAGTTTACTGCCGTCCATCCAGCCCTAGGCTGTGGTCCTTTAGACTGGGATGCAAGCGAACATAAGCATCAGTATGCGAATGATTATTTCTTAACTTAAAGCTGACTCAGCCGTGAGTCTATAGCCTCCCACTTGTTGGTCAGAAGGTTTTCTCATCTATAAGTGAGTGTAGAATGCTTTCTTCTGCAGACTGTATTTATACATGTTCAATGTGATAAGGCATACAAACCTGTAAATTCATGTAGAAGATTTTTTTTTAAGATAAACCATGTGTCTGCATGTCCCCTAGGTAGGACAAAGGACATGTGGTGGCAAGTAGGCACCAATGAGAAGCTCAAATAGCTCCAACATGCCTGTCTTAGGGCCCCACAGATTTTTTCCCAGGACTGAAATTTGTGGGCAAGCTTTAAAGCTAACAAGCCAAAACTGTGTGGGGTGAGCTGAGGACAATGTCCTTGCTGGAGTCAGTGAGGAGGTCTAACGTGCAATCTTAGGTGTGTGTGCAAAACTGCGGAAGGGCTCAGGATTTCTCAGGCATTGGTCCTAGGCCTTTGCTGCATGTGGGAGCCACCTGGGGAGTTTTGTTTTGTTTTGTTTTTGTTTTTTTAATGTGATGTTTCAGCCCTGTCCTCTGGTTCTTCTCTCATGGGCCCCATACTCAGTCTGAACATTTAGGTCTGCATTATTTAAGGCCAAGTGTTTTTAGCATCCTGCCAATGTGGTGAACCAATGACTTAAGAAGGAGTCATAGACAGAATGACTTCAGGGAGGAGACATAGCTTCCCAGTACCAGAATCCATCATACAAAGATTAACCAGCAACTAATGGAATTTGAAAGAAAACAAAACAAAACAACGGGCTTTATTGAAGAAATGATATTCAGTCAATAATCCCAGTGCCATATCCAACAAATAACTAAGAAATGTAAAGATATGAACCATTAGGCTTCCTGGTTAGAAGCCTAATGGAAGTTCCTATGTAATAGAAAATCCAAACCATGTTTTACATTTAGTTTCCTCTTTCCTACAAAGCTTAGGACACAAGCCAGCATGTATTTGACTGTGGATTTATAAGATTAGTTCTTAATTGATAATTTCACATGTAAAATCTGTCTCTGGAATAGGTCAAATTGCAGAGAAAAGTACCTCCACGGTGATCCATAACTCATGAATTTATTGAATGCTGAATTGTTCACTTGGAAGTATTTTCTGAGTTTGCATTGTGCTCAAGTTACTGTTTTGAAACCCAGAACAGCTATCCAAAGCCATTGTTGAAAAATAACTTTGGGGGCAGGGTGGGGGTTAGTAGTTACAGAGACCACAATATAAAAGGCATCCCCTGAAGGCCGCTGTGAGCAGCCTGCTTACCTGAACATGGTTGTCCTCACTAAATCCTGCTAGGAACAAGCTGGGGAGGGAAGGAAAGTGCATTTTATCCCAAGAGGGTGGCCTGTAACGTTGCTGTACTCCAGTGTCTTTTAAATGGGGAGGTTTATTATTTCTATATGATAGATTATTAACGAGGCAAGTTAATAATTCCTTGAATTCACATGAGGTTAGCCAGATATCATACTGAGTTCGTAGGTGGTTTTAATTAATCACGGGCCCCTGGCATGCCCAAGAAAAGCAACCGTGAGAATTAAATGTTAGCTCTCATACTGTATGCCCAAGCCAATTCAAAGTCAAAGTTACTGAATATTTACTAAATTACTGAACTATAATATGAATAACATTGTTTCAGGCCTGGGGAGTAGCATCCTTAGCTAAACATCCCTGTTTATAAGAACCTCATAGCCTTGTGCTTATTTACAGTCTACCGATAAGTTTGTAGTAAGTGGCAGATCTAGGTTTAAGCTCTTGCTGTATTGTTATAGTCATTCTGTCTATGACACCCCCCAAATCACCTCTTTTATTTTCCAAAAGTATCTAAAGTGACATAGTGTGGCTTCCGCAGTGTTTCTTGCAGTTGGAGTTGACCACATAGAAGTATTTTTGTGAGGAGGGACAGGAACAGACAGAGCTTCAGGCTGAGGTGACAATGGGTTCTGGCAATGGGCTGAGAGGTCCAGCTGGTGACTAAGACTGAAAGCTCCTGTGACCAGTGTTGAGGTCCTTCATCCCAGCTACCTGCCCAAAGGTAAATTCCCGCCCACCCCTTCTGTGTGTTCTCTCTCAGACACACGTATGTAGACACAATCACAAACATACATAATTTGGAAAAGAAATATTAACACTAAAACAATAACTAATTAGATTGGTTTAAGATTTGAATATAATCCATGAATCAAGCAGTAAAAATGTGAAAGAGAGAGAGAGAGAGAATGCCCAAGAGACAATTAAATAGAATACTGAAAATATTCACTGAATAAAAAAGGATACTGGAAGGGAGGAACAAAAACATTTAAAAAAATAAAAAGCTTGAACATGTTAGGAAAAAGGGAGCAGATGACAGATTGGGTGCAGCACGTTAAAACGCCATTGTATGAAGATGGGTGAATATTCCATTCAAAAGAGAACAAAAACAGCAAGAACTAACTACTTGTATTTGTAAGAGTTAATAGTCTACACACAATGGCACCAACACATTGGAATAAAAAGACCAAAAGAGGATGCACCATGCAAGCAGGGGGTGTAAGGAAGTCAGAGTGACAGACTGCAGGTCACAGATGCTCAGGAGAGGTAAGACAGACACCCCAGAATGAAAAAGGCATTAACATGCTAGGAAATTGTAAACAGGCAAGTGTGATCGCCTGTCAAAATATATCACCCAAAATTTATATAGTTTGTAATACAAGAAGTTCTGCACTTGTATCTGGAGGGTTTGTGTGTGTATGTGTGTGTGCGTGTGTGATATACATGCATGTGTGTATATGTGTACACACCTATGTCTATTCAAGGAGGCCCAAGGAGGACATTGGTGTCTGGCTCTGTGACTCTGTGACTCTGTGACTCTCCACCTTATTTCCTTGAAACAGTGTCCCACTGAAACTGGAGTTAGGCTGGCAGTCACCAGAGTCCCAGCATTTCCCTTTACCTGCCATTCTTCTATAGCACTTAGATTATGGCACATCCACAACTACATCTTTTTCTTTTTTCCACTTCTGGGGATTTGAACTGAAGTCCTTTTGCCTGCTCAGCAAGTACTCTTACCTGCTGGTCCATCTCTCTGGGCCCTTTAGAAATTTTTTTCGTTTAATTAATTTATTTACTTTATATGCTGATCACAGCTTCCCCTCCCTCCTCTTTAGAGATTTTAATATTCCTCAAATTTATAGAATAATTACATGAAAAGTGAATTAACATCCTTGACCAAATTATCTTTTACATAGCCCTCTAGCTATTACTCCACTCAGAGTAGACCCTTAGGACACAGCCCTGAAGAATTCCACTTATTGTTTGAATTCATGATGTTCCTACTCTGCAGATGATCTCATATCCATCCTGCTTCAAAAAAAAACCTAGGTACTCATCTTTTTGGTTAAAGTTACCCTGGCAAATACCTTTAGACCCATTTGTGGAATTGGTGGGAGACACCATTGAGTGGACTTGCCATGGTTTTCGAAGATCCTTTCACAGGGAAGCGCTGACTCTCATTTAGTAGGTAGAGAGAGCCTGGGTTTTAGGGGGGAGTGGGCGGGTAGGGGAGTGGGGGTGGGTGGGTAAGGGGGACTTTTGGTATAGCATTGGAAATGTAAATGAGCTAAATACCTAATAAAAAAAATGGAAAAAAAAGTTCTATAGCACAACTGAGAACTCAAACGGTTATGGTGCCTTCCTCTTCACTGACCTCAGATTTCTGGCCATTTGACCAAGACTCTTGGAGAAACAATATTCTTGGCTCAGCTCTATTTCCTTTCAGCAGCTGTGTTTTATTAACAACTTCTACACTTCTTGCTGATAAGACTTCCTCAGAGGCTATTCTCTGTGGCTTCCCCTTTAGAATGAGTGTTCATTTGTTTGATGGAATGAAAAGCCGATGCCTGGCCTCTGATGTTCAGTGATATTTTTATGGCAATTCTCACCAAAAACTCACTACTATGACCACATCAGCTCTCCACAGACCTTACCTTCAGAGAGCATCTCTAACTCACCTTCTCAACAATGTGGGCATCTCTGTAACACCCCTTTTCTTCTTCTTTTTTTTATTACATATTTTCCTCAATTACATTTCCAATGCTATTCCAAAAGTCACCCACCCCCCCACACACACTCCCCTACCCACCCATTCCCATTTTTTGGCCCTGGCGTTCCCCTGTACTGGGGCATATAAAGTTTGCCTGTCCAATGGGCCTCTCTTTCCAGTGATGGCTGACTAGGCCATCTTTTGATACATATGCAGCTAGAGTGAAGAGCTCTGGGGTACTGGTTAGTTCATAATGTTGCACCTACAGGGTTGCAACACCCCTTTTCATTCTGTACATAAAACATCCTCTGGATGCTCCTGTGGAGTATCACTACACAGCAGAGGTTGGGATCTCATCTTCCACTCTTCCCACTCTTCAATCTCCCTTGCCCATTTGCCATGGCCGCCCCAGCATCTGAGTTCTATATACTCTCTGTAAGTCAGTGCTCAGCTCTGGAGAAGAATCCATATAGTCTATTAGTGACATAGCCAGTCTTTCCTTCACAAAATATCCAGCATCTTTCCTCATGGTACAAAAGTCCACGATTTATTTTGTATAGGTTGGTTTTTATTTATGGACTTATTGTTTGCTTGGCTCGTTAATTTGAATTGAGTGAACTGGTCTGAAAAGTTCTGGGTTTTATCTCTATAAATTTTCTAACTGGCCAACTTTTTCAGAGGGATAGTGACAGTTCAGAATTATTCACAGACTGGAAGAGAAATGAGAAGTTTGCGGCAGTAGCTGGTATATGTGCTGGGTTGGGGTTTATTAGTTTAAACTTTGAAATGCACATTGAAGTCCATTGACAGAAACATATAGATTTCATTTTACTCAGAAACAGGGGATGTTTCTGGGCTTTCTCTGAGGGAGCTGAATTCCATGAATAGAACATGACTCTACTGGGTCTGCACAGTATGCCAATGAATGCTAATCCCTGGAACTCTACTTCTAACTGAAATTCAAAGACAACCTTGGGCCAAAGCTCATAGATAGCCCTAGAGCCCAGAAATGAAGCCAACCTGCCTGCAGATGTGGCTGTATGGCTGAGAAAGGCACAAGAATATTGACTTTGGCTTATATTCTCACATAAATTACTTTTATTAGTAACTGCTTTCGCTTGATCACCTCTGGACTCATGAGCCTACAACAGGACACAAAGAAATGACAATGTCAAATTTGTATAACTACAACAGAACCCTCAGCCTTTGGACTCTTTGTATTTTGAACTAGGTAACTCTATTAATTCATTTGTGTGCACTGTAGGAGGCATAACCGCTGGGTTTTCAAGATGATTCCAAAGGGGAAAAAAGGAGACTTCAGAACCTGATGATTTGAGATCAGTCTCCAAGAATCACATATTGGAAGGAGATAACTGTTGGTGAAAAGTTTCTTCTGACTTCCAAGTGTACACTATGTAGCTACGCACACACACACACACACACACACACACACACACACACACACATATATATATATATATATATATATATATATATATATATATACACACACATACACATGCATGCACACATATACACACATATACCCAAACATACACACATTCACGTGTGCACACATACACATGACTGAATTTCAAATTGGGTAAAGCAGGAATGCTGTAAGAATTATATAACTTGTAGTCAGTGAGGAATATATGCTATCTGAAATATTAAAAACCTAATTTAAAAATATTAATAAGATAAATAAATTATGTACACTATATTTCCAGGAAGATGGAGGGCTGGGAAGTTATCTCTGTTGGCAGAGTGCTTACCTCGCAAGCATGAGAACATAAGTTTGATCCTCAGAACCCATAACAAGGAAAGAAAGAAAGAAAGAAAGAAAGAAAGAAAGAAAGGAAGGAAGGAAGGAAGGAAGGAAGGAAAAGGAAGGAAGGAAGAAAGAAAGAAAGAAAGAAAGAAAGAAAGAAAGAAAGAAAGAAAGAAAGAAAGAAAGAAAGAAAAGAGAGAGAAGGAAGGGAGAGAGGGGGGAGGGAGGGAGGGAGGGAGGGAGGGAGGGAGGGAGGGAGGGAGGGAGGGAGGGAGGAAGGGAGGGAGGGAGGGAGGAAGGAAGGAAGGAAGGAAGGAAGGAAGGAAGGAAGGAAGGAAGGAACTGAAGATGATGGTGCACATGTAAAGGCTGTATAGGCCAGCCAAGCCTATATGATGATTTCCATGCCATTGAAAACCTTAACTAAAAAAAGAGGTGGGAGGGATACAGTAACTAAAGACCAGTGCTAGAGCTTGGTTTTGATCATTTCATGAATGTGCACATATATACAGATATCCTCACATGTATGCACACATTTATATATGGGAAGCCACACATACCTTCAGAGACAGTACAATATTTTTCTATAGTAACTACTGTGACCTATCTGTTGGATCTTCTGCCTTCATTTTTACCATAGGACTTAATATCTCTGAATTAAACAAATGAATGTGAGTGCTTATTGGTTGGTTTCCAGAAAATAGAGCCCACCAGGAAGCCTTGCCCAGTAGTGCCCAGCTAAGATGAAGCCTGACAAAGAACACTGGAAAGAAACCTGGACACAGCTTTCATTGTAGCCTCCACCAGTAACTGAGTGACCCAATATTCACTAGGGATTGGCCTCGGTTTCCCCATCTGTAACACGAGAAGATAGACTTGAAGTTCTGAAGCATAGACTAGTCCATGGAGTAGAGGGAGAAAGGTTCAAAGGAAGGACACCTAAAATTATTCCGTATTACTTCCTTTAACAAAAGATCCCAAGACCTGAAGTTCTGATAGCACACACATGAGGAGCTGAGCAGCCCATTCTTGCTGATGGAACACCTTTGAGGTTTCAGCTCAGCTGACAGTCTGCTGTGGTGGGATTAGGAAGGTGTCTGAGATATCCTGACTGAGAGCAAGCAGCACTCAATGGGAATTGCCCCTTCACCTTGTGCTTCACCTTGTCCAGAAAGTAACTGGCATACCCATCTTCATTCCTGGAGACGCCCATACAGAATGGCATCCTTAATCCTTAGGAAGACATTTGTCTTCTCAAAAAGATGCTTGGTTGAACAGGCTGCTTTAAACATTCACGATTGTGTTAAGAAATGATACGACAGTCCCGTGCCAGTCAACATCCCCTTGATAGTATTTATCTGAAAACTGGGAAGTATTTGTTGTTCCATCTAAATAGGAGAGAGCAATATTTACCAAGTTATTATTGAACAGGAATGCTGTCTTCTGACTCCACCTGTCATCAAGCGTTTCACAGAGGGATGTA
Source organism: Mus musculus (assembly GCF_000001635.26). Lineage (NCBI taxonomy): Eukaryota > Metazoa > Chordata > Mammalia > Rodentia > Muridae > Mus > Mus musculus. Next base: position 95,602,048 of record NC_000073.6, read on the forward strand.
GGTAATTATCTTATTCACACCTATCCTGTAAGTATTTTGTAATAGCTCTCAGAGACAAGGGGGACAAAACACTTGTGGGATGACAGGCAGAGAATGCTCCAGGCCAACTGAGAACACCTCTGCAGTTCCCAGACAAATGTTTAAGAGAGGAAAGATGGCTGAAGGAAATCAAGATGCAAAGGGACTCAGTTGATTATTCCTTTTTGTGTGGCAAGGCTCAGGTACCTGGACAAGGAGGATATTTTCAGAGGCTGATTCCAGCTTTCACACAGTAATGGGACTGTTAGGAGAGCCTTATAGAAGGAATTCAGTTATGACTATCCAAGCCGATGTGCTTCTGAAGGAGTGGTCCTCTCTAGGATAAAATTATCACACACTGGAAGCCCATGGGTCATGGTCTGGTGCCTGCAAACCATCTCTACTCACACAGACAGACTTAGCCTGTGCCTAGGGTTAGACTTTACATACAAACATCCTAGAACTTTACCTGACAGACGTCTCCCACTCCTTCTTCTCAGTCTCCTTTGACTATGGAACTTCTAAGTAATGATTCAGCACAGGGGAGATACCTCAGGGCAAGTACTTGCAGGTCATAGGAATGGATGGTGTCTAGGTGGTCTTGAGGTACTTAACTTGGTAAAAGGCAAGCTTAGAATACCCAGCCAGTCATTGGAGCTACATAAAGAATTTTTTTTCTTAAAAAAAATATCAAACACATAATATTGTCAGCCAGATTAGCTACCCCTTCTCAAAAAAGTTCCTTCTGGAGAATCAACTGAATTCTTAGAACAGAACTAAAATCATCAGAATTGGACAGATGATGTCCTTCAGTCTATGCCATTTTCTCTGGATCCTGCCTTCCTTTTATATAAATTTTATACTACAGTATTACTAGACTAAAATAACTAATGGAGGTTAACATACACGTGCGCATGCACACACACACACACACACACACACACACACACACACACACACACACACACACACACGCGCGCGCGCCCCTGGACTTCTGATGTGTAGGTTACTGCACTGGACTGACCACACGGTATGGGAATGAGTACAATCCACCCAAGTCACTGACAAGAGCACAGAGACCTAGGACTTCCTCAGGGTGCCTAGACAGTAAAGTGCAGTGTTATCAGGCTACCATCCTGGGTAGTAGAACAAGATTGCCTGTTAGAATCTGAGACCAGCACTTTCTGGTCTAAATCCAGGCAGAGCCTGCTGTTCAGATCTGTAACCACAAGTATTTGGAAGATTTGGCAAGAGGACTTCCAGGAGATGCAGGCCAACCTGAAATATATGAGTTCCAGGGCTATCCTGGGCTACAGAGTGATATTATACTTATATTTCATCCTCTTCTTCCTTACCTTACCTCTTCTTCCTTCCTGTGGTCTCCTTACTGCAACAAAATCTACCTAGCTAAACCTAGGGCCACAAACCAGGATGTGTTAAGGAGGAGACCCAAAAGAAGCTAGTAGCACTAAGGGATCAGAGGTGAGGAAAAGGCCCCTCTCTACATGTGCTTTGAGTCCTGTGTACTACCAAAGTGCTTAAGATATCTGGGGAAGCTGAACTTCCCAATGTATACATTCATACAATATTTAAAAAAATAACTTTATTTTGATAATCTTAGAAATGATAATGACTGTCAGAATGATCTTAAACTAGAGTACATTTAAATATGTACCTGAAGCTATAGAATCAAGTCAAGCTCACAGCTTGCCACCATAAAATACTATCACTTCTGCAACCAGAGATCTGGTTCAGAATGCTGGTTGAGCATTTGTGAGGTCATGGGCTCAGTTCCCAGCACTGTACAAACTTGGCATGATGGCACACACATATAGTTACAACACTTATTTAGAAGGTAGAGTCAGGGGAATCAAAAGTTCAGGGCAACGTTTGGCTCCATAGAGTTAATGCTAAGTCAGGCATGTCTGAGATCCTGTCTCAAAGCAAATTAATCTTTATCACTTCCTGGGTGCCTACTATGATCCAGGTGCTTTATACTGATGCCATCTAAATCTCATAGCAGAGATGAGCAGAAGGCGCACTTATAAACGGAAGAGGCTCGCAGGGCGTACTGACTTGACACTTACCCCCTCCAGAAGGGAGGTTGTAATCCCTTCTCTCCAACCTGTCTGAAGCACGCTGCTGTCTAATTGCCATGTTCTGATAAAAGAGAGTGGGGGGTCCAACTCTGTTCTTGAAACCTTTGTTATTGAAGCTTAGCTTAACTCTAGGGAGCGGTTAGGATGGAACTTCAAACTCATACTAAGAGATTAAGTGGTCACCATCCTTCAAATTGGATGCTTCCTGATTAAAATGGTAAGAAAAATAGCCCAGATCCACTGGAATCCACAGGGCTCAGGGACATAGAGGCCTTGATCTACATGGCTATGAAGGAGATGGAGTGATGGTGGCACATGGTTACTGTTAGGCATTCTGTTGTGTATAGGGAAGACATCCACAACAAATAATTTTGGGTCCCAGTGCTGGTCCAGGTACCCAGAAGGAACCAAAGGACATGAACTGATTATGTCCTGAGGTCACTATGCAATTACTGTACTTGTTGTCATCTTGGTCAGTGTGTAAGGTGTGAGGGCCAACATGAGTGTGGTGGTTTGCATGAAGACAGTTTCTCAAAGTCTGAAGCATTGGAATTGGGGGGCCTGTTTAGAGAGGCTTTGGAGAGGGGCAGTCTTTCTGGAGGATGTCAGTAGGAGTTCAATAAGAATAGAAGCTGAGAACATATTCGGTGACAACAAATGAATGAATGTACAATGTGGAGAGTGGAAGCTCATGATCTTGTAACAGAACCCAGGAACCATTTCCCACTTCCTACTAGGAGTGCTTGTATCTGCTGATCCTGCCTTGACTACAGGCCATTAAGTACCATGCAGTCTGTCGAGAATCCTTTATGTTCTGAAATTTTCTGAGCAACTTGACTTATCCAAATAGTTTCATGGAGCCTCAGTGATGCTACAAGGCTTTCCTAACCACTTAGCTGCTTCCCAGGGATCCCATAAATAATGACGCAGGACTGAAACTATTTCTACAGATGTTTCTGGATGCCATAGATTAGGAACTTCAGTAGCAATGTCCTTGAAGAGTCACATTACCTCTATGAAATGTAAAATGTGGACAGTCACTGAGACATAAGGTATCCCATAGTCAAACAGAATGAGGCAGATGGGAAATGGTGGCAGGTTTTGAGACAGGCTGACAAAGGATTATCTATGATATGGGGACTCAGGAAAAGTGCAAGTGAGAGATAAATGTATTGAGAACTGCTAGGGCTTGGAAACCCCAAAAGAAAAAAACTTGTGAACATCCTAGGACACTAAGGTAATAAAGGCATCATCCAGGAAAAACTACAGCCAGGGAAATATAGGCCTAGGGATGGATTTAAAACAACAAGAAGAAGGGGTGAACCAGGTTTTCAGACATGGACCCAAGCAGGTGGAAGAATAAGAGTTGGAAAAGAAGGCCAAAGCATGACTTACGCATATCACTCTAAGTTCTTTGCATAATCTCAGGTAGTAGAGTTGTACTCTTCCTCCTGTCCGTGGAAGCCTTAGAGAAATCACTGTGCTTTGAGCTCTGTATATGCAAGCCCATAATCAGGTCAGCTTGTCTACTGGTGTATTCACAGAACTAGAATGTGGTACTTGCACATACAGGGAACATGGAGAACTCCTGTTAGCTGACATGGGTAAGGTTATCCCTCTGGGAAGAGATGAAAGCTAGGAAAGGGTATCCCAGATTCCATCAGCTGGGGACAGTTTCTCCAGAATCAACCTGATTCCCAAGATGAAGTCAACCAGAGCTTACTAGGAGCAAGCAAAATAGAAGCCTTGCTTCCTCTGGTCTGCTAGTCAGAAAAGCTCAACAAGTCTATTTTGCCGAATCTTGGCACTTCCCCATAGCTCTCAGCTCCAAACAAACAGAAGGCATTATTTTAAGAAGGCTTTCTTTTAATAGACAAGAAACTTTTTAATATCAAGAAGAAAAACACTCTCAAACTAAAAGAAAAACTGGCAAAAGAAACAATCAGATCCAAGTGGGGAAGGAAGAGACTAATGAAAGCCTGCCATAAAACAGAACCTATCTATTAGATAAATAAGTTATATAAAAGGAACTTGGACAAAACAAACATAACAGAGGTCAATTGAAATATTATACATAACATCCTTACAAATAAGAAAACACTAAACAATGTGGAAGTTTCTTGCCTATTAAGAAAATGAGCTCTCTTGCCATGCCATGGGAATTGTTTTTCTATTGATTAGCCAATTGTTTTGTTTAGACACATGCATAGAAAAAAATTACTATATGGTTAATTGTAGGGATTGCTTGATTTTGAATGTTTTCATAATATACACACTTTCTGAAACACAAGATTGTATTTTATTAAATGTGTGGTTCTCTTTTAAAAAGGGGAAGAAAATGAAGCAGCCTTTCTTTTACATTAAATTGGTTTTTACCCAACTTAGTAAAAAGCTGAAAGATAAAGATTAATTTTAAACTACTCATACATTTTAAGTTGACTCATGCCAATTCTGAACCTCATAAAATTACTTTGCAAGCAAATCCTAAATAATGTTCTATGACAGTTTTTTAAGGGATCAGATAACCATCTCATGGAATTTAGTCTCCAATAGTTATGAATACTACGTGAGTATGAACATAATGGATTTTCAACATAATTTAATTGAAATTTATTTTGTGAGTAGCCCTATGTTTAGGGCTAAATATAGTAAGACAGTACGGGTGAGGACCTGGTGGCATCCATTCCTCAGAGTACTTGCCCTTCAGGGTATTCCTAGTAAACACAGAGTGTTCCCAGAGCACCGGAAACCCAGGAGCAAGACCAGACTATCAGCTTCTGGGTACAGATGAGATTATAGGACCAGTGGTACCTAAGTGACTGACAGAGCTTCTCATTTGCACAGTCTGTGAAGTATTCCTGAACAATTCTAAGCTATACTCTTGCTGTAGTTTGAATCTTACAGAACTCCTAAAAGTTTGTGTGTTAAAAGCTTAAGCTCCAGATATGTCTTATTGGGAGGCAATGAAAAATAAGAGTTGAGACCTTCAGCAAGTTCATGGATCTCTCAGATAATTAAAGACATGCTCTTGAGGAGACACTAGGACCCTGATTCCATTTTGATTCCTTTCTGGCTATGAAGGCATTGGTTTCTTCTGTGCACAGTACTGCATTGATAGACTGCCTCATCACAAGCTCCAAAACCAATCCAGCCAATCATGTTATTGCAAAGACTGAAACCACCAAAACTGTAAGGCAAAACAAACCTTTTGTCTTTGTAAGTTAATTAGCTTGGCCAGTTTGCTACAGTTAGCAAACGCATGTTATTTAATAGCCATGACTAAACAAGCTTAGTAATTATGATTTAAAAGCTGTTGCTCTTTTTCAATGGAGAAATGCCACTGTTACTCAAAACTGTGTAGGGACGCCTGACAGAGTGGAGACACCCAATCATTCTCCTGTTTCTGTATATTCCCTGCTATATTCAGAAGGCTAAAACAAGGCTGCTTCTGTGTCCTCACAGACCAGACCAGTCAAGAAGTTTTACTGACACATCCCTTTGCTCGTTTTTGTTCATTGTAGCTTAACATAGTTGTTGAAAAAAGAAATCTTAGAGTCCAACCTCGTACCACCGTACCCTAAGATATGTCCTGTGACTAGAAATCTATCAAAAGGGTGAAATACCACTGTCATAATGAAATCCAGTCTAGATGAATGATCTGTATAAACCCTAGGCATGGTACCTGACACACATAGCATCTATCCAGGAATCCGGATATCCGGCTGACTTGTTCCTCCTCTCTAGATTTTTTTTTTTATCATGCTAATCCAGACTTCATTCTCATTCTTTGCATCTCCAATGCTGTGCTCAGCATCAAACACAGGGAAATGAGAATCATAGGGATAAAAATTATTGAGGGAATAAATGGTTTATTAGACTTTTATAACAACCCCAGAAGGTATCTCTTACATTCTCATTTTATGAGTCAAGGAAAAGACCTCAGGTGAACTCTGAAATAGAACTGAGTTATAGTTAGTGGTCACATTCATGCTAAGACCCCTCCAGAAAAAAAAATAGTAAATCTACTTTTGGTTAAGGAATAAGGTAGTAATTTTTAAAATACACACACACACACACACACACACACACACACACATGACTCCTGCTGCTGCCACACAATCCTCATCAGGATTCAATCTTACCATAAATATTAGAATCTATGAACAACAACAACAAAAAAAAATGAACACTCTAACGTCAGAGACACCACACAGGTAACAAGGGGGCATTATTAATAAAGGAATCAAGTGAACTCAGAAGTTTGAGAAAACTTAAAACATGAATCCCTTTTAATTCTACCATCCTAAAACAGCTACAGAGTAATTAATCTAAAACTGATACCAGACCAAGCCAAAGCCTGAACACATCATCAAAAAGAACTGGGTCTCAAGCCTATGATGTTTGCATAAGTAGAGAAGTTCGAGGCAGGAAGAGCCAAGCCTCCAGTCTTAACTGTGTCATCCAAGGAAACAAGATGTTGTGAACGTTGGCAAATGCAGTTGAATACTCATCAAGAAAAGATAACATTGTTGCTAAGAACCTAGGAGAAACTAGGGTGGGGCAGGTGGGAGAGCTGGATGTTTACTGGTGATCCAAAGCTCACCCTGTTCACAGAACATTACCTGTTTAGCAAAGTATAATGTGTAGCATATTGCAGGGATACTGTAAAATTCCAGCTATCATACACCCAACATTAAGACCACTGAACTTTCAAGTGTTATTTTGTTAACTACTGATAACATTGTCATGAGAAGCACATTATTGTTTCCACTGTACAAACATAGAGCTAAATCCCAGAACTCACACAGTTTATACTCAAAGAAGCAAGAATATGTACCCCTATGTTGCATGAAACTCAAGAGTCCTAGCTTTAGAAGTAGAAATTCCCAATGATAACTCAAAACTTTTCAGATGTGTATTGAGGCTGTCCTGGACTTCACTGTGGTGTTTGCCTCTGTCTCTGTCTCTCCTCTCTGTTTCACTCTCTTTCATCACCCCTCCCTTCAAGCAAGCTTTTTCAGTATGCCAAAGATAGTGTCTCACTTTCCATAACTAGAAAAAGAAGAAAAAAAATGAATTGGAGTGAATGAAGCGCCTTAAATGCACGCCTATTAGACTTGAGCTTTTTAAAATGAGGTATTGATGTTATGTTAATATGTTGTTTCTCATAATGGCTTGATGATGGTACTAATTCAAGTTGCCTTCCTGTTGAGGAATGAATCTATCAATCAACTGAAGGACCACCATTTTTAAAGCCTGTCACTTTAGTGAAGCAGAGTGAAATGATTAAAATCAAAAGTTTATTCCAGGGACTAAACCAACAACCAAAGAGTCCAACCAACACATGGTGGGACTCATGGCTCTGGCTGCATATGTAGCAGAGGATGGCCTAGTTGGTCATCAATGGGAAGAGAGGCCTTGGTCCTGTGAAGGTTCTATGCTCAAAGCCAGGAAGTAGGAGTGGGTGAGTTGATGAGCAGGAGGAAGGGATGGGAAAAGGGGCTTCAGAGGGGAAACCAGGAAAGGGGATATTATTTGAAATGTAAATAAATATCCAATAAGAATAAAATAAATAAAATAAAATAAACAGTATCTGTAGACCTTCATTCTATTACTGGGACAAAACACTAAATAAAACCAACTTAGAGGGGAAAAACTTTATACCATATCCTTTCAATTCACAATCCATCATTGAGGAAAGTCGGGACAGGAAATCACACAGGAACTTAAGCAGAAACCAAAAAGAAATGCTGCTTCCTGGTCCTCCCATTATCAGCCAAGTCCTTATACAATCCAGGATAACACACCGATGGAATCATACTGCCCACAGTGAGCTGGACCCTCTCATGTCCACTAGCAACCCTTACAGTTGTGTTCACAAGCAAATCTGATCTGGAAACCTCTCAATCAATATTCACACACCAGACAACCAGGCTGTGTCAAACTGACAGTTAAAGTCAACTAGGACAAACATTTATGGAGTGATTTTTTTAACTTTTTATTTATGTGTATATGCATGTGCCTGCTTGTCTGTATGATTTACTGCATATCTGTAGGTACCCACTGAGGACAAAAGAAGGCATCAGATACTCTGGAACTACATCTAGAGGCAAATGTGTACCTACAAATGTGGGAACTGGGAACCAAAACCAGGTCCTCTCTAAGAATGGTATTCATTCTTCATTGCTGCCATCTCCTCAGCCTGAAGTGATTATTCCAGCAGCTGTTTTACAGCAAGTTGTGGTCATTAATAAAAGCAAACCTCACTGTATAAAACAGCTGGCCTCTTTACTGGAAAAAGGGAGGTTGTTCATAAGAATCAAGAATTGGGTGAACTAGCTGATAAAATTTAAGTTAGATTTCAAATAATCTTTTGTTTAATCAATCCAAAATCAAGTCACAAAATTCAGTTAGAAATGATATATGATATATATATGATATGATATGATATGATATGATATGATATGATATGATATGATATGATATGATATGATATGATGTGATGCCATTTGATACCATGTCGGGCAATGGGCTACGTGCAGACAGCCTGGTTTCCAGTCAAGGCTGGATCTTGAACCCTGGGACCCGGTAGTGGTAATTCACTTAAATGGGACGGAAGGAGTTCTCTCATGTCTCCTGGACCCTGGCTCCTGTCGGAGTTACCGCTCCCACAACCCCCACAGGAGAGGCGAGTCTATCAGCCACTTAGGAATAGCACCAAGCCTTCCAACATGCAAATACGGTTTTCTCCAAACTCTCAGTCCAAGGCAATGAGAGGTGCCTGCTGTCCACCCCTGAATCACCCCCAGAACTATATATAAAACCATGCAGGGAATTAAAAGATGCGAGAACTAATCCTTTGTCTGAGCCTTTTATTCCAAGAGCTTTTTGTAACACTTGGGAAGACATCTTCTCTTCTAAAGAGCCACCCGATGTCCCCATGCACTCCTCACTGGATTGTTGGCTTTTCTCAGGCCCAGCCTGACACAACTCAGTTCAGAGAGGCTGGAGTTACCTAGCGACCTGGAAGGTGTGGCAGAAACTTCTGTCTCCCTGCCTGCACTCACTTCCCCTCGCTGGAGCCTTCCCATCCGGCCTGGACAGAGATCTCTATGGAAAACCACTGGTACCCATGGCCACAATACCAAAGAAATAGCAAAGAGGAAGACGTAGAATGCCACGAGGGTAATAATGTTTTTGCATATAGGGAACTGCTCATGAGTAAGAGGGTAACAAGACATCCACCAAATGATAGCACATACTGCATGAAGTCTTAGAGCAATGAGACAAGAGAAGGAGCTAGATGAGACACAGACAGGAAAGGAAGAAGTCGGTATCTTTATTTGCAGGTGATATGATGCTAGTGTGGAGCAGAGACTGAAGGAGAGGCCACCCAGAGACTGCCTCACCTGGGGATCCATCCCATATACAGTCACCAAACCCAGACATTATTGAGGATGCCGGGAAGTGCTTGCTCACAGGAGCCTGATCTGGCTATCTCCTGAGAGGCTCTGCCAGAGCCTGACAAATACAGAGGTGGATGCTCGCAGCCAACCATTGGACTGAGAGTGGGATCCCCGACGGAGGAGTTGGTGAAGGGACTGAAGGAGCTGAGGGGGTTTGCAGCACCATGCTAGGAGCAACAGTGTCAACTGGCCACATCTCCAGGAGCTCCCAGGGACTTGACCACCAACCAAAGAATACACTTGGGATGACCCATGGTTCTGGACCCATATGTGGCAGAGGATGACCTTGTTGGACATCTGTGGAAGAAACGGTCCTTGGGCCTGAGAGTGATGCCCCAGCGTAGGAGAATGCCAGGGTGGGAAGACAGGATTGGGTAGATGGCTGGGGGAGCACCCTCATAGAGGCAGGGGGAGGGGGGAGGGGTAGGGAGTTTCTGAAGGGGGGACATGGAAAGGGGGAAACATTTGAAATGTAAATAAAGAATATAGCCAATAAAAAAAATCTCTTAGAGATGATAAGCGTCTTCAACAGAGTAACTGGGGATAATATAACACAGGACTATCAGGAGACTCCCTGTGAACCAACCATAAACACATCAACAAAGACATCAGAGAAACAATCCCATTGAACATAGCCTAAAGAAATCTAATCAAGGAGACAAAAGGTAGTGAATACTTTAGGACACTGAGGAAAGTAATTGCACAGGATACCAGGAGATACAAAGACCTCCCATGGTCAGAGCTTGCCAGGGTTAAAAGTGCAAAAATGGCCATACCATCAAAAGCCATAAACAGGTTCCATATAATCCACACCAAAATTCCAGCATTTCATAGAAATTGAAAAAAATAATCTCAAACTTCATATAAAAAACCCCCAAAATACCCAAGATAACCAAAACAACTCTGAGCAATAAAGCCAATCCTGGGGTATTACTACTCCTGGTTTCAAGCTATGCTATAGAGCTACAGAAATAAAGACAACATGAAACAGGCATAAAAGCAGCCACGAAAGCAGGCATATTTATCAATGGAATAGAATCAAGGACCCACATATAAGCTTGTACTTCTACAGCCACCAGGGTTTTGAGAAAGAGGCCAACAATATACACCAAAGAAAAGACATTGTCTTCAACAAACTGTGCTGGCCAAACTGGATAGCACCATGAAGGAGAATGAAATTTGATCCTTACTTATCTATCACTCTGTATTAAATTCTATGTCTACTGGATCACCGACCTGAGAAGACCTGATAACCTGAACCTAACAGGCAAGAAAGAAAGGAGAAAATAGATAAGGAAATGTTCAAAGATAGGAGAGGGGATAACACACCCATCCAAAATAAGACTAGTAACTTCAACACTTAAGCTAAGTTCTGTCATTTCTCAGACACCCTGGAATTGCCATCACAGCCCTTCCTTCCACCTGTTTACTCATGGAAACAAGTATTCCAATGCACATTATTCCCTGACTATCACCTTGGATGTTTTACTGTCTAGAAACTCAATATTCTCAATACTCCCAATAGAATAAAAGTGGCATGCTAAGATTATATAAGTTGATATAGACTCAATAAAGAAACTGTTTAAAATTGGGTGGACAGAATGGTAGCAAGCTGAGCTGATAACAGCTGACATTGCCATCCTTGAGCCTGCAAGAAAAATGAAGAGGAAATACTATGCAATGAAGAAGGAGACAGCAGGATAGACCTGGGTTTCTCATCAGAGGGACCAGTGTGGGAAGACCTTCAGCGAAGGGGATCAGGGCACAATAGCATATCACCCTGCTCTCTCCTTCTCACTCTCTTTCTATGCATCCCCAGGACAACCTGTCCAAAAAGTAGAGTATACAGAAAACTGTTGCTATAATTGCTAAAGATCCATCCTTGTTTGGAACACAGATTGAGATAGCAAGGGATGGAGAATGACTCTGCAGTGGGAAACGCAAAATATCCAGCACAGACTTTGATGGGATAGACAAAAATAACACTGATCTACCCCTGAAACAGCCTACAGGAGTGTAACAAATGTAAGCTGAAGGGGAATTTCCAATCCAAAGACTACTGTAGGAAACTCATTTCGACTCACTGCTCCCTCATCAGAACTTCCCAAAGGGTAAACTTCCACCAGCAATCCTGCACTCTGAGGACCCTGGGAGGAAGGAGGGCTCTGTCAAGGAACTCATTATCATCTTGGAGCAAATATCCTGTGAGCAGCCAGCTGTGATTCACAAAGCCCCAAGGTCCTCCTTTCAACTGGACCTTCTCCCTAAGCTCTAGAATGCCCAGCTCCCTAACCACCATTAGGCCTGTCCATCCTCCCACGCATTTGGATCATAACTGGTTTGGACAGCAGCCTATGTTCATTACGCCCAGAAACTCTTTGTATCAGTTAATTTGATTAATATCAGAGAAAACTCAATTAGGCTTGTCAGCTCCTTGCATAGGACATTTAATATCTATTAAAATGATGTCACCTCCATCAGCCCAAGGCATCATTTTCAGCTTCTCCCAAAAATCAACTCCAGAAACAAGCAATATGAAAAATGTAGTCCCATCATTTGCCATGTTCAACACACATTCTTAAAAGATGGTGTTTATGTTAATTTGCTCCCTACTCTCTCTTTTCTAAAGAACCATACTTGAAAGTAGGAATATACAAGGGTAAAGGTTAATTGGCCAAGCAGTATGAAAAGGAGAAGCGGGACAGAAAATCTCCATAGGTAGGGAGAATAATTAGTTTAGTGGGCTGACTCAGGCTCTTGCTTCAAAACAACCACACCATTTTCTTGTGAAAATGTAGATAAAGGGGCCAGAGAGATGGCTCATTTGGTACAGTGCCTACTGAACAAGTATGAGAACCTAAAACTCCCATACAAAGCTGTGTGCTGCAAACGAGTGAATAAGCAAAGAGCAGAGACAGCTAGGCTAGCCCAACTCATGAGTTCCCCATTCTGTGAGAGACCCTGTCTCAAAGTAACAAAGGAGAGTAATCAAGGAAACTGCCAATCATCTTCTGGCCTCCACATCCCTGCTCACAACTGCCTGCATGCAGGTGTTCATACACTTAAATTAGCAAGTACACATACCACACAACACACACAACAACTCAACACAGTACAACACACACCAATGTGCATTTAAATGACACCTACACATTGTGACTATAGAAAATATTTTTAACTATTAACAAAAAAATCCATAACTATTTACTAGTGGTACCTTATCCTATTAGAAATGTGAAAGCTATAGGTTACAGTATTGTAAGGTATGTGGCACAGATCAAAGTGTTGCTGTCCCATCTCAAAGCAGATTAAGTTTAGAGATGTTTGTATTCAAAGGCTGTTTATTTTGCTGCCTTAACTCTTGGGCTGTCTACCCAGTGTGTATAGTCTCTGTTGGAAATTGAATCTGTGTCAGATTCATTTGCCATTATTTTTTAGAGAATCATATCTTGATACAGTTGTTGTCAATGAGATCATGGACTCTGCATTTTGAAGCACGGGCACTAGAAATTTTAATGAACCCTCCCAGGTAAGTAGTGTGCAGACCGATGAGATGTCTCAAACACTTTTTGATTATGTTTACAACCTGAATTCTATCTCCAGAATTCACAAGATTGAAGGAATGAATTGACTCCTGAAAGTTGTTCTCTGATCTCCAAATGCCTACTATAGTACATACAAGCTTCTGCACACTTACCACACAAATAAAGAAATAAATATTTTAAAACTAACATAGCAGACTGTTCTCAATAACCCATATAATTACATACTTTCATACCTTTTTTGTTATCGTGTGTGTGTGTGTGTGTGTGTGTGTGTGTGTGTGTGTGTGTGTGTGTGCGTGTGTTTGCAGGCTCTGTTCCACCTGTACTTGTAGAAGTCAGAGGCAATCCTAACTTTACCTGCCAAGTCACCCTAGTGGCCCAAACTCTATGTACTTTCAAAGGCTCTTCTTTGAATGTACTTCTATTTCATCCTTGTCAGAAACATGTCTAAGACTTTTCTGAAGCCTCACAACTGCAAAGCTTCTTTTGCAAAATATAATCTCACCACTTCCATATTTTGTATACCTTTATTATAGCTGCTGTCACACTGGGTTGGACATTTCCTCCCACCAAAGCAGTCTATGAATCACCTTACAGACAAGAAAGGAATGCTACCACAAGCCCCAGTGCTGGCCCCAGTTCCCAGCTCAGTAAACATGTCATGATAGCGATGGACTGAGCATCCTGTGGACATCTCTGTCATCTGTCCCTTCCTTGGCTTTCCCACTCATCACCTATATCTATGAAAGAATTGTTGGTAGAATATATACATGTTCAGTAGCATGGTGGGCTTCAGCTGGCTTTGACAGCACATTATGGAAAGCAATAGAGAGCAAAAGCAAAAACAAGTCATCCTAATTTTACCAACATCTACAGGAGACAGCAAATCACATTCAATTCAAACAACTTCCTTTCTCACTGTCTGATACTGACAGACACTCCAAACTTTCTTTATCCTACATTTTCATTTCTGAAGGATGCTGTCCACATTGGTCTTCTCTTTACCTCTGCCGTACCCCCCATCTCTGTGTGTGAGTGTGTGTGTGTGTGTGTGTGTGTGTGTGTGTGTGTGTGTGTGTGTGTAAACAGACACATCTCTGTCTTCTGGAGCTGTATTGTTGTCTTCCCAACAAGAAGCCTTCTATGGCTTCTTCTGGAACTTTGCACAAAGGAATAATTCTCCCTTGGCCCATTTCCTTACTAACAGTTATCTGAGGGTGCATCTTTGAGGAATTTTTAAAATTAAAAAATTAAATGTCAGAAAAAATAAAAATTATGATATGTTGAATGTTTACCTTTTTAAATGGACCTAGATGAGACAAAAATACAATTGTCAGGGGACTATTGAAGGGTCTTCAACAGTCATTTACAGTCCTCTATTGGCAGTACATATGAGGAGTGTTCTGCCGGCTGAAAGTCATTTGCCTGAGAACATTCATGAACCCCAGGTGGAAGTGTCTGACTTTGTTTCAAGAGAACATCAAAACCATTCTTTATGGAACATTTGTAAAGGAAAGCTCATATTTACACAATTCTGTCACTAGTACAAACAAAAACCACACAGAAAAATGCATGCAAAAATAGTCTTGTCAAGTCTGCCTTCACCTTTTCTGTTTTATTTCTTACTTTGTGATCTGACACAGACATCAAGCATTCACTTCCAAAAATACCTCTTAGTTCTGAGAAGATGGAGTTGCGTGTTCTTTCCCTTGAGGACTGCTGTTTCTCAAGAGGAGAGTTTAGAGGGAGCATGGAGAGTAGGGTCTGGCTAGGGGGAGTAAACCCCTGAATTTCATGGACAGAGTTCCAGAGTTAGGTGGCTTATTACTTGAAGTGTGACTTCAGACCAATTAATAGTCTCTCTGAGGATTGCCTTTTTTCTTCTTTGTTGAATGAGTATTATCAAGGAATGGGTTTCACAGGGAAGCTTGAGGGAACATAGGGGACAATGTGTGAGTGTGTAAACCTAATGCCTATGTAGAATGATAGTTAAAATGGACATATGCATGAGAGAAGGAGAGAGAGAGAGAGAGAGAGAGAGAGAGAGAGAGAGAGAGAGAGAGAAGAAGAACAAGAAGAACAAGGAGGAGAAGGAGCAGGAAGGGAGGGAGAAGGAGAGGAGGGTGGGATGAGAAGGGAGAGAAGGAGAGAGGGAGAGACGCAGGGAGGGGGAGAGAGGGAGGGAGGGAGGGAGGGAAGGAGGGAGAGAAGGGAAAGGAGGGAGGGAGGGAGAGAGGGGAAGTGAGGAAGGGAGAGAGGGAGGGGGAGGGAGTGAGGAAGAGAGAGAAAATTTGTGAGTCAGCCATTCCAAACAAATCTGGAACATTTGGAAGGGATGGAAGGAGGCTAAAAAGCAAGGGAAGAGAGATGAATTTGGCAGTGGCAACCAGTCCTCTGCTTGGCAGTGATTAACCTGGCAGTGGTCCAGTAGTGGAGTGTGACTTACACTGTGAAAGTGTTCAAGAAGAGAATGGTAAATTCACTTGTATCTGTCTAGTTCAAAAGATTTGGTTTCTAAAGATTTGGTACAGCTGCGTTTATAACTTCTTGAGTACATGTTATGTGGGTTTCTCGTGGAGAAAAAAAACAAGAGTATAACTTCTTTACATCTGTACTTCATGCTTCATGGTCCTTTAAATAAAACTTTGTTGATAAGTGCCTAATGTGTAAAAAGCTCTGCATGCTAAACACACACATTTCAATGAGTTTAGAGCTGTGCACTAGTAACCATCATGACTATCAAAAGTTTTCCCCACCCCCATCTGATTTTTTTTATTACTTTGTTCTTTTATTCTCTTACCTAGCCATAGGAACATGCACCTATATTTGCAAATTGTGGGGGCTGAGACAAAAGGATATTCGTTTTGAGGACATCCTTGTCTGTATAATGAGACTTTATTTCAGAACAAAATACACAGAGAGAGACTTAAAAATCTATCACTAGGTTCTAGCTCTTTTTGTCTTAAAATGTATTATGACTAGACATGTATGAATGTTTTGCCTGCATATATGTATCTTTGCCATGTGTGTGGCTTGTATCTGTAATAGCTAGAAGCAGATGTTTAATTCCCTTGAACTGAGTTACAGATGGTTGTGAGCTATCATGTGAGTCCTGGGAACTAAACCCAGGTCCTCTGCAAGAGAAGCAAATGCTCATAGCCTCTGAGCCATCTGTCCAGCACTCTAGGATCCAGCTCTTAAAAGATCTATCATTTCCACACAGGGAAGCACAACTCCTATGTATGGAACTGTGGGGGCACTCACAAGCCCTGGCCATATCTCACCAGGCAGTGTGACATAAAGTAGATCTTCAGTACATACAAAATGTCAGACATTGCAACCATTAATTCCCAATTTCTCCCTCTTTGTAGCTCTGGCAACCACCATTCTGATGGCTGTTTGCTGGAATTTTCGGTATGAGGTTTGACAAAGATGTGTGAGGATACAATAGTCACCAATCTGTCTGCCTCCAGATTCACCCAGACTGTGACTTTTGGAATTCCTTCTTGTGAATCTATGTGATATCACCTTGTCTGTACACACCATGGCTTCTATATCTTTTGCCCACGAGCACCAGTGGACATGTAGGATGTTTCTCTATCTCTGTTACTGTGAAGGATGCTGCAGTAACCATTGGCATGCAGCTAGCACTCTAAGGTCCCTTTTTCAGTTCACTTTTACATGCAGCCAGAAGTGAGGCTAGCCAGTCATCAGTTTGTTCCAGGTTTACATTTTTATGGACCATCACACTGTTTTCTGTAGTAAATGAACCAAGTTACTTTCCAAACAACATTGTCAACATTTCTGTTTTTCTACATCCTCACCAACACTTGATATCCTGTTTTTGTGCTGGCTATTTTACCTCTTTGTGGTTTTGCTTTCTTTTTTGGAGATGATTCGTGCTGCTGAGCATTTCTTCAAAGACTTGCTTGTCTTTTGCTTTTTAAATAAGAACTCTCTATTTCAATATCTCGGCCATTAAAATTAATTTATGTCTTTAATATTATTTTGCTAGTAAGTTGGATTAGTTCCCTGTATATTTGGAATTTTAAAGCAACAATAAGGGAAATTAAGGTATACAAATAAATGAAACAAGGTTCTTGCTTACACACTGAAAGAATTAAGATTGTCTAACCTATAGTATCTACTCAAAGCCATCTACATAGAGTTAATGTCCTGGCTAACAAAATCACGAAGATGCTTTTTCCCAGAAGTAGAAAAATAGAATCTTTCAACTTCATAATGACCCAAAGGCTGAAATGAGCCAAAATACATTTTCCCAGGAAGACCAAAGAGGAGGCATCTTTGAGGTGTACTACTTGATTTCAAAATAGACCTTATGGGTATCTAATCAGAACAATGTGCACTGGCATGAACATAGGCATGGAGATGCTAACAAACCTGAAACATAGAGTGTTCAGTTTTCAAAAAGGCTGTGGAGATGCACAATGGAGAAAATAGAGTCTAGAGTAGGGGCGGGCTAACCAAAGTAGGAAACAAAAGCACAAATAAACAAATGCATTACATCACATTAGAAGGCTTCTGTATAGTGAAGCAAACACTCAACAAGACACACAGGCAATCCACCAAATGCAAGGGAGTATTTGTTCAGTATACATGTGATACGGGGTAACACCCCAAAGAAATTTCAGAATCATCTCCATTCATTTCACACAGTCAACTCCCTTTATGTAACCTAAGCAGTTCGTTGCTTTATGCCTCGTCATCTCTAGAAGTTACCATGTGCCTCTAGACTTTATTTTAATGGATATTTATGGTGTAATTTACACTGATGTGAGACACACAATGGATCCTTTCTGTGCTGTTAAGACCTGGAATTTTGTGTATGGAGGATAGGATTCGTGTCATTTCCCAGGTTGCTATTAAGAAAACACAAGCTATAAAGTTTAGTGGAGTGGGGCTCCTGGGTCTGAGTCACACAGCTTAGAAACCCCTTTGCACAGACTTTTGTTTCTGTCTTTCATTTTCACAAAGTGCTGATCTTATTTGACTTAAATATTAACTTTAGAACACTTTAGCAACTCATTAACTCTCCTTTTCTCAATTCACCATAAGAAGTTTACTATGACCAAACTGAAAGGAGTCCTATGATTAACACACCCCTCTGTGTGTGTGTCTCCCTCTCTCCCTCTTCCTCCCTCTCCCTCTCCCTCCCTCCCTCCCTCCCTCTCTCTCTCTCTCTCTCTCTCTCTCTCTCTCTCTCTCTCTCTCTCTCTCTCTCTGTCTCTTTGCCTCTGTCTGTCTCTGTCTACATCTCTCTGTCTCTGTCTCTCCCTGTCTCTCTCTGTCTCTCTCTCTCTGTCTCTCTCTTTGTCTCTGTCCCTGCCCCCCCCAATCTACCTCTACCTCTCTCTCTCCTTTCAGGTATCATGAGAAAGAATTTGGATTCTTTATTAACACATACAGTGGATTTTAAGCATGTTTGCTCAACTCCAGGGACATAATGCTTAGGATATCTGGAGTAATTTTAGACTATTAACAACTGATGGGATTCTATTGACATGATCATGTAAATAAACTCCAGCAATGGTACCAAATGCCTACCTTGTCCACAGATACTGTTTCTAGCAAAATACTCTCCCACTTTATATCTTATTTGGGGAGAAATTGAAAATTTTTGATGTGAAGAGAAAGAGTTTTCCCAGCAATGTTGCTTCCAAGAATATATGTGGACTTCTCCTTTATAGAACTAATCTCTTGATCTCCATAAATTTATCTTCTGGCTTCCAGGGACTCAATGATGACTGGTTTGGACTGTATATAAATGCCTACATTTGAATGCTAGTGTGGTATTTTGAATATGCTTGGCTCAGAGAGTAGCACTATTTGGAGGTGTGGCCTTGTTGGAAGAAGTGTGACCCTCCTCCTAACCACATGGGAGTCAGTTATCACCAACCAGCCTGTAGATGAAGATGTAGAATTCAGCTCCTCCTGCACCATTCCTGCCTTGATGATAATGGACTGAACCTCTAAGCCTGTAAACTAGCCCCAATTAAATAGAGGCTTATAAGACTTGTCTTGGTCATGGTGTCCGTTCACAGCAGGAAAACCCTATCTAAGACAGAAGTTGCTTGGTCCAAGCATATTCAAACTACCACAGCTAGTAGAATCATATTTTATAAATGTGACCTTGGATAGATACTTTAGTCTTCTGATCCTATTTTTATACCAGTGAAATTATTTCAAACATTTAAAAATTAGTAGTAATACTTCGGATGTCTTCAGTGCACATTGAGTATGGTTGCCTATTTATAGCCCTAAAAGTATTTGATCATCACAGAGTCCCAAGAAGCACTGCTGTCATAGCTTCGTCATTATTATATAAGCTGGAAAAGCCACCAGAGGCCCTTATTATAATTGTCATATTCATTCCGTGCATTAAGTTCCCAAGGAGAGTCACAGATGGTCCCTAGCATTTCTATGTGACTTTTCTTCATGAGAGGAGAGCATGCCATAGGGATCACCCCAGCCAGTCATGTCCTCACCTATGAGTAGGGAAAGACAAGTGCAAGGACTGAATCAAGTTTTAAAATTTTATGACTTGGACTTCATTAACACAGCCACCAAAAACCTGTTCGCTTTCTCACTGACCTCAGCCATTAATTTCTTCAACAAACTGTTGATATTCATATCATTAGCAGCTGCATTGATGGTTTAATTAAAATTTGAACACGCCGTCCAATTTAAGCCACCTGCTATGTTATATTTCCACTTAGATCTTAAAAGCACAAAATGTCCTCTCTCTCTCTCTCTCTCTCTCTCTCTCTCTCTCTCTCTCTCTCTCTCTCTCTCTTTCTTTTTTGTTAACTGGTTGGAATGCAAAGCAGGGAAAGGCTATGATGGTGGAATTCTGCCAAAGTCCATTAATCTGGTTTCAAGGTGTATGTGTGACTTCTACACACCTAAGATCTAGAAAGGGGGTTCTAAATTGCAACAATGGTTAGGAAGTCTCCAGTTGAGGTGTTCTCTGTCCACAGTTCATGGTCAAGTCATCTTAATATTTAGCCTCTTGTTGTGTACCTTTTAACTAATGGGCATTAAGATCAATGGGTCTTAAGTTTTCTATTACTTAAAAAGATCATTGAACTTACACTTCAGAGTGGGTTATTTTTACATGCCAATATATGCATCATCCATGAGGTTACTGAAAACTAAAACTTCAAATGGCCTCAAGATGTAACAGTATTTGATGAAAAATCTTTTAGAAATGATAATGAGGTTGGACCCATTACAGCTGTGACTCCCCTGACTTGTGCTCAACTGATGAGTGTGTGCAGAGGACCAGTGGTCTCTGCATGTTTCTATTTCTCATTATTTACTCTGAACGCTCTGGATACAGGACCTGACTTTGGATCACCATAGGGTGTTCATGACCCTATGGCTTTCAACAGCTATTCTATTATTGGACAAAAGATTAGTTTATGGCCTTCTATCAAATTCATTGTCAGTATGGACTCTTGCACATATTCCCCAGTTTCTAGGCTTCTTAATATTCCAACCTCCTACAGAAATTGCCTGGGGTGAAGGCTACTTACTCCAGAGTCTCCACTCTCCCTGTAATACCCACATCCAGAAATCAGTCCATATAGTATACAATGACCTGATCCTCTTTCCTTACCACGGAATATTCTGTAAAGGGCCAGTACAGTGCCAGATCAGTTAATGGTGTAGCTGAGACATTTTCTGTGACACAGGGCAGCCCCTCTGTTCTGTCTTTGTCTGCACTCTCTTTTTTCATAAGTATTGATCCCAAGGGTATTCCTTGAAATACCCACCTCCAGGGGATTTCTCAGAGTTGCCATTCTGGGAGCTTCACAGACAACAGGACAAGAGTCAATTCGACAATGTAAATGAGCGTGCATTGATTACACAGGCTTGTGAGTCACTTTCCACTCCCTGTCTTTCTGACTTAAAGCAATCCCCTATGGTGTTAGAAACTACAGTCTTCACTTTACAATGGAGAAATCTGTGCAGAGAAACATTATCGACATTGTCAAAGGTCACAGAGTTTGAAAGGGTTACATCTGGGACTCAGATTATAACATTCTAAGCATAAAACACCAAGCCCTTGGACTGTTGATGTCAAATTATTTGAAAGATGTCTCTCTCTTTTTTTTTTGCTCCAATAGAACAATAACAGAAACCTAAAAGTCATTCAATATGTTTCATATCCTTAGAGGAATGTATAATATTAGTCCAGACAAATAAACTTTCTAACAGAATTGTACAAAGCTCCATACAAGTATACATGACTAAACAGAATCCCAGAGACTATTTACCAGGAGACTTTACCTATTTTAGTAACTTCAGAGGTGGTTTCCCACAGAGTGTTGACAAAGAGATTTGTTCCATCATCCAACATGTGACTGTATCCAACTGTGAACATGTCCAACTTGTGAGTTAAAATTCTAAGCAGTGGACATAAAATATACAGTAAGATACATAAGGCACTCTACATCATTGGGGCTTAAAGTCTAGTGGTGTGTGCCATCACCAAAATTATTAATGACAATTAAGGAGTGTGATGCATACTATGAAAGACAAGAGAAGGAAGGAAGGTACCATGTAACAGAATGAGAGTGATAACTGACTCCTCTGTGAGGATGGTCAAAACTGGCCTCTCTTATGAGAGGACATTTGAGAAAACTCCAGAAGAGTGAGGGAGAGGTGGCTTCCTAGGAGTCTGGAGAAAAGGTTGTAAGCATGGCCTCCCAGAAATGCACATACTAAGAAGAGGAAGGAATGTGACCTGCCCTGCCCTTTGCTGAGCTTTTTCTCTTCCTCTCCTCTGGACTCACCTCCTTAGTGACTGTTCACTTCACTACTTTGTGCAATATTTAAACAATGTTGAGACCCACCATCATCTTTGAGACTCACTCCCATAATAAACTATCTACTTAAAATGAATGTTGTATTTAGATGTCTGTCTAGTAGGCAAATGGAAAATTTTCTTTTCTAAAACTGATAACTTATGTATTCCATCTCAAACTATTCCCTGTGCTAGTATTCCTTATCTGAAAAACTTCTACTCCCACATACCTGGTATAGAATTCTCATTGCTCCCTTTCCCACGTCCAAACTACTAATAACTCCTGTTTGTACTACCTTCAAAATATATTCTTTAATTATTTCCTTCCATTTCTGCCGTTTTCTCCGTATGATTAGGCTGAGTGTCTCCTAATACACTCATTACTCCACCTTAATTTTTTGTTGTTCTTTTAACTTTTTATTTATCCTTATGAATTTCCCATCATATATCTAACTCCATCTACTTGTCCGTTCGTACCTTCCCTCTGCTGTTCCAACTTCTCCCACGGTAGAAGCTGTGATGTATCATGGGTGATCTATTCTACACCCTTTTGTTCTTGCAAATATTTATTGCAATGGTTCATTTGTTTGGTTTGAGGCCTCTGGCTTCTGCTACACTATCAATACTGGATGCTCACCAGGACTCCTCTCAGATATCCTGTTGCTGCCCTGAATTATGGAGATCCTTCAGTCTCAGATCTGTAGGACTGCCTCCTTCAAGTGTTTGAGAAGTTTATCAATGGAGTAGATCTTGGAATGGGCCAACTTAAAGTCCTGGATCTGGGCCTGGGTAGTAACTGGTCAGCCCTCCAGCTCTCCCATACCCACACTACCAGGGACAGCTCTCTAATGCCTCTATCTCCTCTGCTAGCTTACTAAATGCCTCAGCTGACAAGGGGCAGAGCCAGCTTTCCTTCTCTCATGCCCAAGGGTCCAGCTCTTCTGCACCCATGCCAGCAGCGCCTACTCTATTGTGCTGCCTAGGCAAGGTACAGGGCCCACTTTCCCAAGTGCTGCAGCCAGTGAGGGACTAGGCTAGCTTTCTTGCTCTCATGATCTTGAGACCACTCTCCCACCTGCCATCAGTGGTGAGGAGAATGGGTGTGAGAAGGGCATCTCTCCCTTGCCCATGCCACAGTACAGAGACAAGTTGCAGGGTCAGCTCTCCCTCACTCCAACCCTCAGGGACAGCTCACCCATCCTCCCCTACTACCAAGGTCAGCTCTACTGTGCTGCCCAGCTGAGGTTCAGGGCCCACTCTCCCAAGTGCTAAAGGCAGTGAAGGGCAAGGACAGCTCTCCCACTCTCATGACCCTGGTGCCAGCTCTCCAGCTTGCTACAGATGTCATATTCCTCCCCATGCTACCATTGTGAAAGCCAGCTTACCCACAACTCCCACAACCATGGTCAGTTCTACTGTGTTCTTGGTTAAAGTGAGTGGCTGCTTTCCTGAGTACTACAGCTGGTAAGAGGTAAGGGCAGCTCTCCTGATCTCAAGCCTTACATGCCAGCTCTCTCAAAATGCTCAGGCCAAGTGTGGGGCCAGCTATGCACAGGTCTCAGATGTCATGGTACCAGACAGCAGCCCAGAATGGGGACAAATCCCTGGTCTTTAGTGGTAACAGAGCTCCAGTGTTGCAGGCTCATGGACCCAGGTGACTGGTGGCATCACCAGCTACTCACACCAGGCTATTCTTTACTACCCTGGACTTTTCAGTTCCACCTCCCTTCCTTATGCACACATCCTTCTGCTTTTCTTTCTCTTTCATCTTTCTACCACTTACTAGCTCACCTTAGTGGAACTCAGGGCCTCTGGGTGTCTAGGGTCATCTCAGAAGTGCTATGTTCAGCCCAAGCCATGTGGCAGCAGGCAGGGGGCCTCTGAGGCTTGCTCCCTGCTTGGCAGAGTATTACCAGGACACCATTCCATTTTTAACACATCATACCCAAGAACTAGACTGAATCCATGGCTATTCTGACCCAAATCCTCAAGGTTTATCTATCCCTTTTCACTCTAAATGTAACTTCCTGGCAGAGGCCTGCCTCTTCTAGCCACATTGACCATCTTGTTATTCAAAACACACAGCTCTCATGTTGGCTCCATGTCTCCATTGTTCCTGGGTGGGCATTCATATGGTTCTCTTTGCTCACACCTTCTTATCATTCAAGATTGTGATCCAAGGTCACCTTACCCAGTAGACATTTTCCACACTGTGTCATATGAACTGTAATCACAGTCATTTTATTCTTTTCTCTAGCTTCTTCATCCATAACAGTTATCCAATCCAGCACTGTATATTTAGTATCTGTTTCTCCCACTAGCATGTGACCTTCTGTAGCAGGAGCTTATTTGGCCACTGCTGGACAGTGAAGTATATGTAAGAGTTGCTCCATTATGTCCTGAATAAATCAATAGACACTGGAGGACACTGGAGCTGAGCACTCAGCCAGCTCAGGAAAGAGGAGACTACAGCAGGCAACAGGCAGAGACATATTATGCTGATGTGTGTGTAAATCACGTTGTAAAATTTGAGTTGTATTCTAAAGGTCAGTAGGAAAACCCTGGAAGAGTTTTATGTATCATAGTGCTAAGGTATAAATTACTTTTGGGAAATATTAGCTACTTCATAATAAAGTAAAATAAATCAGCTACCTTGTCCATGGTAGATGGAGGGGGATGAGCCTGAAAGTAGAGAAAAGGTTAGGACAGTCTTAAAGGAATTTTGCCTGAGATAAGGGAAGCGTGTGCTACAGAAATGACCATGAAGGATAATGAGATTTGAATAGGCTCAGGATCTTTTACAGAGACAAAAAGATGTGATATTGGACTGATCTTTGGGAAGAAGACAGGAAGAAAATAATTATACTTTAGCACTTGGTAGGAACAACCTTGAATGTTACAATGTTGCTTATCAAGCAGATTAGGAGAACAAATATTTTATATGACGTAGGCAAAAACTAAGACAAGTTTTTAAAGATCTTTGTTTTTAAGTGATTGATTAATTCCAATAAAGATGGTCTTTTGTTGTTGTTGTTGTTTTTTGAGATAGCAGAGACCTTAGACATACAAATCTAGAAGAAAATGAGATGGAAGATGAAATTTATTTGTGATACATAAGCCTACAGAGAAGTCTTATAGTCTGCAGGAGATATATACCACATGTGATACTAGCCTTTTCCCATAAAAACTCACTAATATTTAGTATCCAGAAAGGATACTAGTGGAAGATAGAAGGAGATGGACTATGTTGAATAGGTAGGGAGAGAATGGGCAACCTTGACTTGTTCTTTATTTTTGTAGAATTGCTTGGAGTCTCCATTTAGGTTGGTACTGATTATGAACTTTCTGTAAACTGCCTTTATTTTTATTAAGGTGTTTTCCTTTTATATCTAATCTCTTCACATCATTTTATCATGAAGTGAAGTTAGATTTTGTCAAAGGTCTTTTCTGCATCTATTGAGATGATCATATGGCTTTTGTTTTTCTCTTTTTTACATGGTTATTATATTTATATATTATTGATTTATGTAAGTTGAATTATCCCTATATCTTTGGAGTGATGTTTAATCAATAATGGTGGATTATCTCTTTAATGTCCTCTTGGATTTTGTTTGTAAGAATTTTATTGAGAATTTTGCATGTATATGTATACAGAACATTTGTTTGTAATTCTCCTTCTTTGTTGGGTCTTTATGAGACTTAGATATCAGGGGAACTGTGCCCACACAGAAAGAGCTTGAAATATTTCTTTTGTTTCTATTTTGTAGAATAATTTGAGGAGTATTGGCATTAATTCTTCTTTGAAAACTTGATAGAATTTTGCACTAAAACCTGTTCAAGTTTCTATTTCACTAAGGATTATAGCTCTATTTAAATTGCTTATCTGATTTTGATACCTTGATAGACATGATATTCCTTCTTTTGGCTAGTGATAATTGCTTCTATGATTTTGTTGTCTGTTATTTTCTGTGCCTTTGACCTGGGTTTCTTCTCCTTTGGCTATTCCTACTAGTTGCATACTTGTTCTTTTCATAGTGTGCTTGGATTCTTGGATAATTTGTATCATAATTCTTTTAGATTTAACATTGTCTTGAGTGAAGTATCAATTTCTTTTATCTTGTCTTCAATGCCTATGATTATCTCTTCCACCTTATATAGTCTCCTGATGAGGCTTTCTTTTGATATTTCTATTCAAGTTTTTACATTTTTTTTATTTCTAGTTTTCTTACAATTTGGTATTTCTTTATTGATTTTATTGATTCTATTTCCATCATCATGTGTTTAACAGTTTTCCTCATTTAATTTCATTGTTTGTGTTTTACTAGATATCATTAATGGATTTGTTCATATTCTCTTTAAGTTTCATAATAGCTATTTTGAAGTTCTTGTCTTGTACTTCAGCTATATTGCATATAGCTGAAGGCCTAATGAGTGTAGTAGGTTGCTATGCTCTAATGGAGATATTTTGTCTTCATTGTTACTGATTGTGTTTTTAATCTGCTGTGTAAGCATCTGGGTTTGGAATAATGGCAATTCTATGTGTTAATATCTGGTCTTGACTTTGTTGGATGGGTTTTCCAGTTCTTGGCTTCTGTTGTTCTCTAGATCTCTGGTGCACATGTGGCTGTGGGTTATTAGTAGGGAGTGTTTCTGAGTCCTTGCCAGATGTAATCTCTGGAGATCTCCGATAGAACTTGTTTCTAGGTACTGGGAGCTGAAAGGCAGGAATGGGGATAGGCTAGAAGGATGGACAGGGGTTGGGGAGCTGAAGGGGTCCATGGGGGAAGAAACATGAATCTTCCGTAAGGTTCTATGGAATCCACATGGAATGGAAGAAGAGAAGGAGAACAGGACCCTGCAAATAGTCTAATATAGCACTGAGGATAAAGCTAGAGAACTGGAATGGGAGGACTGAAAGGAGCATGAGGATTGCCTATATTCTCCTGGGTGGCATGACCAGCACATTTCCAGAGAGAGAGAGACAGCCTTTGGTGAGATTGAAGGTTAAAGTGATGAAGAAAGTCTGTAGGAGAAGCTACTTAGTTCCCTGAGAGTTGGGCAGACAGGAAAAAAAACAGACTGAAGAAGGAGTTCTGCTACCAAGCTGAAGATAAAGTTGGGGAATTAGAATAGGGAATGAAAAAGAAAGTGAAAATGGCCAACCTGATTCATTGTCCAGCAGGGCAGGCAGGTTTTCAGGAAGAGACTGACTTGAGTATTGTTGGGGTGAGACAACAGGAAAGGGTGAGGAAGAAAAGCTTTGTAAATATTCAAAACATAATATGTATACTTACTATATATAATATGTCATATCTCAGATATAATATTTTATATTTTGAATATATAATCTTCCATAAAATAATATAGTATTTTATATTTTGAACATTATCTATCTTTTAAGAACACATAAATCTTGTTACTATAGAACTATAGATGAACTTTTAATGTATTATGATGAATAAAATAAACCAAATACAGAAAGACAAAGTATTAATCTTTTATGGTCTCAATTATACATTGAATCTAAAATATTTGAGCCCATAGAACTATATAGTAAAACACTGTTTTCAAGAATTTGATAATTGGGAGTAGGATGGTGTTGTGGTTGTTCAAACGAAGGGAAGTTTCTATTAATTAGGATGAATGAGTTCTGGGAATCTATTGTTCAACATAGCTACTTTAGTTAATGTTTTATGGTTGAAATTGCTAAGATATTAGATGTTAAATGTTCTCATCACATTAAAGTGTTAACTATAGAAGATAATGGATACAGCAGTTTGACTAATCTGTTGATATTTGTGTGTGTGTGTGTGTACAGAGAGAAAGACAAAATACATAACATAATTTGCAAAAACATATACACATGTTTACTTGTAAATTATGTTTAGAAAAGTTGGAGGAAGAGAAAAGTTCAATGGAGAAATAAAAAAAAAAACTTAAAAGGTTGGAGGGAAGAAATCTAGTTTGAAGAGTGTATACTAAGTTTTTTTCTCATCATTTCTATTGGTGGCTTCTAGGAAATGAAGAGTTGTTTTGTTCATGACATTTAAGAGCATTAAAACAATTCTTTGAATTGGAAAAAGAAGTGCTTGCATGAAGCCTAGATGAGTGATAACCCGTTGATGTCCAAACAGTAGTTTAGAAATCTCAAATTAGTGAGGGGGGATTCTTTTGTTATGATCATAAGAATTATGACCAGAGTTGGTATAAACATCAATAAATTAATTTGTGTTCACCAAATAACACCATTTACTGACTACCCAGCATGAACTGGCTTTAGTATGAGCTCAGGAGATAATGTACACTAAATTTCCCTCTTCCTCCCTGATTTCCATTGTAACTGATTTGTTGAACACGTAGTTCTTAGATTGTTCAACTTACACACAAAGAAGAGCAAACCTATTGTTTTACACTTATCCTAGTAAATATTGAAAATCGAATGTCTTTTGTTTGATGTTGACAATAGCACTTGAGCCTACAATTCTGTATGATATAAAAGTGTTGTACATTACAATTTAGAAGGAATTGTGTTGTCAGAGAACAGTAAAAAGGACTAGATATTTTGAAAATTAAAAGTTTAATAATAGGGATGGCATGTTTTGGGCACTCAATCAATGCCTATTGGGTTGCCCTTGTTCTGTTCAATCCATTGAATTTTCTTTTAAATTAGAGAAGAGAGATACCTTTTTTAAAAACTGAAAAGAAAATAATAAAATCACACACACACACATGTTATGAGAAATAAGTTAATTATGAATTATTTTATTCAAGTTCATACTTTGGTCTAACCCCACTACAGAAGAAACCAAAAGACAGGGACAAATTTCCTTCAGACATGATTAACTGTCAGTCATTTTCCTGTTAGTGGCTGAAGGGCAAAGGAAGTGCAATAGTTTTGATTCCAGTGATTAAATCAAGAGTGTATAGGTTTGAAGGGCAAGGAAGGAAGATTGAGTTAAATCATAGAAATTCAACTAGAAGAAATAACAATTAGGCTGATCGGACTATGTCCCACAGGAGAAAGGAAATCTTTTTAGAGTGCTACCTTGTCACTGGCATTAACAACCCAATTGTATAAGTCCAATTTGATTCATTCATCCAACAGATATTTATTAAGTGCCCACTATGTCACAGAGACTGTTCTGAGCACGGAGGATACAGCCAGGAGCAGTCAGGCGAAGTGTCTATCTTCATGAAGCCTATAATACAGTCCAGGGGAAAGACATTAAATAAACACATACATAAAGTGTCAGTAGCGATAAGTGTAAGGGAAACTAAAGTCGTGCACAGAAGTCCCACTACATTATTATGTCACATTACATTGGTCTGGCAAGTTATTAAAGCCAGAAAGGATTAAAAGAGAGGAGAACAGAATTAGACTTCACCTTTAAAGGGAGGTATTGCAAGAACAAAGTCTCATCTCCAGAGGCTATGAACTGAGCCCTGGTAAGAAGTGACTATTGGTGTAATGGGAACTGACTGTTGTGCACGCAACCAACGGGGAGGCCAGGTGCAAGTGTGAACTGCCAAGGTCACTTACCCACAGATGCTCTAAACTCACAAGTAATTTATTGGACATTTAGATTCTCTTTAGTGGAGTTATGGTGAAAAGTAACACAACAGATAACAGGTTACTCAACCTGACCATACTGTTTAAGCCAGGAGCAGTTAGACACACTTATAATCCAGGCACTTTGGAAACAATGCAACTGAATCCGGAATATGAACTACTGTAACTATATCATGTGCTCCAGGCTACACAGCAAGTTTTTTTTTTAACATATCTGTTGTTTTTTCCAAGGGAAAGAAAGAGTGATGGGACTTCATTCCCACACATTAATAAGTACATCCTATACACCAGTGATGGGTACTCTGATAAGAGACCCTGGACCCTGTCTTTAAGGACATTTATTTGTGGAAACAAAAAGTAAGTTATTCAGTCAGAGTATACTTTAATCAAATATGCAGTTTCCTAATGTTCATTGTGAAATACTGACCAATGCAAGCAGAGTGTCTTTTACAAATGTGGGTGCCTTTGCATTTGGGACATAGATATTCAGAATTAAGACTTGGGACTTCCTTTGGGTGGATTTTCTCTTTGATAACTTTTGGTTGAAAATCAGAATGGGATATTAGAATGGCAACTCTCACTTGTTTCTTGGGACCATTTGCTTGGAAAACTTTTTTTCCCAGCCCTTTATAAATTCTGAGATAGTGTCTGGCTTCGTCACTCAGGTATGATTCTTGTACGCAGCAAAATACTGGATCCTGTTTGCATATCCAGCTTGTTAGCCTGTGTCTTTTTATTGGGGAATAGAGTCAGATATTAAAAACAGATGATTGTTCCTTCCTGTTATTTTTGTTGTTGTTGTTGCTGGAGGTGGTATGTGTGTGTGTTTATGATTGTCTTCTTTTGGGCTTGTTGTGAGATGTTTAATTTCTCATGTTTTCTTGGGTGTAGTTACCCTCCTTGAGTTGGAGATTTCCTTCCAGTATCCTCTATAGGGCTGGATTAGTAGGACGATATTGTTTAAATTTGGTTTTGTCATAGAATATATTGGTTTCTCCATCTATGGTGAGTGAGAATTTTGCTGGGTATAGTAACCTGGGCTGGGATTTGGGTCCTCTTATGGCCTAGATGACATTTGTCTAGCATCTTCTGGTCCTTAGAGTTTCTGTTGAGAAGTCTGCTGTAATTCTGATAAGTCTGCTTTTATATGTTACTTGGCCTTTTCCCCTTACAACTTTTAATATTCATTCTTTGTTTTGTACATTTACTGTTTTGATTATTATGTGAGAAGATGATTTTCTTTTCTGGTTCAATCCATTTGGTGTTCTGAAGGCTTCTTGTACATTTATGGCCATGTCTCTCTTTAGGTTAGGGAACTTCTTTTCCTATGGATTTGTTGATTATGTTTTTGGGTGCTTTGAGCTGGGGAATCATTACCCTCTTTTATTCCTATTATTCTTAGGTTTGATCTTTTCATTGTGTCCTGAATTTCCTGAATATTTTGGGTTAGGAGCTTTTTACACTTTGTATTTTCTTTGACTGATAAGACAATATCTTCTATTGTATCTTCTATGTCTGAGATTCCCTCTTTTCTTTTATTCTCTTGGTGATGCTTGCATCTGTAGTTCCTGATCTCTTTCCTAAACTGCCCATCTCGAGGGTTTCCTCCATTTGTGTTTTCTTTATTGTTTCTATTTCCATGGTTAGGTCTTGGACAATTTTGTTCAATTCTGTCACCTGCTTGCCAGTGTTTTCCTGTATTTCTTCAAGGAAGATAGTTATATCCTCCTTAATGGCCTCTATCATCTTCATGAGATGGGATTTTAGGTCAAAATCTTGCTTTTTGGGTTAATTAAGGTAACCAGGACTTGCTGTAGTGGGAGAACTGGGTTTTTTTCTTCTTCTTCTTCTTTTTCAGTCAATTTTTTCCTTTTTTTAAAAAAATTAGGTATTTTCTTCATTTACATTTCAAATGCTATCTCAAAAGTCCCCCCATACCCTCACCCCCTCCCTCCCCCTCCCCACTCCCACTTCTTGGCCCTGGCGTTCCCCTGTACTGAGGCATATAAAGTTTGCAAGACCAATTAGCCTCTCTTTCCAATGATGGCCGACTAGGCCATCTTCTGATACATATGCAGCTAGAAACACGAGTTCTAGGGGGTACTGGTTAGTTCATATTGTTGTTCCACCTATAGGGCAGCAGACCCATTCAGCTCCTTGGGTGCTTTCTCTAGTTCCTCCATTGGGGACCCTGTGATCCATCCAATAGCTGACTGTGAGCATCCACTTCTGTGTTTGCTAGGCCCCAGCATAGCCTCCCAAGAGACAGCTATATCTGGGTACTTTTAGCAAAATCTTGCTAGTGTATGCAATGGTTTTGATGGTGCCAAATTCCATCGGGTTCTGTCTCTTATGTTCTTGTGCTTGCCTCTCTCTATCTGGTTATCTTTGGTGTTAACTGGCCTAGGTGCCTTTTACTCCTTAGAAGCAGTCAGTGCTATCTCTGGTTTGGGGAGGCGCTCCTATTTCCCTGTGTTCCTGGCCAAGGTGAGTCTCAGAGAAGATAGGCAGGCTCTGGGCTCCAGGGGGGAGGATCTGTTCTAGTTGTAAATTGAGGTGCAAATCAGAAGGATGGTGCCCCTGGTTAAGGTATACCTCTTGTGTCACTAGTTATTGCAGACCTTCTAGGAGCCAGGCAGGTTGTGTCCCTGGTCACTGCAGACCTCCTGGGAGGCAGGGATGCTGTAGAGTGTGGAAGGTATTGGCCTGCTGATCTGGCCTGGGTGTAGAAGCAGACCTAAAAGAAAGTCTAGCGCATCAGGGTGGATAGCTTTTGACAGTTGGGCTCTAAGGGCATCTCCACTAACATAAGAATTTGGGCTGAAGGGAGTCTCACTTGAGTCCTCTGGAGAGACAGACAGCCTGTAGGGTGTTCAAGGGTATCAGGCCACTCTTCTTTCTTGCTTCTTAAATGTGTGTGTGTGTGTGTGTGTGTGTGTGTGTGTGTGTGTGTGTGTGTGTGTGTATGCACATGGAGGTTACAGGAGTCAGTTCTCTCCTTCTATCTTAAGGGTCCTAGGAATCAAACTGAAGTCATCAGTTTTTCCCACTGAGCTATCTCACCAGAACTCTGTTTGTTTGTTTGTCTTAATTAAGTAGTCCAGGCTGGCCTTGAGCTGGCAATCCTCTGCCTCAGCCTGCAGCACTGGTATCACAGGTGTGAGGCACTGTACCTATCTGGAGGTGTTTCTTTCATGGGTATATAGCTGATATGCATCACATGGTCTAGACTTTTGTGGGTCCACACATTTGTGTCAGTGCTTAAGAGAGATGGGCAAGGGACTGAAAGAAGGTGAAAAGTATAGGTCCACTTTTTTTCCCTTCTTTTTGCCTATTTTCACGAAAGGATAAAAACTCAGAAAACCTGGAGGAATAGCACATCGCTATCTCCCTCACCTCGGGTGCTTCAGTAGGCTTTACATTTTCACCTTGTTTCATCACCTCCAACTTCCCTCTGCTGCATCATACTTCTTGTGAGAAAAGAGGATGTTAAAACCCAGCCCATGGGAGAGCGGGCCATTGTCTCTACTTTGCGGATGAGCAAACTGAGACTCTGAGCAGTAAGGGACTAAGGAAGTAGGGGAACCTTTGAAGAAATACAGCTCCATGAGAAGTCATTGGTGGCTGTTCCCTTGCCAAGGATGTGGAATACCTATCTCTTCTTTCTCTCTTCACTAACCCATGATTAAGACAGGCCTGCCATGCACTCCTAACTGCCTCACTAGGCCTCCAATAGCAATGGAGCCAGGCAACTATGGACTGATACTACCAACATTACCATCCCAAAATAATTCTGTTTTTATGAGTATATTTACGTCTATAATTTTAGGTAATAGAAAGCTAGCTAATATGCAGTGTATAATGTGTATGATGCTCCTCATAGCTCTAGGCCCTTATATAGCCATCTGCTCTAGGTCTTTCTTTCTTTCTTCCTTCCTTTCTTTCTTTCTTTCTTTCTTTCTTTCTTTCTTTCTTTCTTTCTTTCTTCCTTCCTTCCTTCCTTTCTTTCTTTCTTTCTTTCTTTCTTCTTTCTTTCCTTCTTTCCTCCTTCTTTCCTTCTTTCCTTCTTTCTCTCTTTCTTCCTTTCTTTCTTTCTTTTGTTTGTTCTTTCATTCTTTCTCTCTCTTTCCCTCCCTCTTTCTTTCTTTCTTTCTTTCTTTCTTTCTTTTTTCTTTCTTTCTTTCTTTCTTTCTTTCTTTCTTTCCTTCCTTCCTTCCTCCTTTCTTTCTTTCCTTCCTTCCTTCCTTCCTTCCTTCCTTCCTTCCTTCCTTCTTTCTTTCTTTCTTTCTTTCTTTCTTTCTTTCTTTCTTTGCCTGGAGCTTTTACCTCTAGGGCTAAAGCCACCAGCACTCAACTCTCTTGTCTCCTTCCACCTCTGCAATTCTACCGCTTGCCTGTATTCCAATAACTGAGAGTGCTACATCTAATTCTAAACCCACTACTTAGTTTAACACCGGAGAACATTTCTGAGAAAGCTGCTCCTAACCACACACTATAACTTGCTAAGTTCTATTTTTGACCCTACATTGAGATAGATGGTGGGTGGCTGCCTCATCTATAACAATCTCAGCCACTTAATTTTAAATACGTTTCCAGGAGACTTTGATTTCATGGCATAAGGCAAGTGTTGTATTGAACATGGTAGCACTGGGGATTATAACAAGTAAAAATTATGCAAGTTGTTCAGCTTGCGCCCTGTGCCAGGCAGTGCACTCGCTCCTTCAGGTGATTTATGCTACTTAGCCATCAAGAAATCTCTCGAAAATAGTAACTTTTACTCAAACTTTAATGATGAAGCTGTGGCACCAAAAGTAAGCTAGTGACATTACAAATACTAATAAGTCCTTGAAGTATAAGGTGGTCAAATGCATGTATTCTAATGCTATATGTCAAATTTCTTAGCATTCCACAACTACCTTTTTTTTCGTTATGTTTATTTAGCTCTTGAGGATCCCACATCTAGACTAACAAGACAGCAAAAGCCTTGCTTCTGCCCAGTGCTCACAGGAGGGAGGACATCAGAATAGAGTGATGATTTTGGTGATGTCAGGACTGTGCTTTGGTCATTGTGTATTTGCTATGTGCTGATGATACAGAGAAGGACAATGAGCAGAAAGCCACTGTCCCTGACACTAGGCACCTTCTGTACTTTAGGGAAAACTTTCATCAATCTTCAAAGAAGATGATTGCAAAAGAAAGTAGGTACCAGAAAACTGGGGTTCTGACTGCTAGAATATCCATGATGTAGATAGAGTGGGAGAAAACAGGAAAGGAGACAGGGGATAGTTTTGAACATGGGCATTTGGTAGCTGTGGTTATCTGAAACCAAGAGGTCAGTCATAAATAAATAGATATATGAGCAAACATTGAATGAACCCAACAGGATGTGTATATATATATATATATATACATATATATATATATATATACATATATATATATGTAGGGGTTGAGGGCTGGGAGT
The DNA here is from genome assembly GCF_000001635.26 of Mus musculus. Taxonomy (NCBI): domain Eukaryota; kingdom Metazoa; phylum Chordata; class Mammalia; order Rodentia; family Muridae; genus Mus; species Mus musculus. The sequence goes on from NC_000073.6 coordinate 95,637,040, forward strand.
TGGGGGTTAGGAGTTGGGAGCTCAGGGATAGGGTCTGGGGACTGGAACTGGCATAGGGGGAGCAAAGAATCAGGCAAGGGGTTGTCATGTCAAGGTAAGGTGAGGGGTGCCTCTGCTTATGTGATGGAGGTAGGGTGGCCAGATTATGCCTTGTTTGCCTCTGTATTGTCTTGCAGCAGCTATTAGCACATGCTCGGTAGTTTACATGCAACTACACAAATTAAGATGTGATTTTAGGTTTCAGTGGGCCTGTCATCTTGCATCTCTCATGTAATTAGGTTAAGCAATCAAATCAAACCAGATGTTGTGGTTATTACTATTATTGCTATTATTGCCATTGCATGTGAGCACTTGTTAGATACGTATTTTATGTGAGGTACTGTGCCAACCACGGTACATATACTGTTTGATTTAATCAGCTAAAATATTATATTTGAGACACTGAAGTGGGGATTGCTCGCCACTTTAAAGATGAGGACAACACAGCTGGGACCTGTTAAGAACAGAAATTTATTCAGTCAAATATCAATCAGTAAATGAACACATACTTCAATTAATATAAGAGGGAATTATAGAAGCATGGAAGGACTATTAGGCAGCATAGAGTGGTGTGCAAACCTGGGGGTAGCAGAAAGAGAGCAGTTACCATCCTTAATTTGAATGGTGGGTGGAGGGAGTGATTCCTGTAATCCAGAACAGAGGAGAGACATGCATAAGTATGCAAAATAGTGATCCTTGATCCAGAGGCTCAGCCTTCCATCACAGACCTTTCAGGAGAACTCTCTGACCTGGCTTCCTTTTGTCCCTGCGATCCTCTCTCTTGGGCTCCCCAGTAGCTGGACCCAGTAAAGAGCAGAGGGTGCCAAAGCACAAGGATGTCATTTGTTCTAGAGCAGAAAGCTATGTGGACAAAGGTGGAGAGCATATGGAGAGGGAAGCAGAAGAAATCTAGATGTATCCAGGAACTTTGTGGGAATGGACCACGTGTCAACTCTGCTAGGCCTTGGAAGTACAACAGCCTTCCCAACCCCAAAACCAAGATTTGTCCTGTGATAAATAATATTATAAAGGGCAGATAATTTATGAGCCAATGGGACATTCTCACCCAACTATGGTAGAGTAACAAGAAAGAGGAAAGAATATGGAGGTACTGCTGTTGTGAATTTGATGAAGATAGTTGCTACTTGAGGAGTCCAAACACCCAATGGTCTAACTCTCAAAGGAGACTGTTGCTACTATGAGCTTCATGTCACTGCCTCCCTCCCAACCTTTGCAAGTGACATACACAACTGACCTCAGTGGCCTGTGTACAACTCTGCAGAACTAGGCAAGACTATGGCAAAGGATGCTGAAGCAGCTTAGCAGGCTAGAAGCTCTTCCGTTCCTTAGAGGTGGAGATAAAACTGAGTTTTAAAGGCTCCCCTTTCCCCTTTGCTTGCAATTTCTAAAATGTTCTAATTTTACTGTCTCTATTTCTATCATATGAAACCACCTGTGCCAAAACCCCTGATTACTTGATTGTTTGAGCCCCAGGGGTTTCCCGTGATTAAGATTCTGCTGTAACAGTCCTGTAAAGGCTGCTTCTAAGGGTCAGTTCTCTTGAGGATGTTTGTCTAGCTAATTACCAAGCAGTAGCTCACATATAAGTAAATTTCAGAATATAAAACATATCAACCATATACACCCAATAATTTCATGCCTTCCCCACTCTACCTTCAACTCTACACTCACATTCTAACACTCCCACATATGCACATGCACACAGACACACATGCACATGCATACACACATGCACATACACATGGGCATAACTTCTAACAGCATTTTAGAGTGGAAAGAGTAGGTGAACTGGAGTACAGGCTCTATCTGAGGTTACTAGCTATCTCCCTTTTACCGAGACAGCTACTCTGCAGTCTGTTGCCAGCCTCAGAGTCCCTTGGCTGGCTTTCTTCCAGATATACATCAGCTGGCCTCATCCAATTGCTGACACTTGTTGGCCTGACTGGATACCAACAGTCAGCTTTGGCTGTTGGACCAATGGTGCTCAGATTTGTTATCACTTAATGTACTTTTAGACCCCTGTTACTCTGTTTTACTGTCTAACCATGGCCTCATGAGTTAAGATGCATCTTCACTTTCAGGAGTGACCATCTCTAGCTCCTTCATACCATAAGATAACGATAGGGCATGGAACATGACCTGGGCCTCGGGATGCTTTCCTCCTCACATGGCTTCCATGTCTTAAAATTGTGAGTGTAGGGATTGGAGAGACATTAGGAGTTGAGCACTGCTATTCTTCCAGAGGACACAGGTTTGGTTCCCAGCACCCATATTGTACAGTACACAATTGCATGCAACTCCTGCTCCACAAAAAACACCCAGTTCTTCTGGCCTTTGTATGAATGCACACTTATGTAGCATGTGTGTACATGGGCATGCGCGCATGCACACACACACACACACACACACACACTAACACAAATAAAAAATTGAAAAGACTATGAGTGTTGTTTTTCAGTCACCATCTAGGTGGCCAGAGAACAAATGGCCACTATCCTGGTGTGTCAAGAACAGGAGGCTGGCACAGATCTCATCCAACCAGAGTGTGGTACCCACCCCATGCTCTCTTCCTGCTCTCCTGGAGTGAAACTCCATTTCTGACTCAATAGCTGAAATAACCCATTTGTAGCAGTGCCAAACTAATGTTTATTAGTTTATTTCATTTGAACAAGGCACTTGTTTGCTTTGAAACCGAGAAGGCAAAATGCAGGTAATAAAAAGGCCCAACTGCTGCTGTTTTACATTTTTTCCCTATATCCTCTGCCTGCAAAGTCAGAAGTGCATTAAAAAGTAATATTGTGCTGAGCTCAGACATATGCAAACGTCTCTAGATATCTTGTCTCAATAAAGTTTATAGAATGCATTCCCAAAGGTCTGACAACAAAACAGAATAAATCGCAGGGCTCATAAAAATATAATGCATGTTTTTTTTTCTCCTTACATAAACAGGAGGAGATTCGAAAAAAGGGAGTGTCTGGGCTGAGGAGGTGGCCCTTTCCCACACTGGGGTTTTATCATTAACTCCAGCACAGAAGGAATTCACTCCAAAATAGACATAAACATAGAATCATAGGGGAAAAAAAGGATGGACACGTTACATGTGGTATGGATTTTCCAGGCACTCTCAAGTTCATTAAATTCCTTGGTAAATTCCTTACTCAATCTTTCAACCAAGTTTATGGAGGACTCACTGCATGTTAAATGTGACATGGGGCACTCTGAATGCAGAAGAAAATGAAGCATCCAGTTTTTAGGGATTCGGTCCTGCAATAAAGAAGCAGGTGTCAAACAACAACAACCACAACAGCAGCATACCAACAAAAAACTAACCCCAAAATAGGATTGCCTCCAATTCTCGGCACATTAATCAGATACCCGTATGTGGGTCACTGTGAAACTATTTGCTACTGAGATTCAAGCAGTTGAGATAGAGTCATGACTTTCAGTTATGTATCCAAGGTAACCCCACCAGGATCCAATAGATATTTCCAATCCAGTGCACAAACAGTTAAGCTAAATGAGTCTCAAAGCAAAGCAAAAAGTCAGGTGTATTTGGAAAAGGGATAATATGGGCGGGTCACTGGGATAAGAAGGGCATGAGTGAATTGTGGGAGAGTAATCAGTTGCTTTATATGTGTGCATGAGACCGTCAAAGACCAAGCTAATTAAATAACCATGCAGAATTTCAGGAGCTCAAATTTACTAATGCATGTATCAACAGTGGGGTATAATGTAGGAGACCTAATTGTTTGTGCTCTTTGATCACTCCCAATGTACACAGCGTTCTTTAAACCACACCGAGGTGTACACTTTGAGGCACCATAGAGATCAGGTACCAGTTGTTTCCAAATGTCCACTTGAGGGAACTGAAGCTGAATGGGTTTGAGGGACTTGCTCCAAATGCTAGCCTCTAACTTAAACGCTGACAGTGTTGCTCCAGAAGCTCTTTTGTGTGCACGGCTTGCCATGTGTACTCTAAGCAACTTCCCAAACTTCTAGGTCACATTCTGGTCCCTATTCCCTAGCCTGGTGTCTCTGTCGACTGAACACTCTGAGTCACTGTGTGAAAGTGGTCTTAGGTGTGGAGAAGGTCGTCATCCTCCGAACTCAATGCTGTAGATGACTTTCTAAGGGGGTAAGGGAACCTCAGCCATTCACTAGCCTGAATCCTTGTCCTTGGAAGGTTGACTCTCAGACAGAATTCACACTGTGGCAGAAAGGTCATATAACTTTATTGTGTTGGCAATGTCATATCGTGTTCTATCGGAATTTCCTTGTGTTAGGCCTGCCTTTCTCTGGAAGACCATATTACTGTTCATCTTCATCGCACTCTGCTCTGAGTTCCCTCAAAGTGAAGCTTGTGGGCTGGCACAGTCCTGTGCATATGCAGCAGTCTCCCAACTGATGTAGCATGCTTGTAGGAAGCCCTAAGCACTAGTTTGCACAGGTTGAATCCTACTTATGGGACTGTGGGCACTTCTAAACTGGAGTAAAAATTAAAAGAGATAAGATTTGTCAATATTCCTATGTGATGAATGGGGATGACTGCACATTGGAAATTAAAGGGCCTCACACAGAAACACTTTACCTATAGTTCTCTATTTGCCATGGAGAATTAACTGAAGGGAACATTAGCCATGCTGCCTATTTGACAAATACATTTAGAAGCTACTATGAACAGAAGTTCCAACATGAGCTTCATTCCACATAGCCTTTAGGTAGCAGAGGTGGAGGTCTGTGAGACTTCAGGACCTAAACTGTGATGATAGCATCCAATTAACATGATCTTAGCCTAACTTCTTAATAAAGTCTCCAGAGATGAAGGTGTCCGACAGACAAATACAAGCACATAACACTCACTCAAGATGTAGCCTGACCTTCTAACCAATGGACAGAAGCACAGGTAGTGGTGATCCGATATTGCACTACACAGGAAAGCAATAAAGTATTAGAGGATAAACCTTTGCTCTTTCCCTTCATAAATACCTCACCCCAACAAAAGGAGCGGGTAAAGAAACCTAATCCTCTCAGTGTGCTCAGCTGTCTGCTCATCCCCCTGTGGACATCTAAGAGCTCCATGGGACCAGGAACATGAGGCATGCTGAGAAAATCAAAACAAGGGCCTCACAGCCATCACCACATGTAATCTTGGCATGGGGAAGTCCTCTGATCACTCAGCGAATGGCCTGCCATCAGGATGACATGCCATTCATTGTTAATTCCTTGAATCCAACAGACAGGTGATGAAGGAGTTAAACAAAGGGACATGATTGAATGTGTACTTACAACTCTCTGGAATGAATTTGTACTGTCTTTCAATTTCATATAGGAGTCGAGGAGACAAATTAAGAAATAGTATTTACAGTGTCTATCTGAACTTTAGCCTCAGAGACTAGAAGCCACAAGTTCCTACAAGCACCTGGAAGGCCTAGCTCAAGTTCATGAACATGAGACTAACAATGCCATCATCAAGAATTAAACCACTGCAATGGAGGGCAGTGGGAGTTTTCATGACAGTATTAATTTCCATATTCTATGTGATGTCCCAGACTCCTGCAGGTATTTAGGTTTGAATTATAAGAAATTTATGGATATCCCAATGGACTGTGCTAACAGTTATATGGCTGATAAGACATCTTGACACAATTAGTTTTGGGGACTCCTCCCACTTATTGGAGAGGCTAATATTCAAATGAATTTCCTGGTCATAGACAGAACAAGAAGAGAAATACCTAGAATCTGTCCCTTGCTCATTATCCATCTGGCAGCATGAGGTAACAGGTACTTCCACATCCACCAGACCTGAGCTCAGGTGTCAATCATTCCCAGTCTCACTGGGCCAAACATTCCAAGTTTTATAGTCTGGCTTTTACTGTTTTAAGAAGTATATTTGTGTCTTAGGTTATTTTTTCATAAGTTTAAGATAAGAAAAAATAGTATATGACAAATATTAGGGAAAATCAAGAAATGGATATTGTGTGCCTTTATATAAATTAATTTCTCTTTTTAAGAGACTGGTAAATATTTTGAGTATGCTTATAAAAGAAAAACTAAGAAACAACAAGAATTCATAGGCATGTGACTAACTTGCCTGAGCTTAGAAGGGTGAAGACTCTACTCATTGCTCTGGTAGAGCTACCTCTGGTAGGATGCATCACATAACTCTTGACGTCCACCTCTGAAACCTCACTCAGTTACACACACCACTACCACCACCTCCACCACCACCACCTCTACCACCTCTACCACCACCACCACCACCACCACCACCACCACCACCACCACCTCCACCTCCACCAGAGAAGGCTAGGAAAGAGAAAGGGAGCTGATTTTCAGAGTTTAGCAGCACCCTATGTGCTGTTCTCCCTACTGTACAGGACAACTATGTTATGCATGGCATACACTATGCTACAGAAGTAGCAGGTTCCTGTCCCATAGTCTATAAACACTCCCAGTCAAAGGCTGTAGTATAAATAGAATTAGTTTTCAACAAGAGATCATTTTATTCTTCATAGACCTAAATTGTATCTAATGCTTGGTCTGATAAATTGATTAGTTATACTTTTACTAGATCCTTAATGGAACAGGATAGTAAAGAAGGAAGGTTGCCTGATAAGCTGTTCTTGTGTTAATGGAAGTCCAGTCTTCCGTCTGAAAGCATCCTGTGTTAATTGAGTGCATTCTTGACTTTGAAGAAGTTCTGGGACTTTCTTATATCTCAAAATTGTCAGCCTATCTATCGGAGTAGGGATGTCAGCAAAAATCCACTCATTGCGTAAGGAGATGGGCTCAGACTTGGCTTACTGAGCATTTTTTTTACTAGTAAAGTGGGAATATAATAGCTATTAAAAGGACTTTGTTTGTAATGGTGTTGATTTGCAAGGTAATTTAAATCAGTACCAGACAAGAAATACTTACTCTCTGATAGAACTCAGGGTAGAACCAGTAAAGCTAGCTTCCTGTATTCTTCATTCATTAATTGTGAAAATGGAACAGGATAGTGACAGATATGTCCCCAAAATATTAATCATCTACAGCAATGCAAGTACAGTGATCATCCCCCAGATAGTTGGGTGAGGTCCTTCATTTCCTCAATACGATGCTCAACCAACCATGATTAGTAGAATTCCATGAAACACAGCTAGATGGCTAGCTCTTTCTAAGTCACCTTTTCTCAAAGTGTGCTCTAGAAGACAGTGGGCTTGCCATAGATTCCAAAAGAAAGAGGCAGAGAGGCTGTGGTTGAAAAGAGGAAGTAACATCACATTTAAAGAAAATACATTTAAACAACAAAAGACCGCCTGCCAAGCTGAGGAGAAAGTTCACAAGTTAAGGCTTACCGAACAAGCAAGGAGGAGGGGAGTTCAGACCTCCAGCACCTCCATAAATACAAGTTGGGTGCAACTGTTCTCATATCAATTGCAGAAAGCATAGTAGAGTCCCTGGATCAAGTTGCTTATAAAAACTAGCCATATCTGCTAGCTCTAGGTTTAATTGAGAAGTTCTGCCTCAAAGAGATGGGGTAAAAGAATAGAAGATTCTGAGATTCCCAACATCTATCTCAACCCCCTACAAAACCTACACATGTTCATGTGCATCTACTCACCCCTTTGTGCCCAATCAGTGTGTATCCCAACACTGACAAGAGTGTACCCACAAGTGTACATAGGCCATATACATATACACACAAAAAGATGGGAGAGGAAAAGATTGCCCACCAAGACAGTTTAACTATTGATCTGTATACCATCCCATTTAAGAGATAATCCCATGACAGAAATGGTGGTGCACACCTTTAATCACAGCACTTGGGAGGCAGCAGCAGGAGGATGTCCATGTCAGCCTGGTCTACATAGTAACTTCCAGTCTAGTTGGTGCTACATATGTACATCCTTTAGCAGATTAACTAACTAAATAATAGCTCCATACTGAAAACTTTTCCAAAAAATTATGTACATGTCTTTGGCTAGGATCCCAGTTTTACTGAGCCCTAGAGGCCCTTGCTTATGAAGAACTTTTCCATGTTAGAGAAGCTGTTTGCTTAAATGGCACATGCTCCACCAGCCCCACACTGGCTTGGAGCAAACAATAAAATGTAAACATGTTGATTGCCTACCATTTGTTTTTATTTTTTTCTCTATCAAGGTAAAGACAACATGATTGTTTTTTAAGTAAGTAGGAAACCAGTAGTCGTCCTTCTTTAAGTGGGACTTTTGCAAACTGCAGGCACAGAGGCACAGAGGCTACACGTCTTGTACGAAGAATAAGAATATGTAAGAGATTCAGAGTGGAAATGTGATACCTGGTCTCTCTAGGATGTCTCTACCACTTCTCAGACTAGCATCCCCTTCTTAACCAGAGAGAAAAAGAAAGACCAAAGACAAAAGAAAGTGTGCCAGATGCTGGGACTGATAAGAAACCTTAGCAAAGTTTTATTTCTCTATGAATGAAGTGATCTAAAAAGCAGAACACAGTGTAGAATGTGGGTGTGACGATCTATGGCACTCCTCAGCACTGAAACAAACAGCTAAGCTGGGCGTGGTGACACAGATTTTTAATCCTACATGATCAGAAGAACAAGGCTGCCTTGGCAAAAATAAATTCAAGGCAATTCTTAGGTTAGGGTCGGGGGTCAAAGGGTTGAGTTATACCAGACACTGTGTTAAAAACAAAGCAAAGCAAAACAAAACAAAACACGTTTTAAAACTGGATTAAGCCCTCTAGTTTATCTACCCTGTTTCTCTCTTTCAGTGCAAAAAAATAAAATAGTGGGGAAAATGAAGAGAAAGAAATAAGAAAGAGGACAAAATAAAGGACTGTATTTTGTCTGAGTTAAACTGACTGACAGTGGACCCAAGGCTTTACAAAGCTACATTTGATCACTGCGCTAAATTGGTCTCATCAGTTAAATGGGTTAATAACTACTCTATAGTGTAATGGTGAGGATTAAATTCAGAATGTCCAGCTTTTGTGTCTGGTATAAGAAAGACCATGTGTGTGTGTGTGTGGGGGGGTGCTGCCCATCCTTTTCTATGTCTCTATGTCTTTACGTATTTCTTCCCAAGACATATTTCAGCCCAGTCCACATCCACATCTGCGTCTTCTTAGTTCCTTCTCCCTCCTCTATTCTACCTTCTCACTTGCCCCCTCACCCTCACCCTCACCCTCACCCTCACCCTCACTTCTCAGCCCAACAATGCCAAAAAAGGTCTAGATCAAAGCAGAAAAGTCAGACAACAAGAGGACAATGACCCAAGACATTGGAACCCTGGTTTAGTCTCAAATCCCTTTGCCTTCTATCATTTTAGGGGGGATATCCAGGATTGTATACTTGCAGGAGATAACTCCTGACCCCAGCTTTCATAAGTGCACACAAGCCTCTTTTTTAGTTGCTATTAATCATCACCAACTTTTCCTTGCTAGACTGGAAAATGTCTGAGACTTGGCAATGTATACAACATAAAGTCCTAAGTTCTGTTTAAAAAATATAGCATTGACCCACAGAGTGAAAACATTAAACAGCATTGTCTCCAAAGCCAGAATGTAGCTCTGCATATCACTATCTGGAAAAGACTAGCCCAGTTACGTTCCCACTCTCACCATCCCATGCTGGTACCTCTGCAGCATCTATGGAAGAGACTCTTGGGTATTGCCACTTGACATTCATCTGTACATGAGAAACAGAGTGAGCCCATTATTTTAAAAAGCATAATTACAATAAAAGTAGAAGTAATACATTTTCATTGAATTAAGAATTGCTGAAATTCTTACTTCAAATTCAGAGATTTTTCATAGTGAAAATTTTAAACTAAGCAATCTGAAGCATATCTAATAGTTGGACCTTCAGTCCTGGGCAAGAGAGAAGAGACATAGGGATTTACTGGAGCCCCTTTATAGGCCATTAAGAAGTACAGTTTCCTCTCAATCTATACAGCTGAACTGGTTTCTAGACAATGAGTTCTCAAATACACGCACACACACACACACACACACACACACACACACACACACACACAAATTGTTAGAAGATATAGCCCTGAAAATGTAAGAGATAAGATCTTAGTACTTCTACATTATTATGAGTTTTAGAATACAATATATATTATATCTTTCCATTGAAGAGCCAACTCAAGTATTAAAATAAAAATTTTCATTATTGCTAAACTGAGGTGGCATTATTCATTTGAACAATGCTGTACTTTTAAAGCATTATGTAGTATGAGTGCATACTGTTCTTCAAAGCAGACTAAGGCAAGGCAAATAATATTTATCTTAATCTGTTAAGACAGCTTGGTTGCATTAGGGTGAATGAGCTATCTTAAAGTGTATCATATAATATAAACCCTAATACAGTGAGAAATAACACCCATTTGTAGCTCCTACATCTATCTAACTTGGTTGTAGCTTACTGTATGTATTTCAAACTCTTTTAATTCATGATGCCCTAATATTGTTAAAAGCTTTGGAACAAAATGTTATAAGAACAAAATGGTAAAACTTGTGAAGAAAATAGGTGACTAGTATCACAGTAAGATGCTTCAGGGAAAGATAGAAAGTGATGAATGTGGAGCCGAGAGCGGAGCCTAAACCATGTTACTAAAAAGTAGGAATGTAGAGTGAGGCAAACCAACTGCAACCAAGGCTTTGGTAGCGAAGCACGGGCTCATACCTCTGACTAATGTACATGTGGTTCCTGACTTAGTCAGTGTTCTGTTGCTGTGAAGAGACACCATGACCATGGCAACTCTTATAAAGAAAAAGATTTAATTGGGGCTGTCTTACAACTTCAGAGGTTTGGTTCATTGTCATGGCAGAGTGCATGGAGGCATGCATGCAGACATGGTGCTGGCGTGATATTACCCTGGAGAGATAGCTGCAAGCTTTACATCTGATCTTCAGGCAGCAGGAAGAGAGAGATACTGAGCCTGGCTAGAACATTTGAAACCCCAAGACCCACCCTCAGCCTCCTGGGATGCCATACTTCCTAATTCCTACCAAGTACTACTATTCCTTAAGGAACAAGCATTTCAATATATGAGCCTATGACAGTCATTCCTATTCAAAACACAATTGTTCCATTCTGGAAAAAAAACACAGACACTCTCACATCAGACAAAGCCACAGGAGAGGGCTCAGCATAATGGTCACAGAAAGTCTAGGAGGTCATCCTGGTCTGCATGGCTACATCTTGCTCTCCAGCTACTGGGACATACTTTCACATATCCCTTAGTTTCTCTATGAATTCAGTGCTTTATGATACTACAGTACAGCCCTCAAAAACAGGGCAACGAGGGACTTAACCTTATTTCAAGACTCAGATGTTCTTTTCCCTGTAAATCTTTTGTACCTGTTAGTTGCAAATCCTATCAGTTTTCATTTACCTAGTAAATCCAGCTGCAGGGGACCCAACTCCTCTTTTGGATCTTACAGACCTCTGTACTCACATACATATAACCACAGACAGACAGGCAGACAGACAGACATTATATACACACATATGCCATATCCTCTCCCACACACAACACACACATTACACAAACACATACACCACATAATACACACACCTCACATATATCACACACACACACATACACACACACCTCATAAACATTATACATACACACACACATAAACCCACATACATATACATACATACATACATACATACATACATACATACATACATATAATTGCAGTACTGGGGATTGACTATAGAGCATGACTTTGCAAAAGCTAAATGACCATGCTACCACTGAATTACATCACTGCCCACTTAGGTGGTATGACTTTGAGGCTGTGTTTGAAAGAACATTCTGTTGTTTTTGAACAATGTTTCTTGGACTTCTCTCCCTGGTATTAGGGCTCAAACATTGTATAGTTCATATATCATAGACACTATAGTTTCTATTATGTTTTCTTGGATACATTTATTTGAAGTATGTTCATTTCTTCAACAACTAACTTCTCTGACCTCAGAATCCAGATTCTGGCTTTTGCTGCTACAGGATGAATGAAATCTTTTTGCTAGTTTTTACTATTTGCGATGATTGCATGTATCCTGTCTAAACCATTCAAAGGTTAGCCAGGTATTTGAGCAGACATTTGGGATAGCACCCTATGCATGTACTTCTTCCTTTATTGAATTATATACTTCCCTTTATACATCACTGTTATCTCTATAACCTTAGACAAAGATTAACACGTACACCTTAGAATAAAGCATCTCATTTCCTTCCTTATCCTACATTATTTTGATTGTGCTCATGTGTCTTTAGAGAATTTTCACATAGTTTGTAGTTGCTATGCAATAATATTGTTCAAATATGAGCAATTCTAAGTGTCAACCAGTAAAGCTGCCATGTCCATGTTTTAGTGGAGATACTTTTATTCTTAGATTCATCTTGTTATAATTCCTATCGAAAGTGTACATTAAAATAAAATGAAAAGGCCCTGAAAATATAGCTTAGCATTGAGAGAATATACTACTTTTGAAGATGGCACGAGTTCACATTGGGTAGTTGCTGTCTGTAATATGCCCTCCCTACACATACACACACACACACACACACACACACACACACACACACACACACAATATATATATAAATCATGAAAAAATAAAAAGAACATTTGGAACACCAAGGGAAGGCAGAAGCTTCAGTAAAGAAAGAAATTTGGTGGGTTTAAAAGAATGTGATCCCGGCATAGTCTCACAAGAGACAGCTATATCTGGCTGCATATGTATCAAAAGATGGCCTAGTCGGCCATCACTGCAAAGAGAGGCCCATTGGACACGCAAACTTTATATGCCCCAGTACAGGGGAACGCCAGGGCCAAAATGGGGGAGTGGGTGGGTAGTGGATTGGGGGGGTGGGTATGGCGGACTTTTGGGATAGCATTGAAAATGTAAACGAGGAAAATACCTAATTAAAAAAAAAAAGAATGTGATCTTCATGCCCCTGAGAAGCACAGGCACAAAATCAAGGAAAGCCAGGGACCTGCAGGGAAGAGGGACAGAATGCTTACCATCAGGACACACAACAGAATCTCCTGTGTATCTGCCTGACATCAGTGTGGAGTACAACGAGCATCAGCATGGTTCTAGACTGTGCCGAAAGTGTGCTCTGCCTGAGGACTTGGGCAGCAATGCTCAGGCCCACGGATGAGCTTAAAACTGAGCAGTAACATGACCTCAGGAGGATTTTGGCAAGTTCACATTAAGTGTGAATCAGGATGAGGCTAAGACTAAAGGAAAGCAGACAAGCTAGGAGGTTCCAACAATGTCAAAAGAAAAAAAAAGGGGGGGGGGAATGAAAATGAAGGAAGAACTTAGGAAGTAATGGACAGAGGATAGAAGAGAGGGAAACTATGAAAATCGATTCATTCTAGCACAGTGTGCTATGGGATTCCGTGATGGTTTGTATATGCTTAGGCCAGGGAGTGGCACTATTAAGAGGTATGGTCTTATTGGAGCAGGTGTGTCACTGTGGGTGTGGCCTTTAATGCCCTAATTCTAGCTGTCTGGAAGTCAGTATTGCTACCAGTCTTCAGTTGAAGATGTAGAGCTCTCCACTACTCCTGCACCAATCCTGCCTAGATGCTGCCATATTCCTGCCTTGATAATAATGGACTGAAATCTGAACCTGTAAGCCAGCCCCAATTAAATGTTGTTCAATATATATATATATATATATATATATATATATATATATATATATATATATATATATACATATTCTCATAACCACCCCCAGAGCATGCTGTGATTCTGAAAGGAAAAACACACCACTGCATTATCTTCATATGAGTTGTTATTTCAACAGCCAGCTTTGATCAATATATATATATATATATTCCATATAAGAGTTGCCTTGGTCATGGTATCTGTTCACAGCAGTAAAACCCTAACTAAGACAGATTTCAAAGGATAAAGACAATAATTCTAACTAAGAGGACTGCAAGATGGCTCAGAAGGTAAAAGCAATTGACACAAAAGCCTGGCAACCAGCCTTCTACCCTGAACCCCATCACACATGGTAACCCACAAAAAGAGCAGGCAAGTAAACTTTGTTCTCTGACCTTCATACTTTTGCTGTAACATGTTTTTATACACACACACACACACATACACACAAATAGATAAATAAAATTTAAAACTATAGCAGGAATGTGATGATAACCCAAGATAAGAACACCATTCAAAGTGAAATGTATTCTTTAAGGACTGAATTGGGCAGATGGCTGTTGACATTCAATAAAAATGACCTCCAAAGATGCAACCCCTTGATCCTCCAGTAAGTGATTAAAAAAAAAAGTTGTTACCAATAGATAAAAATACTGTTAAGTATACCACTTGGTCTCTCACACTGTGTTATGAGAGTCCTGAATAGTTCACAGTTTTAACCATGCATCCATCTGTAAATTCTTGCATTCAATAATTTATTGTTGAGGTTCAGTCATCTTGCCATCTAGGACACAATCAAAACACATACACACACACATACAGAGAGAGAGAGAGAGAGAGAGATCTACTTATCATTCATTTTTCTTCCTTCTCACACTGTCAATGATAACAGTGGCACTTGTGCCATCCCCGCAGTGATGGTGGTCATTAGCACTGGCCAGGAGCATGATCCACATGGAGGAAACCTAGCTTAATTACCGCCAACATGTAGTTCCAGGTCGAGGCCTTAGTCAGAACATCTGTGATAGCTGTTAGGAAAAATGATCAAAGCTGGCTGTTGAAATAACAACTCATATGAAGATAATGCAGTGGTGTGTTTTTCCTCTCAGAATCACAGTATGCTCTGGGGGTGTTATGAGCATTTATAAGCACCAGCTATTTCTACCACGGCCACTGCAGGTAGTCTTAATCCAGTGCCCTCCATCCCTCACTCCCCCCACCCCACCCCCACACACAAATGTTAAATGGCCAATGAGGGGTTTTTGTTGTTGTTGTTGGGTTTTGTTTGTTTGTTTGTTTTTTTGTATCCCAACTTCTATGTTCACCATCAAGAGAGTGTTTTCAGGGAGCATGTATCTCTCTATCAGTGCTATTTAAATAATTGGAATTTTGGTACCCACTATTTTTCCTTGTAATGATTTACCTTAAGCAAAGTAACTATGGCATCAGATCACCCAGTGGGGATTTTTTTCTTTTTTTTAATAAAAATCATGTTCCAGGGAGGTAGTCTTCTGCAATGTTCACAGGATGGATTTCCAAATTGGTAGATCTCAGCTTTAACACTTACTGGTCGAGCATGTACAGCACTGAGCTCACTCTCTGAATCATAATTTTTCTCAACTATACAATGAGCATTAATGGCATGTAAAGCATGGTGTGCCAAGTTAATTCAAAATTATGAGTGTTCTTCTTTCTGTCTCACTACAAGCAGTGTAACTGCATAGGTACATGGCTCACTCAGTGCTTTAGCATGCCTGAATGATGAGATGATTCCACAAACAAAACAAAACAAACAAACATACAAAAACCTGCTATCATCAACCTGATCAGGACCATCTATCATCAACCTGATCAGGATCAGAAGGTCTGATTCAGGACCAGAAAGGTTAGCCCCATTCATCCACGTGTGGTGTTTCTCATACAGGCACTAGCCCCTTAAAGGTACCTTATACCTCACTCTCTCCCAGAGAACTTGATATTCACACTGCTACATCAAAAGGTTGGGGCAGCTATTATGTATTAAAATGTGTCATTTTAAATTGCCTTTTTTTGCTAGCACTAGCAATATAGATATTGAAATTTCTTCAGGAAATGCTTATCTCATCAAGACTAAAATTATAGTATATGAAATACTAATTACAGTATTATGAACAAGGTTGAACTTTCCTGTGACATTCTGTCTATTAGGAGAATACTAATTTTCTCTTTCTTAAGGCAGATAAAGCACCTATTATAAGAACTGTGGTCCCATCCCTTCTTCTGCCGCCCTGTGCCATTTTCACGGAAGGGCAAGATAGGACCTCCAGTTCTTACCCTTACCCTGTCTCTCACACCTTTCCATCTGCTTCCAAAAGAGGCTCAGTAATTAAAACCAGATATGTGCTCAACAGCAGTCAGAAATGCAGAGGGCAAGGAACTCTGTCATTGGCTACATACACAGATTATATGGGAGTGTGTGCATATAGATTTAAATGAATCAAATGTATTAATACTTGAAAAATAATTTATAATCCTGTAATATCATAGGCATGAATTCTAGCTAGTATTTTTGGTTATTGTAATTATCTTCATATGGAATCCCCTTGATTACCCAAGACATGCATTTCATCTGCATTTGCCAGTTTAAATGAAGTATGTGCAATAGCTAACTACTGGAGGAAGTAAATCGTGGGTTAGGATCCTGGGAGCACAGATCTCATCTGGTCCCCCATTCGTTTAATGAACACTGAGCATCTGCTCCACACTACGTGATGTTCTAGTGCTGCATACACAGAGATCAGGAAATTGCTGTGATCTTAGTGAAGCTTTTTGTCCAGAAGCCATCCACAGGGATGCCATCTTGTGACAGGTACAGTAGGGCAGCCCACAGCACAGTCATGACATCCTTGCTCTCCTACTTACAAGACAAGGTGAAGTCTAACTGATAGAGGGACTATCTGGTCTCTTGGACAGGCCTTCCTTTTTGTTTGTTTGTTTGTTTGTTTGATTTTTGTTTATTTATTAGATATTTTCTTTATATACATTTCAAATGCTATCCCAAAAGTTCCCTATACCTTCCCCCCACCCTGCTTCCCTACCCACCCACTCCCACTTCTTGGCCCTGGTATTCTCCTGTACTGGGGCATATAAAGTTTGCAAGACCAAGGGACCTCTCTTCCCAATGATGGCCAACATATGCAGCTAGAGAAACAAGATCTGGGGGTACTGGTTAGTTCATATTGCTGTTCCACCTATAGGGTTGCAGACCCCTTCAGCTCCTTGGGTACTTTCTCTAGCTTCTCCACTGGGGGCCCTGTATTCCATCTTATAGATGACTGTGAGCATCCACTTCTGTATTTGCCAGGCACTGGCATAGCCTCACACGAGACAGCTATATCAGGGTCCCTTCATCAAAGTCTTGCTGGCATATGCAATAGTGTCTGGGTTTGGTGGATGATTATGGGATGGATCCCCGGGTGGGGTAGTCTCTGGATAGTCCATCCTTTTGTCTTAGCTCCAAACTTTGTCTCTGTAACTCCTTTCATGAGTATTTTGTCCCCGATTCTAAGGAGGAACCAAGTATCCACCCATTGGTCTTCCCTCTTCTTGATTTTCTTGTGTTTTGCAAATTGTATCTTGGGTGTTCCATGTTTCTGGGCTAATATCCACTTATCAGTGAGTGCATATCTAATGACTTCTTTTGTGATTGGGTTACCTCACTAAGGATGATATCCTCCAGATACATCAAGCATCTGAATCTACATTATCGTATGAACATTGAAAGGCTACCATGTCTGGTAGATGGCCCTTAAATTAAAGCATTCCGCTTTAACATGATACAGGGCTGACACAGAGTTCTTTCATAATGGTCCTGAAATCTTTGAACAGAATTATTTTTGAAAATTCAAGCAGAAGAGGCTGACTTATTGCTACTCCGTGCCATATACAGATAAACATGATATGACTGCAGCTCTAGCCGAAGGCCAAGGTACCACTCTTCTAGCATTTCTGAAAACTGAAGATGCCAAATCAAAAATTACTAACCCATGTGGCCACCAGCAAGGGCATACTGAATGGAAAGATGGTAGAAAAACAAAAGATGGGAAACAGTAAAACCAGATAGCTTTAGAGTACTCTGAACCCATGTCACATAGATGTGAGGGCTGGGACCAAAGCCTCACTTTCCAGTAGAATTGAATGTTAATCCTTGACCTCCCTGGTCGTCCATTTCTTCATCTCAGAACATACTGAGTTGGAACTAGTACGCCGTGAAGACGAATCAACATCAGCTTCCTTCCCCATCTTTGCTAGCAGATGTGAATGTATCCAAGTATTTCCTAAGGTCATTTTATTTTGGCAGTATCAATAATTTTAACCTTTAATTTTCTTCAGAGATTCTTTGAAGAACAAAGTGAATAAGCAAAAAGAAGGAGATTAGTCTATCGTGGACCCATAGTGAACCATATTTAGAAATCACTGGTTTTTCAGTACTGTAACTTTTATCATCTCCCCCTGCACAGATTCCCATTGTTGAAGATTTATTTAAGCCTGAAGTTGCTCAATGACCGACCCATTCCTTGCTTCTGTGAACATAATCTATGTCCCATGGAGTGTGAAGAGCTGAAAGAAACCCAAGTTTAATGACCAAATTTTATAGCAACATATTTTTTTTATTTCTCAAATATGGAACATTTTTGTTTTAATTTTCTGATTTCATATTTTACTGTCATAGAATTGCCACAAGAGCATGACTTAAGCAGTTAAATAGTCTTGGAAAGATGAAAAATGAGGTGAAAAGTTAAACCCCTCCTCAACTTTCAGGTTCAACTTTTCACTTTTATGTATATCAACTGTTAACACATTCTGTTGTTCTTCCTACTATGCGTGTATCTCTGTGTGTCTGACATACTGGGCATATTGTTATTTTTATTATGCCCTTTCAGACTTTAAATTTATCTCCATTAGTAAGAAAAATGAATTGAAGAAGTAAAGAAAATTATTGTATTAATGTCACAACAGTAGGAAGAGCACTGCAGGGGTGGGAGGAGTCAGAGGATAGCAACAGGGGTGGGAGGAGTCAGAGGATAACAGCAGGCTGCTTTTGCTACAGGCTCCATAGGGAGAAGTATAGGAGCCTTGGTGAGTCAGTCTATACCCGGGGTTTTTTTACACTCAGGTATCTCAGTCACTGAACTAGATGTGACTATCTTTGTCAACTAGGGTTCTGGGAAACAAAGAATATTCTCTTCTATTAAATTTGGTCTTGGACACACATACACATACTCACACACACACACACACACACACACACACACACACACACACTACTGCCAATCTCACCCATTTTTATGTCCCTCCTGTCCCATTATACTCTCCGAATTTTCCCTATCAAACTATCGCACTTTGTTTTGTTTTGCAAACCACTGACTTTACAAAACTTTTAATGCACATTTAGTGTATTGTTTTAATTTTATTTACATGTATGTATGTTAGAGTATGCCACATAAGTATAAGTGCCCATCAAAGCCCAAAGATAGCCTCAGATTTCCCAGGTAGTCATGAACCTTCTGATGTGGGTCTTGAGATGCAGGTCTTCTAGAAGCACAATAACTGCTGAGCCATTTTGGGATAGAAAACTATTCTCTAATTACAGGCATACATAAGGTAAAAGGGCCATGTCTGCACTCACATCTTCTTGGGTGGTTTTCACTGGAGATCATCCTTGGATCTAGGGAAGATTAGTTCATTTCTTCTGTCTTTCTGAGTGTTAGAGGCTACATCAGTCTCCTATCCTATTATACTACGATTAACTCCATCATTGTCACCATCCACATTTCTAAAAATCTGTGAAACTCTCTTGCCTATTCTGGTCTATTCTCTATTCCCTTCTTAAAGTTGCTTTTTAAACCACTGAAACATCATTTTAATATCATTTTAATAGAGTTTTGAGAGAGAGTGAGACCAAGAGAGTGAGAATAAATGTGTATAGTCATTTTATTCTTTTATAGCTGGAACTCAAATATGACATTTATTATCTACTTATTTTTACTTTTTCATTCTCTAAGACACATTTAATAGCCATTGAGTGACTGCTATAATAATAAAATGTTAAGAACAACATTAATAATGTTCATTTTTAAAAGTAATATGGTGTTTTAGAATTTTAAAAGCTCTTTAACGTTTAATCCTCTATGTGGAGTGAATGTTTTTTACCCTCATATTATATAAGATAATTGAGGTTAATAGAGTTTAAGTAATACATTTATGGTCATGTAGTGAGTCAATAATGAGCCAAAAATTGGGACCCACAAATTCTTGCTCTGATATTATTTTAGAATGTTACCAAAGTATTTTTGCTTGAGTGAAATGTCATTAGGAGTAAGACTTAGTGTGTGTCATTGGACTCTCTTTCTGAAGGGGAAAGTAGTCTATTTTAGCTTTATTATTTCAAATGGACAAAGTTTATCTTTATATATCAATAGGTTGTACTTCTTAGATACTTAGAAACACAAGAAAAATATAAGCTTATTGTCCTAGCCCTCGGCCCCTCGGGATGGTCCTTGGGAGTAGGGAGTAAGAAGGCCAGGAATCAGTGACTAAGATTCTGAGAGTTGGTGAGCCACAGAAGCAGACTCGTTTATTTCGAGACTAGGGTATACCCTTATACCCTCCACCTGTGCCCCATTGATCCATCTGATTAGTCTTTCTAGTCACAAGCTCTGTTGTCATCTTGTCTCCAGGTATCAGGCAGATTTCAAGGTTGTTGGATGCAGAAGTAACTGGCGTGCATGAGTGGGCTACTATGGGCAGCCAGTAAGAATATGCTGACCCATTCCTCCTAAACAGGCCAAGACATTATAAACAAGGTTAAATAAAAACCAAAGAGAATTTTCTTCTCATGTAGAATGAATTTGAAAATTGGGAAATGCCAACCGGTTGGTTTGGTTGAAAGGGCTGAGGAAAGATGGGCCATGAAGTGCATACACGAGACTCTGTATTCTTTTAGGGAACTAACCAGGCTGTAATAAACACAAGTTTAGGTGGTGGTAAATTTTATGGATCATTTGAGTGAACATGTTAGAAGACAAATAGGCTACTCTGATATTTCTAAAAAACCTTGTGAGATACAGTAAAGTACCAAGAAAATTGTTCTTTCTGGTAAATTCCATTTCTAACAATCCAGTTGCATGGCCATCTGACCCTGTCAGAAAATTTCCTAAGTCTCAGAAAAGGATTCTGCTTCACTTGGGCCAGGGTGAAGCTAGTGTGATTTGTACTTCATCAGAGGACAACTGGTTCTGAGTCAGAATGATATAAGGAAGTTATAATTTGAGTTTGGGCCCCGAAAGAAAGCCAGTCCTCTATGCAGAGTCAGAAAAGGGTCAAGGATGGGAGAAAAGAATAAACAAATAGATGAATGGTGGCATCTACCCTTTGCCAGCAAGCTGAACTGGTACTGAACTTAGCATAGTGTTTCAGAGTTACTTCACAGGGTTAGATATCTTGATGAAGAATTCAAATTTTGAATTTTGTAAAGAGAAACTGCATGCGGTGACATGAATGTGTTATTGCTTTTCATGTCTCTCAACCATTTCTTGTCCAAATAACTTCTTAACTATCATACATATGCCTGCACTTACTAAGAAAGAACTAGACACCTGCATGCTGCTTCCTGGTGCTTAGCACTCTGGAAGATGTGGAGAGAATGAAGGGTTGGGGCAGAAGCAGCTTTAACATCTTGGGAGCCTATCATCTTTGCCCACATGCACAGGTACACTGATAGAGAACTGGTGCCTGGGAGATCTGTAAGTGGCCACTCTTTGTGTTTCTCAGTCTCCATTAATTATTGCTTGTCTTCCCATGCAACAATGGAAACAACAACATACCTTTATGATGGAATATAATCCTTACTTTCCAACCAATAGGATTACATGTCTAAATAAATACTTTGGAGGGATGGCTTATAATTCACAAACTCAAGATAAAAATGGGGAAAAAATCCTTAATGGGAAAGAGTTTAGAAACAGAACCACTGAAAAGCTTTGGCTGTGTGTGTGTGTGTGTGTGTGTGTGTGTGTGTGTGTGTGTGTGTGTATTAAAAGAAAGTAGTAATGACAGAACACTCAATATACACAATACTAATGATATTTTATGTGTCCTAAATTGGGAATAATGACTTCTGTGCAATTAATTTTCACTTACTATTTTTTCCAAATGTCCAGAGTGCTTCTGTCCTGTGTTTTCTAAGATAGCCTTGCAAATTTGTTTGCTGAACATTATACACAGCAAAAAAGCATTTGTTTCTTTGTTTTTCTCCTCAAATTACTATATATTTCTGTTCTATCCCTAAAATATATTAATGGCTTCCCATGTTCTTCTCAAAAAATCCAAGACCTATGAATCCATGACGTGCAAAATAAATAAACTAGAGAAGTTTGGTGACTAATAAGTAGCTACATTTTGTTTTTTAAGATTTATTTATTTATCTTTTGGTTTGTTTAGTGTATGTATATGTGTATGCAGTGTGTGTGTGTGTGTGTGTGTGTGTGTGTGTGTGTGTGACATGAGGATGCAGATGCTCATAAAAGCCATAAGACAGCATCGGATTCTCTTCTGTTCACATTACAGGTAGCTATAAGCCTCCCAATACAAGTGTCAGGTGCCAAACTCAGGTCATAAGGAAGACCAGCAAGGAGCCTTAACTGCCAAGCCATCTCTCCAGTACCTACACATGTTTCAGAACCAAGTTTGTGTTCTGAGCTCAAGTCCAGAGAGACCAGGTCCAGCTCTGTTGTTAAGGTTCTCTCCTTGCATCCTATCCAAAAGCTTGCATTCCTTATCTCTCCTAAAGCACTAAGAAGAAGCAAACAGCAGTCTCTAGATGGTCCATCCTTTTGTCTCAGCTCCAAACTTTGTCTCTGTAACTCCATCCATGGGTGTTTTGTTTCCAATTCTAAGAAGGGGCAAGGTGTCCAAACTTTGGTCTTCATTCTTCTTGAGTTTCATGTGTTTTGCAAATTGAGAAGAAGAAGAAGAAGAAGAAGAAGAAGAAGAAGAAGAAGAAGAAGAAGAAGAAGAAGAAGAAGAAGAAGAAGAAGAAGAAGAAGAAGAAGAAGCAGCAAATGGAATCATTTCTACTATTGTTCAGAGGTGTCTATCATTCCATCACTTTCAACCTCTATTTTCACCTCTTCTCATTACCCTCAGTAGTAGGTCACTAAATTTCTAAACATAGACAAATTCTCCAGGATGTTACAAAGGTATATGAAAAATAAATCCTTTCAGAGGAGCTTCAGGGAGGTCAACATTAGAAATAACAGACCTCCCCACATGACATTGCACATCACTGCAACTTAAAGTACTTTGCTGAGGTGCTTTGTTCCCTTGAAAGTCATCTATTCAACCCCTTAGAGTAGACTTAGGTGACAGGCAAAAGCAATAGGAATTAGTTCCAAATCAATGGGTAGCTTTTCTCTTTCTTCTCTAGCTTGTTAAGATTGGAGGTGCATGCCAGGGGTTCTCTCTCTCTCTCTCTCTCTCTCTCTCTCTCTCTCTCTCTCTCTCTCTCTCTCTCTCTCTCTCTCTCTCTCTCTCTTTGGAAGAGAGGCCCATAGTTTCTCTCAGCAGGGTTGATTTTCAGGCTACTTCCCTCAGGACCACACCACGCCACTGACAAAGAAAAATAATATTCTAGTCTCTAGTATCTAGGCAAGAAGCTATACTATTGCTTCTGTTATGGAGACAAAAGCATACAAAAGATACAATAGAGCACATGTCTTGTCATGAAAGAAAGACATACTCTACAATTCATCTAGTGTTAGCTGTGAAATGGGACCAGAACCACAGAAATTTTGAGGAGAACAGGGCATATAGACCATCTGAGGGCACAGGTCTGCTCTGCATACTTCCATTCTTCCCCAGGATATCCCTTTGAGTCATAATAAAGTAACTTCAAAACAAAGCTAAGCATTTGTGATATCCTTTCAACCTCTAGTCTTGCTCAATGAAACCAGAGATGTTTACTAGTAAAATATAATATTACTATTCACCTTCCATAATGGGAGAAACAGAGGCTCAAGTAGGGTAAGAACTGTATGGATTGAAGGTGCAATGCTTTCATGTGCAATCATATGTATGTGCACGCATACAGTAGGTATTTCATTCTACAAACTCAACAATAAAATATGACTATGGTAGAACACACTGGCTGCTGCTCAGAGGGTGTAACCATTGATACTCAATTACCTTGCCACACCTCTACAGTATATCAAACAAGGTTGTAATGAGATACAAACAAGAGTCTGAAGAAATGGCAAGAATTTCTTCAACTTTCCGTAGGATCCATTTTCAAAACTCTCCTGGTATTTTATTGAAGGGTCATAGAGTGGAATGAGCAGAAGTCAAATGCATAAGACAATCATCTGGGCAAAATGCACACCTCTGTATAACCTCCAGCCCCATCTGGGCAAAATGCACACCTCTGTATAGCCTCCAGCCCTGTGGAGACAGCGCATGTCCATCACACAAGAAAGTGTCTCATGTGTCCTGCCAGTCAACACTGCCATCTTCAGCATCTTTCCTTTTAACTGCTCTGTAACCGTTAAGGACTAGGGAAATAAAGTCCATGATTCCTCATGACAGGTAGAAAACTCCAGAAGGTTTTTTTTTTTAATCAGTCTCTAAATATAGCCCATAAACTGAACCTCAGTCCTTTCTTCTTAGAAAAGTTTTATGGAATACATATTCTTGAAAGATTTTTGGATATTTCCCATTGCTATTTCTCAGAATAGCCAAGTATAATGTCTGGGTAAAAGTATTTTGTCTGATATCACAGGAGAGACACCCCCTGTGCATGCATGTAAATATACCCGTATTCCTCTATGATAAGCTGTCTTATCCACGGACCCTTACTAACTGATATATGAAACAATATACCATGTATTCCTGTACCACAGATAACATTGTTTTATTTTTAAATTATTAAGTTGATTCACGATAACTCTCTATTGTTTTGAATCTGTTTGTTGCTGATAATTTCAGAAATGTTTAAGGCCAAAGGCAGACTACCACTTGGACATGGCTTTCTTTTTTAGACTAGCATGCCAGCTATTAAGTAACATCACAGCATTCTAAAAATAGATTTTCTTCATTTAAAATAAGAGAATTTTGTGAAACATGAAAATTCCCATGTACCTTGTTATTGGAAGCCTTTTCTTGAGCATGGCTTTTGAGTAGTGATCATTCAGATGGGTGCCTAGAGTTTGAAATATATTTTATCATATAACCAAGTCTAGAATCTGAATATCTAATTTCCACTTTCCACTTTTTATTTTATCGCATGTGTTTCATGTATGTTAGAAAAATAACAACAACATCAAAAAGTTTTCAAGGGTCAGTAAAAGTCTTCAGCTGGAGCCAGGGTTGGAAGAGTCTATGTCACAAGCAGAGGCTCTGAAGCATCCCATAGTGAATAAGTCTCTTGGGACTCTAAGCCATTCCACCAACTACAGCTGCCTTCTTTAGTATTGTACTTTAAAACTTAGTTTAGAGAAAACACTCA
Organism: Mus musculus; assembly: GCF_000001635.26. Taxonomy (NCBI): domain Eukaryota; kingdom Metazoa; phylum Chordata; class Mammalia; order Rodentia; family Muridae; genus Mus; species Mus musculus. The sequence continues at coordinate 95,662,323 of NC_000073.6, forward strand.
ATATAGGTTGAAGGAACAAATAATCAAATACAGAACTGCCATAGCCAGGGATCCACCCCATAATCAGCATCCAAACGCTGACACCATTGCATACACTAGCAAGATTTTATTGAAAGGACCCAGATGTAGCTGTCTCTTGTGAGACTATGCCGGGGCCCAGCAAACACAGAAGTGGATGCTCACAGTCAGCTAATGGATGGATCATAGGGCTCCCAATGGAGGAGCTAGAGAAAGTAGCCTAGGAGCTAAAGGGATCTGCAACCCTATAGGTGGAACAACATTATGAGCTAACCAGTACCCCGGAGCTCTTGACTCTAGCTGCATATATATCAAAAGATGGCCTAGTCGGCCATCACTGGAAAGAGAGGCCCATTGGACTTGCAAACTTTATATGCCCCAGTACAGGGGAATTCCAGGGCCAAAAAGGGGGAGTGGGTGGGCAGGGGAGTGGGGGTGGGTGGATATGGGGGACTTTTGGTATAGCATTGGAAATGTAAATGAGTTAAATACCTAATAAAAAATGGAAAAAAAAAAAGAAAGAAAACTGGTTCCTAGTTGTCTTACTCTATTTAGATTGCCAAAACAAGAACACTGGAAAGTTGAACAACAAGGTATTCTGTCATAGCTCAGGAGGCAAGGAAATACAAAATGAATGTACATAGTCAAGATTAATGTGGACTGTGTCCTGGCTGCACGTGATATAAAAGACTTGAGACCTTTCCAGGCTCTTCTTTCATAAGAACACTAATATACTTACTTCCTTTGGCTGCCAACCTTATGAGGTAACCCCCATGTAGGGATTCCAGTGGTCATTCTTCATCACAATGGAGGCTAAGATTTAACATAGTGGTTTGAAATGTGAAATACAACTTCTAGTCCATAATCCTATGCATGCACACAACTGTGCCAACTATCCTGCTATTTGCTACACCATTGCCACTTGGCTCATAACTACACAGAACTATCCACACTTCTATGACAGAGCACTGGGAAGGCATGAGAATGTTTGAAGGCCCACCTTAGAGATTTATTAAACGACTAATCATGATTTACTACTGGGCAGTAGTAGGAAGAGTCAAAATCCAACATAACTCTCTCACTGTTGGAATGGGAGACTGATTCCATATCCTATTTACCAGGTAAGCAAGGCGAAACCTCTCAACCTCACACAAATGTATATGCTTTCAACTGTAAAATAGAAGACTGGGATTAAGCAACATAATTTATGAGGGAGCTTCTTGTGTGATGATACAGAATGATTGGAACGTCTGCCTCCCTTCATGTTTTCTTTTGGAGTAATATCTCCGTCATAGCAGAAATACGTATGGTGTTGAGGAAGCAAGAAAGGCTGAAGATGGGCTTCTTTCCCTGGACATACCCTCGAGTGTGGTGCTTTGCATTGTGTTTGCTTAGAAATCAATTTGGAAAACAATGGCTCCTATGGAGCTGTTTCTATCACTCTAGAATAAAACAAATTCTCCCTGAAAGTGATCTGTCAGCTCAGTTCATGCTCAGTTCTGTCCTCTGCTGCAGTTTCTGAAAACAGGAGCTAGCAAGCATAGCCTTGGGTTGAAGCCCTCATCCAAAGCTTTAGAATGTACATACATGATGTCAGGGCTGTCACTGAAATGAAAGGTTAAATTGAGATGCTGTTATGTGCTTACCTACCTATACTATCATGGAAAGATAGCACAGAACGGCTCTTTTACAATCAACAAAATTACGTTAACTTTGCCCATTGTGGAAAATATCCTTTAGACACTCAGAAACTGAAGGTAATATCAATCTACCACAGTCCTGAGTTGAGAGTAGTTTGGAGGCAGTGCTACTATTTCAAAGCACTTGAAGGTCAATTGGCTCTTTGTGGTGATACTTACTCTAAGGTTGCCTTGAGCTTTTCACTTGTGGTATACTTGGGATGCTTAAAGTGGCCAGATCAGGCCACTAGCTTTTAGAGTTTCATGGTCTGATTTTCCTGACTTTCTTTATTCTGGCTTCCTCAGAGAAGATAGCCACCTACCTGAACACAGAACTCCAGATCACACCAGTATGTTCCTGTTAACCTTAAATCTAAGCATATGGGTACCACAAACACATCCTGTACTCCTCTGTGCCTTTATTTTGCATGTATTAGTTCACAACCTTGATTATTCTTACTGTTGCCTTTCAGAGTTATCTGACATATTCTCATATTCTCTAATGTTCTTGGGTTTTCCCTCAAATGCTTACAACATGCTCAGTGTACAGCCTCATAATAGCATTGACATATTCTGTCTTCCTTTGTAGACTTGAACACTGACACACATCCACAGAGAGAGGTGGGGTGTGGACCAGGAGGGAGGAACAGAGAGAGGAGAGAGAGAGAGAGAAAGAAAGAGAGAGATGGAGAGGGAGGGAGAGAGAGAGAGACAAAGAGAGTGAGTTTGGAGGCAATGTTGGTATCACAAAATGTATATTGTACTGCATGTTTAGCTGAATCACAATAAAGACTCAAGAAACACTTGAGAGATGAATTCAGCAGTATTCTTCATTGTCTACCAACCCAGCCTATAAAGCTCCAAAGCTTGTGTGGGGAAGGGTAATGAGGAGACAGAGTGAGTACAGAGAGAGTACTGCATGCCTGTCTCTGCATTTATAGGCTTGAGAGTGACAAACTAGTCGGCTTCTCTGTCAGGTTTTAATGTAACATAAAGATCAGAAGTGACCCTGCTGTTCTAAATACCATCTATCACGCTCTTGCTAAATAGTAGTCACGCTTCTTGACAGTTAATCATTTCAAGCTTCTAATTAGATTTAAAATAGCATGCATGTGTATTTGTTTAATGTTTGAGGATTTCCTAAATCTATATGCACTTGTGATTATAGCATGTACTGTTAGATAGAGGCTAACTTCATTGGCTTCAGTATTTTCTTAGATTCTAATCTTAGCTGTGCCATTTATTGGCTTGTATCCTTGGGTGCATCTGTTTGCCTTTCATTCTGTCTCCTTGACCAAAAGGTGCAGATACTATGTAGTGTGTAGGCTGCTGCCACCAGAGGAACATCTCTGACCCTCAATGTGTGTATTATGTCTGCTTGTCAGGGAAAGCACATGAAAATAATAATAGTGATAATGATATTTGTGGGATTTTATAGAGAAGACTGTGAAACAAAAGGAGAGATTTATTTAATCTCCATTTATCGATTGAGACCCTTAGACTGGGATCATAAAGTTTCTAACACATGTGTCATTTCCCCAAGGACCTAATTATGACATTGAGGAAGAAATTTAATCCCTAGTTTTCAGATTCTGATTTTAGTCTTTCCCCACTACTGTAATAGATTCCCTACAACTAAAAATAACATCCCACTGTTCCCTTGTTGGCTTGCTGGTCTTTGTAGTATCAGCCTTGGCTAAGGTCTATGAAAAGCAAGTGCAGGGGAAGGGAGAGAATGATGTTCACATGAAACACAGTTAGGAAGGAACAGAATTTAGGCATTCATCCCCACTGAGCATATTTGAAGGAAAGCAATTTTCGTATTCTCTGCAAATCACTTCCAGATACCATGAGCAGTCCGAGATTAAAAAAAAAATAGTCTCGGTACTTTATTAAACTTCTTTTGAAAGGAAATCAAAAGACATTCATTTATAAAATCTTGTAAAGGTATGAAAACACTAGCAACTACAGAGCAGACGGTTGAAGTAAAACAGGAACTGATCTTTTTTGACAAGAATTTCTCGTCTGATAACCCTGCCTGTTTTTCCCTTAAATGTACCATCTGAGAATCTGGCGTTAATCAAACCACATTTTAAGTAGACTATTCCATTAATGAAGGCACATTTGTCCTCAGAGATAATGCTGAATTCATTTCATTCTGTATCAAAGCACATTTTAACTGACTGGCAAATTAAGAAATACATTCCCTGCATATAATATGAAGGTTCAAAAAGTAAATATAATAAAGAGATGTTTTTTACCCAAAGGATATAGGTTTCACTAGCTGCAGAGTTGGATAAATGGGCTCTTTCTTAGGCTACATTCAGTTTATTGTCTCTTGGATCAGTTACAGGAACTCTATAGCAAAGCTTAAAATGAATAATACTTTATATACAACCACATATATGATAAATCATGTACTATAAATAACGTAACATGACATTGCTCTTTCCTCAACTAACAGTACGCGATTGTGGTTACATATGAAAATGTGACCAAATAGTTGTTCCTATCTGTAAACAGTCTCCAAACCTATCCAGACCCACTGATCCTATAGAGAGGGTGAGAGAAGTGAAACCATTCTTTACCTAGGACCTTTATTGAAACACATTCCATATTCAGAGGATGGTATCATATACTTTGTTGTTAGAAATATAAACTATGACCAAAGTAAAATTTTCCATTCCTAACCCTTAAGGATCAGAAGTAATTCTAATTTGCCATGTTGAAAATTAAATACTACTTATAATAACAGAATCCACAACTCACAGTTTATAGGACTTTTCCTTTTTCAATGTATTTATAGCCATTATTCAAGGATGCTCATCAACATTGTTGAATAGAATTTAAGCCAACATTATTATGCTAGGATATAACTAAATAAACAAGTGCTCTTTTGAAATCTAAATTATGCTAATAAGTAGCACAATTTAAGTTTAAGTCCACTGCTTAAAACCATTACACAATGAGACTTTTACAACTCAATGGTCAGGTGTTCAGGGAAGGCCTAGAAGTAAGGAAAAGGCATTTGTCTTGTGAGTTGACTCAGCATAGGTAGACTGTCTCACTTTCCATAATCAAATGTATCTGTAAACCACCCGACTGTGTCCCTCATCTTCTGCCATGGTGTACTAAGGATGCAGTGATACAAAGTACACTTCTTTGGTTTCTAGAAAGCAGGACAAATAGGTTGTTATTGTGCTTCCATCACAAAGTCTTGTATGGTACTGTCTAATTCTCTTCTCAGTCTGAAGATGGTCCCTGCAGTGGTCCATTCATAATTAGATCCCTGCCAGTCATGCACCTCATTCTGGTCTTAGCATAAGCTCATGCTTGTCATTCTGAGCTGGGTACCTCCCTCCTTTTGCAGTTCAGGAGTTCCCTTCCTGAGCTATTCTTCCTTTTAGCAGGAGCAGAGGAGCCTCTGCTTCCTTACAGAATGTTCTCCTGACCAGATACCCCTGTTCTTTCATTCATTTTGAGAATCAGCCTCTTGGCATCAGGCATGTCACCTTTGGAATTAGAGAAGAGGCTTATACAGTGGGTGTGCCTGTGGTAGATATGTGGTAATAAAAGGGTCATCTTTCCACATGCCATCCTAAGCAGTCCAATTCTCATTCCGCAGAGGTACTCTCTGAGGTGTCACCTCTAACATGTCTTATTATCATTCAGACTACAGCCCATTCCTGATACCTGACCTTGGCTGTCTTTTCTTAATACAGAATTTGGCAGTGTTTTTTTTTAATACACAAATGCATTTGTTTTTAATCTTATTCCTCCTCCCTCACTTTTTTGATTGTTTTGTTAGTTGGTTGGCTTGTATTTGTTTTGTTTTTGCTACTGATCTTATACTTGAATGAAGCCACTAAAGTTGTTTCCCTATACGTCACTGCTACTTACAGGTCATGTGTGTGGAGATGTATCTCTACATTTCATCACTAAAGCATACCAGTGTCTTCAGACACTTCCTTGGCTCATTTGAAGTTTAAAAGTAAATTCTGTTTTGAAACCTAGATATTTTAGATAAATTTTAAGGCAAGAGCAAAGCTTGATAAAACATACAGAGTTTCCCATATAACACCCATGTCCTGCTCTCTTTGCAACTTCCCTCACTGTGGTCATCCTATATCCCAATGGAGGGTTTTCTATATGACTAATAAAAGTACACTGATATATCACAATAGCACGCTTACTAGTTTAAGGGAAAATTTTGTCTTGTTATCATCTGTTCTATGGGTTTCAGTAAGCGTAAACTTCTTATGTCCACCACTGTATTATTATGTTGAATAGTTTCCTTTCCTATCCATCCTACTCTCTGTCTTGATAGTCACGGGTATAAGTAATGTTCTTAAGATCACCTTATATGTAGAACCATGTAGTTTGAAATTTGCTCAGGTTAGACTTTTACCATATATATATATATATATATATATATATATATATATATATATATACCACAATGTGTTTTCCTTTGATAGATCCTTTGATTTTTACCTCCTAGTGATATGTATGATATATATATATATATATATATATATATATATATTAATGGTTTTAATAGTCTAGATGTTCAATCTTTTTTTTTATTTATTCACCTGAAAAATGATATGTTGATTGCTTCCAAAATCAGTAATTGTGAGTCAAACCTTTTTTAGAATATCTGATAAAGGCCTGATATCTTTCTGAGTTTTTCAAAATAGATTATCAATGGTTCTTAGAATTACTTACTATGACAACTGCTGGGAAAAGTCATCAGAGATGTTAGATGGCATGCCCCAAATCACCAAGTAAAAGCAGTTGTCAAAATTAAGCTGCTTGTCACTAAACACAAAGCCAATAACTCCATACACTAAGGCCTCTTGCTATGGGAAGATTTTGCTGGCTGGCTACAGTATACTTCACTGTGAAGCCTCACTTACTGCCAGTTACCAGTATTAGTGAATTCCAGTTGACATACAAGATGAAATCCATATGAAATATGTGCCAACAAAGAGGACTATGTGTCTCCTTAGAACAGAAACTTTCAGTGTTTTGTCTTATTTTGGCAGATATCAAGCCAGAGGTCTTAGTATTATCGGTGTAATAGTCTCATTCAGAAAATGCTACATATCTTCATGGTCTTTTTATAGCTTTTGATACATTGGCAATAAAACCTAAATTGTGTTAAATTATTTCAGTTCTTACCAACTTAACCTCCATGCTTGCAGAGAGATAGACTCTTTTACTATTTGACCTTTCTGTCTCCTTATAAAAGCTCCCTATGCATGCAAAAAGTGAACCTTCAGTTACTAATTCATGTATAAGTCTCTATTAAATTGGGACTGAAGACCAGCAGACAGGCTCAGAAAGGGTATGACTCTAAAATTGTATTTGTTTGATGTCTTTCATTTTTCCATAATAAGTTGAAGTTCTCAGTATACCAGTACAACATAGTTTGTGCACACTGTCTTTAATGTAGGTCTAAAATTAGGATCATTTAGAAGAAAAGATCACAGTTATATGTCTCAATTTATTAAAAAAATCTCATAAATTATATTGGAGATTCACTTATCTCTAGGCTGAATAACAAATTTCCATACATCCAACGCCATAGAACATGAGACATTTATTTTTCTCATGGTTTCCATGGAGCCAGCCACTCTATACAAATTCATCTGTATTTTCTACTTAGGGTTCCAAAGGTTCAAGTTAAGAAGTCATTCTGTAGACACTTGAGTAGGGAGGAATCTGGTTCTATTCCACACAACTGTCAGCAGACACACACATGATTTGCAAGAAAACTCTAAAGTCTTCTAACTTAATCAGAGTGGCACCATTCCACAACTTTGGCATAATCTATTAGTTGGAATCAGTTCACAGGTTCTGCTCACCTAGGGCAATGTTGAGCAGAAATATGAATAACAAAAGGGACACTCTCTTTTGACACCTCATTCCCTGGGACTGGTATACCATGACGGATATAGAATCAGGGAGAATTCATAAGTCCCGTGACCCAATCTTGACTTTCACAACAAGAAGTCTTTGGTATCTGAAACAAATCAATATCATGGCCAGTTGATGCTGTCGTCTCTTTTGTGAATGCTCAGTGAGACCTTCCCAAGCTTCCCTGCAAATTCTAGCGTTCTAAAGTCAGCAATTCCATGCAAGTAATAGGTGGGAAATAAAATTTACTCAAGGTCAATGACAGAATTCTGAGTTTACTCATTTATATATGCTGTGTATTTGCTTTCACTTCAAGGTTATAGTTATTACATGTCCCTTTACAAATCAAGGAATTCTAACACAGTCTTCATAAACACTCCTAATGCAATAACTGAAATATTCATTCTTCTGGCCCTTGAGGCAAAGGCATGTTCCAAGTTGTTTCTTGTAGTAGCCACATGACCTCAGACAAAAGCCAACATGTGGCAAATAGTTGGGAAATATATTAAACAAGCCTTGTTGGCCACTTTGACTCATCAAACAGAACTCCAAAGGATTGTCTTAACAACTTTAGAAGCAAAAAAGATTTCATTAAGTCCAATTTCTTTGCAATACTTGCTGGAATCTCTGATTTTGTTTTTGCTACTGATATGTGTATAATATTAGTACCAAGCTAAATTATTGTTTTCCTAAAACCATTTTTTTCATTTTAATAAAATAATTGTGGAAGAAGTGGTATCATGTGCTTTGAAATATGTTTTAAGTTGGTTGTTTGTAAGAAGCAAAAGGGAATGGTTATAGATTGTGTGTCAGAAAGTGAAGTGTATTGTAACAAGAGGCTAAGTAAAAATCTAGTATTCAATTCTGCTTCTGTTCTGATTTTTCATTTTTAAAGATTTCATTTATTTTCTCTCTACACACACACACACACACACACACACACACACACACACACACACACACACATATATATAATCTTTATCTGCATGTATACAAATACCTGTGGCCCGTCAATATATCTGTGGAGGTCAGAAAAAAGTCATCAAATTCCCTGAAACTTGCATTACAAATAGTTGTAAGTCACTATGTGGGTTCTGGGAAAGGAATCCAGCTCTTCTATAAGAACAAGTGCTCTTACCGCCTGAGCCATCTCTTCACACCCTGCTTCTGCCTCATACTCTGTGCCCTTGGGAAAAATCTCTAAGTTTTTCTGGGATTCAATTTCCTCATCTACAAGGCAGTGTCATGTTTCAAAAGTTCTTCTCAGCATTGATAATTTGTAATCTGAGTCATCTTTCTTACTTTAGTTTGTGACCTGTTACTTCAGCCAGGTTGTTATACCAGATGAGAGGAGGAGGCGGCATGCAGCACAGTGTAGATACCGGTCCTCTAGCATCCATGAACTCCCCATGATGTGCACAAACCTCTCCTGACAATAACATCCAATATTCTCATGTCCTAGCATTTGTTCAATTAAAGCTTTTGCACATTTGTGACCCTTCTTCTTTATCAATAACATCAAGGAAGCTGGGTTCCAGGGCCAAGTTGGTGATGACTTTAAGATTTTAATTCTCATAAGAAATCTTCAAGGAGTTACTTCTGCAACTCTAGATCCACTCCAGTGCCAGAAGTTCAGAATAACACTGGCTAAAACAGCTCTGAGAAAGCACAAGGTAAACAAGGGTGTGGTACCTACTGAAAACAAGGGTACATGAAAACTCATAAATATCTGCCAAGTACCACTCATTATGAAATGGAGCATTCTGAGAAAAAAAATAAATGAATTCATTCTTGCCTCGCTATCAGATTGTCTATAACAAGAAGGTATAATCTATCACAAGAAAACTAATAAGTAAACGTAATAAGTAGCATAGCATGGTGTGTTAAGCACCAAGATAAAAGTAGGTAAGAATCACTATAGAAGTGGACACATTGCACATGAGCACAGGCTTCAGGAAAACACAGATATTCTCACCCTGGAAGAGAATGTGTGCCAGCTTCACAAGGACAGAAAAACTCCAGGGTGCTCTAGATAGTAGATGTGTGTGTATGTGTGTGTGTGTGAGACTCTGTGTGTGTGTGTGTGTGTGTGTGTGTGTGTGTGTGTGTGTGTTATAAAATGAAATAGGCAAGTATAACTAAACACAAAAGGAGTAATATGTAACAAAGTTTTCAAATACATTGATGCCTTCAGTAGAAATCTATAATCAGCATAGCTAAAATATAAATTACACTAAGTAATGGAAGATAAGAACAAAAAGGTTGCTCAGGTCTGAATAAAGAGCAGCTCTGTTAGAATGTACCATGTCGCCGGGCATGGTGGCTCACGCCTTTAATCCCAGCACTTGGGAGGCAGAGGCAGGTGGATTTCTGAGTTTAAGGACAGCCTGGTCTACAAAGTGAGTTCCAGGACAGCCAGGGCTACACAGAGAAACCCTGTCTCGAAAAAAACAAAAAGCAAGCAAACAAACAAGAAAGGCACCATGTCATCAGATCTAGACTTCATCTTCATAGAAAAAGATAATTCTGAAAACATCTCACCAGATAATGTATATATTGCATGTGTTCAATATCCCCTTTCTCAGAAATCCTTCTGCTGTAAACCACCTTAGGAAAATAGTGAAGATAGGCACACAAAGAAATTGGTGTTGGGACCGACCTTCCTTCCTTCCTTCCTTCCTTCCTTCCTTCATTCCTTCCTTCCTTCCTTCCTCCCTCCCTCCCTCCCTCCCTCCTCCTCTTCCTCCTCCTCCTCCTCCTCCTCTTCCTCCTCCTCCTCCTCCTCCTCCTTCTTCTTCTCTCTCTCTCTCTCTCTCTCTCTCTCTCTCTCTCTCTCTTTCTCTCTCTCTTGTGAAACAGTGAAAAGTTAAAAAAAAAACCCTCATCAAGCTGGCTGTTGTGGTCTATGTCTTTAATCCTCGTATTTGGAGGCAAAGTTCCCTGGATCTCTGAGTTCAAGGCCAGCCTTATTTACACAGTGAAATCCAGAACAGACAGAGCTTCATAGAGAAATCCTGTCTCAAAAACCAACCAAGCAAACAAACAACCTCGCAATCTCTTCAAAGTATTTAAAAATAGGGTTCAATGCAGAGATGGGTGGACTGTTACTTAGATCCTGTGTTGACCTAAAGAGATCTCTACAATGTACAGTTCAGTCATATAAAACTTAGTATAAAGTTATACAGAGTTCAACTGTACCAGCCGCATATAATTTTATACCTATAAAGTATGGAAGAATAAATTACAAATTATTTGATTGCCTTGGAAAGTGTGTATTTTATGTATTTCAAATTGTTTTAAAGATGTTACAGTATTCCAGAGTAATGAAGGCACTTTGATCTTGAAAAAAAAAAAAGAGAGAGAATTTTTGTAAACATCACTGTAACATGGAGACTTATTAGTGGGAGCTGTAGTGTACTATAATGAAGATGCTCAAATTATAGGGTTCCAGGCAAATTTGAATTGATTTTCTTCTCATGTAGCAAGTCAAGAGCCTAGGCTCTGCATACGCAAGCCCTCCAGGGACCTACGCTAGGAGGGAAAGTATCCCATTCCCCCAAGTTGTGTCTGAAATGTTTCTAACTAGTTGTTATTTGAAAAAAAAATGGAAGAGGTGGGGAGATAAGAGTCCATAACATAGTCTTTATTACAAGAACTTGGAAGCTGCATAGTTCCCTTACTCTAATGAATCATCACTGAGGATCTAGTTGCAGAAGTAACTGAGGGTACCAGAGGAGTAAAGAATTGAGCATTGGAAGATTGTCATTCAATGCTATAAAAGTTGGGATTTAAATTTTGTTGTTACTGTTAATCCCACTTGTGTATGTTACATGTATGTGGGCATGCAGATTTATACACGTTGATATGGTGCATGTCTGGATGCAGGTGTGCATATTTATGTCTTCCAGTTCATGGATGTCAGAGGTCAACTTGGAGCATTGTTCTTCCATAGCCATCTTCCTTTTTCATTTATGTCTTCTTTTGAGACAGGATCTCTCACTGAGGCCTTGAGCTCACTGATTTAGCGAGCTCAGCTGGGCAGCAAGGCCCAGCTATGTGCCTTTCTTTCCCTCCGCAGCACTTGAACTATAGACATGAATGCTACCACGACTGGCTTTCTCTGTGAATGATGGGGATCAAACTTAGATCTTCATGCTTGTGCAGCAAACACTTGATCATGTGACACCTTCCTGAAACTTCGTTACTGTTTATGTTTAAGGAAGCTCAGGTGTATAGATCTGAGTAATATTTGGTTCAAATCTATATTCTCATCATGCCTCATATGAGATCCTCATTTGTGTCTTTGTTTATTTAAAATCTATTATTTAACTACATAAACATGATTAGTTGAAATTTTAATATAATTATTCCCAAACTCAATGGCTTAAATTAATGGCTTTTATTAATTTCTATCCAACATGCCATGGGTCAGTAATTTGGCTTGGCTGACATGATTAGTTACCCAGATAGCCTATAAAGCCACATTCAGAGTCCTCTGAAAATTAGTGTTGACTGTTGGTTATTATAGTCTATATCTGAGTGCCTGGGTAACTAGGTCATATCTAGCATGACTCAACTGTATTTACATACCAGTTGTAGCAATATTCTACAGCGCATGAGAGAAAAAGTTCAAAGTGCAAGAATATTCTAAGCCAACATCATCACATTTACTCTAATTTCATTGGCTAGGCCAATTCATTTTCTGAGTCTGTGGGCAATTTGACTATAGTCAGCAGGCTTTCTAAGTCTATAGATATATGGAGGCATAGACATCTTCAGGCCAATACTTCAGCATTCTATGAAGTCTATAACGTGGTCCTCAATTCCCCTGCCCACCTGTCTCCCTGATCCAAGATAATACCTTGACATCCATGAAATCATTGCCAATGAATACAGCTTTCATGAGATTTATTATACATACAAATATACACTTGATTTATTTCATTTTAATTTTATAGCAAAAGAGGTCATGTATTGTATACTTTTTGGAGACTATGTTTAAGAACATTATATTTCAAAAAACTATATTGTAGTGTATAACCATAAATTATTCATTTGTCTGTCATATTCCACTATTCAAGCATTACTTATCAATATTTATACATCCTGCGCAAAGTGTTGCTTGGTAATTCTGTTCTTGTGAAAACATGTATTTTCACAAACTAAGATGACTGTGATGTTACTAGGTAATATAATCATATGGAGCCAGTGTTGTGCATGCAGACTGTAATGGACTAAAACCTTGTTATACTGTACATATCTATGCTACATTTTATCTGTCCTTTCATCCGACGGTGGATGGGTTGTGTTCAGCATATTGATGACATAAGGAGCACTACCATGAACATCTTAATCCTAATTCAAGCCATACATATACAAATATTTCTCTCCTACATATAATTGGACATTAAATTGTGAACATTCAGTGTTATGTAATGATGCTAGATTTTTATCAAAGCTGCTAGTCCACTGTCCCAACAAAGCATTGTTCACAGCCTCTTTAGAACTCAGCCTAACACTGAAAACCTTAACTTTTGCAATTAGATGATCTAGTGTTGTATCTCATTTTGGCTTACATTTGATTGATTTCATGGCATCAGAACAGCAGGGGCTAGGCTTGCTACTGCTAGATCCTGATCAGCAGCCTTGCTCCTACACAGTATCTACCTGTTTCCCTGACAACTCCTGGAATTGAAGGGCCCTTGAACACTGATTCCAAGATAATACTCCACCTACTTTTCTTTTCCAACTTCCCTTCTGAGATAGTGAATGTAGAGAAAAGAACATAGCATTTGCAATTGCACAGATTTGAAGTGAGTTGTAACTGCACATGCTCAATGAGCTGAACAACCTTAGGTGCATTTCTGTATCCTATGTCCTATATCATTTCTATATCCTAGCTCTCTCACCTGAAAAGTAAATGTAATAACTCCATATTTTTATTGAAAGACTTACATGTGCTTAAAACAAACCCAAGGGGACAGGCAACATGGATTGTGCTCATAATCAGAGGCCCTGCCAATGCCTCTGAGATCCCTCTGCTGGGGTTCCAAGAGAAAGGATCAGACTTTTACAGAATTAAGACCAAGTGGACTAACCTTGACCAGACTTAATTACCTTTTTCTGTATTCAGTCATGTCAAGTGAATGGGGTGATTTCACTGTAGTTCATGAAGCTGTAGTCAACTCTGATAAATTCAGACTATCAAGTTTTTACACAAAATTTCAATGGTCGCAATGTAGGGCACTCTTGGTAATTCCACCTGTACATGAACTAGACAGATCTCTGCCAGGCACACTTACAATTAACATTAACAGCAATAAAAGTAAGATAAGTAAAGGCTCTGCCTGCTACATAACCACCATGGAGGAAGAGTGCTTTATGGGCATATACTAAGGAACCAGCCAGCCTGAGAATCAGGAAACTTATCTTATAAACCTGGCTCATCCAAGAACTCCTTGGGTGACTGAAAATCCCTTGATTTCTTTGGTTTGAAGTTTCCTGAGAGGTATGTGTAGAATCCTTGCTGGGCTGAAGTAGATTAGATCTGAGAAATGGCCATGGTGAACTAAGGCATCCCTGGTACCCATGGTGAACTCAACCTTTCACTATACCTTTGAGGATCACTGCATAAAGTGTTCACTGACTCGCCTATGCTAGAACACCCCTCTTCTGAAGCTCAGGGCCCTCTCTTGAAAACCTTGCCAAAGGCTTCAGGACCATGAAAGAATCAGGGTTGTATAAAAGGTTTGCAAAGATGGCTCCTATTTTTTTCAAGAGCCCACACTTACATTGCAAATGACACTGAGACTGAATTCCCTGATATTATAAAGAACGCCAGTGACTTTGCTACATTCTGTATTTCTGTTTCTGTGGCCATTATGAATGAATGGCTCTTCTCTGGGATAATCTTGCCATCTGAAGTCAATGGAGACATTACTGCTACAGCATCACTGATTCATGTGTAGGGTACTTGAAAAAAAAAAGATGACTGAAAGACTACATTTGAACTCCCCTTCAAGGTAAGTGTATAGATGTAAAGGTCTACTCTAGTAATCACCTAGATAATTTTCATGGTTTCAGTTTCTTACTTAGAACACATGGATAATAACTGTAATTCCACCTCCTTTGTACAACCATTTGAGATTCCAAGAAGATCATGAACATGATGTGTATTGCTGGTTGCTGGTACCATCTGTGATGGGCCCTGACATGTAGCTCCAGAGGGTGCTCACCAATCTTTAGCTGACAGGACACTGTCATAATGATCATCTGAGTACTTTATGTTTACACAGCACTTATTCAGAGGAGCTAAAGTCTATGTGGCTTCTCTTCCTTACCACCCCTGGGGACATTCTGGTCATGTTACAGCTCAGAGCCCCAGCATAGTTTGAAGGATAATCAGATCCTATTCTCTTCCATTTGGTTTCAGCCCATTTCCCTTTGCTACATTTCCTGGGATCAAACTTCTGTCTCTTGCATTGGACAGAATGCCAGTCAACTGCCTTGCATAGGCCATTGCTGTTGCTTATCTACATAGGGAAGAGAGAGATTTTGATTGGTACCTTGATACTGGAGTCTGGAAAATTGTTATCACATAAGTTACTCCTATCTACTGTGTTGCACCTGATCTTCACTGTCCTGCCCTTGTAGTAGGAAAGGAGAGGCTATGTGCCAGATGAGATATACAGAACACATCTGTTCCTTTGCAACCATGTTCCAGTGTATACAGGATTTCAATCTGTCTCTTCCTCATTAGTTCCATGACCTGCTGCAAACCACTAAACTTTGATTACGTTTAAACAAACATGATGATATGCTCCTTTCAGGGTCTATAGCTGGAATTAAGTAACTTAGGTTTGTCACTTGTTTTTCCTGTCTATTTTTTTGTATGGTTCTTTAAAAATAAAGTCTTTTTTGAGAGCTCGGGATTAGTTGTGGTTATTACTGAATTATCATTTAATCTAAATGATCTCATTCCCAACCTGAGTCTCAATTGTGTTAATAACTTTTTTTTCAAATATTAGCAATCCTGCATATGCTTTCTTTGTGGGAATTTGATATCTCTGAACCCTACCCTTCACTTTTCCTGTAAAGTACCCCAGAGCTTTGGTGTGCATCATAACCAAGAAACAAAACAGGATGCAGTCCTCTCATGCCATGGATTTTAGATATCAAACATTAGGGTTTGTTACCTTTGGCAGCATCCCTGTCTTCCCTTCTCCCATTTGTAAGGTGGGTTCTGTAGTGGAGGGGCTTTAAGAAGTATGAGTTTTGAGGTCTGTGTGTCTAGTTAGTTTCTAATGGGAGGTTTTCGTGAGTTAAGGAGGAGAAAGAAAAAAAAAATGAGTGTCCCTGCCTTCAGCTCCTGCCTCAGTTAATATCTCTACTTCCCACCTGTTTTCCTGCTGTTCCTGACCTCTGTGGCATCCCTCAGAGTCTCACTAGCTCTTCAGCTTACCACCATGTACAAATACTCTCTTAAATTCCCACTGTCTTTAAGACTGGAAGGGGTTTCATCTTTCCCAGTAGAACTCTGATTGGTATAAATTTCTGGAATCCTGCTAGTTTTATATTAGTATCAAGGTTATATTTTCTATTTCCCACACATCTATGCTTATCTGTTGCTTACACAAACTGGACACTGAGTCAGTATGAGTCATGTAGATGTTTAATCTCCTTATTATATAACTAAGGGAAGCCAGCAGCAAAGAGACACACCACTTCCTCTTTGCAGCCCAGGCCTTGTTTAATTACACACCCCTTCACATAGCCACAATGCCTTTCCATGCTTCTCCTGTGGCACCTGTTTATAATTGTGTGTATAAATATGTGCTTGTGGCAGTGTCTAATCATCCAGTAAGATGATCAGAGCCATAGACATGTTCCATGTAAACATCAGAGTGTCTGCTTCAGGGGAGTCATTTGGTATATGATTAATAAACAAAAGAAGGGATATGTAGATGATGCCTGAGTGATTTACCTATTATTTAATGATTCAGGATTGAAGGTATGGATGGATGAATAGACAGAAGGAAAGACAGGAAGTGAAAGGGGAAGTCATAAGATGACAAGGTATCTAGAGGAATTACACCTTGGTCTCAGTATGAGATTGCTTCTACTCCTGCTTTAGAGTCCAACCCAGAAACATATACTACAGGCTTGCTTAAAGGAACAAAAGAGAGAGCTACTAACTCACTTTTAAAAGTCACAAGACTTTGCCAAAAGTATGAGTACCACTCAAGATAAGCGCCCCACAAATGACCACTCTACTGACTCTGTCCCACTCAGATTTCTGGAGAAAGTAATTTAGGGGCTGACAACTAGGAATCAGATACGGAAAGTCATACATCCATCACTACGGTGATAAGGATGATCCATGAAACACACACTTTATAAAGAGACTTTAAGAAAAGTTGCCCACCAGCAATGGAGGAGTGTTCCTCTTTCTCCACATCCTTGCCAGCATCTGCTGTCACCTGAGCTTTTGATCTTAGCCATTCTGGCTGGTGTGAGGTGGAGTCTCAGGGTTGTTTTGATTTGCATTTCCCTAATGACTAAGGATGTTGAACATTTCTTTAGGTGCTTCTCAGCAATTCAGTATTCCTCAATTGAGAATTCTTTGTTTACCTCTGTACCCCGTTTTTAATAGGGTTATTTGTTTCTCTGGAGTCTAACTTCCTGAGTTCTTTTTATATATTGGATATTAGCCCTCTATCAGATGTAGGATTGGTAATGATCTCTTCCCAATCTGTTGTTTGCCTTTCTGTCTTATTGACAGTGTCCTTTCAGTGCCTGATGAATACGGAAGTGGATGCTCACAACCATCCATTGGACAGAACACCCATCCATTGGACAGAGCACATGGTCCCCAATGAAGGAGCTAGAGAAAGGGCCCAAAGATCTGAAGGGTTTTGCAGCCCCATAGGAGGGACAGAAATATGAACTAACCAGTACCCCCAGAGCTCCCAGGAACTAAACCACCAACCAAAGAGTACACGTGGTAGGACTCACAGCTCTAGCTGCATCTATAGCAGAGGATGACCTAGTTGGTCATCAATAGGAGGAGAGGCCCTTGGTCCTATGAAGGCTCTATGCCCCAGTGTATGGGAATGCCAGGGCCATGAAGTGGGAGTGGGTGGGTTGGTGAGCTGGGTGGGGGGTGGAGGAGGTGGGGAGGGGGTTCTCAGAGGGGAAAACCAGGAAAGGGGATAACATTTGAAAGGTAAATAAAATATGCAATAAAAAAAAGAGCTAACGATCCAGAAATAAACCCACACAAAAATGCAGGCAGAACACTGTGTGTGTGTGTATGTGTGTGTGTATATAGTAAATATTTTAAAAGAGTTGAAAAAAAGTTGCCCAAGATTCCCCAATGACCTAATTTGATTTGTTCCTAGGGCTCAGCAGCATGATATGGTTCCTGTTCTTATCACATTTATCATAGTACATAGAGTATGGTGTAGTTGCAAAGCTGAGGGTGACGTGTGGCTGTCTGCCTGGATATGACTGGACCAGGTACTCTGGAAATGTCATTCCACCTGAAATTGAAAACAGGGCACCTTGTACACAAGAGATTTTTACCAGGTACCCAGTAAGCCTAAACAACAGAATTGTAAAGCCACATACTATCTTTTAAAGAGTTTAATCTTCAGTACATTTTAGGTCAATTGATTTGATTTTTACCACCTCCACCCCAGAAATGGTGTGAATACCAATCTGGTACTAGCTGGGCTCTACTGTAGAGTCATCAGAACTGCCTCAAGAAGGAGCCCATGCCAGTCCCCTCCCAAGTCAGGAGACCATCACCCAGCCCACTTCGGAGCTTCTTTATGTTTTCCCTTTTCAGGTGGTCCCTTCTTTCCCCTGCTTCTTTGCCTAAAGGTTCAAACCTCCTCTTTACAGTCTGGGAACATCAGTCACATGCATTGCTCCCTTGTCTGTTCATTCATTCACCCATCCATCCATTTGTTCCATCAACTCCTCCTAAGCTCAGGGTAGCATACTGTCAGGAGATCAAATATCTATACACATGAGCTCACCCCTGTTTCCCAAGACTTCACAAAGTTAAACCAAACAGAAAAGCTGGCACTATGTAGCAAAAAGGAGGGGAGCAGACAGGAAGTGTTTTTCATTCCATTTGGGGGAAGGCTTAAGGAATTCCCTGGTTCAAGGACGACAGGGCACTGATGCTGGAGTAGATGAAAGATGCAGCTGCCAGGCCCGGAGCTTGGATCCTAGGGATGCTGGCTTCATCCTGGGTGGCCAAAGGAGATGATCTCCATATGGAAACTTCCAAATACAACTCAGTACCCAAACAAGAAAGCTAAGTTCCTAGGGTCAGCAGCCACCTTCTTCCCTTATCTCCTTTTGGTTTTTGTCTGCAAGTCTTGTTTCCTGGCAGACCATAGGTTACATGCTAGAGAGCAGGCCACTAATGCAAGGTTCCTAGCCTAATCCCTCAGGGGTGTAGCCTCTGCAGAAAGCTCAGGTAACACAAACATCTTACTGAGAGATAGTAAATCCAGGAATCTACCCCATAATCAGCATCCAAACGCTGACACCATTGCATACACTAGCAAGATTTTATCGAAAGGACCCAGATGTAGCTGTCTCTTGTGAGACTATGCCGGGGCCTAGCAAACACAGAAGTGGATGCTCACAGTCAGCTAATGGATGGATCACAGGGCTCCCAATGGAGGAGCTAGAGAAAGTACCCAAGGAGCTAAAGGGATCTGCAACCCTATAGGTGGAACAACATTATGAACTAACCAGTACCCCGGAGCTCTTGACTCTAGCTGCATATGTATCAAAAGATGGCCTAGTCGGCCATCACTGGAAAGAGAGGCCCATTGGACACGCAAACTTTATATGCCCCAGTACAGGGGAACGCCAGGGCCAAAAAGGGGGAGTGGGTGGGTAGGGGAGTGGGGGTGGGTGGCTACGGGGGACTTTTGGTATAGCATTGGAAATGTAAATGAGTTAAATACCTAATAAAAAATGGAAAAGAAAAAAAAATACACTCCAGCCACCAGCAGCCTCTACCTAAGGTGTTGCAGGCCTTCTCACTTCTGTTTTCACCAAGGGATTTTCGGATTTTTGGTAAAATGACTTTGTACAAATCCTTCATGCATGTAGGGGGCCTTCGAGCAGGGGGTGGGGTGGGAGGGGGAGTCCAACTATCCTAAATTATGGAGTTGTGTCCTGCCTTAGATTCTTAGAGTAACACCCTTTCTGTCTGATGATGAAGTGGGATGACAGAGGAATACAGCCCAGACTAGAATGCAGTCCCAGAGACCTCAATCACCCCCTGTGACATTCTTGGACCTAAATGCACCTTGGGTTTGGTAGCTGTCTGAAATGTACAGAGTTAGAAGCTATTTGGGAATATATAATGCTAACACTCAGTTCTTAAGCACTATTTGCAGAAAAAGCTCCAAGCCCACGCTGTCAGACATGGAGAGAGGTCCACTAATGCTGTCTACTGGTAATGCTGTCTACTGCCCCTTATTTCCATTTTGTCCCTTGTACCAGTGAAGCTTGTAATTTTTCTTTCCTACTACACTAGATGACTATGGTTCAAAATCAAAACATAAAAGAAAGAAAGGAAAAAAAAACTAAGTAAACTAGATTAGAGAACTGTGGCAGACTTTCTTCATCTCCATGAAAAATGATCACAGGAAACAAGATACATAATCAGGAGGAAGATGAATGCCATGTAAAATTGCCCTCTCCAAATAAAAGGCAAACCACACCGCATTCTTCCCATCACCACGTCACGGAAACATGCACATCCTGGCTTTGAGCCTGGAGTGTGTGAGGAACCCCTGCAGACACAGAGATTTGGGGAGCTGTAGGGTGCAGAAACCCACAGTGCCAGAAAAGCAGAGAGATGATGGTATTTTAAATGTTTTGACTGCACAGAAGAAAGGATCCAAAGTCAAAGCATCCTCAGAATACTTGATGGGCTGTAAGCAGCTATGTGAGCTGTATGCTCCCCAGCCATCAGCCCCGAGCACAAGTTAGAAGGGAAGAGATGGGTGTGGCAAGGATATGGACCACCTACTTTGTGTAGGGACTTTTCTGAACCTGCGATGCTGTTTGCAACCCTGTGAGGTTGGTGTTCTGAAACGCATGTCTGGTCAGAAAGACAGTGAATGTTTTAATCACTTCCTCCCATTCCTTCATAACAGAGTAGGTTGTCAAGGAAAACTGAACAGTCCACACCCCTTATTCCAAAGCAGTATATCAGAATATAAATGATTGAAGATTACATTATGACAAAATGATTCTCAATTTACTTTGTGTAGTAAAGTTAAATTATTCCATACATCTGTGTTCCTACTAGTATCATTCTTAATTGGCAAAGGACAGAACAATGTGGTTGTCCATGGAAATGGAAGAATCAATAAACGAAATGTGGGGTACGACCCACATTACATTACCACAAGTGAAAACAGTTCATCACCCATGGCTGCACACTCTATGTCCTGACTGTGAGATGTATAGAATAGGCAAATTGATAAGGAATTAGAAGGGCAGTGGCCAGAGGCCATGGAAAGGCAATGGCATGGGGTTGTGGTGACTGGATACACAGTATTATGGGTATGCTTAGCACCACTGAACCCCACACTCAGTGATGATTGCAAGAGTGATATGTACACTATTGTATGTATGTATGTATATTATTATTATTATTATTATTATTATTATGCATATTTTATCACAACTGAAATTTAAATCCTTCAAAACTGATTTTTTGGTCTCAATATTACTTATGATGTTTTATGACCTTAGAAGTATAAAATGGAAAGAAACAAAGCTAATAATAGTCACAGTCTCTGGAGGCCATATTCTTCCATTCTCAGGAGGTCCTTGCTTGGTCCCCTTGCTGCCATCACTCTCAGAGTGGGGTGCTGCTCTTCCTAGTTTAGGAAAGCCAGTTCTTCACATGGATAGTGTGAGGACCAGCACAAGGCCTGTCTTATAGCTGTGACTCTTAGCCCTTCTTCAAGGTGGATAAATGCTCTTTGCAAAACAGGGTCACTTTGACAGGCACTTGTTGGTTTGGGCAAGAAATGCTCCTAGGATTCTGCACTGCCCAAGGTCTAAAAGTAAAACAAACATTACCTCTGTGTGGTACTTCTTTCCTTCTTCCTAGATACAGGAGCCTGGCAGCCGCACTGCAATCATTCTTAGTTTGAATAATTCTGCATTTGAATATAAATGCCCAACTTGTGTTGCATAAATTAAGTAATATCTCATGAGGCACTGTTTCCATCCATTTTCTTCCTTCTCTCCCTTGTGTCTCCCTTTCTCTTCTCTTCTCTCCTCTTTGCTTTCTCTATCCCTTTCTCTCTGTACCTCCTTTGTTTTCAAGACTTTTTCAGGCTACAGATGCAGATATGAAAGTCCTTGCTTGCCAGGACCCCAAAGTTCAGCCTGGGAAAGTTGAAACAAACTGTCGGTGATAACAGGGCAGGTGCAGAGGGGATGTGTGATGGTTTGTGAGGGAAGCCTGGGCGTGGGAGGTGCAGGCAGATCTGGAAAGATTTCGGGGACAGTGGGAAGGCTGAGATGCAAGAACATGGGAGGTGCTGGCCACTGTGATAATCATGGGAGTATAAAGACCTTTGGCTTCAGCATGCACAAAAGTGTGGTGCTGACCACTAGGAGAGACAGACAGCCTAAGGGGAGACAAGATGGTACATGTATTCCTACACAGGGTAGGAAGGAATGCTTTTGCAGGTTGTTCTTCCTGGGTGGGAACGTCTCCAAGCTACCTTCATTTTATCTATCTATCTATCTATCTATCTATCTATCTATCTATCTATCTATCTATCTATCTATCATCTATCATATATAAGCCTTATAAATGTACATCAACCAACCTATTATTGTGAATTCCTATGTGTATGTATAATGTATAAATGTATAATGTATATGTAATGTATACAAATACAGATGTAGAGAACTGTGTGTGTGTATGCCTATGCGCATGCATGTATTGATATACAGAGCTGTATGTGAATGCCTATGTATATACATGCATAGAGGTATGCAGGAAAGGGAGCCTGGAGGTCATGTTTTCAGGCAGGATTTGAAGCCACACTTTATTTGTAACTAACCGACCCTGTTAGCTGCCAGGAGTCAGTTCTGTGGGACCCAGAGCAGTTGAATTAATGAGTCCAAAGTGTGGGCATTTTAGTTTTAACTCTAAGACACTGGTGATTAAAAACAACAAACAAACAGACAGACAAAACAAAACAAAAAAACCAGCTCTCATCTTAAAGGGAAAAAAGAAATTGTTCTGGGGCCATTTTGAATGACAATAGTCCAGGAACACATATTTAGTTTACTCCATATTCCATGTTTCAAGATAGAAGTGGTTTACAGTGGAAGCTTTATGGGTTTACAGAACAAAGAAAGCCATAAATCAATGTGAGTTTCAAATACATTGGTAGGTATATTAAAGAGGCGGTTGCATCAAAGTGGGAAAAACTTTTCCGTAGGCCTAGGATGCTACTTATGACTTTCTTAGCCTTGGGGTTGGTAGGGAATAGTTGTTCGCTAAGCTAACAGTTCCAAAATGTTTTAACTTATCAGGCATAGGAGGGTAATTCTGACATGGGGGTGGGTAAGGAATAGTGGTTCTGGAGTTGAAGCTAGCCCAAGATAAGGTAACTAGCTTCAGATCTGCAACATTGCAACCTCACCATAGTGCTGAGGTTTTTTCCAACCAATCACCCTCTGCTGGCAGACGCAGCTTCTTTTCAAAAGTTTCGGTTTAGACTACTAAGTAGAAAATAGCGGATGTTTTTTTCCTAAGTCACTACTTACCTAGTCTCATCCTTAGTCTGTTCAAAATGTAAATCTTGTTCCCTCCACTTTTCTCTGTAGGCTTACAACTAGCATCTTTTGACAAAGACCGGAAGTCCCAGACAGAGGGAACTGAACTCAGAAGACAACCCCTCTTACACACACCCTCCCCCAAGCCCCTTTGTGCTGTGCTTCTGCAATACTTGCCTGTGTTCTGAAAACCTGCAAGTCCATCCCACTACAGGGAGTCCATCACACTACAGGGAGTCCATCCCACTACAGGGAGTCCATCCCACTACAGGGGGCACCTGCATCCCTTCTGCATATCCCTCACTCCTCTCTTGCTGCCTATCCTGGTGGGACATGATCAAGGAAGGGAAGCCACTCTGAGGTTCTATGTGACTCTTCTCAGGGTTTCCATGGTACCAGGTTTTGTCTGCTATGTCTGTCTCCACATCATCATGAGGACCTTTGCAAAAAGAGCCCTTGTGTCTGGTTTATCCCATGGCAACCCTCTCTCCTGCTAGAGTTCCTATCACAGACACAGTCGACTTTGTGTACTTGATTGTTGCCCAAATTATGCTCATTGAGACAGATTTTCCAGGAGAACAAAAGTGAAGACAGCATCTTGGGAGACAGTAATGGTGAGAGGGGTTGTCTTAAGTTTGGTTCTGCAGATAGGGAAACTTGATTTGTTGGCTAATATTCATGGAGTCCTGGTTCAGGATACTGATTTATAGGGAGCTGAAAAACAGCAACATGTCAACATTTTCATCCTTGATAGAACGACTATGATACTACTACTACTACTAATAATAATAATAAACAATGCCCCCATTAACAACTTTACATTTTAAATGATTAGAATAGGAGGAATTATAACTGCAAATATAACAGCAATACAAGTAGAGAGTCCCAGTCCCTAAATACTTGCTACATCTAAAGTTTCTGCTAAACCTTTCATTTCATTAGTTTGATAACCCTTACCACAGCTCTCCCAGGTAGGCAGGGTTATATTGGTTTGATGGAGGAAGAGATTGAAGTTCAGAAAAGTGAAGCAAATTGTCCAACATCACACAGCAAAGAAACGGTGAAGCAAATTAAACAGATCTGATGAAAGACTCTGACTGGAATGTATCTGCAATATGTTACTGACTGCACGGCTCAGTAAGATCCCTCTCAGCTTCATGTCTCTCTTCTTTCTATAATAGAATTACAAAGGTTTTCTCTCACTGAGTTTTGTGACAATTAATAAACGTTATGGACAGTGGAGTGTTTCCTGGCCATAAAGCTCTTCGGGAAAGACGCCAGAATTCTCAATGTCACTCAATGAATGAGAGGTTTTGGAGACCCTGCACATTGTAGAGTGAAGAATACTCCCGGGTTTGTGTGCCTTTCTTTTGTTAGTTCCTATGAATAGTTAGGAGGGAAGTGGCATATTCATAAAATAAGGTCATCCCTTTCCCTTCCCAATCATGGGAAGTCAGATTTTCCTTTTGGGCATTTCCAAGACCAGCAGGAAAAGCCCACCAAAGGGGATAGTGGAGGAAGTATGTCAAGACAATAAGGCATTATCTCATTATGTGCCTGTCACCACACTTGAACTCTACAGGGCTGATTCTTTCATTTATATTATAAAATCTGTGCAGTGATCTTCTCTTGGTTTGCTCTTTGTGATTAGCTGCCCATGGTCAAAATCAAATTGCTTCCAAAATATTAAATAAATAAATTCAGAAATACCCAATTCATAAGGTTTAAATGACTCCACTCCCCACTCCATATTGTCCAGGACTTGCGTTGTGCCTCTGTCTATCATATGTATATGGTTTGCACTATCCAGCTGCTCATCTGCTAATAACATAGCAACCTGCATAGTTATCAGATGGGCTGTCATGGTACCATAGTGCTGGTGTTCAAATAATCTTGATTTTTTTTTCTCCCTAACAATGGCCCCAGTGTGCAAGGGTGGTCATGTTGGTACTATGGATATAAGAAAGAAAGAAAAGGAAAAAAAAGGTAACATACTTCCTCTCAGTGACAATGTGAAAATTCTTGACTTGAGAAAAAGAAAAAAAATGCTGAGCTTGCTCAAGTGTATGGTCAGAGTGAATCTTCTCTCCCTGAAACTGTGAAGAAAAAAAAAAAAGACATTTGGGTTATTTTTGCTACCATGCCTCCTGTCCCTGCAAAACTCACAACCATGGTGCTGTAATGAGCTGGGCTAAATAAGAAGAAAATCACATTCAATTCGAGCGTGTACACATATGAATAAAACAGTGTGCAAAACTTAGCACTGTGAGTCCCAGGCAGTCTCCTGGGGGTCTTGGGGAGTAACCCTCACAGATTAGGGGGAAATACTGTATTATCGTCTCTAGTTTGCCACACCAAGCCTACTGCTATCCTCATTTTGCAGTTGAGGCAACTCCAGTGTAGAGGGTGAGTAACTCCCTGGAGGTCCCCACCAGGAGGAAATGATAGAAGAAACTTCCATTCAGACCCTGCCTTCCCGCCCTGACTCTTAATTACTACACAGTACTGCCTCTCTCATCAGCAGGACAATTAAGCTGTTACGATTTTCCACAGTGTCCTGGAAAAGAGAGCTGTTTACCCTTTTTAATGCAATTCACCTGACACACTTAGAAAACACATCGGATGAGCCAATTTACTCTGACAAAAGGAGAAGAGTAATTAGTTAATGACAATTGATTTGGGCCTCCTTCATCATCCCCAGGGGGCTGACACTTCAGAGTGCTCCTCAACCTGCTCCACTGCCCTGCATTCACAGCTAGCCATCACCCCTCCACCCCCCAACACCAAGTGAATGAATCGAAACCTTGGGTAAGGGGAATGTCCCCTCTTCTTTTACATTTGAACTCAGCATCAATTTCATCCAGTTAGGGGTGGAAACAGAAAACCGAAAAGAAAAGAGAGAGAGGGACTCACCAGGATGTTGAATGGGCAAAAGAAGAAAGAATAGAAAGAAAGAAGGAAAGAAAAAGAAATCTCTCAAAAGGCACTTTTATTTCATTGTCTTCAGGCTGAGCTTTGTGTGCAGTCAGGGCTGTGATTAGCCAGCTGTTTAGTTAGCTGCAGTATCGATCTGCCTGTCACACATTCTTTGTCTGTCCGGAACAAGGGAAGGTGCTGACCCTTCCGTAGAAGCCTTGTGATGGGTCTGAAATCTGATAATCGCTTGCTCCAGGAAGGTTTCATTTTGTTCTTTCATGTATACTCGACAACTAGTGCGCCTTTGAGGTCTCTCCGACATGCCAACTTTTACCACCTCCACCCCCAACAGCTTCCATGCGGAATAAAACAGGCGCCCGTTTCTCTTTGCTGGAGCTTAGACTTTATCATGGTTCCGATTTTTTTTAAAGTATTTATTATGATGTGTGGGTTTTGAAATAAAGGAAAAACAAGCATAGAGACTTTGAATGCAGAGGCTAGCCATTTGTTCCGAACTGGAGGGATAAGATTTTAGATGAAGTGAAGTGTGATTATGTGGTAGCTATCAAATTCCCTGGCTTTGAAACCAAAAGCTGCACGCTGGGTCTGGTTTTAAGCACAAAGCCTAAACAGAGAGAAAGGAGAACATTCTTCCCTCTATCGCTTTGTGTTCTTGACACAATAGAATAGAGATGAGTGAGCCTGGATTTGTTGAACAGTGGGAATTATAGTCCAACAGTGTGGGCTTTAGTAAAACCCACAAATATGCAGTTTTATCCTGTGCTTTCATTCTGACCGGTAAGCTTCCTGATATTTTAATAAAACTTACCGCAGGCTGCTGATTGAATTATATTTATCAAAGGATCGGTGAGGCAGTTTAGAAGGAAAATATGCAACTTATCCTGAGACCCTGCCTTGGAGCTACTCAGAGGAATGTTGACCTTGGTTGAGGTTTGTAATCCAGTCACTAGTGAGCCTTCAGTTTCCCCTTCTGAGGGAAGTGAAAAAACGGAGGTGAGAGTGACTGAAAGAGTTGCAGGGGCACAAAATAAGACAGGGACACCTTTCTTGCCTGAAAAAAAAAAGGAAAGAGAGAGAGAGAAAGAGAGAGAGAGAGAGAGAGAGAGAGAGAGAGAGAGAGAGAGAGAGAGAGAGAGAATACATGCTCCAAAAATCTGTTATGTGAGTCTTTTATGTCTTATTCTCTTGAAGAAAAGAACTTAGTTAAGAGATAAAGACGGTTCAAGTAGAAGTTTATTTAACAAAGTAGAGAAAATACTTTAAAGAAAGGTCTCTAAAAGAGAGATCAGGCTCCCCGAGGCGAGAGCAGCCCAGTGGGTTCTGCGCTGAGGTTTTTGGAGACAATTTTTATATGAGGCAGGAGGCATATTTATAGGATAAGATAACCTGTTTTCCTCAAAAATTCCCGAAAGTTTGGACGTACAGCATTCCTTCCCATGATTTTCCAGAAAAGCCCACAAAGGCGGGGGGCGGGGGGGAGTGTTACCACCACGATCATCACCAGTATGCATGTAGGAAAAAAAAAATGGCCTTAGTTTCTGATATAGTGGGAACAACCCGCCTGTAGCCGCAAGGGCGTTTATACACAAAGACTGCTAACAGATGCAGACATGGAAATGCAGCTGTGGCTCTCCTCAGTTGCCAGGTGTCTAGCTCCTTGCCCACTTAGTATCAGACCCAGAGCAGCTCAGCAGGTTCAGAACACCTGACTGCAGTGTCCTAACTAAGAGAGGGTATGAAGGGACACGTATACCACTCCCTAAAATCAACTGTCCCTGCTGACATTATTTCTTTCATCCCAAGTTGAATTGAAATGGAGGTGGTGATGAAGGGCATTTGTGACTCTTCCATTCCAGGCCCTACCTCCCTGCATCATGCACCACAAGCTGGTCTAATCAATATAGGACAGAAAGCCAGTTAGATTAGCTTAAAAACCCATGCCCCAAACTACAGTGCCTCATCAAACAGAACACTATGACACAGTCCCTTTAGGAGGACTGTGACTATGGTGGTGACAGCTCCAAAGCACTGCCAGGATGGTGACTTATTCTCTTTGAACCTTCCTTAATTTGGGCTCCATCCAACTTTGCAGAAGCTGCTAGGATAGGAAATCCATGGAGATCTGTTCTTCTCTCCCTTTGACATCTTCTCACATTTCTGAAGTAGGCAGACCGATAGTATTATATATTACAGTCTCACAAAGAAACCTTGGGCCCAGCCTTTGTGAGCCCCTGTCTGACTCAGAAATCCCCTGTATTGCTTATCATTTCCTTCAGGGTAAATCTCAGCTTCCTTAAAATGAACTCCTGTTTGTTTTTGTTTTGTTTTGTTTTTTTCTACTATTAATTTCTCCTCCATTAAAGCCTATGACTTCTTTCTTTCTTTCTTTTTCTTTTTCTTTTTCTTTTTCTTTTTCTTTTCTTTTCTTTCTTTCTTTCTTTTTTTTTTTTTTTTTTACAGAGTTTCTCTGTATAGCCCTGGCTGTCCTGGAACCTGAACTTTGTAGACCAGGCTGGTCTCGTACTCAGAAATCTGCATGCCTCTGCCTCCCGAGTGCTGGGATTAAAGGTGTGTGCCACCATGCCTGGCTATGACTTCTTTCTTTACAGCATAGCTTCCTGAAGAAGGCAAGCAAAAGGTGGCTCCTAAATGAGGCTACTCTTCTTCCTCCACATTATACAACACTTGGACCTCTTGGACAAATACATGTATGAGTCTATTTAAGAGCCTTAAATAATATGTGCTATAAACCATTCCACAGATATCAATTCATTTAATCCTCAAGATTATACTATGAGATAGTTTCTGTGGACCTGGTATAGAATAGAGAGACTTAGCATCTAGTCCAAGGCCATTCATCTAATAAGATATTGAGTTAAGATCATGAGCTCATTCAATCTGCTTTAAATCAATCCTGCTCTAGTTGTTGATTTCCTAAATGTTATTAAATCTTTTCAAGTTGTCCTATGTGTTAGGAGTGCCTAATTTCAGCTTTATTCTTTTTCTTCTAACAATTTAATGTTCAGTCTTCAGACAGAAAGCTTTCCTCTGATATAGCTAATATAAAGGTGATATTTTGTCACTATTCAAATGGAGTATGACTTCACTATAGCTTTGTTAACCTAAGAGGCTGGAATATAAAAACCTGACATACATATAAGAGGAATGCATGTATACACACTCATTACATTCTACAATGGAAAGAAATACCCAAGTTAGAAAGTCTTGAAAACCTCTAATTTTTTTCTTTTTTTTTTTTTTAGTACAAAGAGTAAAAACGCTTTAGTATAACACACACAAATCAAGGTTGTATTCTGATGGACACTAACTATGCATAGAATCCTGACACAGTTGTACAAACCTGAATAGCAACAGTTACTAAAGCCATACAATTCAAACTCTAAGAATTATCCAAAAGTTAATTTGAGAGGTGGCATGGGGTTACTTTCTCTTTCTTAACGTTGTTTGTATCATGTCATAACTCACAGTACAGACCAACTTGACAAACTTTCACACATTGCATAGATATGGAACCATATAGAATATATGGAAAGACATAGAACATTGTGGGCATTCCAATGGCTCTCTTCTGTTCCCCAGAAGCCAGAAACATTCTTTTGACTTCTGTCAGCAGAGGTCAGGTTTTGATGCCAATGTCATGTTTATGACATCAGGTGAAGCAAATATCACTAAGTCATAGGTAGATGCTTCCTAAATAGCACTAGAGAGCTTGGGAAACATCTGGAAAAAAAGGAAAATAGAGAAGATGCTTGAGTCATCATGGGTGATTTTGACCAAATGGGAAGAAATTAGTAATACTGGATCCATGACAGAAAAATAAAAGTCTTACCTTGCTATAACTCCATACAGAAACAAAGCCAGCACTGGCTGGTAAAATATATTCTGACTCCTACAGAGGGAGAACATGGAGATTTCTCAGCAGTACTAAATAAAGCAGACAGACATATGCAAAGTTTGGAAAATATATAAGATGATTTATATAAGGTGGCACATGAAATTGGGCACTGGATTACCAGAATCTTCTAAGCCTCTCCACACACAATCTCAACATCAAATCAAATGAGCATTTTCATTATTCTTCTCTAATCCTCAGCCACTGCCCTCCTATGAGTCTACTAGAGGACCTTTCTAAGTGGTAGTACCTGCTTAGATCAGTCCTCCTCAACTTCAGTATGATTAATCTCAAAACAATACTTCCTAGTGTGTGTGAGCCTTCCATGAGCACATTTTCTGGAGGGAAATTCTAGGTAAACGTATGCATACCCTCCATCTAACTGGTCATTTAGGTTAAATCTAAGCACTCTAGTTCTGTTTAGACTCACCTTGCACTTGACTTTCCTGCACTCCAGCGTTTCCCTCCCTTTCCTGTAGGTAATTTTCTTATTTTCTAACAAAATCCCACTGCTCTATCAAGTCCATGACAACTGTCACTCTGAAAAGTCACTTTACTAAAAAAAAAATCCACAATCTCCACATTCAACATATCAAGATCCTACCTATGGCTTGAAGCTGTTGTCTCACTGTGCTATATTAGCTGGCTGTACACTGGTCATTGCTTATGCTAGCTCCACTGCAAGGCATATGGCCACTACAGGGACCAGGAAGAAAATGGGAACAGTCTGCACTGGCTTAAAAGAACTGAGGTTGCTTTGTAGGCTGACTTCTTGGTGGAAGCCACCTGACCAAGTCGCAGGTTCCATTGGTGGGTGGCAAGGACCATAAGTTTGGTCTTAATGAGTTTCTGCATCATTCTCTGAATGATTTTCATTGGAGGGAAGACATAGCAGCTAGAATCTCTAAGTCAAGGTGTGGGGCTGTCAGAATAGTCACCTATACCCATCTTCTTCCTGCCCCTCATAGGTTACTGTCATGTATTAGCTTCTATTTTTATATTTCTTATGTATGGATTTTCATATGGCACAATTAGCCTTAAACTACAGACTTTTTAGGTCATCACAAGCCCTTAGAAACAGAGAGATTTCTCTGGTGCCACTAAAGGTTTGCCAGAGAAACTGAAGTAATAAAAAAAAATGTGATAAGAATTAAGGCAAACTTTATCTGCCTCAGTACAGGGGAACACCAGGGCCAAGAAGTGGGAGTGGGTGGGTGGGGGAGTGGGTGGGGAAGCATGTAGGGGACTTTTGGGATAGCATTGGAAATGTAAATGAAATAAATACCTAATAAAAATTTTTTTAAAAAGAATTAAGTTTCCCATTGCTGAGTTGAAAGAGCCCATTTGCAAAGAGCTGAGACTGGCTCTAGAATTAGAGAGCAGTCCCTGACTGATGGCTAGGATGGGACCCAAGTCCTGTGACTGTAAGGAAATCAGGCAGGCTAGCAGCCTGAGCAGATTTGGAAGAAATTATTTCCAGAGTGGAACCTCTAGATGGAAAAGAAACTGGAGGACACCTTGACTTTAGCTTCAGACACCCAGGGTAGAAAATCTAGATAAAAACGTGTCAGTTTTAACACCTGAAAAGTGACATAATAAATATGCTCTTTTAATTCCCTACATGTGTGGTAAATTGTTACTTTGCAATAGAAACTCAAGGCAAGATGGTACTTAGAACTCCCTGTAGTAGGACATTCGTGGGTTCCCAGAATCTTCCTAGATTGGTATGCTCTGGACTAACCTGTTCAACCCAGATCACATGGGCTACACACAGCCAAAGAATAGGTATGAATGTGGATCAGCCAAAAAAGTCATAAAGTATGATTTCATAAATTGTGAAAATAAAATGAATTGTGGTTTTTTTTATTGTTGTTGTTGTTCATTTGTGTGTAGGCTTTTTCTTATGATTTTTGAAACTAGATAGTGCGATGTTTGAGTGTGGGTTTTGTACATGGTGATGTCATTTCCCAAAGTCAAAATGTTGGACATCTCTTATAGAAAGAAGTATATAAAGAGGAAGAGGCATCGAGCCAATAGACATGAAACAGGAGGTTTTCCAAAACTTGACTCCATTTTGAGATGTCCAATACGAAAGCAGAATGATGCTTGAAGAAATAGGGTTAAGTGGGGATGGTTTTACTTGTTAGGCACAAATGCCAAGTCATTTGAGACATAGGCAAGGAAAATTAGGGTAGCCAGATCAATGGCAGAGGCCAACTGCTAGCAACATTGGGCCTTACCTCCTACTGTTCTGAGGCTATTCTAGACTGAGTCTGTCTTAGAAATCTCCTCAGCACTAGAGCAGGAGAACTGGGAAAGGCAGCCTAAGGACCCCTCTAAAGTGTCACTTGAAAATTCTTCTCTGCAGGACTATCTCATTGATCTTTGCTTCCTTAGCCCTAGTAGCAAAATCTAGAATAAGTGAGTTCACACTATTTGTCAAGTGGGAATTGTAAAAATCCCTTGAGGTATGGAATTGAAAGTGGCCAAGCGACCTATTTTGTCGCTTTCATAATTTATTGTGCTTTAATGGAAAGATCTGAGGTTTGTAGCCAGAAAGACACAAGTTCAGGTCTTGGTCAGCATTATTAACCTCCATGAACCTTATTCTCCTGAGTCTCTGCTTGCTAGTCTTGTAAGACAGCAGCACCGAACAGGAAAAATAGCTTGTGCCTGCAGAGCTGCTCCAGTCAACCCTGTGTGTGCTTTCAAATCATAGAGCTGCTGAGTTAATCTAGGAAATATTGCAGCGTTCGAAACAAATATGTGGTCTGGTTTGTGTCTTCCATCATCCTTGTGGCATGTATGTTCTTGTTCTTTTTGAGATGAGGATTAAGTCTTGATTAGTGTCAAATCGTTACACTTTGGTTCAACATGGTTTGAATTCAAGGTACTGCAGAATTTAACCACCTCTTCCTTCTCTAATTGCAGTGCTGGAAATGGTCCACACATATTGTTATTAGGCTTCATCTTTAGACTTTCTTTGTTTAAGCGAAATGAGTACTTCGAGGACATCTCAGAGACACAGCAAAAACATAACCCTACCATGAGCCTTACTACAACCAAGAACATAGTCTTCTTTCCTTTCCAGTTAAGCATGTGTACTTAATAAATTGTCTGGTTGACTTGATCTCCTTATCCATGATATAAGGTATAAGTAGAATATACCCCAGTGGGGACATGGAACCTGAAGAGGCCACTGACTATAGCCAGGCAGAAGCCCCAGAGGAGGGATAATGATACCAAACCATCCACAAAACTTTTGGCCCAAAATGTATCCTGTCTAAAAGAATGGCCCAAAAAGCTGATACCAAAGTAAAATCCAACCAATAACTGGCCCAACTTGAAAACCATACCATGGACAAGCAGCAATTCCTGCCATTATTAATGATACAATGTTATAATTACCATCAGGAACCTACCATGATTGTCCTCTGAAAGGCTCTACCCAGCAGCAGACTGAAACAGATGCAAATACCCATAGCCAAACATTTAATGAAGGTCAGGGACACTTATGAAAGAGATGGGTGGAGGATCAAAGTCTGAAGTAGATAGGAACCCCATGGGAAGACCAAGAATCAACAAATCTCAACCTCTAGGTGATCTCAGAGTCTGAGCTACCAACCCAAGGACATACAGAGGCTAGAACGAGGCCCCCCTGGCACATACACAGCAGTCAGGCAGTTCAGTCTTCATAGCTGCCTTGTCTACTCTCAGTGGGAGAGGATGTGCTTCATCTGGCAGAAACTTGATGTGCCAGGGTATGGGGATAGTCAGGGGGACCCCACTCTTAGAGGAGAAGGGAGAGGGAGTGGACTAGAGAATCTGTGAGAAAGATATTGGGGAAGCAGGGTTTGGGAAGTAAATTAAAAAAAAATTAATAACAGAAAAAAATCTTTGCAAAGTATTGGCTGGCTATCTAAGGTTTAGAAAATAAAAATACCCCATATTCACAACAAACCATAAAGTTAAGTACCCTCACACTAATTTTGTCAGGGAAGATATTGGTAGTAAAAGAAGACAGGAGATTTATATTTAAAAAAATTATCAGGAGGACTAAAGAGATGGCTCAGCAATTAAGAGTGCTTGTTGCTCTTCCATAGAATCCAAGATACTTCAAGTGACCCATCAAGCCACATAACTTCAGGTCAGGTATCAGATGCCTTTCTCTGACCTCTATATATGCCTATATGCAATACACTCACACAGAGAAGTACACATAAGCAGAAATAAAACTTAAAATGGAAAAAAAAGAAAAAGAGCTGAAACAGACCAAGCCCTGGAGATAGCTGGTTATCTTTCACAAAGGCAAAATCTAGGAAAGATGATCACATGATTATATAGCTTTAACTATTTCATTTCCTGTGCACATCCACCATGATGTTTTGGCTTATAAATGTTTTTTTTCCTATAGTATTTGCATTAAAGGAAAGATTAAGCATATTTTGTATATCTTTCAAAATAGTGATTTGAGATTTCTCTAACATCTATAGCCAAGCTACATAAGTGCCCTCATTCTCCTGTTTCCCACGATGGCTCTATCAGGAGTATTAGTGCATGGTACTAGGTTTAGGGAATTAGCATCAATACAGCATCAGTCTCTACACCTCCAGCACTGACCTTAAAATTTAGCATGCACGAAGCTTCCCTCTAGATAGAGTTGTGAAATGCAAACAGTAGCAGACAAAACTTCACAATGAGAAGACAGTGCAAAGAAATTATGTGTTTCTCCAGAGCCACAGAGCAATTAGGGAGCGGTAATCCTGACGTCCGTGGCTGCCAAATTTACTATACCTGTCACTTCACAAACATAGAAACATTTGTTCATTCGCCTACTCTTGTATTCAACCATAGAAGTACTATTTACGGTATCAGTAACTACAACAGCCATCGTTTGCGTGACAAACAGCATGGTAAGCCCTTTCCTTGCAGGATATCATTGAACTCAAGCAACCGCTCTCTGATATAGGTGGTGTGTTTTTCAAATTATAGATGAAGAAGTGAAGCCCAAGGAACATAAACATCTTGCCCAAAGTCACACCAACCGTGAGTGGTAGCTCCAGAAATGGAATCCAGATTTCTATTTGGTTTGGTTTTACTTCAGCGAAGCACATATAAAGTTACTCCTACATGTATTTCTCATTCTTTCAACAACAGTGGGGTCTACTAAGTATCATACACTACTAGTCAGAGCCTGAGAGACAAGAGTGGTAAATTCTTTCCTTTATGTCAGCCTCCAGATTAGCATGGATTCAAAAGAGACACGAGATAATACTGGATTTAACTGAGTTACATTGGATTAGACTAGAGGGGTTTTTATATTTGAATTTACTTGATTGACCTTGAGTACAGCTAAGTGCATTTCTCACACACATGACGGGATAAGAATAATAAAGGCATGTGGTTAGATAGAGTGCTCACTGACTAACAAGCTTCTTATGAAAGTGCAAGAATCTGAGGTTAGGCCCATATCCATTGAAAGGATATGAACATGGTTACATACACTGGTAACCCCAGCAATGGGAGTCAGGGACAGGAGGATTTCAGGAGCTTGTGTGGCCAAGGATTCTAGCCAAATGGCTGATCTAAGAGTTTAATGAGAGACTTGACCTCAAAGCAAAACTAGATGAAGAGGAACTGGAGACATGGCTTCACAATGAAGAGAATTTGCTGCTTTTTCAGGGGAATGAAGTTTAGTGCACAGTACTCACATTAGGGAACTCACATTAGCCTGTGATTCCACCACCAGAGATTCTACTGCTCTTTTCTGGCCTCCATGAACACCTGAATGTGTGTATATGCACATACATGCATACATAGATAGATAGATAGATAGATAGAGATAGATAGATTAATAGGTTGATAGAGATAGATCTTTAACAAACAAGGAGAAGAACAATGGATAAAGATACCAGATCCCAACCTCTGACCACATTTGCTCATTCATGCAGATGCCTAAACATGCACATACCACATACACACAAATAAATAAGATAGAATTGATAGAATAAAAAATAATAAATGTCTTTTGTTCTGAAAATGGTTCCCACAGGAAGTGAGTAAACAATTATTAATTTTCTATGACCCTTAAGCAAATCAAATGACACTTCTCTATGACAGCAAAGGCATTTGGGGTAGATTCAGGGTCATAGCACATGACCCTGGTCTTTAACCTGCTGAACATGGCATTCCTTTTTAGAGAAATCACCCAGTACTAAGGGTAATGCCCTACAAAGAGAAAAGACCTCACACAGAAAAGCCTCATTCCTTGTCTGCACTTTCAGCTTGCTGTTTATGTGCCCTTGTGCTGATTAATTACCAAGGCCCCAAGTACGCACTTCTGCAAACTGGGGCTAATGACATCTACGTTAGCGCACTTGGATGAGAATTAATGATTTTCGTGCAGATGTACAAGCTCTATTACTTGACACAAAGGAATCGCTCACTAAATATTACCTTCACTTTCATTTCAGTTCTGCCCCCAAACATAGGCCCCTGGCGATCCTGAAGAGTATCTACTTAGCATTTCATAAACTACAGTCTATAAAACAGGGGTACTAGGGACAAATATGCTAGGAAGCCCTGCATACCTTGCTCCCACTCTGAAGATTCACAGTGGATATTGGCATATAATGGTTGTAGGAAGCCCTGGTGTACAAAAAAAATCCGACAACAACAACAACAACAAAACCCAGCTATTTGCTATGAGCTTTGCATATTAACTTATCACTGCAGTTTTGCCCACTCATATGGGTATCTGCCAACTCACTTTATTGTATTTTTTATTTTGTTTATTTATGAATTCCTGCATTACTTCATTTGCTATTTAATCAGTGGGTGAATGTATGAAGCTATTTGAAAAAAGCAATGCCATGCCACATCTACAAATTTAATGTGTTCCAACAAGAGAGTCAAGATTCTAACGGTTCTTTTCCCCTCGGGAAAGCAAGGATGCTTTTGGGAGTGCTCCCTCGCTTCTATTACTGAGTTCTCTGATCTCCTTCAGAGCAGATGGCTCCTCTCTGTTACCTAATACACTAGTCATGGCAGATTCTCCGGAGCTGATTCTTCTTTACATTGCAAATTGATGACGATGATTAACTGTGTACTCTCTGAGCTCGTGGGTTGAACACGCATGCGCAAGCTTTTCTCTGACTTGGTCTTTGTTCGAGCAGTTCCTGCCACAAAGTGCACCCTTCCCCTGTACAACTGGAGGTTTGAAGTTTAGTTAATACATGCCCCAGTCTTTGCTTATGTTCTGCTTCCCCTGTGGCGCTTTTACCTGGCTTCTTCCCACTGGAGTTTCTTACTTCCCCGTGGTGTGCCCATCCAGCATTTCTGATATCACATAGAAAGTAGTTGAGTGGATTTTCTGACTACACACATTTTAGCAATGTTACCTGTCAGGTTGGTAGATGACTCTGTTTAAATCCCAACTATGAAATAAGGTCATTATTGACATTGTTTGCATGGTATTATAGTGGCTACAACATCTATGTTTAATCCCTCTCAAAGACATCCTGAAATGAATGTTACCAGCATCGCTTTTGCTAAACCTGTCGGTCTGTTTAGTTGCATGATTAGCTCTGTATAGGCTGCTCTACCAGTCAGTTAATAGCCATTACTTCTTATATTCTTTATTTGGATGCTCGGCCCAGTGCTTAGTAAACACATATGAACTTGAATTTAACTGATGACTAAGCATGTTAGTGAACATAAGGTTGACCCTGTTTTCCTTCCATGCCTATGAAGACTGTAGTTAAGACTCTAAAGTTGTTAACTGTAGACTGGTGGTGTTTTTCAGAAATTGCTTATTAAATCTGGGAGTTATCCAAAAGTTTGATGTGTAACCTTTTGATTTGATCACGCAACTTTACTATACAAAATTCACACCCAAGAACCGTGCAACCAAGTTACAAAAAAATAATGATAAAGCATCAATGTTTTAAGAAAGTTTATGATTGTTTAGTTGGACAGCATCTTTAGCTATCCTTGAGGCTCATGCCTGAAGGCCACAAAGTGGATATGTCTGCTAGGTATCTTTTAAGCACCATGATTTTTTTCTCTTCCTTACTTGCTTTTAGAGACATAGTCTAGTTATGTACACCTGGCTGGCCTAGATCTCACTAGATAGACCAAGCTGGCCTTGAACGTACGGCAATGTTCTCTTCTCAATGTTCTTTGGCTCTGCTTCTCAATGTCCTCCATTACAAATTTGTGCTACCCTGCTGAGCTGGGTATCTTACAGATCCTCATTGAGAGCCCCCAAGTTCTCAGTCATTGGAAACTGAGAAGTCAGTACAAGTATTTTCCCATCATCCTTTTCCTGGCTACCTTATTGTGGATGTACACTGGCCATTGATTCCAAGAGAGAAATCATTGCAAAGGGACATGGGGTTAGCCTGAGGTGGGTGAGCAATAGCAGAGTAATTTCTTTTGAACCATATTCACTATTCAAAAAGACTTTTCTAGGCAAGATACTGGCCTAGTAGTTGCTAAGAGTGATGCAAAAGAAAAAAAAGTTAAAGAAACCAATAATTCTCAATACAAGACCCTCAACCTTTCCTAATTGCCTTTATTCCTCAACCCTTTGAAATGAACTGTACCTACATGACTCCCACCTGACCTTCCATAACCACACATCCCAGGTTTGTTTACTGTGAAATATGCCAAGCTCCTACTTCCCTCTGACTATACTGAGACAGAAATTAATATTTATGCAGATCACACTATGCCTAAAACGTCATATAACAATCTAAGAAATTCTTACAAAACCTTGGGCTCTAGGTAGAATGATTCATTTTGATACATTAAATGGGAAGATTATAAATAGCACCTACAGAGAATGTGTTGCTTCTCAGGCACAGAAGGAGCACAGAGTGGGGATTGCAGTGTGTGGGGGGATGGGGGGTGGGGGTACAGAATAATGATCAGAAACACATACTGTTCTTGTCTTCACTAGCCTGGCAGCTAAATGACTCAGCAGTAATTTTGTTTATAGGAGAGTTTTCAGTTTCAGAATAACCCTAACTACAAATAATCTCTGTTATAGAAATGGGAGTGGCAAGTTAGGATGCTTTAGATGTATAATAGCAGAGTTACTTTTCTGCAGAACCTCACAACATTGTTGAATAGTAACAAACAACTCCGTTCTTGTTAGCTAAAGATTCTCACCAATGTGAGCAGCTTAACTAACCTTCTTCATTAGGGAACGAATCCTGAACACATAAGGTTATTGCTGTAAGAGAACTAGTCAGGGTTCTCTGCAAGAGAACTGGTCAGGGTTCTCTGAAAGAATTAAAGGAGGGAAAGACCAGGTAATACCTTGTATACCTTGCAGTATGGAAGTAGATCTGGGCAGAGAAGTCAGCAGGCAGAAGCTGGGAGGGTACTGAATGGCACTGTATCACCATGAGAGGAGGTGACTCTAATGAGTAAAAACAAAATAAAGCCGGGCAGGGGTGGCACATGCCTTTAATCCCAGCACTTAGGAGGCAGAGGCAGGTCGATTTCTGAGTTCGAGGACAGCCTGGTCTACAGAGTGAGTTCCAGGAGAGCCAGGGCTATACAGAGAAACCCTGTAAATAGCACGTGCCAGAAGTGTAGGGTGTAACTGTATTAAGATGGAGGAAGGTTCCTATGGTTACCTATCTAGGTTCCATGGCTTGGTACTCAGAGATACTTATTGGGGAATTTCCTTGTAGGTCGGTGAGTCTGAACTTTTAAAAGCAACCAATATGGCTGTGAAATAAGTTGTCCTAAGACAATTTTGAGAAATACTATTGGAGCAAATAAAGAGATTTAATAACAAAGCTTTGAGGGGAAAAAATATATTTTCAAGAAGTGACAGGGGATAGAGACAACAAAGGAAGTAAGTAGGAAGTGGGGGTGAGGAAAGGTAGCCCAGGACAGGATCCCCAGACCCGATATGTTGGGATTGAATGAGCATGGAATGGAGCAGAATAGTTTCCAGAATTGTGTTTAAACGGAAAGTAAACCAGCTGGAATGATCGACGGCATTCAGTTTATTTTCTAAATGTTTGTGATCTTCAATGAATTCCCTTGCTTGGAATTTTCAGTAGATAGGATAAAAACAGAGACAGGATTTTCTCTCACCAAATATTTTAATGGAAACTTTTAAGAATACACCAGAGTTGAAAAAAAAATGTTATGATGATCCCCGAGTAAGTATATCCACTTCCTAGACTCTTCCATTAATATTGACTTGGTGACTTATAGCTTATCTATATATCTACTCTTCCATCTGCTTTTCAGTGCATTTCAAAGTTAATTGCAGACATGAACACATTTCTTCCTAAATAATTCAGGATACACATCACTAACTAGAGTTCAATATTTGTTTACAGTTGTTAATGCACAATTTCTGTGCAATGAAATGCATGATTATTAAGTATACATTCACTGAATATTGACAATTGCACGCACCTGGGCAGCCCAAACATCCATCCAAATGTG
Source organism: Mus musculus (assembly GCF_000001635.26). Taxonomy (NCBI): domain Eukaryota; kingdom Metazoa; phylum Chordata; class Mammalia; order Rodentia; family Muridae; genus Mus; species Mus musculus. Next base: position 95,703,117 of record NC_000073.6, read on the forward strand.
AAACATTGCTATCACTCCCCTTCCAAGCAGCAGCGTTATTCTAACCTCTTCTGCTCTGTATATTTCTTCTGTTTATGAATTTCATATAAATGCAATCATACACTATGTTCTTGGCTACATAAGGCTTCATTTACGGAGCAAAATGGTTTTGAGATTCAGCCATGTTGTTGAAAGCATTTTATTCATGAATAATCAATTCAGTGAATCTACTGAAGTTTGTTTATCTGTTCTCCTACTGAAGGTTAGCTGGGCAGTCTCAGCACCGAGTGACCATGAAAACAGCCTGTGGAAGTCCTTTGTGACTGTTTTCCTTTGTCCCAGGTAAATACTCAAGAGTAGAGAATTTTCTGTGTTTTGGTCCTGACCCTTTGTCAGATGTGTGTATTGTAGATTGTAATTGCTCTCGGGGCTTATTATTCATCTTATTTACAGGATCTTCCCAATGAGCAATAAGCTTTCATTTTTATGAATTCAAAGTTGTCATTTTCCTTCCATGGTTACCTCTTTTAATGGACTGTGTACAAACTGTCTGCCTATTCCAATTCATGAAAACACTCTGGGTTTACTAAAACTTTATACCTTTGTTCTACATGTAATCCATGAAGCTTCATGAATGTTTTTAAATACATTCCAATTTCATTTTTACCCTCTCGGTCCATTTACTAGGATATAATAGCTCCTTTTGCCATTGGATTAATTTCATGCTTTTCAAAAAATTGATCCTCACATTAGGACATCTCTAACTCTAGGATCTCTCTCCAGGCCTTTGACCCATCTCTTCATTCCTAGGCCCAAGCAATACCCTCCAGAATAGTCGTTCCCAACCTTCCTAATGCAGTTCCTCAGGTTGTGGTGACCCCAACCTTAAACTGATTCTGTTATTTCTCCATAGCTGGAGTTTGTTTTGTTATGAATCATAATGTAAATATCTGATATGCAGGATATGGGTCATGACCCACAAGTGGAGAACTGTTGCTTTAGATCATTGTAGCCTTAGAGGTAGTGCGTACAATTTTATTTATCATTTTCAAGACTGACTTGGATACACTGTGTATTTATATCAGTGTGAATTTCCAAACAAGATTGTCATTATATAATTGCTTCCTCAGAAAGCATCCTGTATTGTTAAGAGAATTGAGAGTTTAATACAATTGCACCAAACCATATCTTAGTACCTTATTTAATTTCTGCCCATAAATATGTCTTAGTTTCATTGTAGGATCTTGCAAAAATCTTTTCTTACACCTCCTTGACATATTTTGCATCCCAAAATATGGATTGTTTTAATTTTCCTAGCACTTGATGCTATAATATGAACAAATATGTAATTGATCTTTATGTATTAGTCTTTGATAGCCTAGCTAATTTCAGTCATCATTCTCAGTAGCTCATAAATTTCATAGCATTTTCTGCCCAAACAACAAGGTCATTTGTAATTATCTTTTCAGTCTCTGGCCTTTTGGTTGTTCATCTTGATTTTTTTGCCATTTTTGAGGATTTTAAAAATGAGCCCTATATTTACATCATTTCCCCCTCCCTTCATTTCTCCTGTGACCCCCCTGAACAACTTCACAAATCCCTAGCTTCTTATTCTTTAATGATTACATTTTCATATAAACATGTTAACTCATGCATATCAATTTCAAAATAGAGCTTATTGAGTCCACTACGTGTTGTACATATGTATTTATATTTTAGAGCTCCCCTCTTGGGATTAGATAACCTATCTGGGACCTTATTCTTGGAGCTATTGATTCTCTCTCTGCAGCAGTCGTTAACTGCCTGTAGCCCTTCATCTGGGGGTGGGACCTTATGAGATTTCCCCCATGTACGTTGACATGTCAGTTTGGGTTGTCAATATTTGCTGTTTTGGTTTTCTTTTTTCTTTCTTCCTTTTTTTATTTTATTTTTTTAAGTAACCACAGTGTTGAAATTTCATGGATACACTAATCCTACCATATATAGAAGACACTATCTCACAGCAGACATCCTGATCCTCTAGCTCTTGTAATTTTCATCTTCCATCATGTTCCTGGAGCCTTGGGTGAGGGGTTACATTGGAGATGTGTCAGTTAGGACTGGATATGCTGTGATTAGTTGGTCTCTGCAATTTAGCCAATCGTGGCTTTCTGCAGAGGTCTGAGTCTGTTGAAAACCAAAGGAAAAAGTTTCATTGATGAGAGGAAAGAGCTACTCTTACTGGTGAGTAGAAGGAGAAGTTTGTAGAACACAGTTGAAATTATGCTAGGTTACAGAAGTGGCAATAGTGGGTTCTATTGTAGAGTCCATGGTCATACAGACACAGCTAGTAGTCTAGATTTATAGTACCAGACAAATGTACATACAGGCCACTAAAGTGTTAAGCTTCTTAAGTCCTTTACCCAAATCAGATTAAACTGTGTCTTCAGAACAAAGCATCTGAAGAATGAAGCCTAGTTTAGCCAGAGATATGTTACAGATTTCACACTGTATGGCATTAAAGGCCTCTCTGAGTTTGCTTGGATCCTGGAGTTTTTCAAGGATTTGAAATTCTGAGGATTACGGCTAGAAAATATGAGTGACCTAGTCACATCTTTAGAAAAATATATGCTACTACCCAATTTACCAAACATACACTGACAAGTGAGGATAATACCTCAACAGTATTTGAGTTTGAAAGAATAAATCTCAGACACTGAAAGATGAGGGTGGCTCCTCACAGCTTACTCAGTGTTGAACAGAGATAAGGAGCATCCTCACACTGTGAAATCACTTCCGCTTAATATGATCTAAAAATAAGAACTACTTATGCATGCATGATTATACCTTTGAATTTATATTCAACCCACAGCATTTGTTCTAAAGAAATATCAAATTTAAAACAATTAGCAGTGCTTGCTTAGATTTTGTTCAAATTACTTTATAATATGATAAATTGTGCCATCATAGTTCTGGAACGTGTTATTCTAAAAGTAAGCAGGGGCAAGAAAGCATCTACCTTCATCTCAGAAACAGCACAGAATGAGGCAAGTCAATCATAGTGTTGCAGGGCTTCTGTTATTGGGGCCAATCTTAATAGATTGAGCTCAACTTACAAAACAGCCACCAGTAAGATAGTATAATGAGGGCCTCCTTAGTCAGGGTTCTATTATTGTGAAGATTTATCATGACCATGACAAGCCTTATAAAGGAATGCACTCAATGAGGGCTGGTTTACAGTTTCAGAGTTTAGTCCATTTTTGTCATGGTGGGAAGCATGGAAAGATGGTGGGAAGCACGAAAACATGCAGGTAGACGTGGTGCTGGAAAGTAAGCTGCGAGTTCTAGAGTTTTACATCGTGATCTGCAGGCATTAGGGAGAGAGAGAGACCAAGGGAAAGAGATAGGGAGGGAGAGGGAAGGAGGGAGGGAGAGAGAGAGAGAAAGAGAGAGGGGGGGCTGGGCTTGCCTTGGGCTCTTGGAAAGCCTCAAAACCTACTCCAAGTGACATACTTCCTCCAAAAAGGCCGTATCTACTCCAACAAGTGCACACACCATGATCCCTCAAGTTGTGCTACTTTCTGATGACCAAGCATTCAAATATGTGAGCCTTGGGAACCATTCCTATTCAAAGCACCAGAGGGTACTAGTTGCCATGTGTGAACATTTTACCCGACTTGTCTTCTGTAGTCTTCCTATCAGCTTATAGCATGGATCCTACCTGCTCATGTCTCACACAGAGCTTACAGCACTTGTCCACATGACTTGGAGATGTGATGAAGGAGCCACAACTCAAACCCACTCCACCACATCATTCAAAATTCTATGTAATCTAGAATCTTTTAGACAGTTTGAGTTGAAAAGTGTTGGATTAAGTATCTGGTTATCAATTAATCTTTTAAATTTTATTTAAATATGTAAAATCATAAGAGGAATGAGAAATCACAGAAATACCTATGCTGAAAATCAAGTGCTTACTTTTGACTCTGGTCCTGGACCAGTGTGGAAACAACTCACACATTTGTTTTTCAACCTAGTCAGACATTAAACATGGGCCTTTATTGTTCATTGAAAATTAGAAGTGATGCTATTTTTCTTCTTAAATAACTGATATAGTTGCATGAAAGTATATTACATGTAGGGTTAATAAAACAATGACACAACGCATATGCTTAACAATTTTAGATAATACTATGGGAAATAGGAAGTGTTCAAAAGTGATTTGAAAAGAAGGGCAGACATGACAAAATAGTCACCAGCAGCAGCATTATCATCATCATCATCATGAAAGAGGTCCTCTCTCCCAGTTGTAGGTCAGAATGCTGTGTGGTTCTAAATTATTCCAACTGATCCCCACAACTGCAGAACAACACTATCTGTATCCTGAGAACCACTGATCAAACTGCCTTTTGAGCCCTCTCTACCTTTGCTCTTTGAGACCAAGTCAGTGTTACATCTGACCAGGCTTGGCTGAGCCTGGCACTCTCTCAACATAGCAGGCTCTGAGCATCATGGCATGCACTCCATTTGCTTTGTTCCTCAGGCAGTGCCAGTTTCCTCTGTTGTCCAATGTCTCCTTTCTTGAAGACCATTGATTTCTAGACCCTGTCTGTCCTTTTATTTGCTTCAGTGTAGTGGGTAAGTTTAGTCATTTTTATTCCATGTTGGGTGGCAGCAAATGCCCAAATGTTTAAAAAATTAATTGCCATTTAAAAGTAACCATTGGAGATGAACATCAGATGTTGCATTTAGAATACTGGCTGTGATGTTTTCTTTGGCATACTCCCACTTTTGTATCTCCTATGATTTTTCTATTACTCACTGAAGAGAGCCATTTGTCACAAGACAAATTTTATATTTGTGAATATGCATCTGGGAAGTGGCTAACATTTTATTGAGTTATTATAACCAGGAAGCTTATATATTTTACCTAATTTATACTTGGAGGGAAAGGGGGAAAACAGCATACATCAAAGAACTATATAAAACCAAATTCAGTTAGCAATCATCAGAATTGAGACTGAATTAAAGCCAGATCTGACCAAATCCAGAGCTCACAATCTTTCTCCTACACTAAAAGTATGGACATAACTTTAGATTTTAAGTGGTAATGAGCCTATGGACCTGGTAAAATGAAGAAAAGCAGCCCCAACTAAGTCTTGCCTGCCCCAAACTGAGCTTTGGCTTCATCTGCTATGTAGTTCCTTCATAGAAGTCATTGTCACGGTAAAATAGATAACAAAGAATGTATGTCTATTCACATTACGAAAGTGCTAGATTTAAACACAAGTGTCGACAATGATACTTTTCACATGTTAGAAACTGTGCTAGAAGTATATATTGCTATCAAAACCTACATTTATTCTTCACCTGTAGGTGATCTCTTCTTTTCCAATACTTCCTAGAAAACTTGTGGGATAAAGGTTAGAAATTATGTCCATTTAAAATTTTTCTCCTGCCCACACCTCTTTCCATGCATTTCGTGTGCATTTGAGTTCTGTAAGACTGAAAGCTTCATTGTGGCTAAATGTTAAGTGGAGGTTCGTGGTCTCAAGAGGGATAATGATAACTATTTCTCTGAATCATGCAACTGTTGATTCTTCAATTTCTTAGTGTCAATAACAGTCAACTTAAAAGTTTTTAAATCCTATTCATTATTGTTTCTCTAGTAACAGTATGGATTTCATGTCCTACTCTATTATATCATTATAATTTTTCTCAAAACCTATCTATTATCTTGCCACACATATCCACCTGATCCAAGACCCCTTGGGAATTAGCATAAATGCAATTTCTGACTTGAATTAAGAATAGTGATTTTTGTGGAGCTAACGAGGTAGTGTAGACCATTTGCTCAGCGTGCACGTGCTCGTGGGCCCACATGAAACCAAGTGTGATGGCCCACCATGTAATCCTAGAACTTGGAAGATAAAGGGTAGGGGAATCAGAATTTCAAGGTCAGCTTCAGCTATACTGAGTTTGAGATCATCCTGAGCTAGGTGCAAACCTGTCTCCAACAAAACAAACAAAACCCATTGTTTTTATTGAAATGAACTAAGTTTTTTCTTTAAAATTTCTTCTTAAAAATATCCTAATAGCATTGTAAGAGAGACATTGAAGTCAGTGAATAAACATCGCTTTGTCAACAGGTCAAGCCAGTAGCACACTACAAACACACTAAGACTAACAAATTAGTAGACAATGAGACTTACTAAGCTTGAAGGTCAGAGTAATTATTTCTAATTAACTTGGACAAAATATAAACTTCACCCCATTTCCTGGTGGTTGCTTTGCTTTATACTATTTATTGGAAGCTGCTATGTGCTAGGAGAGACTAACAAACATGACTACCATTTTCTGTGTACCCAGTGATTACTTCAGAGACTCTAATAAGGTGTTAGTGGAAGGTGTATATTGCCTAGTAATATCACATGAGTTTAATATGTGTGCAGCTAAGGCAAGGTCCATCTCTAGAATCATCCAGCTCAGAGACCTGAACATAAATATCTCCTGGAGAAAGATGAGGTCAAGGCATGAAAAACAAACTGGAGTTACAGATGAAGTTATGTGGACAAGGATGGGGAATCAATAGAAGCCACAAGGGCAGAGAAAGGAAGAACGAGTCCATACTATTAAGACAGTGTCATGCTGTGGCCACATCTCCAGCCCTGAGAGAAGGGATTTGATGATGTCCCCTTTAGGGTGAACTGTTTCAAGAGCTGTCACTCTCTGCAACTCTCTGGAATTTTAATCTACTGCTGCCAACTTTGAGAGGTGAGGGATATTAAATATCCTTACCTTGTTTTATCAACTTATAAATCCATGAATCTTTGCTATGTGAGTAAATGTTTAGGGCTTTGGAAGAGTTTAGAGTGTTGCTTAGTCAGGGAAAGCAGTTAAACTTATAAAGTGCCACTTGTTCATGTGTATGATAGGAAAGCCCTGACCTCATTGATTATTATGGGCAAGATCTCAAGAACTCTCTTCTTATGGCTGAGAGGAAGACTTGCTCTTCCTTCTCTTTTAGAGAAGCCCCTGACAACCGATTAAAACTAGTCATACAAAGGATCAGATGTTGAAGCAGCTCGGACTCCAGTTCGTGGTAACTGATTGCTAAAATTCTTTTTATGTGAACTCTGAGAAAATCTCACTTAGAAGCTCAAGTCCAAACGAGCCACCTGCTTAGACAGCGCATCCTTTGCACAGAGGCTCACCACGTGGGCAGCCATAAGAAGCTGCTTTAGGGGACACAGAGGCAGAAAGACGGTAAGAGCCAGGGGATGGAAGATGTCATGAAAACAGCATCTTCCAGACACAGCAAGCCTCAGACTTGTGTGAACTCACAGAGACTATGACAGCACACAGGGCCTGCACACATCTGAGCACTGTGACAAATTAACAACCACTTACAGAACAAAATTTTTTAATTTCTCCAATGGAGTCTCAGTGCATATACAAACCACTCTTAAAAACAGGCACTGTGAACAACAGTAGATCACAAATACACACACACACACACACACACACACACACACACACAAACGTCAAAGGTATTTTTGGAGATTTTTTCCACATAGTGCTTTGTTTGGGCTTTTAAAAAATACCTTACTGGTCTTTTGCTTACATATTATGATTTCCAAATTTGTATTTCTATGGTGTGTGTGTGTGTGTGTGTGTGTGTGTTTCTTCTGCTTTTTTCTTCTTTCTTTCTTTCTTCCTTCCTTCCTTCCTTCCTTTCTTTCTTTCCTTCTTTCTTTCTTTCTTTCTTTCTTCCTTTCTTTCCTTCTTTTTAACCCTGATTTGTTTGATTTTATTTTTTTATCTGCCCTTTTTATTTTTTAAAGAGAGAAAGAAAGAAGATGTGGGGTTGGGTGGGTAGAGTGATTGAAAGGAGATGGAAGGCAATTCATGCTCAGAATATATTTTTTGAAAAAGCATTTTCAATTAAAAAAAGAAAAAGATTATTTGAAAGAGGTAGCAAAAACTAAAATCCCCAGGAATCATGATAAAGACTCTGGTTCTTGTTTACATTTTATAAGACAATTTATTTGACAACTAAAAGTTTCTGCCCCACTTGGGGATCCATCTCATAAACAACCACCAAACCCAGACACTATGGCAGATGCCAACAAGAGCCTGATGACAGGAGCCTGATATAGCTGTCTCCTGAGGGGCTCTGCCAATGCCTGGCAAATACAGAAGTGGATGCTCACAATCATCCATTGGGCAGAGCACAAGGTCCCTAAATGAAGGAGCTGAAGGGGTCTGAAGTCCAATAGGAGGAACATCAATATGAACTAATCAGTACCCCCAGAGCTCCTTGGAACTAAACCACCAATCAAAGAAAACACATGGTAGGACATGTGGCTCTAGCTGTTTATGTAGATGAGGATGGCCTAGTCGGTCATCAATAGGAGGAGAGACCCTAGGTCCTATGAAGGTTCTATGCCCCAGTATAAGGGAATGCCAGGACTGGGGATGGGAGTGGGTGGGTTGGGGATCAGGAGGAGGAAGGAGTGGATAGGGGATTTTCAGAGGGGAAACTAGGAAAGGGGATAACATTTGAAATGTAAATAAAGAAAATATCTAATAAAAAATTTAGGTGAAAGCAAAAAAAAAAAAATCTTTTTCTTCTCTTTTCCAGAGTAAAGTTAAAATTTGGAGCTGTAGCATGGTGGTAGAGCATTACAATACCATGTGCAAGGCCCTGAGTTCAACACCCAGTGCCACAACAAACAAAAAAACAAACAACAAAATAGTGCGGAGTTTGATGGGGATTCACTGAGTTAGCAAAAAACAGTAGTTCTATATCTACATTTTGATCCTAATTATTTTGTTCCATCATGCTTCTTGCTTCTGCCTCAGTCTCTTGATTTTTCAAAACTGACTAATAACATCTACAGATTGAATTGGTTTGAGTTTTACAGAATCACCAGAGGACCATTTTTTGGCCCATTGAAACTGCTCACTGTGGCCTTTTCTTTTGTTCCAAGTCCACCAACCAAGTCTGGCATTCCCATACTCTCTTCTTTCTTCATTCTTCTCTTCCTTTGTCTGTTGTTCTTCCATTGTATGGTTTGTATCCTTTTGCTTCTCAATGTGCCAGTCCTCCCACCTGTCAGTTAAATAACAGACATTATTAGAGAGGGTTGTAACTGAAAGTTAATGCTTGTAACAAACAGTGTCTGTGCTTTCTCCAACACCTTGAATAACGGACACCAAAGAATGAGGACAAAGATGTAACTTTTTACTATTGGCCATTCTAGTGTCTCATCCATTTGGGAAAGTGCTAATGTAAAATATCTCCCATTGTCGGTGTGTTCCACAGTGGCTCATAGCAGCTCCTCTCTCTCTAAGTCACGTTTCAAAGCATCCCTGGGTAAGCTCTCAAAGTTGCTGTTTACTTGGCAACAAAAGGCCTTGTGTCCTTAAAACCAGATAAGATGGCACACTCTAGGATCATATGACCAGCTAACAGAGGGGCATATAGGAGACTAAGCAAGTAAAACCACTTAATAGCTAAAATTGAAAGGGAAAAGTTTTCTGGATCCACATGACTTTCCTGTCTCATGTTTGTCCTTGTTAAATACTTCTCTCAGATATGAGCTATGTGTGCAAAGGATACAGCTAGAAATCCAGAATCATTCTATATGAGAGAAGGGAGAAGAAGTCACAAGAATACCAACCTATGCTTACACCTACGGAGCCCATGTGGGACAAACTTCTGGATCTCAACTCAACCCAACCCAGCATTACTGGTAGTTGCTGAAGAGACTCTTATCATCCATTGTAACAAGAACTCCATTCTTAGCCTTGATAAAGGGTGCAGACAGACAAGAAGCAAAGAGTGAGCAATCTGGATAATGCTAGGTATATTTTCCCTTGAATATGGTTCCCATACCTTGAACAGTTCAACCTTGAGCATCAGTTTGCTGATTTGTATTCCTTATCTTCATGTCTACCTCATATAAAAGTGGTCAGTAGAAATCTGGCACAGTATACGTGCTTAAAAAACAACTACAACAAACAAAATTATTTAAATGAAAAAAGAAACTTTCCAGAATACAAATTCCCATCTACACCCATTCCTATCTGATGTCCCATGTGTCACAGTCTCCTGAAAAGAAGCCTTGTGCTTTAGGCTCTGGTCCATTGTTAACTAAAGACAGCAAAGCCAGAGTCTCACAGCATCAAGAAGACCAGTTTAAACAAGATCTCTTTTTAACTTTATCCTTAATTGTCATTTATTTTCCACTACCTACACTTAAACAGCTTTAGAAAAAAAATTCTATGCAAAAACTTGATGAATAGCAAAACTTTGGATGAGTCAGCTCTTTGAATGGGGAAGCAATTTAAATGACACCAATGTTGTTATTAATAACAGCACCCACATTGTGCTGGGAAATGTTTGAGGTACAAAAATGAAATATTGATTTCAACTTAGCCCAAACAACAATCCCATAAAGGAAATAGGAGCATGCCTGCTCTCCATACAAAGAAATGAAAACTCCAATATGCTAGTAATGAGGTTTTTTTGGTTGTTGTTGTTTGGTTGGTTTTTTGTGTGTGTGTGTGTTTGTGTGTTTTGTTCTTGTTTGTTGTTATGAAGCACCCAGGAAGGAAACAGCATCTCTGATGCTTTCCTTTCTCCAGCCCTCTCACTTGTGCCTTCTCAGTCTGCATTTCACTCTGTTAAAGCTCTCCTGTCTATCTTCCTGGAAGAGTCTGCATCTAGGAGAGAACATAACATGATAGGCTCCTCAGAAAGCCACATAAGCCCAGGACAAAAGTTTGGAATGGGGTATCCAGCCTTTAAGAGCAGATGGCTCATGACAGCCACGTGGTATTACCTATGTTTTTGCTTTTCTTCCTGGAAAAGGAGGACAAAGTCAACAATTTCAAAGAGATTAGAATGAACTGCCCTTGGGATCAACTCAGGACAAAGTAAAGTCAGTGACTCCAGAAAGAGCACATGGAATCCATTCTAGGTTTGAAAAGCAAACAAACAAACAAACAAAACTCTTGTGAGAAAAGTGATATTTACTTGTTTGCTCTTTTAAATAGCATTATTTACATGATTTTCAGGAAAAGAACTAACATTTTTTATACCTGTCACAAATATATATTGAGCATTTACCAGTGTCTGGCATGTTTGAATACCTAGGACATAGCAATTAACAAAAACGTACAAGTTTCCTACTCTCATGAGGGCTATTTTAGTGAAGGACGGACAGACAATACTGGGTAGTGCTAACACCTGAAAGGAGATTTCAAATTAGATGCTGTATGGGAAAGTGCAGAGACTACCTTGGTGAAAGCTGGAAGGCTGGAACAACTAGGTCATTTGAGGAGCTCACAAATATTATCCCAGTCAGAGAAAATGACTAAAACAAAATTTCCATGGCAGAAGGAGCTTATATGTTCAAGGAATTTGAAATGAGGGGGGAGGGGTTGACTTGTGGAATGAGCAATGGAGACACTGTTATTAAGAGAGGGTTATTTGATAAGACAGAAATAAAGAGAGCTACAGACCAGGAAATATATGTTTTCATAAGCTACATTAGAAAGTTAGTCTTATTCTGTGTGTGCATTCTGGAGCTCATGATGTGGTTGTGCTCATCTATGGCACAGACAGCAATGGCACACAAAAGGAAAAGGGAAGAAAGCAAAGACCAAGGCCCAAGGCTGGATAGTACAGTTTTCAGAGACAGCAAAGGAGGCTGAGCAGGAAAGGCAGCATGGAGAGAGGATGAACCATAGACTGTGATGTTGGTGAAGCCAGGAAGAGCACAGTTCACTCCAGAGATGGGGAGAGCCAGCCATGCCAGCGTCCACCAAAGGAAAGTGAGCTAGTGCAACATAAAGTAACTATCAGGGATCACTAACAACTCAGACACAAACTATGGGTAGCAGAGATGGAAAATGGATAGGAAGAAAACCTTTGGAGAGAAAGAGACTTGGAAAGATACTACAAACATCTATTTAAAGAAGTTTTCTTATTAAAGAAATAAACAAACCAACATTGAACAAGAATGAGGAAAAAATAAAGAAAGAAATATTTTTCTTTTGTTTCTTCATTTTTCATTGGTTATTTTATTTAATGATATTTCAAATGTTTTCCTCCTTCCCAGTTTCCCCTCTACAAACCACCTATCCCATTCGCCCTGTCTCTTTGAGGGTGTTCCCCCCACCTGCCCACAACTCCTACCTCAGTACCCTATAGTCTCCTACACTGGATCATCAAGTCTCCACAGGACCAAGGGGCTCCCCTCCCAGTAATTCCCCATAAGGCAATACTCTGCTACATATCCAGCTGGAGCCATGAGTCCAGTCCGACCATGTGTACTCCTTGGTTGGTGGTTTAATCCCTAGGAGCTATGGGGGACGGGGACAGGGTGGGGGGGACTGGTTGGTTGATATTGTTGTTCTTCCCATGGGGTTGCAAACCCTGTCAGCTCCTCAGTCCTTGCCCTAACTTCTCCATTGGGGTCCCCTCACTCAGTCTGATGTTTGGCTGCATGCATCTGCATCTGCATTGGTCAGGCTCTGGCAGAGCCTCTCAGGGGACAGCTATACCAGGCTCCTATCAGCAAGTACTTCTTGACATCAGCAATAGTGTCTGGGTTTGGTGTCTGCAGATGGGACAGATTCTTAGGTGGGGCTGTCTCTAGACTCCACTCTCTGTCCAAAGATTATTTTCTTCCAGCTTCTGAGTAGGATTGTACCATCCACGCTTTGGTATGGTCTTCTTTCTTCTTGGGTTTCATATGGTCTGTGAGTTGTATCATGGGTATTCCAAGCTCCTTTTAGCTAATATCCACTTATTAGTGAGTACATATCATGTGTAGGGATTTGTTTGTTTTGTGTGTGTGTGTGTGTGTGTGTGTGTGTGTGTGTGTGTGTGTGTATGTGTGTGTGTAAGAGAGAGAGAGAGAGAGAGAGAGAGAGAGAGAGAGAGAGAGAGAGAGAGAGACTGGGTTACCTCACTCAGGATGATATTTTCTAGTTCCATCCATTTGCCTGAGAATTTCATGAAGTCATTGTTTTTAATAGCTAAGTAGTACTCCAATATGTAAATGTCCTACATTTTTGATCCATTCCTCTGTTGAGGGGCATCTGGGTTATTTCCAGTTTCTGGCTATTATAAATAAGGCTGTTATGAACATAGTGGAGCATGTGTCCTTATTACATGTTGGAACATCTTCTGGGTATATGCTCAGGAGTGGTATAGCTGTGTCCTCAGGTAGTACAATTTTCTTTGGAACTACCCAGCTGATTTCCAGAGTGGTTGTATCACCTTGCAGTCCCACCAACAATGGAGGACTCTTGTCTCTATGAGGGTGTTCACCCATCTGCCCACCCATTTCTGCCTTAGCACCCTATAGTTCCCCTACACTGGGTCATCTTTCTTCACATCTTCGCCAGCATCTGCTGTCACTTGAGGTTTTGATCTTAGCAATTCTGACTGGTGTGACGTGGAATCTCAGGGTTGTTTTGATTTGCATTTCCTTGATGACTAAGGATGTTGAACATTTAAGTGTTTCTCAGCCATTCAAGATTCCTCAGTTGAGAATTCTCTGTTTAGTTCTATATCCCATTTTTAATAGGGTTATTTGGTTCTCTAGAGTCTAACTTTGTGAATTCTTTGTATATATTGGATGTTAGACCTCTATTTTTTGTTGGGTTGATAAAGATCTTTTCCAAAACCAGGGGTTGCCATTTTGTCCTATTGACAGTGTTGTTTGCCTTACAGAAGCTTTTCAATTTTATGAGGTCCCATTTGTCAATTCTTGATCTTAGACCATAAGCCATTGGTGTTTTGTTCAGGAAATTTCCCCCTATGCCAATGTGTTTGAGGTTCTTTCCCACTTCTTCTCTTAGATTCAGGGTGTCTGGTTTTATGTGGAGGTCTGTGATCTACTTGAACTTGATCTTTGTATAGGAGATAAAAAAAAAAAAAAAACACTATCATCTGATTAGATGCTGATAAAACCTTTGACAAAATATAATACCCCTCATGCTAAAAGTATTGGAGACATCAAGAATTCAAAGTCCATACCTAAATATAATAAAAGCAATATACAGCAAGCCAATCCCAACATCAAATTAAATGGAGAGAAACTTGAAGTAATCTCATTAAAATCAGGAATTAGACAAGGCTGCCCACTCTCCCCTTATCTATTCAATACAGTACTTGAAGTTCTATTCAGAGCAATTATGCAACAAAAAGAGATCAAAGGGATACAAATTGGGAAGGAGGAAGTCAAGTTATCACTATTTGTGGATGATATGATCGTATACCTAAGTGATCCTACCCCCCCAAAAATTCACAAGATAAATTCTACAGCTAATAAACAGCTTCAGCAAAATGGGTGGATACAAAATTAATTCAAATCAGTAGCCTTCCTCTACTCAAAGGATAAACAGGCCAAGAAAGAAATGAGAAATAACACCCTATACAATAGTCACAAATAATATGAAATATCTTGGTGTCACTTTAACCAAGCAAGTGAAAGATCTGTATGACAAGAACTTCAAGTCCCTGAAGAAAGAAATTGAATGAAACCTCAGAAGATGGAAAAAATCTCCCATGGAAAATAAGATTGGCAGGATTAGCAGAGTAAAAATGGCCAGTATACCAAAAGCAATCTACAGATTCGATGCAATCACCATCAAAATTGCAACTCAATTCTTCACAGAGCTAGAAAGAGCACTTCTCAAATTTATCTTGAATAACAAAAAAACCCATTCTCAACACTAAAAGAACTTCTGAGGGAATCACCGTCCCTGAAGTCAAGCTATACTATAGAGCAATAATGATAAAAACTGCATGGTATTGGTAGAGAGAAAGGCAGGTAGATCAGTGAAATAGAACTGAAGACCCAGAAATGAACCCACAAACTTTTGGTCACTTGATCTTTGGCAAAGGAGTCAAACTATCCAGAGGGGGAAAAAACAGCATATTCAATAAATGGTGTTGGTTCAACTGACAGTAGGCATGTAGAAGAATGCAAACTGACCCATTCTTATCTCCTTGTAGAAATATTTTTCTTAAGGAAAAAAATGTAAACTGATATTTTTAGTATGTTGCTAGAAATTATCTAGAAAGAGAGAAACTAATAACTTAGGAGAAGGAAGACTAATTCCCAAAACCCATGAAATTAAGAGAAGGGGATGACATGGAGACTATTGCAGAGTAGATGACTAGGCCAACACTTATTCCATGTCCAACTAACTCTTCTAAGAAAGCCTACACAGATGATGGCGTTATTGCTGCCCTAGAATTTTAAGTAAATGAATGAAAACATCAAGATGCTACCATTACTCCTGATACTCCCATTCATGGGATTCAGATATCCACGGCAGGTAATATACTGTGTTACTCAATGGGAATGTTAACCTCACCTTCTAAACCTTATCCTGATGAATCATCCAGTCTCATACTGGCTTCTCTCCTTTGCTACCAGCCCAACCTTGCCATTCACAGACTGTATCCTATTTTTTAATTTGAAGAAAAAAAAAAGTGAATGTGACCATGAGCCACTGAACAAAGGTGAAAGTGTTAAGGCTGGAATATAGAGAAAGCTATGAACTAGACATTTTTCATTCCCAAAAGCCATATTAGGAACTTAGTCTTATTGTATGTGTGTATTCTGTAGCTTCTTGAGACCATTTCCCTCTGCATCAAGAACACTATTTCAACTCTCCAACATCTAGGTAGGTCCTGCACATCCCTCAGGACAAGTCACATTTCCCTTCCTCTGCCCAAGCATGCTTTGTATTTTGCCTGCTATCACACAAACTTATCTCACTCTATGGTGACTAGAGGTGATACAAGCTGTGCTTTCAACTGAGAAGGAAAAGTCACGATAGAGGAACATGGTTCCATCTCAGGCATGGCAAAAATGGGACACTTGCTAAACACTGTGAGAGAAGAGAGAGGAAGAATTGATCTAACTCTTAGCATCTCAACAATCAGATGTTCTTCTTAGGTGATGTAAGTATTTAGAAAACCAACTGGCAAATCTTTCATCACACTACTGACTAAGGAAATAGTCTCTTACTTTTAAAATCTGCTACATCTAGGGGCCTGGGGTTCACCTCCATCTAATACAAGAACTTGGAAAAAAAAAAGAGGAGGAGAAATCTCACTTGAAAAAGACATGGGTCCAAACATACAATCCCAAAATAAATTGTATCAGTACCTACATCCTTGGAGGAATGCAGTTCACCATAACCTGTCCTACAATGTAGGATAATGTAAAATTCATTATTCAACTATTACTAAGGTCTAAGGATGACTGCTACTATTTTTAAATTTTAAGAGATAGAGCAATTTCATCTTTGGTTAAGTTTTAATCTTTATATAATAAAAAGGAGCATAAGTAAATTATTCCATGCATTATAATGAAAGAAAATTATTTAGTTTGTGTGTATATATATATATATATATATATATATATATATATATATCCTTATAACACCTTTATAAATATCATGAGAATGTAGAAATCTTGGCTTTAATCTTTATGTTACTATCAACAATATGTAAGTCATAGGATAAGAGCTGATACTGTCATTTCCCAGATTAGGGAAGGACACTGAAGTTGTTATATTCAATGCAGACGAAGACTTTGGAGATATAGCCCTTTGAAAATGAATAGACTTTTGACACAAAATCTACAGAAAACAATTAACAAAAGTGTCTTGGATGAAAGTTAACAGTCATTATGTGAAATAGAATTTTTCAGTCCCTTGGAGGTTGACATATGATATACATACCTACAAGAAGAAATATTTAGAAATTAAATTAATTGTTTCTGACAGGAGGATGCGTGGATGTGTTGTAATTAAGACAATTATGTGATCTCCAACAAAAATTTGTGTTGTCTCATACCACCTTAAGCCCATATATCTATACTGCCCTTGTTAACTTATTACAATTTAGAAGCAAAATCAGAAACCCCAGGACTGCATTAGCTTTCTTATATCAGAATCAATGAAGTATGTGCTGTGCTTTTAAAAGGAGCCACTTCATATTAAGGAGCTTAAGAGGTGAATAACAAGCTCATAAAATGTTAATAACTATGATAACTGTAGCTTGGGTAATACCTTTAACAGTGTGGAACTGTCACATGACCAAAGACAATAAAATGCCCTTGGGAGGGTAATGGGCATTGGGAAGGCTTGAGTGGACTGAAGAGGAATGTGTTAATGGCCACCCTCCACCTTTATTACCTTGAACTTGATGACATCTGGACTGTGGCCAAAGGTTTTGGAATCAGCCTCATGTGCCTTGTTATTCCAGAAGAAACAGCTGGAGTCTATCCATTCAGGAGCAGTGAACAATCAGCCAAAGTTCTGAGCCACAGGCTTTTTCTGGCTGGGCAGCATTCAGAGCTTGGGATCTCTGATGTTCAGTACCCATGACCTAACAAGTGAAAATACTCCCATTTCACTCCTGTTTAATTAAACACAATTATTGTCTCTGTTTGGTAGCCACCAAAATCATGAGTTGGAACCAAAATCCCACTGTAGCACTTCCTATGCTGACAATCTGTAAACCAGCTGAGCAGAAGGGACATTTTCATGTGGAAAGCTTTGGAACACAGCTCTTACCTCAACACCTTCTTCACTAACTTAGCTTAAAAATGTGTTTCTGTACAGAAAACTTGTTTTCCTCTTCACTAGAGACTCAACCTCAGTACCAGTTCTCAAAATTCAAATTATAATTTCAAAGCAATTGATCTGACTGGTAAAAAAGCATCATTAGATGGTAAAATGAAAACTAGACTTTTTTTTTCTTAAGCATGACAAAGAAATTGTACTTTCAGGGTATTTTTTTGGCTTGGAATACAAGAAGTAAAATAGGAGCAGATTGATAGCCGGAGGGGAGGTAAACACCTTTGGCCATCAAACACAATCTTTCTCCAGCTCAGCAAGCTATGATGCTCTACCTGGGGTTTCTTTGTTTGAGCAGAGCATCTGAGAGTTCCAGTCTGAGGAGGCATGTCCAACTCGAGGGTAATTTATTTATTTTTCCTTTAGTCATCCTCTCTTTCTGAGCACAAGCCATACAGTGTTCCTGGTCAGCTCTCTCATGGTGTGAAAGGCAGTTTAGAATCAGGCTAGGCAGTGGGATTTGACAGTCTGCATTGAATTCTAACTGAATGTTAGCCTAGGAACCAACAGCATGTGATGTGGGCACCTTATGCCTTGCTTTCCCTTACTCTCCTTGATGTATGGAAGAGTAATCATACCTAGTTTTAGAGTTGCTACGATAAAGTAAGTGAAACCACATACCGAGCTGAGTGTTATATGTGGAGCAAGCACCTGGATGTGAGAGTTATCATGTGGAAAAAGAAGGTGTACTGGAGTCCAACAGATCTGAGTTGGAGCCATAAATCCTATTCCATCTCAGAGTTGCTACTACTAACCTGGAGGGGGAGGGGGAGGGGGAGTCTCAGAAAGATGTATGTGTAGCAGGAATGAACACAGTGGAAGCTGCTTAGCAACAATGACTGCTGTGTGCGTTGAATGTGGCTCATTGGGTGCTGGGGACTGTGATGTCTCTGGAAGGGGTGACAATGATGACAGCTAATCTGGTGGTATGGTAGGACCTTACTAGCACTGGGAATTAAATCGTAATTGTGTTTGTGGGAATGGGTAAGGTGAGACATTACTGGTGATGGCCATGGTGATGTAGATGAACAATCATACATCTGCGTGCTATAATAGCAACTCTTTAGCATCCTTCTGTCCTCCATGTCAGCTATACAATAGCACAGAAATAAGTCATGACAACAGCTTGTTGATCAGCTGCTGAAGGAAAAGGCCTGCGCTTAGGGGGTCAGGGGCTAGGGGGATTCAGTGGGATCCTTTAGTGTTCTAAAGGAGTTTGAGATTGCATAAGCTTCTAGTACCCACCACAGGCCACAGGTATCTGACTGATTGATGCAGTCAACATGCATGAGTGACAAAGTGGGCTCCCATGGGAATCCTTCAAAGCTAGTTACCAAGAAGCAATATGGACTGCAGGGACTTACTACAGACATGCAAAAGAACCACTGTGAAGAAGCCTCTAGTATCCTCCCCCAAGGGGGTGCTCTGCCCAAGAAATCCATGTAATACCTTTTGATCATTTTCACAGAAAACGTATGAAGTAGCACATGTCCATAGTCCCTATACTGCAGGAACGGATGCAGGAGGACTGTAAGTTTAAGGCTGGCCTGGTGCTAGCTACATAGTAAAACTCTCAAAAGAAAAAGCATACAAGTAGACTCCTCAAATGACCTATTATTATTATTAAATATCAGTAACTATTTTGTTATCTATTTGGCCCATACACTTGGGCTGAGTTTAAGAACAAATACAAATCCTAATTTCCCAAAAGACCTGGTAGGAGATTGTACTGGCTAGTTTTGTGTCAACTTGACACAGCTGGAGTTATCACAGAGAAAGGAGCTTCAGTTGAGGAAATGCCTCCATGAGATCCAACTGTAAGGCATTTTCTCAATTAGTGATCAAGGGGGAAAGGCCCCTTGTGGGTGGGACCATCCCTGGGCTGGTAGTCTTGGGTTCTATAAGAGAGCAGGCTGAGCAAGCCAGTGGAAGCAAGCCAGTAAAGAACATCCCTCCATGGCCTCTGCATCAGCTCCTGCTTTCTGATCTGCTTGAGTTCTAGTCCTGCATCCTTGGGTGATGAACAGCAGTATGGAAATGTAAGCTGAATAAACCCTTTCCTCCCCAACTTGCTTCTTGGTCATGATGTTTGTGTAGGAATAGAAACCCTGACTAAGACAGAGATAAACTATGATGTAGTCTTGAAGAGTTAAGAGACATCCAGTGATAGTAGCAAAGGAGATATAGGGACAGAAACTTCACCCTACAGTCTAAGCCCCAGGGCTGCCCATACAGAAATGCCCAGCTCTTCTGTCATGCCTAACTTCATTGGGCCACAAGCCCTGGTCCTTTTGGCCTTAGTCAGGCCTGGTTGGTGCTTGGATTCTAGAATCAAACTCACCAGGGAAGTCTGAAAGATTCACAGTATTACCATTGTAGAAAGGAAGACACTGACTGGCTCAGCCCTGGCAGGCACCAAATCACTAAACCAAATAGAAAAAGTCAAATTGTGCTTTTAAATGCAAAGCACTTTCCTTTCCAATGAGGAATACAAAAACGCCGACTGCATTACTTTTTGTCAAAGGTAACAGTGTGAAAAATGATGGCACCAGATTATGAGCATGCACGCCTCAGTATTTACTCCAAATACATGACCAGAAATGTGATGTGGACCATGAATCTTTTGTATAAAATCCTCTCAAGATATTACCTATAAAAGTGGGTGGATATTTACGGAGCTGAACAGAAAGAATTTGAATAGCTAGAAACTCTGATGCTTAAAAATCTGAATATTAGGAACAGAGGGTTTTTAAGAAAAATATTAATTACCAAAGGGAAAAATGAACTCACTTTATGCTTGTTTCTAGAAATTTTGATTAGGAGAATTGAGTTTTAACTGTTTCAGTCAATTCAATACTCCTCCCACACACAAAAGCATTGCTTTGCTCTAAGTATACATACACTGTTCCAGCTCACAACTGATGGCTTTAATGTAAAAAAAAAAAAAAAAAAAAAAATACAGGAGCAAGCTATGGCCCCCTAGGGCACATACATGGCTCACTACCTCCTGTTTTTCAGAACACAGGGAGTGCTTCGTTTACACACTACCTGTGGCTGTTCTGTTCTACAGCAGCAAAGCTGAATTATTAAGATATACAAAGGTGACCATCAAAACCTAGTTGCTTTCATTTCTAACTCTTTACAAGATGCTAATTAACCCCTTGTCTAGACCGAGAGTTCTTAACATTAACAACATATTAGAGTCTCATGGAGTTTCATGTGTTTAGCAAATTGTATCTTATATCTTGGGTATCCTAGGTTTGGGGCTAATATCCACTTAACAGTGAGTACATATTGTGTGAGTTCCTTTGTGATTGGGTTACCTCACTCAGGATGATGCCCTCCAAGTCCATCCATTTGGCTAGGAATTTCATAAATTCATTCTTTTTAATAGCTGAGTAGTACTCCATTGTGTAGATGTACCACATTTTCTGTATCCATTCCTCTGTTGAGGGGCATCTGGGTTCTTTCCAGCTTCTGGCTATTATAAATAAGGCTGCTATGAACATAGTGGAGCATGTGTCCTTCTTACTGGTTGGGGCATTTTCTGGATATATGCCCAGGAGAGGTATTGCTGGATCCTCCGGTAGTACTATGTCCAATTTTCTGAGGAACCGCCAGACTGATTTCCAGAGTGGTTGTACAAGCCTGCAATCCCTCCAACAATGGAGGAGTGTGGACACTATGCCCCTCCTTAGATTTGGGAACAAAACACCCATGGAAGGAGTTACAGAGACAAAGTTTGGAGCTGAGATGAAAGGATGGACCATGTAGAGACTGCCATATCCAGGGATCCACCCCATAATCAGCATCCAAACGCTGACACCATTGCATACACTAGCAAGATTTTATTGAAAGGAACACAGATGTAGCTGTCTCTTGTGAGACTATACCGGGGCCTAGCAAACACAGAAGTGGATGCTCACAGTCAGCTAATGGATGGATCACAGGGCTCCCAATGGAGGAGCTAGAGAAAGTAGCCAAGGAGCTAAAGGGATCTGCAACCCTATAGGTGGAACAACATTATGAACTAACCAGTACCCCGGAGCTCTTGACTCTAGCTGCATATATATCAAAAGATGGCCTAGTCGGCCATCACTGGAAAGAGAGGCCCATTGGACTTGCAAACTTTATATGCCCCAGTACAGGGGAACGCCAGGGCCAAAACGGGGGAGTGGGTGGGCAGGGGAGTGGGGGTGGGTGGGTATGGGGGACTTTTGGTATAGCATTGGAAATGTAAATGAGCTAAATACCTAATAAAAAATGGAAAAAAAATAAAGAGTCTCATGGAGAGCTGTGTGTGCGGTAGACAAAGTGCATGTATATGGGTGTGGGCATTTGTGATGTGAGTATGTGTGCATAGACATGTAAAGCTAGAGTTCCACCTCTGACGTTGTTCATTAAGACGGGTCTCTTACTTGCCAAGTTGCCCAGGCTGGCAAAGCAGCAACCTGCAAGGATCCTCCTCTCGTCTCTTCCTCCGCAGCACTGAGATTTCTAGCACAGGTTTACACTTAAGCTATGCTTTTCTTTCCCTTTGATTTCCCTTTCCTTTTTCCTTTTCCTTTCCCCTTTTCTTTTCCTTTCCTTCCTTTTCTTCTTCCTATTTAAAAAACTGTGAGTTCTTAGAATTCAGGTATACATGCTTGTGCACCAGGCATTGAACCAACTGAACTACCATTCGAAACCAGAGCTTTAAAAACTCCTAGCTCACAAGACTTACTCCTAATCAATTGCATCATGGAAGTCAGACATCTATCTTGTTTTCGAATCCCTTAAAAATTTCCAATGAGCAAACCTTGGTGAAAACTTACATTTTAAGGAGTTCTGTTTATCCCTAGTCCCCTTTTGGAGTACTCCAGTAGAATGGCTTGAAATGAGATCTTTTATCTTACTCAGAATTCATACCAATAATTACCAACCTATATCATCTTCCATTCTGTGAGGAAGCAAAGAAAATAGAATGCTGTTCCTTCTCCAATGTCCCTGCTCCCAATTTTAATATTTTACAGCAATCTGCGTTGGTTAGGCTTCAGTGCTGTTCTTTGACACCTGATGTAGAATCTTCCCCTTAAACGAAGGCTTTCCCAAGACTTTGCTCAGAGTTCTCTTCCTGCAGTCTCTATAATAACAGTGACTGTGTTGAAGGAAGGGACACAGATGGGGACTGCAAAAGTGCCTCCAGGTGGCAGAAGGCAATGAATATTCAATAAGACTGTTTCATATGCAAATCAGAAGACATATAATAATAAAAGTGATTCTACCTTTCAAAGACTTTCTTACAAGCTATCTGTCTATCTTTAGATTATAGACAACTTAGTGAGTGGAGTCAGGAAGACTTAGATGAGTATCACTCCTAATCATAGGTAGAATGCACTACATACACACACACACACACACACACACACACACACACACACACACACATGCATGCACAGGGATGTGCATGGGAATCAGAAGAACTGAGTTCTAGTCCCCATTCTGCTTCCCATCTGTATGGCCCCATTATAAGCATTTCATGTCTCTGAACTGCAGGTTCTCACACTTTGAAAGTGTGATTTCCTAGGCTTTGATCACAGTTTCTGACAGCCCAGTTTGATGGCTCTGTGACCTTAATTCATTTTTAGTAGTCCATCTTGTCATTATTCATTGGAGAACTGCCTTCTGAATGCCTGCTTTGCTACACACACTCTCCCACACAGAAAGAAACAGAGACAAAGAGACAGGCAGATACACTTTGGTTCGTGCAGACTTGAATAAGTCATCCATGCAACTTCTGGTTTGAGCTCACTCCTTAAGCTCCATGTTGCTATAGGGACTGAAACCTTGAGAAGAGAAAGGAAAGATAACCTTTCTGCCTCGTACACGTGTGGTTTGCATAGATCTGAGTGAGTTCCAAACCACTAGAAGAGCTTACACTTTTCTCACATATATTTTTAATTTTTTTCATTGAAGTTCACAACTGTGTCCAGATGAGAAAACAAAGTTTTAAAGGGATTTTAGAGCTTGATCTAGATCTCAGGGATTGAACAACAGCCATCCTTTTACATGTCATATACAGGCCTAATAATTCTCTCTTATCAATACATAGCCCTACCTCTATACCAATACATTCTAAGGGGATAGTGGGTTATGTTACTTGTACATGGGGGTGCGTTGAGTGTCTTGTCGAAACATTAATTTTTTAAGTTGTCTGTATTACCTTAACAGTCTTTCCCCAAAGGAGCAAGAACAAGTATAACTTTCCTGAACACTGAGATCAGAGCAATAGTACAAGCTTCCTAACTACCTAGAAATTATTTCTTTGGTTCCTGCCCTGGCCTCTTCACATCCTCACATATTCAATGCTCCTACCACACTGCATTGCCAAGAAGGTTGATTGTACTTTTGCAAATGCCCTCTCTGTCAGAGTCCTGCCGCTATCCCATGAAGAGATTGAAGCCATGGCACCCCGTTCCACTGTGGGCCTCGGTGAATTTCTCTTCTGATGGATCCTAGGTGAGGTGCTACCATATGACTTCTGAGATCTTCTTTCCTTCTGGATGCTCACCTTACACACACTCTGTTAGACTAGGCATGATCCCAGACGGATCATACCAAGCCACAGGTCTTATGTGGGAGATTTTATTGTCAGAGGTGGCTTCTGCGAGGGGATGACAGGGAAGAAGAGAGATCTCGTCATACATTTGCCAGGGACAAGTCTTTTATCCAGGCCATGAAGCATGTGGCACATGTGCAAAGGGACGTGTGGTGAGTGCCATGGCCATGAACTCAAGAGTGGAGCTGTCACCTAGAGATGACATGTATTGTCACTACTGGGTCCAGGCGCTGGCTGTAAAGACACTTCTAGCTGTCCATAGATGTACCAGATGCTAACATACTCACTCACTTTTCTGTTAGGAAATGCTAGTTCTCTCCACTCTGGCTCCTCTACCCATCTGATCTGAATGTTCATACATATTACTTTGT
Source organism: Mus musculus (assembly GCF_000001635.26). Lineage (NCBI taxonomy): Eukaryota > Metazoa > Chordata > Mammalia > Rodentia > Muridae > Mus > Mus musculus. The sequence continues at coordinate 95,727,726 of NC_000073.6, forward strand.
CTGAGAATCCCTATCAGATTTACCAAGTTTGGGTTCAGTGTTCTCAGGTAATCTCGTCACACATTTACCATAGACTGCTATTCTCTGTATACTAGTTGCCTTTACTAGTCCAAGAACCTTAACAGCTCTATTCAGATCCTCTCCTGACTAACCCAAAGCTTGGGCATCACACATATCTGGCAGGGTCATGTATCACACACACACACACACACACACACACACACACACACACACACTAGACATGGCTCAGCACTATGCAAAAACTTTATTTAACATTTCATTCTCACTACGTCAAGAGGAAACACTAATGAGTAAGTTGATCTTGTGTTGCATTGGCAAAAGTTCAGAGTTCATGTCGAGAAGGTGACAGTTTCCTTTATAGGTTTCTGCTTGGAATCTAGCATGGATACTGTCCATTTGTGATAAACTCTTAGGATATAACCTCTGCTATATCCTACTTAGCAGAAACACCTTGAATAATAGGGAAAGAAAGCAAATCCTGCCTGGGGAAGACAAAACTGAAAGAGATTGAATACCATCTACCAATTGCCGGACAACAGCCCTGGGGAGGAAAGGGGAAGCTGATGCTTTCGATTGGAATGCGGTGCCCATGCTGGACAACCTCACTGGAAACCTTCAGTAGAAAAAGGCATTGACCCAAATCATGGATGTGAATGTGTGGCTTACAAAGTGCGCCATTCCCCATGTTCAGTGAAACACAAGACAGCCTTCAGTTTATTAAGCCCTGGTGTCCATGCTGAAGATGGTAGGCACATACGGTTTTACTCATAGAAGCTTGCTTTGAGAATGACTGATGCTGCCGAGGGGAGAAATTCACTCTACACTGCAAGAAATGTTTTATCTTTGCGCTGGAATGGCAGAAATCAGGGAAGTGCTCTTTTGTCCTTGGGAAATCTCACAGACTGAGTCGCCGGTTCCTGAATATCAGCCTTTGGCAGGGTTCTACCTGGCTGCTAAGTCTGAGCCTGCAGTTTGTTAGAACATCACCTATAATCCTTCATTAAGCTCCAGGTAAAATGGCTGCATATTCAAAAGCAATTAGGCTCAGTATGTAGATAGATGATCATTAAACCTGCATTTTCTGCAACATTAGTGTTGATAGAACTCTTGCTATTAGGCACACTGTTAGATTTTTTTTTCCATGCAAACAGAATAAAAGATTGAGAGCACTGATTTTGATCTGGTACCTATTCTGAGCTGGCTATCCTGGTAGACCTTTGTGATGCTAACCACACAACCATTCTTGAATTTAGGAATTGCCATCTCATCACTTCTCGGCCTTTTGGCTAAGATCAAGTGTAGGAATTGCTGTCTCCACTTGCCAGTTAAGGAAATGAAGAGGTGAAGTCATACCTCCTGGACACCCCATTGTGGAGGGCCTGGAGCTGTAAAGAGACTCTAGGTCTCATGATTGCCTGGTTGGCATCCTTCCCAGTGCATCATGCTATAGACTGCTTGCTGTCAGCCCTGTTTGAGAGCATTCTGTATGATGCTGTAGCATGCACAAACTCTGGACATGCCCTCAAGCCAACTCACAACTCAGTTCTCACTCTAGTTTCCTCCTCCATCTTTGGCACCTTGTGTGCCTGTTGAATACCAGTATTGGCAAACTTGTCTATGGAGCTAAGGCTGTTTTCTTTTCTTCACTGCCTGGTAGTCTGAGAGATTTCAGACAGTCTTGCCCCTCTCACTTCACTGGAAGTTGCAGCTCACTAGCTGGGGCACTTGTGTTATGACTCAGCAAACCTCTTGAACAAAGAGTTTTGTTGTTGTTGTTGTTTCTTTGTTTTTTATTGCAGAAAAAAGTGTATTCAATGATTTCTTTCTGGCATAAATTCTTTGAGCTAAATGACCCATCTTTCTAATTCCACCTACAAATTGAAAAGCATGAATCCCAAAAAGTAGCCTTCCTGATCACTTAATATAACTTTATATCCAAATAAACATGTTCATTATGATCAAACAGAAATCCCTATGTTTTTCATATTCTAATATCTATAGATGAATCATTTACCTGTGTGGTATCTGTTAGACCAGAAGCTGAATAAAATCATGTTTATGACTTTTATTTACCAGTTTCATTAGTGTCTCAGAAAATGTATGCCACATAATTCAAAATGAATACATCAATCAAGCGAGCGAATGAATGTATAAAAATCTCCATTTCTCTTTTTATCAGTATATTCAGTTTTCTTTACTCACTCCCTTTTCTACCCTCTTACTGACCAAAGAAATAAAAGTATGGGAGGAAAAAAGTCAAAGTCAAAGCAATTAAGAAACAACTTCTGCCCTTAATCTTACTTGTTGCTTATTTGCAGGTGACACAGCTAACTTAAAAGATGGCACTCAGAATTCTTTTTTTCTTCTGATACAGCTCCATACATGTTTTAGACCTAGTGGCAAGCAATCAAAATGCCAGTGTCTTGCTTTAAATATTTCAGTGTAGGAACAAAACTGGAGAGGTCAATATAAAATTATTGTTGTTGTTGTTAAAGATGTTTACTAAGAAACTTGCTGCAGAACTCAGTTTTAATGTCTTATGTTGAGTATCCAACCCATTAATTTAATCAAACGCTGGGTCTTGCACTCATTTTGTTAGTATCTGTATATTATACAGATTAGTCTGGGCCTCTGAGAAATTTAGTTGATAGTACAAAATCATAAAAAGAGACTGAAGTAAGATTGAGCCAAGATCTTTCCCCTCGACCAGTACCTATCATGGACCTTGAAATTATAAGATCAACCAGGTAGCTTCAAACGTTAGCATTAGATGTATTATGTAATAGAGAGAATGTGGAGGAATGAGACAAGGTCAAGTGACAGACAAAACATCTGAGCCCTGGGGGTCCAGCAACCACTTTCAGCAGCTCAGCAGCAGGAAAAGAAGCTGCAGCTTGGTTCGTCTCAGGCTTCATCATTGTTGCTTGTGTGTTTGTAGTGAAACTTATGGTGAAGGTAGAGAAAAATAAATCAGATGTGTAATGTACTGAGGATTCTGTAACATACTTCCCAAAGTGACCTGAAAACCAGGAAAGGGAGCCAGAAGGATTAACATACTTCACGCTAAGACCTCTGCTCTGTGTGATATAGTCAGTGTAAATGTACATGTGATAGGATATAAAGTAAAGAGTATTAGCCACATTCACAGCTGAGGAAGTAGAAGCCTAGGACTCTAAGCGGCCATTTGGTCGGTCGTGTGCTTGGTAAGAGGTGAGTGCAACACTCAATAATATTGCTAATGTTACCTTATGTCACTTCACAAACTTAGTTATGATAATCGTATAAAATAAGACAATGGAAATGTGATGGTTCGTTTGAATAATCAAATTTTTGACACAACCAAGAATCACCTGGGAAGAGAGTCTCAATGAAGTATTCTTTAGATTAGGTTGGCCTATGGGCATGTCTGGATAGGATTGTCTTGACTGACTTAACTGATGTGGCAGCACTCAGGCTGACAGTGATCAGCCCCATTACCTAGTTTGGGGCTCTAGACAACTGTCAAGTAGAGAAACTAGCTGAGCACTAACCATGCATGCCATCATGTTCCTCTTTCTTTCCCATGGTTGTACTGTGACTAGGTGCCTCAGATTGCTTCCATGCAATAATGGGCTGTAATCAAATTGTGAGCAGAAATGGACCCTGCCTCTCCAAAGATATTTTTAGGTCAAGGTATTTTATCACAGTAACAGGAATGGAAGCAGAAGAGCAAGTAGTAACAGAGGAATCTCATATCCTCAGACTCCAGGCAGCAGAAGAAAAAGACTTTCCTGGTCGAAGGGGTCTGTCAATGTAAATTTACTGGGTCTGATTGGGTGCTATGTGGATCATAGGGATGAAGTCATATGATCACTCACTGAGCCTTATTTCTGCCTCAACAACATCAGCAAACTTTGGGATACAGTAATTTGTGAGGAATACTTGACATTGTACAGAGCTCTGCTCTTCACAATAGATTACCAGGAGTTATGCTATGTAGCCTAATTTATGTTATTGCTTTATCTACAGTGTTTGACAGGAACCTCCTGTAGACTTTGTCTGATTCAGTGTATGTTCCCTCTACTGACCCTTATTGTCCCAAGTTCTACCTGGACACAGGACACTGCCCACAATGCATGATAGAAAGTGAAAGGTTAGTGAGATTCTGTGGTTGGCTGATGCTGAAGAAACAAGTACATAGATATTCATGGTATTTATAACTGCTTCCTCCCAAGATTATGATGGCTGACACTCTCCTTTGACATCTCAGCACACACAGCCTCCTATCACACGTTTCCAATGTCTTTGACATCAATATGGACTCACATCCCACCCAAGTTAGCCCCACCATTTTATCAAGAGATGATGCATTTCTAGCCTATGCAGGGTCTGCCAAAGGCATTCAGAGGGTCCAATTCTTCTTTCCTTCCCTTCACCAAAAGTCTGAGTCCCTGGGCTCCTCTGAGCCTTGGCATATGACCAGTATCTGCAGGATGGAAGGCTTTCTATGAATAGTCTGTGTGGTGGCTCCAGTAAACCTTGCTTCAACATGCGTAGTGTCCCTAATACTAAAGAGCTTGAGATGTCCTTCTGGTACTAAGGAGCTTGAGATGTCCTTCTGATAAGTCATCCCAAGCACAAGTATTGAGCTCCAAGCTAATAGAATTAAAGCCTGAATTGTCTTCCTACAAATGTTCATGCTTATCCCTTGACTTCTACTATCCCAGAATGTTACTGCATTTATTTGTCTGGGTAACTCAGTAATAATGAAGTCTGTATAGTAAGCTGGTTAGTATATAAAGAGATATGAAGTGGAAATATATGGTTTCTTGTCATGTGATGCTTTTCTGGAAACTGTCTTATGAGGGAATGTTTTGCTGAAGCAGACAGGACATGTGATGTTTTGCTTGAGTGAACACTTGACAGGACATGTGGTCTTTGGGAAGGATATAAGCGTGACCCAACAGCAATGGACGACACGGTGACATGGGTTTACCTTCTCACTCTTTGCTAATCATGACTTGTCCTGACTTAGTAGAGAGAAACACACCAAAGAACTTCTCATGATATTCCAGAGGCTTCTTGTCACCTTTTCAGATTTAGACCAATTGGCATTGGCAGAGCCTTGTGGTGTCTTCTGGATTAAACTTCTGTTGCTGGTTTGTGAATGGTGTTTGAGACGATATAAGGCCACTGCTGCTGATATGTGTGAGCTGAACTGCTGATATCCTTACTAGGAAGACTGGAATCATCACAAAGAACATTTTCTAAATCGGCCCACATCCTCCTTTGCCCTATTAGCCTTTGCTTTCTACTACCTCTGATGGGTGGTGTGGTAGAAGGGAGATTACAGCATTTAAGAACACTTATTAGAGTTTGAAAAATCTAAGCTTACAGAGATACAAGGATGGATATGTCCAGAGGAAATGCCAAATGAGCACACCGTCAGAAATGGCTATGAGAGAACCGTGGAGAAAGGTCTCAGAGAAAGGAAAGCTGCTGCCACCCCAATCTTGCACTTCCAACCCTCAAAATGAAGAAAATAATTTTCCAGGGGATCTGTCCCATGCTACAACTAGCCCATTGTATTTGTTTGGCAAACTAATACAAAAAGCAGACATGCTATGATGTAGTTTTCAATAATCTGAAAAAAAAATCTAAACTACCCCTCAAAGGTGTAATTCTTTCCCCATCCTCGCCAGCCACTACATATAAAAGTAAAAGGATAGAAAGCATAAATTGGATGGTATAATGCATAACGCAAGAACTATGAAAGTGCGTTCCCAAAGAGGACACGAAAAACTGCATAGCAGAAAAAAGACACTGAAAGCTGGGATTGAACTAGGTCGTGATTGATGGGTAAAATTTGCAGAAAAGGTCAGGTTATACAAAACAACATGAATATTTATCCTGCAAGCCTTGATGAGGCTTTATGGGCTGCACAGTTAAAATAATGTAAAAGACCCATGAGACTGAGGAGTCTTTCAAGTACTGATCAAGAACCTACTATGTGCTCAGCATGATAGAGAGTGGAGGAGCAAAACTAAAATAGGAACTGTCATTACCCTTGAAGAGTGTCCAGGATAGCAATGAAGAGAGCCAAGTAATTAGGATCCAAGTAGTCTGATAATTATGGACTCAACATAGTTGTAAAACAAATAGAAAGAAAGAAGCACAAGTGGAAGAAATTTGGTTACTCTAGGGTGAAGCATGGAATACACTCCTCCAAAGACTGCTATTCACAGGTTCATGGGGGAAGGCCAACAATCAGGGTGGTTTATTGGCAGGTTTTCTTGTGAACGGCATGCTACAGGGAGGACTGGCAAGATTCAGAATCCCAAATCTGGGATTGTCAGAGAGAGGCCAGGGGAAAAAGTTTCTTTGTACTCAGTCTTCTCCTTTATGCTTCTTAGTTTTCACTTGTTTATGCTTATTTAACTAATATTTAATCTAATTGCTAATATAGTTTCCCAAAGATCATTTAAACCAGAAAGTTCACTAAACTATTCCAATGACAATACTAATTAATATCTCAGTGTTCTCTCTAACACAGTATGAGAAAGTTGAGTATGTGTGCTCTTTTAAAAACATACAAGCTGGGCCCCCACTTAAGAACACGATTTGTGATAGACTCTGGTTTCTTCCTTTATTAAGTCTTAAGGTTTCCATTTCTTAGCTGTGAGGCATTCTTATCTGGAGTTAATTCCTGCCATCTCTTAGAAAGACATGTGCTCAGGAGACCCATGATTAATGAGACATACTTTAGGGGCATTTGTCAGGCCTCTTTTATTTTATCTCTTTAATTTTTGGTTAACCATTTTCTTCGTTGATGGAACAAAAACTAAGACATATGTGCTGTTCCTCCGGGAAAATCTGCCAGGCTTTTAACTGTGCTCAGGAAGCAATTTTAGAGCCAGGTGTGTTCAATTTGTTGCAGGCTAGCACATTAGCATCTGAGGGAGGGTAGGTGTCCACAGAGAGAATGGGTTGACAGACTGTTTACTGCCACTTGGGCTATGGCTGCAGGCTGTTTTGAGAGCAGCTGGTACTAAGGGCTAACTTACTTCCAATCATCTCCATCCACGTGGATAATTAGGAAGACCGGCCCGAGACCATGTGGCAAAAGCAGTGAAGTCTGAGTTCCCACCGGTTTCCTGTATCCCTTGTCCATTTCCTTTTGCCCCAGGCTCAAACTATGATGCACAGAGAAATAAAGAGGTGTGTGTACCATCCCCAAAGGTAGCCTTGAGCAGTTGCAATCAGGGATGCTTGATATTCATTTTGTATCTCAGTCTAACTTTAAACTTTTTTTTTTTAGCATTGGTAGTGTGCTCATATTTTGAACAGGTATTAATGACTTTCTATCATACTTAATTTGTATCCATTATGCTTCATAAACAGTTATGATTTCAGCAAGCATGGCGACTCTCATGCCATTATTTAACTGAAAAGAGAGGAAATATCCAAGTTTCTCAAAAATGATGGGCAACCTCCTCTTGGGGTCTTAGGTATTGTCATGTCTTTTGCCATCTTCTTTTTGTGTTCTCTGAGGAATGTCTTCTCATCTGTGCTCATTCTTTGCTTCTCAACTCCATGCTCCATGAGCAGCCCAGTCCAGCATAGCTGACCCACAGTCTCCACTGCAACTTAATCTTTTCTCTTGATAGCCTCTGCTGGAATCCTTCCCATCTTCTCTTCACTCTGGGAAAACCCTTCTCTCCTATCCTGTGATACGCTTAGTCGAGAAATTCACCTATTACAATTAACATTGAGCTCAAGAGCTAACGTGGCAGGGCTCCATCAGTTTTTACTGACAACATGCAGTGTTCTCTCAGAACAAGGGAAGACTGTAAAGCAATCCATTAAGAGAACTCCCATTGAGCAAATGCCATGGCTCAATGGTCTTCCAACCGTCCATTTTCTTCCTATTAGAAGGCCTCCTCAGGGAACTAACTTCTTGGTACTTCTTGAAAGAAGCCAAACTTGAGCCATTGTTTGCCCACTCTTAATGTGCTATGTAGACACAGATTTCTCAGTCAGTCTTCTGGATGGAACCTAGAAAATAAAATCCAGTATATTCCATTTTGGAATGTTCTGGAAACTTTGCTTGGATTTTCTGTTGGCTTGTGATAGGCACTGGAGTTCTCCTCTGTGTTCCAGTCTGTCTTTAGTGTCTTTTGATTCAGTATCTATAGATCATAGGATAAATCTATACACTCAAATCACTAGACTGTCCTTCTCTGTCTTTTTCTGTTCAGCTCTCCTGAAGTTGGTAAAATTCTCCTTAGAAATTCAACACTCTCCACTGTGATTTATTACTATTTCTGAATTATTTATCATCCTCGTTCTTTGAGTATGGAACCCTGACCCCAATTGTGTCTGTAATGAGTGAAATGCAGGGAGACAACAGCATTTATGATAAAGACAGTGTATACCATACAATAGTAAGTGTCTGAAAAGTTTTTAATTTTCTCTTTTGGGAGATCAATGTTGTTAATTTTCTTCTTCGGCATAATCAAAGTTTAGAGTAGTAAATGTCTATTTGAGAGAGTGGTTAAAACATGGTGATCTGTAGATCAACATTTTTCTAGAGACAAGCTTGTTTTCTACCATTGAGCTCCAACCTTTTATATTTAAGCTGATACAGATAAAAGCCTTTACCTTGTTCACAGATGCTTCTCCCACACCACTGTCATGCAAACCACACTAAGTATATGCTTTTCAAAGGTATTTGAGCTCTGATCTTTTATTTTAGTCTCTTTCAGTGTTTTTGTATCAGACCTAGACTGGTCTCAAGCTGGATATGTAGCTGTGAATGACCTGAGGTTTCCTATCCTGCTACTTCCACTTTCAAAATGTGAACCTTGTGGATGCTAACCACCTCTCTACTAACTGGATGGTATCCATCCACTGGAGTCTAATTTTACCCTCATTTTGAAGAATCAAAGAATAGTGATAGTTTGCTCAAAGTTGCATAACTAATTATAATGCTGGCACCATGATGTAGGCAATCTTATTTCTAGTCCCAGGCTCTCAAAATCTTTTAATCACCATTTCCTGAATCATGTGGAATAGTTCAGAAACCTGATTTTGAATGTCTGTGGAAGGGGAGAGGAGAGTTGCATTGAAAGTACAGCTTCAGATTTCTCTGGCTGGTGTCCAAACTTGCACATATAGCACATTCTTCCCACTGTAGCCAGTGACCCAGTTATGTCTTCAGATCCTCAGTGGGAGGATGGCACATGTGCTCAAATACTGGTTGGTTGGCTAGTCACTGCAGGGCACTTGGCCCATTCTTCCACACCCCATCTATGCACTTTTGTACTATTAATCTATTCTGGGAAGAGGGCCACTGAAAGTGGTTGACACTGTACCCAGGTCCATGCTAAGAATGCTAGCTGCATCTCCAAGGCTGTGTGTCTTGGCTCTTGAATCTCTATACCTAGTAAACAAATGTGTTCTTTGAAGCCACTTTCACACCTGAAAATGTCCTTGGAAAAATAATTGCATATGGATTGCACATGAAGCCCTTAGCTCTACAGGTATAACCTGGTAGACTGATTTCTTCTCAGTCACAGTGGGGAGTCCTTGCTGCTCTGATAAGGAACCATGCATAGAAATAGAACTGGTTTCTGTTTTCTTCTCTAAGACCTGTGAACAAAAGTTCCAGGGAAGAACCATACCTTCACTTAGCCTTCTGCAAGGCTCATTAACTGCTGAAAACATCAATGACTGTGCAGAGGTAGGAATGTTGTTGGTCTAAAGCCTAATTACAACTTAACTTATCTTTAATCCCTTAATAGTCATTACTTCAACTCTGTGTCTGAACCAACATCCTTGCAACTAACAGACAGAGTCTTTTGGATTGTATTAAATTCTCAGATAACTAGCTTCCACTAACCAAATGGCTAAAACGTTTATCAGATAGCATTGGAGGTCTATAGTGGAGATGTTTCTGCTTTGCTGCAACCTGCCTACCTGAGGTTTCCACCAATTTATTTTTAAAGACTGCCTTGATTTATGACATTTTCTTCTATTATTACAAGAGGGTTATCAACTCATTACCATGCTGGAACATGGAACGTGGGGTCATCTAAAGCTGTGTTCCTGAGCTATGTTCTCACTCAGACTCCGCTCCAAAATAAACTGTCCCTTACCCTCTCTGGGGGCAAGAGTTGTGCTTTTGTTTTGAAAACCCTCTTTGTCCCATCTGTAGAGGGAGCTTGATTGTGTTTCCCTCTCAGGGTCATTCTAAATTTTATTTGGGCTGCCATGTGTGAAGGAGCTTAGCCGGCTCCAGTGTGCTGTGTGAACAGTAGGTCTATGGCTCATCACTTTATCCTGCCTCCTGCTCTTGCTCTCTGCTATTTACCAGTGTCTCATGTTTATTCTTCTTTTATTATGTTGCATATCTATTTTTCTTTAGAAAAAAACAAACATGATATTTTAAAGTCGAAAGCCTAACAAATCCATTGCAATTTGCATAGCTCCTAGGTTATTACACGTTGGGCAAATATCATAAGTCTTCTCCGTGTTTACTGACTTTGAGTTTAATTCAAACGAGCACAATTGAATGAATGTACTTCCAAGCCTGCATAGAGCACCTGTCTCTTCTTTCAGAAATCATTTCTGTGGACCCAGATCACATTGTTCTTACCATACTGTGGGGCTGACACTGACATGAGTAACAACTGATGCTGGAGACACTTGGACTTCCATGCTTAGGAACCACATTCTCTAGTGATACTGAGGCTCCTGAGCCTGAGTTTGGAGCCTCTCTGCCACCCTGTAAGTTTCTAAATTTCAGATTCTTCATCTGGGTAGTGGTGGTGGTGCTAGTGCTGGTGATGGTGCTGGTACTGGTGGTAGTGGTGATGGATTGCAGGAATACAGCACCGAGGAAGTTGTAGAAGCTATTTACACATTTTGATAGGTATCTCATTCAAATGATTGTGTGTGTGTGTGTGTGTGTGTGTGTGTTTGTGTTTGTATTTGTGTGTGTGTGTAAGCCAGAGACCAATGTCCAATGTTATTCTCAATCATGCTCTACCTTATATTTTCACCCAGTATCTCTCATTGGAACTGGGGCTCACCGTTTTCATTAGACTGGCTGGCTAGCAAGCTCCAGGATCCTCTATCTCTGCTCTCTGAACAGTGGGTTTACACAGCCCCAGGCTGCCATGCCCAGCTGTTAGTGTAGGTGTGGGAATCTGAAGTCAGAAAACAGAGTCATCCTGAGTCATCAGGATGGACCCCATGTGGTCCAGTTTTAAGCTTTATAATTATTTCCTCATTTGTCACAAAAGTCCTTGTCAGAACTATGAGGCAATTTGTGAGATATATCTGCATTGTATTAGTCTGAGTCTTCTAAGAAGCAAACCCCAAGCCAGAGTAAATGCACAAGAGTTTTATGAAAGCAAAAGAGCGTTTGAAAGACAATAGAGAAGTTACTAAGAAAACTGGCCATCAGAATCTCACAAGAAGAGTCTGTAACCTCAGAAAAAACTTTGCACTGAACATCCCAGAGGGAACACAGTACATCAAAGAAACAGGATGGGCTCAGAGAGCCTCAGTCAGTCATGCCCTTTAGCTAGAGGCCAGAAGATGATGGTGATGGGATCTGCTTCACACATTGTCTCCTAAGGCTTATAGAAAAGTCCAGTTCCTGTTTTATGTTTTTAGAATGCCTTGCTTTTTTAGATTTGCTTCAATACCTCCATCTCATTAATTTTCCTTCTAAGTGAGACTTCAACCTTAAGATTGACAGAATAGGGAATTCAGCAATACAATGAATCAAATCTGGCTCTTGGATAATGATTTTGACTCCATATTCAGTGATATGATCCAGTGAGTTCTGGTATCTGGTAGAAAGATATACGGTGACGATTTTGTCAAGACGATGAGTAACTCTCTTCTTTTCTAAATCAATACTGGCTTTTCCTGCCTGTAGGAGTCTGATCTGTTAGACATGACTCAACATCATTAAACAGCTTCTTTCTTTTATAAAAGGAACATAATACTATCTCCTGTAAATAATACTCCTGGAAACCAAGTACAAAGTAAAAGAGAAAACCAGGCACTTATTTGTCACAATCCAGACAACAACGAAAAAGGTATCGAATTAGGTTGTATTATCACTATTATAATGATCATTGTTTTGTAAGGGCCCAGGCCACACGAGTTCTCTTTTACAGATTTGGTGCAAGAGCAACAAAGTCCGTATTGCTTCTGATTGCACAGTGCTGAGCAAATGCCAGGCACCGCCTTTCCTGTGTCCTGGGTCTTCCTCTCAGTACCTCTCCAAGTTTCTACTTCCTCCTGAGAGAATGATATTGCTGTTCATAAACTTATCAAAAGTCCCTATTTCTCACAAACATTTGACACTCTACTGATGAGTATTTTGTGATTGTGCCAATATCTCCATGTACTTTTATATTGGTACACAAAAATTCCAGACATGCGTGAGATACAGAATAATAATTCACTACACTTGCATATATAACACAATAAAGTTAGACAAATTTACTTTTCAATCTCCTTTTATCTCTTTGTGGATGGAGCCTACAAAGTCCCTCTTTTGATTCTTCTTAAAATATCTTTGTTGTTAGCTATAGCTATCCAACATGCTTCATACATCAGTAGAGTAGATTGCTCCAATCTGGCTGGTTTGGTTTATTTTACCCAACCTTTCTTTATCTCTTCTTCCCCAAACATTAGTTGGTTATAGCATTCACTACTATAATACTTTTGGTGATAAATTTTAGATCTATATGTGAACAAAAGTATACAGTATTTATCTCTCCGTATCTAGGATTTTTGTTAATGTAACTTGATGCTCTCTGATAACATCTAATTCACCACAAATGGCAATTTTTTTTAGATTTTTGTATACTGTGAGAATGCAAATTCATATGGAAATTACCAAGAACTGTATTCAGTTTTCAGAAGCACTGAACACGGATCTGCCTATCACTGAACTACTCTGCTTCTGCTTCTCTCCAGAGGAAGGGATAATAACATATTAACAGATATCTGAATTCTCATGTTTTTATTGCAGCACTCTTTACTTCAACTAAGCTGTGAGATCACCCATGTTGCCTAGTGCCTAGTGAATAAAAGACAATATTTTATTCAACATTCTTTTATTATTTATTCTCCCATTTTTAGTTCTTTGAGCATTTTGTACAATTCATATTCACTCTTCCGAACCCCAAACTCTTTCAGATCTACCACCTCTCTCCTACCCATGCACCTTTGTATCCTTTAAAAAACTAAGTATGAAGTGCAGTTCCTGCTGCTCATAGATTATAGTTATGTGCCCTTCCACTTCCAGTGGCACATGCTCAACGTGGCTTGAGCTTACACAGGTCTCCTCATGACCCCAGTAAGTTCATATGTGCAACTGCCCTGCTCTATCTGGATAATACTGTTTACATGTAGTTATCTATCAACTATGGTTCTCAGAATTGTTTAACCTCTCTTCCATAATCTAAACCTTGAGGGGCAGGTGATGTAAAAGACACACTTAGGGCTGAGCATTCTGTAATCTCTTTCTCATTCTCTACACTTTGACCAGCTGTGCATCTGTGCTAATCGCCATTTGCATCAAAAGGGAAGCGTCTCTGATGAGGTTAAAGATGTATCGCTATATCAGTATAATTTTCTGAAAGCCTAATTGCCAGATATAGTTTGTAGTTTTGTTTTCATTTATAAAGTAAACTCTTTAATTGGATCAAGAGGAAGGTGGATGAGGACAGCCTGTGCTTTGAGCAGCACTGGAATAGAGCAGCATAACCCACTGGGAGCAATGAAGATGCCAGGGAATCTCCCTTCTTCTGTATCTTTCCCTTTCCTTCTCCTCATCCCTCCTCATCGCCATCATTACTCCATCTAACATTAATTAACACAGAACACTATTGAGCGCTACACTGATGTATTTTACATAGTAACTAAATTGATCCTCATTATAAAAATAACTTTTACAAATGAGGAATCTGAAATTTTTTTTATCCAAGTTCCAGACTCTACCCCCTAAGCTTATTTTTTCAATCTCTCTCACATGCTTTCCTGACAAATGCAACTTATGTGAGTCAGGGTTTGTTTGGGTTCATAGTTCAGTGTCGCAGTTAATCAAGACTGGGCAGTTAAAGAAGTAGGAGCTTGATGAAGATCACATTCGAGAATTGATAGTAATGCATGAATGTTGTTACTCGGCTTCCTTCTTTTACTTGTATACTCTAGAGAATGTTGTCACCCACAGTGGGCAGATATTCTCACCTTAATTAATGTCTATAATGACAATGGCCTATTAGTGTGCCTGGAGGCTCTTCTCTCGGATTTTGTCAAGTTGACAATTACCATTGACTATCACATAAAAATAGGATTCTGACCTAAAGACCCATAGAGGTTATCACTGGACATCTATGCAAGAGAGTATAGCTGAATCTAAGGTAAGAATGGATTCAGCAGGAGAGTACTCTTGGGAAGAATGTGGCTGGTGATGGGAGCAGTCAGTCTGACTGGTCATGTGTCATATGTGACTCCTAGTATAGCACTTAGCATGTAATTGACTTTGCGAGCATTGTTGAGTGAATAAATGAATAAATAAAACGGTGAATGCTCTCGATCCAACCATTCACTAAGTCCAGCTCTCCTTTCCTTTTATCCCTAGTTTCTTTCAAGTTCTATATCAAGATTCAGTCAGGAAGTTTGAAAACTAAGAGATCTTATTTATTAAGAGCTACCAAAATTATAAATCTACTCTATTGTGTAACTCCTAACCCCCTGATAAGCAAATAGTATTTCTGGGCTTAGAATCCAGGTGAACCTTTTCTTAGGTTCTGTCACATAATACCTCCCAATACCAAGGGCTTGAATCAATAGAGCTCTTTCCCAACATCCACTAATCATACCCTCTCTCCTACAAGTCCAGGGATTCAGCCATATTGACATTGCAAAACATCATCCCGACCTTCATGATTGGAAGGAAGGGGGAAAGGGCCCTCAATAACTAAGGGAATTACCAGTGACACAAAACCCACTTTCAATGCCAACTGGCAAAACAACATCATTAAAAACAGTTACCATCTTCAGCCAGAGTTGGAGAGCTATTCAATTTAGGACTAATGAACATGGCACTATTGATCTCTTAAGACTGTGCAGAACAGATCAGTATCATGGCTATAAATTGTATTTATGAAGACATTCAAATAGCACACAATGATTACTTTTTCTCCTGGAAGCTGGGAGTACCTGCAGAGGCATTGCTTTTGCACAGGGTGATGGAACCACTACTTTCACAGTTATCTGACCAAGACAGGAAAATGGATATTTATTAGCAAAAAGCAAAGCCTCATTTTGTTGACTTGGTGGGTTCAGCTATGTTTTCTTTCCTGAGTACATTCTCTTTTTAGAGAAGAAAATATATGAAATCATTCTTAACTTATCTTTCATCTCTTTATAGGGCTTTGAACATTTGGTGATTAGGGGACTTGAAATGTCCTTGGGAAGTTTTCTTTGAGAAAAGAAGTTGCATTTATTTACTAGAAAGAGCCATTAATATTAAAAAATATTCTAAGAAAATGTCTACTTACAATAGACAGATAACCTTTGAAAAGAATGTACAACTAAAACGTTCCTGGTAACTGTTACTGGAAACTGGGGTTCTACAGAGTCCATTGGCATCTGCAGCCTTAACACTATGAGTCAGGTTGAGGTACATTGCTTCATTCCCTGAGTAATTTTATTTTATTTTCAGAATCTGAACAACATTATGCCATCCACAAGGAAACATACCACCTACCAGTGTCTTTATCTTGGGCTACCCCAACCTTCAGAACTGTGTGTTGGTTTTTCTTTTTTTCTTTTTTTTTTTAAATCTATTTTCAAGTAGCTGCTTTAGGGGGAATCTGTCCTAAAATGTGCTAAAGGGAATAACACAGGGTATGTATAAGAAAAAAGAAAGGGTCTACATGTTAGGATCTAGAATTTTTGTCCTCATTTGTAAATAATGTTTCAATGAAATGACTTCTAATTTTAGAAACATTCTGTGTATGTGTGTGGAGGTACACTTGTGTATAGATACATGCAGAAACTAGATATCAATCTTAAGTGTCTTCGATCACCCTTTTCCTTCTTTTCCAAGCCAGCTGCATCTTGAGTTCCTTGCTCTGAGTAGACTAGCTAGCCAGGAAACCCCAGGGATCCTCTGGTCTCTGTCTCTTCAGCACTGGGACTACAGGCATGCAATGCTACCCCATGCTTTTCACTTGGGTGTCGGAGATCCAAACTCAGGTGCATAAATGCTTATGCAGCAAGCATTTGAAGAGCTGAACCATTTCCCCATCTTCTAATCTGAGTGATTTCTAAGCTCTTGTTCAGCCTAAGATTCTGAACTACTTTCCCTGACCAGCTCTGAGGAGGGTGGGCCCTGTCCTCAGAGATTGTACCAGAGCATTACACTTCAAAGGGAGGGGAAAGAACCTACTTTAAACCTCCTGTCTAAAGAAGACTCACATCCCCAGAAGGGAAGGTTCAGTTGTGCAGGGAGAGGTCAGCAGCTGTGGGAGCCTAATTTAGGTTATCCCTTGCTCATTGGCAATCAGGAGGCTTGATATGCTTTGGAAAAGCAAAAACACACTCTTAATCACCTCAAAAAAGGGATAGCTCATTATAACTGCACACTAAGGAGCTGCAGTGACATTTATTCCGCATTTGTGTACAAATAGATTACATTATTTAACTAAGTCAGCTTAGGCAGCTGGGTGCTACTCCTGTGTCCCTGCAGAAGGCTGAGCAGTGATTAAAAGACAATACCTCTTTGATTCCAGATGTTCTATACATTCTGCAAGGGGAAGGTTTTCAAAACAAAAAACAAACAACAACAACAAAATAAACCCTCTTCGACAACAGCCTCATGTGAACAGAGAATCATCTTTAATGTCACAGTTGAAGTGGGAGATGTAAAACCAGGAAAGTTCATTTTGGTGACCACCTGGGACACATTGGTCCTGGGGGTTTTCCCACCTTCATTATGAAACATGCTACTCAACACCTTCCTGACATGCCCACAAGTAGAACAGCTGGGAACCAGAGCCTTCTGCTTGATGGTTTGTTTCTTTAACCTGGCCATCTGCACTTGCTGGTAGCACATGCTTTTGGGGTGGGAGTTTTCAAATAGTAGCAGGATCACATGTGACAACCACTGGCCATTCGAGATTTTTCTCCATATTCAATCATACAATGCTTTGTTTCATTTGTTTCTTCATTGCTTTTTTTTTTCTTATCTTTTTTCTTTTTCCCAAAAGAGAGGTCAAAACAGATCCGTTGGGAATGCCCTTGCCCCTGTCTTCTGACAGAATAGACTGGGTGATTTAGCCTTACTAGGGCTCTTGTGGGAGCAGCCATGGAGAAAGGCAATTTGTTAAATACACATTGTGAGTTAGATATGATAGCAAACATGGTAAAGAAACCCAGTTCTCAGAACTAGGTGTAGAATTGATTTCACAAGTGATACAAATCATCATTGTCCAGTCACGTGATTGAACTAATTTCTGTTTTAACATCTTGAAACTTTTTTGTTCAAATGCATATGTATCTGTAGTGTGCATGCATGTGTATGCATGTCAAATTGTGTATGGGTGACTGCATGTGTCCAAGTATGCTTGCGTGCATATGCATACTGAGGTAGGAGGTTGACACCATGTGTTTTCCTTGCATACTCTGCAACATATAGCCTCTCACTTGAACCCATAACTCGTTGCTTCAACTAAGCAGTGTGTTTTAGGGATCCACTGTCTCCTCCTCCAAACACCAGGGTTGCATATGGACCACTACGGCTATCTAGCATTTATGAGGACTCTAGGAATCCCAACTCCAACCTTCATGTACTTTGGCACTTGTGCACATACATTCATATGTGAATATGCACACATGTGTACATAAGCATCACACAGACACAAAAGATTTAAAATAAGTATGTTTCTTATTTAAATCCTAATATCAATCACAGTTAAGTGAACAAAAGTCTTGCATTCTACAAGGGCCAAAGAGGGGAAAACAAGCTAAAATCCCCAGGTGTTGTCAGGCTAGAACATTGAGTATCAGACCTGAGGCCCTTTTGAAAAAATGAATTTCTTTTTCCATCAGAAAAAGATGTGACATCCACCTTCTATAATACTTCAGGACATTCAATTTTATGTTGAAACACACATTTTAATGATGACCTAAATGACTGGAATGCATCCATGAAGCACACTGAGTACCCACTGTACATGGAGTGCTATGTTCGAAGGATGAACATACATACTAGAATATTAATGAATGTGATCAGGGCATAATAGAGCCATAGGTACATAGAGAGGCACAGAACCACCTTCCCAGCCTTACTTAACATACCATAATATGTGATGAATTAAAATTTTTCCCTTCCTTTTACATTTTACAGTTTAATAGGACAATTCCTCTTAATAATAAATAAATGTATGCAACATGGTATGGATAACATATGCACAGTACTTAGAAATCACATTGAATAGGGAACTTTGCCTGAGCTATAATAATGTTACCTAGGATTGTTCACAACCAAGTGGAAACAGGCTAACAAATAGCATAAAATAACAACCAAAGTGCTAAATTAAGAAGCAAAGAGCAGACCAAGATTTAGGAACCCAGAGCAAACTGTATTAGAGCCTAAGTGAAGATGGAGCCAAGGAATATGCACAAGGTCCTCACCAGTCACCGCTGGGGCTCAAAGGTTGGAACCTCCCCTGCTGCCCTGTACAAGTTCAAGTCTATTTTCAGTAAAATGATGGAGCCTTAGTTAGAGTTTCTATTGCTGTCAAACACCATGATCAAAAGCAATTTGGGGAGGAAAGGGTTGACTTCAGCTTACAACCTTCGGTCACACACTTCATCAAGGAGAGAAGTCAGGGCAGGAACTGGAAACAGAAACTGAAGCAGACTCCATGGAGGGACACCGTTTACTGGCTTGTTCCCCAGGACTTGCTCAGCCTGCCTACTTATCCCATTCAGTCCAGGAGCTGGATCGCCCTCAGTGGTCTGGACTGTCATACATCAGTCACCTATCAAGAAAATACTACAGGAAATATGATGGAGGCATTTTCTAATTGAGATTCCTCTTTACAGATGATTGTAATTAGTGTCAAATTGACTAAATAAATAAATTAATTAAATAGCCTAGCCAGGATCAGCAGTTACAGGGAGAGCTCACAGGGTTGGGGTCGGGGGGGGGGGGCGGGGGGAGTATCTGTATGTTAGCTCTGAGAACTCTGGACATTCATGGCTTGAAGGGGTAATTTAGGTGATTAAATGGAAAAGAAGTGGAAAAGAACTATCTGACCAGTGAAGAGCATCAGCATCACAAAGCAGTTGAGGATAAAGAAATGGGTGACTGGAGCCAGACTAACTATGTTGATAACAACAGTAGCCAAAGACGGATGGCTAATCCACTGATTTGCAGCATTATTCTGGCTCTTCACTGATTTATTCTCCTAATTTCATTATAGCCAACAGTAGCTACTGAAAGATCCTGGCAGAATGTAAAAGGACACAGAAGCCCTGAAATTGGCAAGATAGACGTCATGTTAGCAGAACTAGCATCACTGATTTAGAAATATAGAGGTGCACGATGCTCTGGCCACTCCTTGACCTGTGTGTCTGCCAATGTTCTGACCAGGTGTGTGCCCATTGCTGCACCTTCATTAGACTCTTTCCTTGTACCCCTCCCATACCCATTTCTTGAGAATAGACATTGTTTAGATCTGGAAATCCCCTACTCTCCCCCTTCTCCTTTCCCCCCTGAGGGCCTATAAAAACTGGGACCTCTTTCCCCTCGACTCCTCTACCCCTGCCTGGGATATGAGTCGTCCCCAGAGCTCTGGCTTTCCCCAATAAAGCCTCATGTGGTTTGCAACAAGCTCGGTCTGTCGTGAGTTCTTGGGTGTCCGATATTGTCCTGAGGCCTGAGCGAGGGGCTCCTTTTGGAGTCTTTCACTACAAAAGGAAGCTTTGTTATGTTTTCTTTCTTTCTTCCCTGTCTTCCTTCCTTCCTTCCTTCCTTTCTTTCTTTCTTTCTTTCTTTCTTTCTTTCTTTCTTTCTTTCTTTCTTTCTTTCTTTCTTCCCTTTCTTTCTTCCTTCCTTTCTTTCTTTCTTTCTTTCTTTCTTTCTTTCTTTCTTTCTTTCTTTCTTTTCCTTTTTTATTAATTCTTTTTTTCAGCATCCCTGCCTCCCAGCTCCACCTTCAGCCAACAAGGCAGATACTGGGGTTTCTGTTACCCACAACTCTCATCCACTTTCCAAATCACAGCCAACACTGCTTGGTTAAACACAAACACTTCCCTGCCATACAGGGATTCCCACTATGTCCAGAATACAGTCCAGCACTTTGTGTGCCACTAGGATGTGCTCTACAAACCAGCTGTAAGCAGCCTTCATGGCTTGTGTAATATGCTGCAGTGTGTGAAAGGGTCTTAGAATGAATGGAACTGGGGATCATATTATGAGAAATAATGGTAGACTCAGAAAAATAAATACATGTTTCTTCTTCATATATGATAAAGAAGGATGATAAACTGGATGAAGATTATGGTTTTGAGGATACACAATACACACACAGGCACACAAACACATATACACACACATGCACATACACACATGCACACACACACACACACACACACACACACACACATACATCTGCACATACACACTCGCACACACACACATGCGCGCGCGCGCACACACACACACACACAAACATGCGCACACACTCACTAAGTGGTTCTGGCATTCTCCTCCATGGGTTCCTTGTCCCTCTCATGGCCAGTCCCCTAATTGGGATTAGTTTGCCTCTGGCTACCTGCGTTCTCCCTTGAGCAGACCTGTTCGTGCAGAGAGAGCTGCATTATGATTCAGTCGTCACTCCGATTTGGTTCAGCACATGAAACATCTGTTCACTTAGCGGATCAGCCCCTTTTCCAGATGTTAGTCTAAATGAGTTCTGCTGTACTTTTCACCACCGCCCCCCCCAAACATCCTAAATACACATTTGCTCAATCTGAAAACATTTGGAAGGGAGACATTATCTGTATTTTGTCACCTTCCCCAAGGCCCATTTTCCTCTTTTAAAAATCCAACCACATAGAAAACAATGTTGCTGATATTATTTTGTACTGCTCACCATGATAGGGCCAGATGGTTCTCTGCAGGCTCAAGAAAGCCCTTACCTGGAGACGCCATACATGTAGGTGCCACTGTGCTTAGCTCTGGTCAACAAGCATTTGCTGTGCATGTATTACTTTTGGGTTCTGGAATAAAAAAGAGATGACGGAGTGGATTTAGAGTCTTGTTGAGATAATTACCTGAGTAATTATCACAGCACTGCTTGGGATAGACAGATCCACTTGACAGAGCCTCTCTGTGTTGTTGCACTGTGTAACAAGCTAAAGTTCTGACTGGAAGAAAATCATGAGTGACTGGAGATGCCTTGTGTCTAACTCCTTTGGTGCTAGATCCTGGTCTTTTTCCTGCCTTTGGACTCCCCATGAGGTTTGTCTTTATCTCTAGACTGCACTTCCTCCATTCATCCCACAGGACGTGGGATAGGTCTGGCCTTCCTCTGATCATTACTTGTGACTGGTGTGGAAACCAGGCACTTCTGGGCTCTTAACATCTTCCTATTCTGAAAAATTTAAGAAAAAAAAAAGTCCAGACAGATTGCAAAGAAACAAGAGAACTTTATTCCGAAGCAAAGCAATAGTTCAGATCACAGCTGTAGTCAAAAATTATAGCACATCCACTGATGGAGAGTGTTTGTGGTGTCCAGTTATGGGCTCTGTGAGAAGAAGCAGCTAGATTCTCAGGGAAATAATTTGTGTGGCTCTCTAGTTTGATTGGTAGGCTTGGCATATGTAAACTTTCCTCTACTGCTTGTGCCCTTTCCTATGAACTATCTGATCTTAAGAGCTTATCACATGAGCACCCAGTCACACATACACAAAAGATATTAAGTAGGGAATCCTCTGTAAGTGAGAATATTTTTTTTACTGCATCTGGCACCCCTAAATCAGTCTTGTCCCAACCCATCCATCTGCAACTCTCTATTCAGACATTTTTTTCTTAATACATTTAAATAGAAACTCTCTACAAAGGGGTGTTCTAAGTGATTGTAAGGAAGAAGAAGATTATGTTGTTGTTTGAAGTGTTCTGTGTGTCCTGCAAGTATGGGTCCTGAGTTTCTTGAGTGTTTTATGAGAAGATGAGCATGTGTATAACATAAACCAAGTTGAGCCCAGGTTGCAAGCTCTATGCTTGCCTGCTGCAGTAGGATCTCACTCCTTTTACTTAATCTTGTTCACACACAGAGATACATAAATCAAGTTGGGTCTATTTCTCTAAATAACCATAGTATCACAAATAAATAGCTTTAAAATGGAAGGAGATAAAAACGGAGATACTTGCCTGGCAGGGATGGGTAGAATCCACTAGTAGGTAAGGAATTTGAGGCACGTTGGTACCACCTATTTGTATTGAATAAATATCTGGTCAGCAATACTCACACTATAATATGCAAAAGAAGAAGATATCAGGCCAGGCGTGGTGGCACACGCCTTTAATCCCAGCACTCGGGAGGCAGAGGCAGGCAGATTTCTGAGTTCGAGGCCAGCCTGGTCTACAGAGTGAGTTCCAGGACAGCCAGGGCTATACAGAGAAACCCTGTCACAAAAACCAAAAAAAAAAAAAAAAAAGTTATTATAAAAAAGAAGAAGATGTCAGATGCAACATTAAGAGAAATATTACTATTACCACATTCAACACCAAACATCTTTTCTAAACCACTAAATCTTGCATATATACTTGGACATTTTATAATAGTGACTCAAAACCTTCAACAATAAAGAAGCCATATTAATATATATAAAGGGGGTACCCACTCTGCCCAAGGTTCAGGGATCTTTGCAGAAGAGGGGACAGAAAGAAATAAGCAGCATCAGGCAACCAAAAGGGAGCAATGTTTTCCTGTACATAGCAGGGCATACACATGCCCATCTTCTCATAAAACACTCAAGAAACTCAGGACCCATACTTGCAGGATGCACAGAACACTTCAAACAACAACATAATCTTCTTCTCCCTTACAATCACTTAGAACACCTCTTTTGTAGAGAGTTTCTATTTAAATGTATTACATAGTGGGGCATTAACACATTTGCACATATGACCTCTACCGTGGTCCTAATAATACATGTAAAACCTGTACAAGCTTAAGCCAGATCAAATTCCAGTATGAGTAGGAGAGGGGGCCATGAAGTCCTATCTCTAGACAAGGAATGGTTGGCATTCAATAGCTGCTAGGAGAGGGACAGTCAGTTTTCCTTAAGAGTGTAGTCTTCAGTAGATCTAACATACTCCAGTGGAAGGCCACATATATCAAGTCATATGGGCAGAACCAATTGGACTTGATTTTTTTTTAAGTGAATGCAGAATTCAGTGGATAAGGAAGGGAAGGACCTGAGAGGAGTTAAGGGGTGAGAATTAGCAAAATATATTGTAATTTCCAAAGGACTTTAAAAAAGAATTAAGTATTTACAAAGTCTGAGAAAATTGCTGATTTAAGAACCGTTGCTTAGTGCATGACAGTTAATCAACGACTTTGTATTCTGTTCATTCTTTTTAAACAGGAAGGTAAGCAAAACCCGAGAAAGCTGCAGGCTGAGGAGTGTTTAGCTCACTTCTGCAGAAAAGCTGGATCCTAACTCAGATGTATACCCAAACATTTTTTCTGCATGTACCCTCAGTCAGCCCTTTGAATCTACCTCTCTAGATGTGCATAACGCTGTAAGATACCATATGAAGGCTTTCTGCCAGGTATTTGTTTCATCTATCTATTCAGTAAAAGCATTGTTTCGAATTTATCATGTGACACTATCATAAGAACTTTATTAACATATTGGATCCTCTGACTAACTGCACCCTCATTAAAGATGAGGGAAGACGCTGAAGCTGAAGGGAAATCACATATTCCAGGTCGTGCAGCCTGTTGGTGGTGAGCCCCGCTGAGAGTCAAGCCCACTCTAGGTGCAGCAGTAACTCTAACATTGCAAGTTGTGCTTGATGTTCACATTAACCCCCAGCGCTTGTAAAAGTGTACCCTTTATGTGAGACTCTCACCCCATATTAATATACTCAGTGGCTTAACGGTAGTTTACATATTATAACACTGCTTGAAATACCTGGATTCAATTCAGATATTGTCTGTGTAAGGATATGACTGTTGACAAATTTCCTTCCGCTTCAAGCCTCTCTTTCCCAAAATTCATTCTAGCCACACTTATTTATTTGTCCTCATATGGTGAAGAGGATTCTTGAGTTGACCAGTGTCTATCATCCCTCAAAGTACTGAGAGAATTCTTCTATTCCTCTGGGTTGATTGTCTGTAGAATGGTAGCTGTCATGAGCATGTTATGCCATACCCATCTGTGCCCTTCCACAACATTAGAATGGATTGGGCAACTCTGAAAGTCACAAGGTTCTATAATTTGAATTAGAACAATTTAATGGATAATCCCACCTCCCTGGCTAACCTGGTCAGTGTGAATGGAGTTAAAAATTCCTTAACTCCAATCTTAATTACCAACCCTCAGATTACCCATCACAAAGCACACAGTATATACATCTACAAATCTATATGTGTGTATATGGTTTACGGGATGAATACAAGTTAAAGAGGCTGCAGCAGACTTCCAAAGGCTTCAGAAGTAAACTGAGAGGGTGTGTGCATTGGTCAGATAGTGAGTCAGACAAGTGGGGAGAAAGCTGCTGCAGGAAGTGGGCATGAAGGAGAGAGGTGAGCTCGGAGGGCTCAGATTGCCTTGTGAGGTCCAGATGGGAAAGCAATTGAGTAGAACAGACCCACACCAGAGGCCATGGCCGAGCCAGAGATTCAAGGATAGTCAGGAAGTCCTCTGCATGTCAGTCCTTGAAGCACACACCAGATATCAGATGATGGCTTTGTGGGGGCCATGCCATCAGATTGTTGGATGTCTATTACTTTATGTGATCCAGGTGAGGAGGTTATATGATTTTCTAAATCTGGTGTGTCTTAAAATCCTTGGTCCTGACTCCTCTGATATCATTCTGATAATCTGATAAAATGGCTTATTTTCTACTTCCAGGAAAAATTACTTTGGAGGGACCTGACGGATAGTGTCCTTTCTGGATCCAACCAAGGGTTATAGTCATCCTTCTCCCTCAAAGTGAAGCTAAACTCTGATTGTAAAATGGAGTCTCTTAGAGCAAGGCATGGTCTGAAAAAAACAAAAACAAAAACAAAAAACAAAAAAACAGTTTTATACAATACAGAGTAACTTAGAGTAGTTCCTAGCTTGATCTCAACCTGAATGAAAGATATTTCATTATCAACATTGGTAATGCTTTACGATTATTTGAATTACTAAATTCCATAACACCCTCTCCCAAATTTCCATCCAACCTTCCTCATGAGTCTTCTCTGTCTCTTCCACAAGCTTCTACTTTCAGACTTTTCAAATCTTGGTGATTTTAAAGGCTCCACTCTCTATCTCCTGTTCTTCTCACTATCCCTTACTGCAAATTACCAGATAAGATACTTCATGACTTAAAACTGGTGCTAAAGGACTAATAAGACAACTATCCCTCCCATTTCCACTGGTTTCCTTGATATTTCAAGGTAGATGCTCAATGAGGACCTTGTATTGACCTTCACCACTCAGATTGGGATAATGTTCCCTCCTGTCACACCGGGATCTTCTGTATTCCCGAATAAATCTAAGCTGCAACCAGCCCTAGATCCTAAACATCCCCAATTTTCCTCATCTAAGCAAACATAAATCCAAACCATTGTCTCTTCCTCTTGCCGACTCTGTAGGTCTTTGTCAGCCCTTCTGTGGGTTGTTTCACCATACCTGTGGTTTCAACAAAATCATCAGTAGATTTGGAACTAATTAGCATTCTCAGTATCTACACTATACAGCTATCTTTGACATTAGTGACCAACACTGTCCTCACTGGGCTCAAAACTGGGATGATGTTCTATTTAGTTTTAACATATATCAGGATCATTGGAACCACTCATAAGGTGATTCATGCTCCTCATCCCTTCTCTCTGCCATTTCTCCATTCTCAAACTTGAAATGTATTCATTCCTTTAGAGTGAACAGCCTGGCTAACAGCATTAGTGTCTGTGATGCATTGACGCCACTGCACGCATCATTAACTTTGATTTATGTAGAATAACAGCTTCAGTTCTCTATTTCTTGCCCAGCAAACTCTTTTTTTTTTTTTTTTTTTTTTTGGCTTGTTTGTTTGTTTAGTTGGTTGGTTGATTTGGTTTTGAGACAAGGTTTCTGTGTATACTTAACTGTCCTGGAACTCACTCTGTAGACCAGGCTAGCTTGGAATTAAGAGAGCCTCTGCCTCCTGAGTGCTGGGGCTAAAGATGTCTGCCACTACCACCCAGTCAGAAATTTCTTATTAATCCTTTAAGCTTCTATTTAAAAATACCACACTCTCAGTGAAGCCTTTCCTTGACTTACTTGCCCAAGCAAGCTTGGTTATGCTGCCCAAACAGTTGTTGCCACTGCATGTTTCCTAGATATGATAATTAGTTATGATTGTCAACGTGACACAATGGAGAATCACCTGGGAAGGCAGTCTCTGTGAAGAGTTTTCTAGATTGTATTGGCTTATGGGCATATCTGTGAAGTATTATCTTAGGTATTGTAGTTAATGAGAGAGGATCTGCCAACCATGTGTAGCACCATCACTACTGGAGCCCTGGACAGAAGAAAGAAAAAAAAACTGTCTGAGAACCAGTGTACAATCATTAACTCATTCTCCACTCTTGAGTACGATGTGGCTAGCTACTCCAAGTTCCTGCTGATGTAACTTCCCCACAATGATGCACTGTAAGTGGGAGTGTGAACCAAATAAATCCTCTCTTCTAGATTCTGTGAGTTTCTTCAGATTATATATATATATATATAATTATTTGTACTATTTCACCTCTAAATGAATGATCTATATATAAAGAATTTATAACACATTTACATGCATGCACTGTGCTTTTTGTAAGTTCTATGTATATTCACATGCAGCCTTATAGTATCTGTGCTTAACTCATAGACCTAAGTACATCTACAGCTTTTAAGAAGCCATGTATTTCACCCAGACATTTCACTGTTACAAGCATAGAATTTGATGCTGGTTACGAGTATATGTAGATGGAGTTTTATGAACAAGCTTCAAAATGGTAAGAACCTGAATCAGCCAGTAGTGTATTAAAACCTATTATAGTACATAAGTAACAGAATTGTCTATTATTAAATATTATCATATGCAAATAGTGAATAAATACAAATGAAAACAATTTAGAGCCCTGTAGCTGTTTTCCTGCTAATGTCTTAATGTTATAGTGGTTTTCTTCTTTATATTTTCCATGTGTGAATGCTATAATTTTTAGCATACAAATAGCTTTGTTGCATCAATCCTGTTTAACCTAGAAATTCATTTGTGTTTTTCCTCTGGCTGACAGCTCCTTTTTGGTGGCATGTATCTTATATTTTTCAAACAGAAGGGATGGCCTTTACGGCATTTCCCACAGTTCCCTGGCAAAAAAAAGCTGGCTTTTAAAAACCTTATCAATAGGTGTAACTTTCTGTGTATTCTAGGTATAATTTTTAACTGGGAACTAATAATCTCAGTATGCTAAAAATTACAAGAATATGTCATATGTACAATACAAATGGGGCTGTAGAGACAGCTCAATAATTACAAGCATTGACTGCTCCTTCAAAGCCTGAATTTGTAGTCCAGTGCTCAAATCAGGCAACTCATAAACACCTGTAGATCTAGTTCCAGAAGGATCTGACGCCCTCTTCTGGCTTAAGTGGGCACTGTATGCACATAGTGCACAGGCATACATACATGCAGACAGACACAAACAATCAAACAAATAATAAATATAAAATAGATTTTATAACACCATACATTATATACTAAACTACCAAGTTAATATACGATGGATGTATTATAATAGTTCTATGCTTTTACTACAATTTGAACATCCAATTTGTTTACAGTTTCAATTTTCAGTCTTTTCTTTCTAAACTTGTTGTATACATGTTGCATATTATGTTGAAAACCTAATTGTTTTACATAAATTTTGCAGAAGTATCATATATACACATAAATCACAATCTCTTGTTGACTACATTTAGAAAGGAAATATACACTAGATCAAGATATAGGACAAGTAGTCCTGGAACCTCCCTTTCCCCACCACCACCATCCTCCCAAAGGGCAACGCATGTTCTGTCATCTTGAGCACAATGCTTCCAAACATTGAACAAGGACTTGACAAGGGTTTAAAGGCAGGGGAAGGGGTCTGGGTGACATTTATGGCTGTTTCAGTCTTTGGGTTCGGTGGTAACCTGTAACTCATCTCCATGTAATTTTGGTAACTCTATACATTATATAACTCCATGCTTGAGATAAAACGCTATTCCCCCAAATAGCCTTGCATTGTCTTTTAATCTGTAATCTTTTTTAATCCTCTGTTTTTCATTTTTCATTCTCCATTTGAAACCTATGTTCTAAAAGAGTAAAAGAGGCTGAAAGCCCAAGTTCACTGTAAACTCAAGAGAACTGCAAGAATATCACTGAATACTGAGACAGAAAAACACTCACAAACCAGCCATCCTGATGAGAGAACACGTGGCTTTTGTAATGGATCCCCACACATCAAACATCATTATTTACATTAGCATGGCCATTTTGTGCAGTCACAGTGCATATAATAATTAGACATGGCACAATTGTCTAAACAGATGCTTTCAGGGGCCTCCCATGCTTCATTAGTATAAACAAGGCAGGATGGAACATCTTTTGTATGTATCCGTGTTCCTTATTTTGATTATTTACTCACAGCACGCTCATAGAAGCTGGAAAGTTGTACATATATATTCCAGGGAACCCCGAACCCTTGCATCTTTGCATAGTGCTACCTGAGTTGACTTGAACTGACGTGAGTCAGAGTGCAGGATTTCTGGGGGTAGATTTTGATTTCCTGAACTTTCTTCACTTAGAACTCTAGAAAGCATATAAGCCATTCTGGTTTAGATAAAATCACTTAGGCACCCAGACTTTTGACTTACATGACTGCGTGCTAAAATTCAGCATCCCTGAATTCCAGCTACCTCTGTGTGTTTACCTGGCAATCTTTCAGTTCCCCTTTGTTTGTAGAGTATCATTACTGTAATTTGAGACTTTGATAAATCTACTGTGTACCATAGAAGACCCAAGAAGAAGCAATTTCACCTGTCAAGGTTGGTCTGAGTAGGAGAAGGTGAGATGAGGAAGTAAAGAGATAGAGAGGTGGATGGAAAAAAATGAAAAAGACAGGACATTTTTTGTTGGCATCATTAAACTTGAATAATAAAGGTAATTGGTTGCTCCAAAGATAACTTTTGTAATACTTCAGGTCTGGAATAGTGTTTGTTCTCAAAATTTCTCAGACTATACATGGAAGAAAAATAAATTTTATTATATTATTTTATATTTATATGTTTTCTATTATAATATCAATAATCAATTTTATTCTTTGCACTGAAGCTAAACCAGTTAATAGATATGATTTCTTTAGGTAAAAGAAATTATAAAATTTATAAGAAATACAAACTCAAATTTTTAAAAAAGAAATGCTGTATATATAGAATATTTTATTGGTGAAAGGTTCTACTTATAAACTATCTTTCATCTCTTACAGAACATTCCATGAGCAGATAGACATGATCAATGATGTCCCATGAAAGAACCATTGAATTAAGTCTTAAAACTTGAGTAGTGTGCTATCAAGAAAATAAAATATCATTTAGCTAGTATTCTAATAATCCAAGTACCCAATTTAGCCTTGAGATTGGAGATTTCAAAAGACAGATGCTTAAAAGGAACATGGCTCCATCATATTAGGGTTTGCATTGTAAAAGAATAGATGGAGAAGCAAGGAGAAGCAGTACTCTGTGATATACCCAGTGGGGAGAACGGGCAAGAAGGAAATGGAAGAGACTTTAATGAACTCAGAGATGATGAGTGCTATCAGTCAACTGAATCTGGAAACAGGTAACAGGTGGGAGTCAGTCACAGTAGATAGAACACATGAAATTACCAACTGGAGACACTGAGGTACCAACGGGAAACAGGCAACAAATTAGCTGAGAGAGGAACCAGCAGAAACTAGAACACAGCTCACCCGGAAACAGTCTTTTTACAAAGTAGACTGAGAAGTCCTTGAAGGATTTTTCCCTCTTGTCCCAGTGCTTGTCTTCCAGCTCAGGAGGAGCACTGTGCTGGGTAAGGACCCCCTACAGGTGAGTCATATGCCAAGAGGGTTTTAAACACAGAATCAACAGTATCAGAGTTGAATGCTGGGAGATCACTGTGAGGAGAGAGCAGAGGGTGTCCTGGACCAAATAGGTGAGATCCATGATGAGGCTGTGGTTCTAAAGAAGAATGGTCAGCTTTATCCGTCATGAACCAGAGAGTAAAGCCACATGTTCTATGCTGTAACTATTTACTTCTGCACCCATAGCACAAATAAGCCACAGACAGCACATGGATGACTACACTATGTTCCATTAATACTTTAGGTATACACCATGAAATCTTAAAATATATCCCTGTGACATGCCATACTTAGTACCTTTTCTTTTGATGTTCTCTCAACTGCTTAAAAATAGGAAAGGCAGCAATGACTAACGATGGCTCATGCCTGCAACTCCTAGAAATCAGAAGACCAAGACAGAAAGAGTTCTGTACATTTGAAGCCACCCAGGCTACATAGTGAGCAACATGCAAATCTGAGATATAATATGGGATCCTCAAGATACAAAACATTTTGATGGTTCAGGAGAAACAGGATAGTCACTCAACTGAGTCATCAGGGAGAAGAACGAAGCTCAGTAGCAAGATTAAAAAAAAAAAAAAAAAACTGCTGGAGGATTCAGTGATTGGCTGGCTTTCCAGGTTCAGATGGGCCTTGTCTAGGATAACTCTCACTGTGGTTGATGGAGAAAAGGGTTCGGTGTGCTGGGGTGGGATCTTCTTCCAGATGGAGGATTCTGAGAAGAGGTGAGGAATAAGAGAGGGGAAGAAGGAAGGAAGGAGGGAGGAAGAGAGGGAGAGAGAGAGAGAAGGGGGGAGGGAGGGAGGGAGGGAGGGAGGGAGGGAGGGAGGGAGGGAGGGAGGGAGGGGAAGAGAGAGACAGAGACAGACATAGATAAAGATACAGAGAGTCACAGACAGATGGAGACTGCAACAGAGAGACAGAGAGGGGAGAGAGTAAGGGGCAGAAAGGGAAGGAGAGGGGGGTGGGACTTGGATATTTTAAAGATGCAGTGGCTGACAAGTGTATTTCCAAATGATTGAATTGTAATGGGTTATGAATTCTGGCATTTAGAATCCTTCTGGGGAGAATATTTTGGACTATATGTACCTTTGGTTATTTTTTTGCTCCTCTTAGCAAGTATTTGCATACTATTCACAGACAAATTTTTACTGTAGAAAGTAGCTGAGAGAAATTGATGCCCATTACTGATATTAATCTTTTTAAATACATCACCTCCTTTGACATTTTCAGAAAACTGTCCCAAATTAGCCCCAAAGCAAAATGTGACCTGCACTCCAAGGCCATATATCTGGCTGTGTACAGTCTGTACTGAAAAACTCTATCAAGCTAGAGTATTCTACCATTCCTACACGGAATAACTCATAAGATAATTAGGAGGTACACAAACTAATGATAAATGTTGGCTCTTTGAAATAGGTTTTGATGAAATTATCATAATCTGATTATGCAGCTTCAGAGAACCTTCTCCCAAGCTCTGTAGCTCTGTTTTTTTTTTTTTTTTTTTCCTGGTCGGATACAATCTGCAACTGTCAGTGGCCAGAACATCCTAGGCATGGGGATTTATGGGGGTTTGCTACTGGCAACAATCACTTCTCCCTGAATTATAAATATTCATGGGGAACAGTAGGCTGTCTGCTTTTAGCATGTGTAGCCCCCAAATTACCAAAAAGAGAAAAGAGAGAGGAATGTTCAAGTTGGGTAGCGGAATAGGGATTAAGACTCAAAGCTCAGGCATGACTTCACACAACTAAAAGTGTAGTACCAAATGTTTAGAAGTCACTACAAGACAAACGGAATCTGTGGCTTCTGCAACGATGCTTAAACTTGACTATTTTGTATGCCAATTTATAACAATCCGGTAATCAATTAACAATACCTACATTTTATAAAGACATGAGAACTCTTAAGAACTAGAACACTAACATCACTGTGGTTTTCAGGGTCAATTAACTCGGTTGTCATCATAAGAGAAAATGCTAGCTCACAGGAGAGTGAAATCAAGGCTTTCCTAGGTCCACATAACTGTGAAGAGATACAATAATGTTACATTTGTACCTATCTGGCTTGGGTTGTTACAATAAAATACCTCAGCCAGGGTAAAATTGCTAAAACAGACATTCCTTTTCCATGATTCTTGTGACTGGGAAACCCAAAATCAAGGTACCAATAGAGTCATTGCATAGCAACGGGGTATTTCTGCTTTATAGGTGTTGCCTTGCTGTCTTGTCACGTGGTAGAAAGGGTAACTAGACTCCCTTAGGCCTCTTTTATAAGGCTACTAGTACCATGCATGAGAAACGCCCTTATAGTATAATTACCTGCTCATAACCATTCACCTTCAAACACAAATACAAATCTTGTTCTTCAAGATAAGTTTGCAACATACAAAATTTAAGGGAAAACAGACATTATCCATGACAGCTAATACATCATATGTGGCAGTGTTGGTAAAGACAGCACTTGGTGTGTGTGTGTGTGTGTGTGTGTGTGTGTGTGTGTGTGTGTGTGTGTGTGTGTGTCAAGCATCTCTGTATAACAAGATTTCTAAAAAGGACCATCATCTTCATTTGCTAGCTGAATAAACTAAAACAATAATCTCATCTTCAAGTGTCAAAACCACCATCAAATTCCAGAGGTCTCAATTCCTGTGCCTTGATTATGAATAAGGTATGCTAACCTGTCCTGGAGAGTGTGGATTGTGTTCTGACTAAATATATTTAGAAAGTCGGAAACTGAAGTTAAATAACTCGGTAACACACCTTAGTATTTTGTTCCAGTACCTTCCAGAGATCTAAAGGAGTTGGCTTTGATATTGCATCTGTTAGCCGAGTAACTAACATACACGTTTTCCCTAAACTTTAGTGCCATAAAACACCCTTCCTTTGGTGTCTTAAAAGACAAGACACATATCCACATACTGTAGAGATGTCTCCTCTGGCATACTGCCAACACTTATAAAATACTAACCATTGGGCAACCCTCAACTCCTCTCAATAGGAAAGGTAGGCAAAGAGCAGTTGCTACCCCAAGTGCTGGGCTTCTGGTGTGGGGTTCAAGAAAACATCCACTGGGCTGGCTGTTCTACTCCCACTCCCTTCCCTCTTCCTCTTGCCCTCCCAAACACAACAAACAGACCATGCTCCTTTCCTAATCAGCATTCCACCTCAGACGAAATCATCTTCCCCATCTTCCCACGTCCGCGAAATGCATGCCTCTTTGTACAAAGATAAAGGCGGTTTCTATTCTCACCACAGATTGTCTGCCTTTTGAAATACATTTTGTGGTCCATTCAGTCCATTTCCAGAGTATGAAAAGAACAGCGCATGGTAATTAAGAGCAGTCACTGCGCACGCAGCGGTATAGACATAATGGCTGGGATTATGGGCCCAATTTTCCCCACGTGCTTACTAGCAGATGCATTCACTCTGAGCCATACACCACACTGCAGAGCTGGGTTTGAGGCATCATAATTTGACGGCCTGTGTTTTACATTTCCAGAGAGTCCCTCTTTGGCACCAAAGACAATCTGATCAGTGGAGACACTGTGGGCTGCATAGCATCCACACCTTTCTGACATCCTGTCTGGGGACCCATCCAGCAGAGACGTTTCTCCCATGCACAAAACCCTCAATCAGTTCTAAAATATTGCTCTTACCTTGGACAATTTAGCATTTTGTATTTATTCACTTGTTTATTTTACTGCTTTGGAGTTTTTGAGACAAGTCTCATACAAGTTCAGGTGTGGTTTATAACTCGTAGCAATCCTTCTGTCTCAAACTTTCCTAGGGCTGTGATCACAGGCATGAAGCAACATGCCTGGCTTCATTCTTTCTTTCTTTTTCTTTTCTTTTTTCTTTTTCTTTTTTTGTCTGTGTGTGTTTTTTGTTTTTTGTTTTTTGTTTTTTGTTTTTTTTTTTGGACGTTTTCTTTATTTACA
This sequence comes from Mus musculus, assembly GCF_000001635.26. NCBI lineage: Eukaryota > Metazoa > Chordata > Mammalia > Rodentia > Muridae > Mus > Mus musculus. Next base: position 95,762,124 of record NC_000073.6, read on the forward strand.
TTTCAAATGTTTTCCCCTTTCCAGGTCTCCCCTTCAGAAGCCCCCTATCGTATCCCTCCTCCCCCTCTCTCTATGAGGGTGCTCCCCCACCCACCAACCACTCCCTTTTTTCCACCCAGGCATTCTCCTACACTGGGGCATCAAACACACTCGGGCCCAAGGGCCTCTGCTCCCACTGATGTCCAACAAGACCATCCTCTGCCACACATGCAGCCAGAGCCATGGGTCCCTCCATGTGTACTCTTTGCTTGGTGGTCCAGTCCCCTGGAACCAGGGGGTCTGGCCAGTTGACATTTTTGCTCACTCCATGAGGATGCAAATCCCTTCAGCTCCTTCGGTCCCTTCTCCAACTCTTCCATCGGGGATGCTGCGCTCAGTCCAATGTTTGGCTGGGTGCATCCACCTCTGTATTTGTCAGGCTCTGGCAGAACCTCTCAAGAGACAGCCATATAAGGCTCCTATCAGCAAGCACTTCTGGGCATCCAAAATAGCATCCAGGTTTGTTGAGTGTATAAGGGATGGCTAATATCCACTTATCAGTGAGTGTATACCGTGTGTTCTTTTGTGACTGAGTTACCTTACTCAGGATGATATTTTCAAGTTTCATCCATTTGCCTGCAAATTTCATGAAGTCATTGTTTTTAATAGCTGAGTAGTATTCCATTGTGTAAATGTACAACATTTCTGTATCTATTCCTCAGTTGAGGAACATCCGGGTTGTTTCCAGCTTCTAGATATTATAAATAAGGCTGCTATGAGCATAGTGGAGCATGTGTCCTTATTACATGTTGGAGCATCTTCTGGGTATATGCCCAGGAATAGTATAGCTGGATCCTCAGGTAGTAATATGTACAGTTTTCTGAGGAACTGCCAAACTGATTTCCAGAGTGTTTGTACCAGCTTGCAATCCCACCAGCAATGGAGGAATATTCTTCTTTCTCCACATCCTAGCCAGCATCTACTGTCACCTGAGTTTTTGAACTTAGCCATTCTGACTGGTGTGAGGTGGAATCTCATGGTTGTTTTGATTTGCATTTCCTGATGACTAAGGATGTTAAACATTTCTTTAGGTGCTTTTCAGCCGTTCCAGTTTTCACAGTTGAGAATTCTCTGTTCAGCTGTGTTTATCATTTTTAAATAGGGTTATTTGGTTCTCTGGAGCCTAACTTCTTGAGTTCTTTGTATATATTGGATATTAGCCCTCTATTGGATTTGGGATTGGTAAAGATCTTTTCCCAACCTGTTCGTGGCCATTTTGTCCTATTAACAGTGTCCTTTCCCTTACAGAAGCTTTGCAATTTTATGAGGTCCCATTTGTCAATTCTTGACCTTAGACCATAAGCCATTTCTGTTCAGGAAATTTTCCTCTGTGCCCATGTATTCAAGGCTCTTTCCTTCCTCCGGCCCTTTCTCTTCTATTAGATTCAGTGTATCTAGTTTTATGTGGAGGTCCTTGATCCATTTGGACTTGAGCTTTGTACAGGAAGATAAGAATGGATCAATTTGCTTTTTTCTTCATGTTCACTGCCAGTTGAACCAGCACCATTTTTTGAAAATGCTGTCCTTTTCCACTGGATGGTTTTAGCTCCTTTGTTAAAGATCAAGTGACCATACATGCGTGGGATCATTTCTGCGTCCTCAATTGTATTCCATTGATCTACCTGCCTGTCACTGTACCTATACCATGCAGTGTTTTTGTTTGTTTGTTTGTTTGTTTGTTTTTTATCACTGTTACTCTGTAGTACAGCTTGAGATCAGGGATGGTGATTCCCCCAGAAGTCCTTTTATTCTTGATATAAGTTTTCACTATCCTGGTTGTTTTGTTTTTGTTTTTTGTTATTCCCAATAAATTTGAGAATTACTCTTTCAAACTGCATGAAGAACTGAGTTGGAATTCTGATGGGGATTACATTGAAACTATAGATTGCTTTAGGCAAGATGGTCATTTTTACTATATTAATCCTGCCAATCCATGAGCATGGGAGAGTCTTTCAACTTCTGAGATCTTCTTCAATTTCTTTCTTAAGAGACTTGAAGTTCTTGTCATACAGATCTTTCACTTGCTTGGTTAGAGTCACACCAAGATATTTTATATTGTTTGTGAATATTGTAAAGGGTGTCATTTCCCTAATTTCTTTCTCAGCCTGTTTATCCTTTCAGTATAGGAAGGCTACTGACTTGTTTGTGATAATTTTATATCCAGAGACTTTGCTGAAGTTGTTTAACAGCTATAGGAGTTCTCTGGTGGAATTTTTGGGGTCACTTAGGTATACAATAATGTAATCGGAAAATAGTGGTAGTTTGATTTTTTTTCTGTCCCAATTTGTATCCCTTTGACCTCCTTTTGTTGTCCAATTGTTCTAGCTCGAAATTCAAGTATTATATTGAATAGATAGGGAGAGAGTGGGCAGTCTTGTCTAGTCCCTGATTTTAGTGGGATTTCTCCAAGTTTTTCTCCACTTAGTTTTGATGTTGGCTACTGGTGTGCTGTATATTGCTTTCACTATGTTTAGGTATGGGCCTTGAATTCCTGATCTTTCCAAGACTTTTAACATGAAGGGATGCTGAATTTTGTCAAATGATTCTTCAGCATCTCCTGGCTTCATTCTTAATCATGTAATTTGCATCTCCAATGAAATTATTTCAAGGCAGCAGAGCCTATCCTTCATTAATTGATAAAGTGGGAAATGCCAGTAGAAAAGAAGTCTCTTGCCAGAAATCCATGTCATTGGGCAGAGCGGGAGGGTGTTTGATCTCAGCTTTAGCTGATTTCAAAGACAGTGTCTTCTGCAATGCCAAGAGAATGAGAATGGGATCTTAAGGATCAGATTCAAGTTCTAGTCTCACCTTTAAGCATGTAGCCTTGATGAAATTACAAACTTTCCATGCACTTCAATTTTTGCCATCCTCTGCTATTTTAGGGGGCCCATAGTGCCACCTTGGATGAATTTGTTCTATATAGTAGCAACTAAAAGTACCAAGGTACTAGAAATTACTCCATTTAGAAGCTATCTTGTTCATTTAGTTTTGTTTAATTTTTAATCACATTTATTTACCATTGTTCTGGAGAGAGTAAAGGACATATACAGAGGACATGGGGAAGTTAGAGGACAACTTGGAGAGTCAGATTTCTCTTTCCAACATGTGGCTCCCCAGTTCTGAGTTCAGGTGAGCTTGACAGCAAGACCCTTTACCTGCTGGGCCACCTCACTAGCTCCCTTGTTTTGTTTTTGAGCCAAAGTCTCCTCACATGACCCAGTCTAGCTTTGAACTCAGCACTTAATGTGGGATTACAAGCCTATACTGCCTTATCAGCTTTTGTTTGATTAGCAACCAAAGGTGTTAAATTTAGTTGCTTTCCTATTTTAATCATAATAAAAACCAATCTAAGTTTGAAAGAGTGTTGAGCTGAGCTGTCCAATATCTATGTCTGTTTGTATAAGTTACAAAGTCCTAATATTGATCCGTGATTTGATACCAAGAAAAAGCATATAATTTCAAGTGTATCCATTCATATAAAAATACAAGCATGTTTATCAAAGTGATTCCAACTTGAATAGGTAAGAAAGAAAGAAACTGCTATAGAGCATGGTGATACTGGTATCTCTCTTATTTCCATTCAAGATGAAAACCTCAAGCCAGAGCTGGGGAGATAGCTCAGTAGGTAAAGTACTTGTCATACAACCAGAAAGACTTAAGAGGATTGCAAGAACCCAAGTAAAAGCTGGGCATGGTTGAACACATCTGAAAGCCCAGGACCGGGAGACTGAGACAGGTGGATCGTGGGGGCTTTTAAAAAGCTCCAAGTTCAGGAAGAGACCCTGTTCCAAGAAAGTAAGACGGAGAGTCTGGCATGTGACACAGCAGGTAAAATTGTTTCTAGAAAATCTTGAGAGCTAAAATTCCTCTCCTTGGGACCCACATAAAAGTTAGGTGGATACAGCAGGCTTCCTGTAATGGCAGCCTTGGAAGCCAGAGACAGGGAAGCCCAAGCACAAGCTGGTTGTCTAGACTAAGACAGGGAGATCTAGCTTTAAATGGGAGATCTTGTCCAACATCTAAGCTAGAGAGATAAAGGGATATCTTGACATCATCCTCTGGCTTCTATGCACGTCCATCCCATCCACATGAATAAGTACATGCATATATCTGTGCACACATGCTGGCTTAGTCAGGGTTCTCTACAGTAACAGAACTTACCAAATGACTCTCTGTTTATATAGAAAGGGGGGTTATTAGAATGACTTCCTCCTAATCCAACAATAGCCAACTGTGGACGGAGAGTCCAAGAATAGGTAGTAGGTGTTCACTCCACAAGGCTGGATATCTTAGCTGGTCTTGAGTATAGACCAGAATCCGGAAGAAGTAGGCTCTGATGCCATTGAAGGAACAGACTTAATAACAAAGAGAGGGCAATTAGGCAAAGAGCCAAAGCTTCTGTCCTCTGTATCCTTATGTAGACTTCTGGTAGAAGGTTTGGCTCAGATCAAAGTTTTGCCTTCCCCTGTCAAGACACAAATTAAAGGCATGTGACTTCCATCTGGGAATTTACATAATTCTAGATGTAAACCAAGAATACATATCACAGATGCAAATACTGAGTACACATACACAACACACAACACACAAATACACACAGGCCACCAGCTGATTCTCACAGCGAATCGTGAGTGCCACTGCACAGCAGGGCAGGGTAGCCTAGTGACTGAATTCCTCCCTCCAACTCAGTTGTCTGCTTATGAGAGCCCTCAGTGTATCTCTGGCTCAGTTTTCCCAAGGTGTCAAAAGAACCTTAGCTTTTATGTGAAGCAGAGTGTTTGCTCCTTACTCGTGAAGTTTCCACTTTTGTGGGGCAGATTGTAGGTGGGCGAGATGAAGATTCCAGATTTGGAAATAGGAGCAACTTCTTGGCACAATGGTCTGTCATAAAATGATCACAAGAGCAGTGTTACCCAGCTGTGTCTCTCAACTGCAGTTTCCCCATCTGTAAATATAGATATTAGTTGCAACTACATGGGATATTAGGGGATTAAATAAGTTATGAACTAGTGAGCACTATATAAGTATAAATCATTATAACATGATCATTATTTTATATATATTAAGACCAAAGGGCATAACCTCTTTTAAATAATTATTCTTCACTCCTTTTCTCTCTTACATATTACATATCTAATTTTATCCTAGCAGAGTTTTGCTTTCTAAACCAGATTGTACTGAGCCTTCATGCATACCATGGCGTGCCTAGGAGTGAGTGTTCCCGTTTACCTGTAACAACAGCTATTAGTGGTTGGGTGATGGCTTAGGGCTCTTTCACAGAGTCCTGTTTCCTCCTTAGGTGTTATTCTGCCTCGTTAGGGAGAGAAAACCAGAGGAGCTGTCATATGCCACCTGTCATTCCTCTAGATTTAGACATGAAAATTGATTCCAGACAGAAGAAAGAAAATGAGCTCCACTCATCTGTGGTCCTCATCTCTGAGTGGCCCCATGTCTTTAAGGAGCCATCAAGGATGTAACAGAAAGCATCTTACATTGAGATGCCAGAACGAAGCCATTTTGTATTTCACAGAGGGTTGGATTTTGTGGACTCCCCTCTGAAATATCTGGTTATTATGTACTTATTATTTGTAAAATAAAATGTGTCTTTTATACAGCCCTTGCTGCCCTGTCTTCAAAGTCCAAATCTCCAGCAGATGCCTATGTTGGCTGCTTCACCAAATGCTTTTACTTACCAAAACTCAGTTGCCTACCTTAATATTGACATGGGTCTCTGAGGCGTTCTGCGAGTTAGCACTTTTTTAAAAAAATACATAATTTAACATCTTGTCTGTTTCTCCCAGAGAAGATGAAGTGACAAAGAAAAACACCAACGTTAGTACAGAGTGAGCAGCTACAGGAGAAGTCAGCAACCACACAGAGAAAGAAGGGATAATGGTACTACGAATGTAGATGAAATCATTACTATAATTGAACAATAGATAGCATCACAATGTATCTGGGACTTGAGTTAATTTGTCTTTGGTTGGTGCGTGTTGTCTGTTTGCTCTAGTTCGAGTTTTGAACATCCATGATAAGTAGGAGACAGCCTGGAACAGCAATACAGACTAGTGGGAAGGGACCTATTCCTAAATCAGCACTATATTCTCTGTGTTAACTGAAGTGAAATCCCAATGGGAAAAGCAGAATGTGCCCCATTGTCTGCTGCACGGAGGCCCTGAGGTCTGAGCCTCCTTCACCATCAGGTGCCTACATGCATCTTTTCTATCTGCTCGGGCTCGTGCTTATGCCCACTGCCATTCCCTCACTACATGAGCCTGGGAACACGGATTACTGGCTTATTTTTGCAGGTTGATTTAAAAATCAATTCTATCTGAACGAATCCATTATGGCCAGTATTACATGACACAAACAACTGTAGGCGTATTTCGTGTCTTTTTCCATTTTCATATCTCTTTATTATACAAATGTTTGTACATCCCCACTACATGACCACATCTAGGCTAGGCACAGAGAAACTCCACATCATGTGAGGTTGATAAGACAGGGTGCTTTAAGGGGCATTCACAAGCATTCACAAGAAGAGGGCCTTTGTCCAGATCAATGCTCTTGACATTGGGGATTGGTTTTAGTAAATGTCCTGTACTCTGTGACCTATAGAGCAAACAAACCTCTCAATCAAACTAAATTCCAATAGCACCTCTTCCACAGTCAGGGCATTCAAATATGTCATGAGACATTGTCTGGAAATGTCCTCAAAAGGATCAATTAACTCTATCTGAGAACCACTGACACAAGGCTGGACAGCATTGAGTATGGTGAAGTCATATTACCAACTGTAGGCCACAGTGCAGTATACTTCCAATGGCCCCTGGACATTGGCTTTCTAATTTATAGCCCATGACACAGAGACAATGACTTAATCTCTCTGGGCTTCAGTTTTCTATGTGTAAAATTTGGATAAGAATACATTATGATGATGACAATGGTGATCAGCAATGTGTCACTTGTATATCTTTCTCCTCTCTGGATGGTACACTACTTCTTCAGAGTAAGAACCTGTATGGCTATCTTTTAATCTAGCCTCATGACACCTTCACAGAGACATCAGTGCTAAGAAAGGAATGTGATGCCTTTGACTCAAGCCTTGGTTTTCTGGTCAAGTCATGGAACCCAGCCACACAGCTCCTGAACACCAGGCCTATGTATCAGTGCAGAGACAAAAGCTGTGAGGAACATTAGCAGCTATTCAGAGCTGGGGGGAAGATCAAAGGAATTAACTACTAGGATAGTCTTCCCTGAATAGTTGCACATAGTGTGTTCCCAAATAAACATCTGGATGTGGGGACAGATGCCAGAGGGGTGGCAGAGGTAACTTCCACATTCCACATTGCTCCAGGTAGCAAGGACACTTTAAATTAGTGGTTTTCAATCTGTGGGTCATGACCCCTTTGGGGGGAGGGAATGAAAGAACCCTTTCACAGGAGCCACATATCAAATATCCTGCATATCATATATTTACATTATGATTCATAACAATAGGAAGGTTGAGAATCACTGCTCTAGATGGTCTCCCTAATCCAGGGAGAACCTCAGGGATAGCCAGCATCTGCCCCATGACCTTTTGTGTTTTAATGCAGCATCTACAATTCTTTTGCCCTGCACCAATTAAGGAATACATGAACATTCATAGGATCAGGTTCTCATAGGTACCAGCTGTGTCTCTTTCACTGTATCACCTGAACAAGCTGTGGGAGTCCTCAGATGACAGGATGGCAGGATTTCTATACCTTCTCCTAAGCAGCTGTCCATCTCACCTCAGAACCTTATCACTCCAGCTAGACTGGGATTCTTCAGCCCACAGATGGGCTTGTTCACATTCTCAGAAACAGCGAAGGTTTCTATTGTTCTGATGAAACAATAGAGCCAAAAACCAACTTGGAGAGAAAAACATTTGCTTCTAAACAATTTTATAGTCTGTCATCCAAGGAAGTCTGGACGGGAACTCAAGGCACAAAGCTAGAGGGAGGAGCTGGAACAGAGACGATGGGGCTCTATATATTGGCTTGTTCAGTCTCCTTCACACAGCACTCCGAACTACCTGCGCAGCGATAGCGTCACCCACAGTGGGCCAGTCCCTCTCACATTATATTAGTCATTAACTAAGGAAATGCCTCCCAGCCTCATCTTACTGCAATCTTTTCTCAGCTGCGGTTCCCTCCTTTCAGATGACTCTAGATTTTCTAAGGTTGACAAAAAGCTAGCCAGCACAGAGTTTATCTACTATCATACTTAAAATTTGCTACGGCAACCCATTTTGTGCCTGAAATTCCATTCCTCCTGAGTTTTGCTTCTCCTACATTTTCTTGAAACTCACCAGAACAGTACAATGCATCCTCACAGCCTGTAGATTCTGGTTACAATGTGTCCTCACAGTCTGTAGATTCTGGAGTGCTTATGGTCTTTCTCCTCTCCCATGTCTGCCTAGGGATTGTTAGTTATCTTGCAGCTGGCCTGTTACCTCCTCCTGTGTGTTCCTTAAGCATAATAAATAGTGATCTAGATGTGCTTACTGCCCACTATGTTCTAGAGCACTGGTTCTCAACGTTCCTAATGCTGCTGCAATCCTGTAACACAGTTTTCCATGTTGGGGTGGCCCCCAACCATGAAATTAATTTGTTGCCTTTTCATAACTGTAATTTTGCTACTGTTGTGAATCATAATGTAAATATATAATATTCAGGATACATGATATGTCACCCCCGCAAGGGGTCAGGGCTCTATAGTATTCTAGAACATACCCCTATAGCCCCCCATTGAGATGCCTGCTCTACTCCATAGCCTGTGGACTACTGAGGTCCTTCTGGGCTTTACAGTTTGAGGAACCTTCTCCAGCTCTGTCAACCCTCAGGTTACCCATGCGTTGCTCTTCAACAGTCCCCTTCCTCACTAATAACCCTAATCCATTCCAGCCATGGGAAGACGTGAGAGATTCTTTTTCAAATCTGCCTCAGCTGATTTGATGGGATGCTGGAGTACAGCTGTCCATCATCTCAAGTTTCCCTTCCCCTCCCCCTCATCATCACCCCTTTCCTTCACAAGTAAATCCTGTTCTTGTATCATGAAGAGCAGCTTTATCCAGTACTCAAAACAATGGGGACAAGATATCCAGTCTCTGCATGACCTCACTACCATGAGTGGGATAATCAGATCCCTGCCTGCCCCAATTAGTGGTTCCCTCTTTAGCAGAATTATTTCCCTGCTTCTAAGAAAAACAAGCTTATCTCTATTCCACTACCTGTGTTACCCATTGCTGGAATCCAGTGAAACCCAAAACAAGTGGTAAGGACCACCCGTAATGATTTCAGTGTTTGGTGTTTCCATGATGACACTTAGGCTAGGCAGCCAGCCATTCTGTACTCAGAAACCAAGGACATCCTGGGATGCAGGGTCTTGAGCCTGGGAAAGTAGGTTTTGATCACACACCATCCCACAACAGAAAAAATATGATGGAGGGAAAACTTGTCACATTTTAGGACCACCGGAGTGCAGACAGCTAGTTAGAGTGAAAATGGCCCCTTGGTGAGTCCAGCCAAAGAAAGTTGAGAAACGAAAGGCGGTTTAGGAAGAGGCCAGCTGGAATGGCAAGGGAGCAAAAGAGGAAAGAGCCTGCCAGTCCTAACGGTCAATGGCACTGGCAAGCAGACTAACCTATTGTGCCTTGCTTGTTTCAGTATTGGTAAAATGATCAAGACGGGGTGCCTCAGTTTGTCTAGGAAGCAGAATGCTGGAACACCACCTTTGCTGTCTTTCCTGGAGTCTTTTGTAGAGAACTGAGTCCCAGGGGTTGGTGGGGAGATCAGGCATTGAAATGGTATTGGTTTAGACACTTGCCTTAAATTTTGCAAGGACCACACTGGCGCCACAGAGCTGCACTGAATTATTATGAGATGCTAGAATGACATTGAGACCTGAAGTCTAAGCTTTAGACTGAGGATGGGGAAGCAACAAAGAGCAGAGAGAAGACATCAAAGCATGAATTTCTGCAAGAAAAGGAGAGTAAGAGAGGGGAGGGAAGGAGGAAAAGAGAAGAGGGAAGGGGAAAGTGAGGGAAAGGGGAGGAAGAGAGAAACAGAAAGAGAGAGCACCAACACATCCTCAGAGGGATCTAAGCACTTCTTTGCTTGGTGCACAAATATGATAACTTGATCTATTTATGTCTCTGAACTATTCATTATGGTACTGTAAATAATTCTCCAATATTCTCCCTCCTTCTCCCCCTCAATCCTTCTCCTCACTTAGAATTCAAACGCATCAAAGTAAGTCTGAACCATGAGGTCATTGTCCACTAGACACCAATGTCCTTCATAGGCTTCCAGCCCCTAGTTGTCATTCAGCCAAGCCTGCCTATGTGGTTAACTGGCCATGAGTGAGTGAGAAAGGGCCCATGGTACAGTATAGCTTCTTGAAGTGGAAATTCTAGACAAACCATGTAACATTGTTCTCTTAAGTAAAAAGGACCAGGACAAAAGAGACAATGTCCCTCCATGGATGATATATAGACCAGTACAAATGGGGAGAGGCTGTCCCTTCCACTATCTATCAGAAACTGTTGAAAGAATAAGCAGGTCTGATAACTATGGATTGCTTGCATCCTGGACACGCCAAGTACAGCATCTGATGTTACAGGAAATTATGTGATAGTTTACAGGAGAATAGTGAAAATTCAGTAGACATAAGGGTCACCCTATCTTAGCACAAACTGGCTCCACTGAGAAGGTTTGAATTTTCTACCTTAGGGACTAGCATAGTGATCAGGAGGTGTTGTTCTTAAGGCCATTATGGCAATTCGGACACACAATCTCACTCTAGAGATTTACTTTAACATCTGAGTTGTCTCAGAGCGGTATAATCACAGCTTCAGTGCACACATTGCAAAATGAGCAATGACTAACCTGACCCAGCATTTGTCACCTACTATGAACAGCATCTCCTAGGTCTAAGTCAGGTGGGTGCCACTCTCTTCTTCCTAATGCCTCTAACTGGGATTTCCACCACTGTGCTCATCACTGAGCTCAGAACACATCCCTGCTCATTGCACAGTGAGGCTCCGGATGATATGGGCCATCGCTTCTACATTCCCCTTAGCATTGAACTTAACACACAGTGAGAACCTTTTTTTCTCTGTCTCTCTTAGAGACTGTCTCTGTGCCTCTCTATCTGTGTCTGTGTCTCTTGCCTTTCCCTATCGTTCTCTGTGTGTGTGTCTCCTGTATCTCTTCTGTGTCTCTCTGTCTCTGTGTGACTCTCTCTCTCTCTCTCTCTCTCTCTCTCTCTCTCTCTCTCTCTCTCTCTCTCTCTGTCTCTCTCTGAGTAAGTGGTGAAACATGAAAGAATCAAGTGAGATCATGTCTGGAACAGGCTTTGTTATTTAAAGCCCTGCCAAATGGTGCCTTTACTGACCCCATTACAGGGGCCTAGCAAGAGTGCACATGTGCAGTGCATTTATTTCCAATGAATACCTGTTCTGGTGAAAATAAGTTGCCATGACTCCATCCACAGAGGGTAGTGGGAAAGAAAACAACCCTAAATAAAACTGTGCAGGCCACAACAGGAGGATTATTTTCACCTTACTGTGTTCATTCATACCTTGCATCTGCCATAAATGAAAATGAAGTCTCTGGACTTCCTCCACATTCTGTCGTTGTTCATTGTTTTGCATTAATGAAGAATTATAAAGCAAAATGCGGTGACAGTGGGTAGGAAGAAACTGCAGATTTCAGTTATGGTGTTCTGTTATCAGCAAGTTTGTAATCAAAATAACAATGTAAAGAAAGTTCATATATGAAGATGCAGAGATTTGAGTTCCATGTAACTTGAGGGCCAGCTTACTGGACTACCAGTAAGGGACATGAATATGATCTTTTGGGAGAGGGTACCCTGTGGCTCAGGCTATCTTTAAACTTACTGTGCAGTTGAAGATGAGCATGAACAACCTGGATTTTCCTGCTTCTGTCCCCTGTTGGAATTACAGAGGCTCTTAGAGACCCTCAGATTCTCAGTCAAATCACAAGAGTGGACAAGAACAGATTTAGTTATCCTCTCTACACTCTCAGCATTGGAGTCTGCATCTTTGATGCCCTCTTGGAGCTAGGATTCCCAGGAAGTAGAAGCCCAAAAGCCAACTCCATATCCCTAGAATAATACCATCCTTGCTCCTGCTGTGTGCTCTGTGAGCAGCCTTAGGAGAAAAGCCCTTTTGTTCCCTTTGATCTAATAATATAAGCAGCTGCTTTATTAAAAAATAAAATTGCCAGCATTTATGGAGACCTTCTTTGTTGTCAGGGCTATGCTGAGTGCCTGCTATGCATTATTTCATTTTCATCATATATCCACCCCATGAGGTAAGGCCTGTTCCATTGGCACATGGGAGAGATTTTTATACATGGAAATTCAGTCTCGAAATTAAGAATGCAAAAGAGCAAGACCATCCCGAAACCTCTGCTCAGAATCTGCATTTGTACAAAGTCCCCTGCTGACTCCTCTGCTTGCTTAAGTTTGAGAAACTCTCCTGGACAGGCTCCTCTTGTTCTTTCTAACTTGTCCTATGTTAATTGAATCATTGTAAGCAATTCTGAAAATGTTGAATTTTATACACCCCTACTTAATACATAAGGCTCTTAAAAGTTTTAATTATAATTTATGTATTAACTTTCACTGTACAGTGCATGCATGTGCATCACAGAGGGAAGTCAGAAGAAAACTTTTGATAGTCAGGGGCTCTCTCATTCCAGCACATGAGTCCTGAGGATCCAGCTCAGGCTATTAGGCTTGGCAGCAGGTGTCTTTATTCACTAATCTATTTTGCCAGCCCATGTAAGGTTTTTTTTATATCCTTGTGTTGTTCAGCACTCAGGGAGAAATACATTCCAGTAAGATAAAAATAACTCTATTCTTGCTGTGGGCCATGAGCTTTTTGTAGAGTGGGATCTTATCCCCTTTCTCTGCTACCTTCTGATCATGTAACTTTGAAAGCATGCACATTAACCAAGATTTTTCTTTTATAACAATTCACAGATTTCCATGGACATTCCTAAACTTTACACGCAGTGACCTTTCCTGTATATGTATACACACATAAACGTAATGATCTTTCTCTAAGGGAAGCATTTACTATACACCATGGCATGAGTTTTACACTCCGAGGTATAACAGCAAAATCAGCATCCATTGCTCTTTTCTTCTCTACTATGTCATAAAGAGATCTGTTTGTACTACAGATCTTAGCAACCTTATGTTAGGATGCTCCTGTGTTGGTTTCTTCTAGCCCAAGTAACTTGAGGGCTCTCACTGATATGTTTATAAAAAGATAAAGTGAAGAGAGATAAGTTCTATGGAGGTATGGTGAGGTCTGGGGGGTCCATGCCAAGGCATCCCTTCCCCCTGAGGACCAGCTGCACGGTGGAGACTAAAGTTTATTCAGGGCATAGGGAGGGGAGTTAAGAGGGTAGTAGGGGCAGAGAAAGAAAGAGAGGGATATATATATATATATATATATATATATATATAGAGAGAGAGAGAGAGAGAGAGAAGAAGAAGAAGAAGAAGAAGAAGAAGAAGAAGAGGAGGAGGAGGAGGAGGAGGAGGAGGAGGAGGAGGAGGAGGAGGAGGAGGAGGAGGAGATGAGTAGTGGCTGGCCATGAGCACGTGGAGAGAGATGAGGGAAGGAAAGTGGAGAAAGAGCAAGAGAGAAACAAGAGAGGAGTAAGAGAGTGAGGAGGGGGCAAGCAGCCCATTTCATATTGAGTCAGGCTAACTGTGGGACAGAGTATCCTGGCTGTTGCCAGTTACTGTAGGGGGTGCAGCTTAGACAGAATGCTAACACTCACCTTTTGACTTATCAGATGGACTATATCTGTTTGTTCATTGAAACCACTGCACTATTACCTCGGGGTCATTGTTATACCCAATAAGAGCTAATTGAATGCATGCCCTGAGGTCCCGTGACCATTGATCTGGTAAGTGAGGAGGATATTGAGGGTTCAAAGGCAAGCACCACATACATGCTTGATGATAGATATGCTTGGAAAGAAATGATTCCTGGCATGGTGTTTCCAGGTAGTGGCTGGGGTAATCTGTTCTACCTGGATAGAATTTGGGGTAGGAGAGAAGCTCATCCAGGACCAGCCAGTTTGGTCTCTCTGTGACAATAGGCTGCTATCATGGATGAATGACAAATATAGTCCATGGGTTCATGTGTTTGAACACTACTTGATCAGCCCTTGGTAGTGCTATGTGGGAAGATTATGGAACCGTTAGGTAGTAGAGACTTGCTGGAGGAAGTGTGTTACTGGGGATAGCTTTGAACTCTTATAGTCCCATCCCACTTCCTGTTCTCCCTCTGTTTCCTGGACATAGAGGAAGTGTGTTTACTCTGCTTCCTGACTGCTCTACTAGTCTCACATTTGGCTGCCATGCCCTCCCCGCCATGATGTGCTGTATCCTGCTCTGAAACTGTAAGCCAAAATAAGCCCTGTCTTCCCTAAGTTGCTTTTTTGTTAGGGTATTTGATTACAACCACAGAAATGTAACTAAAACAACTTCTCCCTTCAGTAAGAGGGGCAGTAGACAGCCATGCACAATAGCGGGATACACAATACAGTACTTAACATTAACGTTCTCCTGCAGGCCTCAAGTACTGGAGGCTAGCCCTACTTATAGCTCTAATTCAGGCCTAAGAAGTCAGGATGTCACAAACCTTAAGAATGACTTGTATCATAGCACACAGGCAGAGGCTGAGACCTTTGGCCCTGGTGTCCTGATTGGTTACTGGAACTCTGCCATGCCCAGGGCCTATGGTGTCTTTTCTCTAGCTCTCCAGAATGGTGTGTCATTCTTGAACTTTAGTTCTCTACTCTCCTTTACCTTGGCTTACTACAGACCCTGATCCTGCTCTGTAAGATCCAGCAAGTTTTCACATGGTCATGCCACTGTCATAGCTGCTGTCTCAAGGGTGATTATCACCACTGCCTTCTGCCATTGCTGTCACATATGCCTGAGTTGTTTGTGTCACAGTTACTGCCACTGCCATCTCCCACTCCCATTCTGCTGCTGTAGTACCTGTCATTGTTCTCATTATTTTATATCTGCTGTTGCCTCTTTCCCCTACAATTTCTGCCTCTGCCACTGTCTGAGGCTGTTCTCTTGCCACAGCTCTCACCTTTACTGCTGCTGTCATTGCCACCATTGCTCTGGGTCTACTGACCATTGGGCCTAATGGTATACAACTAGGCGCTCAGGAGAACCAGGGTGTTCCTCAGCTGACACATAGTGTCAGAAAGCCTGCTAGGAAATGAGGCCTTGAACTAAGGACAGATGGCTACTTGCAACTGTAGGCAGCAGGCGGGTTTTTGAGGTTTCATAGTATATAGCTCATCTCAACTTCCTGTTGATGCTCTGCTTCCCGATTGTAAGGCAGGGTGACTGGACACCTGATGCTCTTGCTATTGTACCTTCCATGTCATGATAAACTGTATCCCTTCTTAAAGTGTCAGTCAAGATAAACCCCTCATCCCTTTAGTTCAATTGACCTCAACCTTTCTACACTGAAACCCTTTAAAGTTCTTCATGTTGTGGTGACACCTGACCATAAAATTATTCCATTGCTACTTCATAACTATAATTTTGCCACTGTTATAAAAAAACATAGTGTCAACATTTTTGGAGATAGAGATTTATAGGGTCACAACCCAAAGGCTGAAAACCATTGTTTATATGGTTTCCCGTCAGGCTTTGGGTTATAGCAATTCAGGGACACATGTATGCATGTAAACTAATAGTACTTTGAACCTTAGAACACAAGGTAGTTACAGAGTCCCTCTCCTCTGCTTCTCAACCCTGTGGGAAACTTTAGGTGATATATCAAGTTAGAAAGAGGCACATGCCCCCTCAACACCAGTCGCTTGTCTTGACTGTCATGAGTCGGGAGTTCCTGATCATTCATTTGACATAACATATTATCTCCTAAGTTAGGTGGATGAGCAAAGTTTCAGCCTTGCCTGTATCTGTTCAGGGTGCCAGTTCACTACGAGAAACTGCTAGAAGGACCTGAGCTATTTGTTGGTGAGTAAGGAAAAGTCAGAAGTCCCACTGGAGCATCCAAAACTCCGGCCACATGTTCATCTCTTTAATCACAGCTTCAGCCCACAGGAAGGTGTGCTTTCTTGTCTCCTCTTCTCCAGCCTCAGCAGGACAAAGGAGTCCTGGAGAGTGGT
This sequence comes from Mus musculus, assembly GCF_000001635.26. Taxonomy (NCBI): domain Eukaryota; kingdom Metazoa; phylum Chordata; class Mammalia; order Rodentia; family Muridae; genus Mus; species Mus musculus. The sequence goes on from NC_000073.6 coordinate 95,778,395, forward strand.
TGCCTTGGTAGCTACCTAGTGTGAATTTCCATCCTGGCTTTACTAGCTGTGAGACCCTGGGCAGGTTATTACAGCTCTGCATCTCAAATTCCTCTCCAGAAGACCAGGGCTAATCATCTTGACCTCGCAGGCGTGCTGTGAGGATGAGTGATACCCAGGGTGTAAACATGCCTGAGGTACAAATGTCAAAATGCCAGGCATCAGGAACTCAGGACTGTTTTGCTCTTCTTTTCCATCCTTCAAATTTAACTCAGCCAGATAGTCTTGATTTTAAATCTGGCTTCTTCCATTTCTCTTTCTGTAATATGAAGACATCATTATAGTGGACCCTTCTGAATCTCTGATCCCTCATTGTGAAAGGAGACCAGCACTACTGTCTTTGACACTTACTTATGAGAACTAGAGGATACTTGAAAAGCGTGGATGCAGGGCCCCAATATTTTGATATGACATGTCAGCTCTTATTCAAGAACACTAACCTCAACTCTTACATCTGCATGGCCTTGTATAGTCCCTTCTTTGCTGGCCCACGTTACCTTCTGATACTCATTAGAGAGTCACAACAGGAAGCCTTTTTCTCCAGAGGGCTAGTATCCGTCATGTAGCAAGGGTTAAGGGCTGACTTTGCTTCAGTATTGGTCAGATCTTGGTCTAATTGACCATTATCTCAAGTCCAGTTCTGTGAGGTTGTGAAGTCCTGATCGCTTAAGAAGACAATTCTTTTCTCCCCATGTGGTGATTGTTCATGCCTGGCCAGCCTGGCCTTGTATGAAGGTGGTCTGTAGGTCAGACTCACTGTTCTTATAATCTTCAAAATACTTTAATGACTTGTGTTTCCAGTCTCAAGGAAACAGTAGCCTTAGAAGAAAGTTCTAAAAGAGATGGACATGTCTTTGTGTGTGGTGACTAGGAACCTGACCCAAATCTTTAAAGTGGTAAGGCAAACAGGTACAAAATGAAGGCACAGATGGTCAGCTTCAGTCCTACCCCTAATTACATGTGGCCATCTGCAAGCCCAACTACAGTCAGGGCTGTTAAGGAACATCATCCTTCAGGCCTTTCTGTAGAACCAGAAAGAAAACATGTTATCACTTAAGAAACTGCAATACTTTATTTATTGAGTACCTACTATAACCCAGATACTAACCAAGTACTTTAGAAAATTACATCAACCTTAAAACATAGCTGTTGTTGACACCCAGTAACAACAAATGTAAACAGCCAGAATATAAATGAGCTACTAAATGTTACACGAGCATTTGTCACACTGCCACATTCAGGAAATCCAAGGTAGACTCCTGAGGTAGAGGTAGAGGTAGAGGTAGAGGTAGAGGTAGAGGTAGAGGTAGAGGTAGAGGTAGAGGTAGAGGTAGAGGTAGAGGTAGAGGTAGAGGTAGAGGTAGAGGTAGAGGTAGAGGTAGAGGTAGAGAGATATAGGTTTAGGGTTAGGTATAATGTGTACTGCTCTAGAAACTTCATTATTAGGATCTCAATTAGTCTTCAAAGTCTGAAATACAGGCACTATTAGCATTGTTTTGCAGATAAGAACACAAAGACTCAGAGTGATCAGATCAAAAACTTAACAAGAGTACTGGCTGTTCCTCCAGAGTACCTGGGATCAATTGCCTGCACCCATCTGGAGGCCTACAATCATCTATAACTCCATTCCAGGGAATCTGTCACTCTTTTCTGTCCTGTGCACCACACAGGGATTGCAGTCTCTCTCACACACACACACACACACACACACACACACACACACACACACACACACACTAAAAATAATTTTAAAAATTCTAAATGAGAAATAAGAAAAATTAATATATCAATTATTTTCCTCAGAGCCATGACAAAATTCCAGACGGAAGTCACTTATGAGGAGACATTTAATTTTGCTCAGGTTTTCAGAAGGGACAGCTTCATCATGACAAGAATGGCAAGGTGGCTGAAGAAACTTGGTCCCTGGTAGCAGGAGCTTGAGCTGCAACTTGGTGACATTTTGCTAGCTCAGGAAGAAGAGAACTTATGCCAGAATCAGAGGTGCCTACTACGTTAACGAGAAATAACACATTTCTGATCAGCTAGACCAGGCCTCTTAATATTACTAAAACATCCCAAATAGGCCCACCTACCTAGAAGCAAATCACCAAATGGATAAGTCTATCAGGGATGTTTCATGTTCAATCTGAAACTTCATATATATATCTTCAGTCTTTTACAAAGAGCTCCTGGCATCAGCAGGCAGAATGGCTGCATGGTGCCTTGTTAGACATTTCCTTGGGCTTTACAGAAAAAAGCAATGTGCATTCAGGAAACGATGTGGAAGGGCTGCTGGATGGAGCATGCGCATCACTGGCATGGATTCTTGCTCAGGACTTTTCTCATTACCCAGGAAGAACTGGCATGCCAGGAGTGGGACCCGTGGAGGCTCCCAATAGATGATCCCCTTCATGGCCATGATGGAATTATGACAAAATTATGGCGAAAAACATTACATAGCCAGCATGGAAATTAATGTGTTGTTAACTTTTTTTTTAATCATACTTGGTAGCTAACAAGTCTGCTTACTACAGTGTGGATAGTGACATAAGACACAAGGTTCCTGGCTCAGACTACAGCATTATTACTCCCTTCACAGCAAGGAGTCTGTGTGTAAGGATTCCCCTTGCTCCAAAGATTCATGGGAGTGACACGGATGAGCCACTTGTAGTGGCTTGTGTTATAAGAGAGAAGCCTTAAGCTTAGGGAGGCCACATCTTTCATGAGTGACAGCAAATATGCCTGCCCTTTGCTTCACAGGGAGATGCTATCTTTCCTCCAAGGCTATTTGCACATGAATTTCCTTTCCAAATATAATCCAGGACAAATAGAGGTTAGTGGTTCTCTTATAACTTCTGAAGAGAAAATTAAAAAAAAAAAAACAACTGAATCATATAAATGTATTTCCTGGTATATAACAATGTATGTTTATCATTTTTATAATTAACACTAGTACTACTTGAAATGTTTTTTTATCACTAAAGTATAACCTATAAAAAAATGTCTATATGCTGGGTGTGGTGGTGCACGCCTTTAATCCCAGCACTTGGGAGGCAGAGGCAGGTGGATTTCTGAGTTCGAGGCCAGGCTGGTCTACAAAGTGAGTTCCAGGATAGCCAGGGCTACACAGAGAAACCCTGTCTCAAAAAGAAGAAGAAGAAGAAGAAGAAGAAGAAGAAGAAGAAGAAGAAGAAGAAGAAGAAGAAGAAGAAGAAGAAGAAGAAGAAGAAGAAGAAGAAGAAGAAGAAGAAGAAGAGGAGAAAAAAGAAAAGTCTGTATATCCGGGGACCGTGGTGAGTCTTTCCTAGGGGAGAGGTTAAAAGATCAAGAAGCCTGGGTTTTGTCTTCCTTCCTCGGCTTGCAAACACCTGCTTCTTGCTATGTATTCCTGTTGCCCTATCACTGTGGAGGCATAGGGGTGTTCTCTCTGTGGTTTTCTCATAAAGACAGCATGTATAATAGTTTCAGGGCTACCATACAGATTTTATTTTCATTTAATCACTTCTTTAAAATATAATCTATATAAACAGGCATATTCCAATATACTGTAGTTTAGAATTTTCAACAAATGAGTGTTTTTGGAGAACATAACACAATACATATGTAGCATGAAATTACAATTTGTTTTCAGGATTATTTGCCACCATAGATTATAACTCAGGCACCCTTCCATCATCCATTCATATTCTCTCTCTCTCTGTCTCTCTCTGTCTCTGTCTCTCTCTGTCTCTGTCTCTGTCTCTCTCTCTCTCTCTCTCTCTCTCTCTCCTCTTCACACTGCTCACATGCTCTTAGTTACACATATTTATTTGTGTATATATTTGTTTGTTGTGTCTCTCATCCTTTGTGCATTTCTAAGTGGCAGGGTGATGAATGTTCACCATACACTGACTTTGCTATTGAATAAACAAATATATCACAGCAGCTCCAAAAAGACAGGAGACACCAGTCACCCTACCTTGTAGTTGCCATCTTTCTGGATTCCCGCTGAGATGCAAGAAGGGAGAAGGTTGACAGACTCTAACGTTTGTGGTAGGGTAGTCTGACTTTCTGTGTTATTTATGACAGTCCACTTATTATCCTCTCAGGGAGCTCATTCCCTTAGCACAATGTTGGCTCTCAGTGATGAGTTTTTTGAGATCGTTCAATTCTGTCTGTCAGTCACAATGAAGTTTAGAACTGCTGGAAAATAAACTCTGACTGAAGCCTAGTCATCCACTGCACTGGGATGGTAGGAAGAACAGCTAGGCTGAATTTAAGGGATCCGTCCCCATGAACAACACTGAGACAGATACATAGAGAAGAAAGGTCCCTCGTGTGCTTTGTACCCTGGCTAGAAAACTGGAAGCACCATGCCAGCTTCCAGAGAATACCACATCTTAGAGGATTACTGAAGTTTGAGGATGAAGAAATTGGGCCATGCTGTTTAAAAGTGGTCACAGACTCTAGATCTAACAGTGAACACACACCCATTCCCTATGCCAAACCACTGATAAGTAGGTGGTTTCTATTATATCTTCATATAAAAAGAAAGAGATTAAGTATCCCAGGACATCATTGGTGGAGTCAAGATATAAATCCAGGTAGTCTAGAGTCAAGAAAACATTTCATAATGCTGCCATATAAGCCTGAAAGTGAGCATACATGTGCATGATCAAGGATCAGAGAAACATGATCCCACCCCGACACTGTGTCTCAAATTAACTATATAGAAGGTATTTTTATGGCTGCAACTTCAAGACATACTTAGTCCCCAATGGATAGAAAAAGGCAGTGCGTGAGAGAAGACAGAATATCAAGGGTGTAGGATCCATATGAACAGAAACACAATACAAGAATGTCCAGGGCTGGGGAGATGGCTCAGAGGGAAAAAGCATTTGTGGCCAGGCCAGACAACCTGAGTTTGATCTCCGGAATTCGCATGGTAGAAGAGAACCACACCCGCACTTGAATTCTGATCTATAAATACATCATAGCACATGTATATGTGTGTACATACAAAAAAATAGATGGATAGACAGACAGACAGATAGACAGACAGACAGACAGACAGACAGACAGACAGACAGACAGACAGATAGATAGATAGATAGATAGATAGATGATGGTAATTTTTAAGAATACCAAAACATATATAGCAAATCAAACTCAATTGAAGAATATCCAGGTCAGTTATTTGACGTGAGATTCATCAGTGGGGAGTTTGTGAGGCAGAAGTGATACCTGTGGAAGAGTGAGCTGTCCACTCTTGGGTAAATGCTCAGTCTAGCTTGGAATGCTTTCATTTTGTTTAATCACCTGTTCCAAAGCCGATGCTAACTCATACTCAGGGCACATCTGCACTCAGAGTGGCTGTGTTCTCAGCGGGGAGCCTGGGGTAGGAACTAGATACTCATCCCCGGATGCTGAGCCATGGAACTGAGAACCAAAGGAATCCTGTAAGGTTGCATCCTCCTCCTGGAGCAACCAAGAAAATTCCAAATCTTATCTGTTCTCTAGATTACATTAAACCCTGAGGCCTTCTTTATAGTCCAGTTGGCCTCAGAACTGAGTGCATGAAATTGGGCTACTACTAGTTCTTGTGTCTTGTGAATCCAAATATTAAATGACTTTTCCTGGGGAGAAGTGAGTAAACATCTATTCACTCCAGCTTGGGTACAAGAAATCCATTGAAAAAAAAATGATTGCACCCCAATCTAGCTTAGTGAACCAGTGCGTTTATTAGGGTTACTGGCAGGAACACGTGTTCCTCAAAAGCAGCTGGATCACCCACAAACACACCTAAATATGAGTAATGGTTAACAATTGCTGCACCCCTGGAACTCCTTCCATAGCTTGTAGACTAAGCACGCTGTTCTCTCCCAGGCTATTGTTACTGTTTATCCAACCTTACATCTTCAAGATTCTGGAACGTCTCAACATCTGTGAGCTTTGCTTACTTCTTGAGTCTTGCAAGGATGCCTTACTCTGAGTCTGAAGGAGCTTCCTCCAGGGAGGAATGTTGCAACTTAGAGGGAGCAGCTACAAAGCAGGAGCTCTCATTCACTCTCTCCCTTCACTCTCATCCTTGACATAGCTCCATCACTTTCCTTGGAGGCATTGCATGGACTCATGCACTTAGACAGGACCATAAACATCTACATTCAGTAATCAAGTACCCAAGAAAAAACTTCCTAAGGGTCTATTTATTTTCTGTTTCAACCCAGCAGGACTGGAGTCTATAAATTGTAGTTGGAATGCAGGTCTATTTGCCAGATCAGGGATGTATTGCATAGCAATAGAGGGTCAGAGCATTGGTGCATGTCCTTCTGCAAAGTCCATTTGCCTACTGTAGTGAAACAGGCATGCTCAGTGGGCAGCAAACCCTGAGGTGGGCCAGGCAGCCACAAACCTCTGCATCAGACAGGAACCATGGAGACAGGAGATAAATGAAGTGGCTTTGAGCAGGCTCTGCTCTTCCTTTAGTGGCTCTGAAGGATTTTCCACATGAAATGAAAGCTGGCTTTTGCTAAAGACAACGGTAGTGCTTTACATGGCTTGCCATTCTATTATAAGGATGATTAAAGCTCTGGTGTATATGTTGATTCTCAGGCTCCATGGTCCTACCCAAACTCAGTCAGCACACAGCAACAAAAACCAGGAGGCCCTTGTGTCAGAATTGGTTTTAAATCTTATCCCTAACCCCTTAGGATGTGGTACTGCACTCCTCTGGGGTTTTCTTATATGTAAAAGCATCCAGTAAAGTAGACTTTATTGTAAAATAAAACAACTGTCCAACACATAGTAGGCACCCAATGACCTGGAGCATGTTTAAAATTGAAAGTGCTTGTATGCAGACAGGAATACTGCTGAGCCATTCAGTTCAGCAGAAGGTCTTAAGGAGCTGGCAGTCAGATCACACTGGCTACCAATTCTAGCTCTTCCCACGTACTGGTCTAGTAGCTGTGAGCATGCTATTGAGTTTTCTTTTTGTGGAATAGTAACAATATCCATCTCATAAACTGGCCAAATATCACAATGCCTTTATAACACAAAGCAGATCATCCCCGCATAGAACAAGCTTAGGAAACATGAGACATTTTACCTTCCCTGGCTAACAGAAGTCTCAGATTCAGTTTAATGAGACAGATTATTAACCAGGCTTTCCATGTGCATGTAATGTATGGTTGTATATTTATTGCTAGAGGAAAATAACATTAAAATCATCTTTGGTTGACTTGTTAATCCAGCAAGTGGAACCTGTTTGTATTGGCTCCTTATTAGAAGTGTAGGTGCTTCACACTGTGATGGGCACAAAGATGAATAAAGGATGCGGATAAAAATGATATTCTGAGCATCGGGCTGAGGATTCTCCAAAGGATTATCTCATTTAATCTGTTCATAGAGTTTATATTAGTTTTCTTCAGAAGAACAATTCCTACTCCTTGTGCAGAGCTTGGAAAGAGAAAAAGAATTTATCTACAAAATAAACATCAAACTTGCTCATAACTGTTATTATCTATGTCCTGTGTGTCTCTCCTATACTTTCCCTGGACAAGGTGCATGCTATGGCCACGTTTCACATCCATTATTTGTAAAATAAGTCTTTAACATCCAGCATCTAGGAAAATAATATAACCCTGCCTAGCATGTGGTCTCAATGAATGACTGCTTCCTCAGGCTCCATCAGATGAATAACTCCAGAGAGCTTAAGAAACAGCACAGCTAACTATACCTGAGAATATGAGGTAGCATTTCCCAAAGACTTCAAAGCCCCAGCATAGATTTGAACCACCTCCTAGGTATCAGTTTAGTCTTGAATAACAGCAAATGATACTAAAAGTTGTAGTTTTTTATGTTTTAAAACATGAGAGTTGTTGAGGATTGGCAATTTGCCAAGTATTTTAATGCTAAGTACTGATTGCCACCAGAGATGGGACCCAGATAATGCTACATAACCTTGCTCCACAAGTTACCCCTGATTTGTTGAATAAAGATGCCTGTAACCTATATCTGGGCAGAAGAGAGATAGGCGGAGTTTTGGTTCCCAGCCTGGCAGTCTGATGCAGAACCACGGGGGGAGAGAGAAGGTCGAGAGAGGAGAACATGCTATAGGGCAGGAAAGTCATGAAAAGTTGACAATGAGGGGCCAGTTGGAGTTAAAAGCAGCACAGATGGGATGTGGCACACTATAACATGGGGCTACTGATGGGACCGTTGACATAATAGTGTAGAGTGTAGATATCTGCCTGGCTCTAGTGCTGATTAAGGCGTATTATAAATCTAAAAGTTCTGTGTCTTTTATCTGGGAAGTGAATGATCACAGGTAGGGTAGAAACAGCTGATTGAGATTAAAATATTATTACAAAAGTTGTTGGGATGGAAAATTCTTGACAGGGTTTATTATGCTCAAATCATAGAACACAGAAACTTTGTTAGGATGGGCTGACTCAAGCAAGACGTGAATCTTATCTCTTTCTCCATTGGCATCATGGACCCATTCATGAACATACTGGAGAGGTACGGCCCAACCTTCAGAAAAGAAGATATTTGTGTTCTTGTGTTCTTGTGTTCTCTCTCTCTCTCTCTCTCTCTCTCTCTCTCTCTCTCTCTCTTTTTCTCTCGATTAATTCTAGGTCTTCAAGCCTGAGTAGGAAAACACTGTGCAGATGAAACTACATCCCAAGCCTTGCAGAAAGATTTCAAGCAGAAAGCAGACATGATTAGACAAAAAAAAAAAAAAAAAAAAAAAAAAAAATCATCTTGACGGTCACAGCCAGGGTGGCTTGGAGGGTAGAAGATCATATCCTACAAAGAAAAAGTGAGGCTGGTGAATGAGAAACCCAGGAAAATGTCAGTAGGGAAATATAGTGGAGAAAGACTTGGGAAAAATGAACACAGAATAAAGAGCTTTCACATGTTCAATGTGGATAGAGTTGAGTGGGAGAGGTCCTGGGATGATCCATGAATTCTCAGGGAGGGGAGGATAGACTGGGGATTGTAAAAATGAACTGGACACACATTATCATTGGCCTAGCAGAGTAGACAGTATTAGCTCTGGAGCTAGACTTCTTCTCTATCCTTTTACCTTAACTAAAGGACACTTAACTCTCTTGCATTCACTCCTCACAAAAAAACAACTTCTAAGCTTTTGAATGACTTCTTATTTCTCTGGAAATTATTTTAAGAAAATTTCTCCCTGAAATGTGCCAGAATTTCACAATTGCCTTCTTTAATCACTGGCTCTTAGAATAGAAGGTAAGTGTGTGGCTCTGAGCGGCCCTCAGGCAAAGACTGTGTGTTCTCTGGGACTCTGTGCAAGTCACATGTGGAATCACATCTCAGAGGCAGAACCCACTGATGTGAGGGCACATTTTCCCTGTGACAATATCAGGGCAAAAATTAAACATTCATACTATGGTAATGAAGAGCTGAATAATTTACTCTAAACCAATAAAGTAGAAGTTGGTACTGTGATAGCTCTGAAATGAAACATAGGGGAGGAAAAATAACATTGTGTTCATTAACTAAAGCCAGGACTCAGCCATGACAAATGAAGCATGTGTCCTTTGCTGTGATTAAAATTTAGAGAAAGCATGCACTCCCAAACACTGGCATTCAACAGCAATGATGTCATAGGAGGAGAATGACAGGAGATTAGGAATCCAGTGTAGTATCCTGTAATTAGGTATCCTTTAGATAAGCTAAGAGAACAGACTCGTTATTCAAAATATGTGACGCTTTGTTTCCAAACCTGATATTGAAGTTAACTAATTTCTGTCCAACCACTCACATAAGTTTATGTCAAAGAGACAATAATGTGTTACTGTCATACCAAGCATACAGTAGCCTCACGGGAAGTCTCATTAGTGTCAGATGCTACTGTGCTTTCTTGGTAGACACTAAGTGCTCTTCAGTGGAGCTGATCTACTTTCCCATCATCCTCAGGTCATAGGAACAGGAAAATGAGATAATCAGATAAAGCAGGTGAGTTGGAAGCCTGTGGAAAAACCATTGTCCCTGATAATTACAGATATCTGGAGTCCCATCATCATCAAGGACATGTCAGAACCCATCACCGTGAGACTGATAAGAGACCGAGCAAGAATTGTGCTTTCCTCTTATTCCTCACAGAAGAAATCCTAAAGTGGGCATGAGTCATGTTCTCATTAATTTCCTTCTAATTCACCATCTTATTTTGAAGTTTCCACATTTCCTCCCTTTTGAGCCCAGCATCTTTCTATTTGAAAAGAACACCCAACCCTTCCTTCTTTCTTATGATGATTTTTAAAAGTGAAATGCATACAAGAGGCTTTGTCATCTCAGAGGCTTTGTTCTTCATTTCCTCCCATTGAGGAGGGATGATATTGACACCTGAAATTATACACAGAACTCCTTATTACCAAGTATCACTTAATTTCTAGTCCTATTTGTGAATCGAAGTACCTAGAACCCTTCTCTATGGCTTGCTACAGGAAACTAAAGGCTATGTCCTTGGAAGCAATTCCTGGCACACAGTCAAGGTCAACACATAGAATTTACAGAAGCTGTCAAGATTCTGTTTTCTCATGGAAGAGTGATGAGGAAATCTTGGTTCTGCACCATGGAATCTAGTCCAGTATTATACCCAGGCTAAGGCATGACTATCTAGCATGCAACCTAAAATGAACAGCTTTCCAGGTACAGAGAAAGCATTTCCCCCAAAGAAGAACAAGTAGAGAGGGAGAGATGAGCCCTTTCAATCTGATAGAACACAGTCAGAGACAAGGATGTGGGTGCTGTGTTGAAAAGAAGTCACTAGTTGCTCATGGCTAGAGCTTGAGAAGACCTACAGAATCTGGGAAGGGAGGGTGGGTGGACTCTGCTGTGGGATGCTTACAATGCCAGACTAAAATTATTTAGACTCAGTCTCTTGGTGGGAAACAGTTACAAGTCTTGAGAGAGGGCAATGGTTCGACACAAGGAGAAGACACTAGTTTGAGATTTCCCTGGTGTCAACTTCACATCCTGACCTTTTTATGTACCGTTGTTCCAGCAGGGTTCCTTGCAGCCAGAACAGTATACGGTAGATAGATACACTGTAAATATTTGTTGAACAAGTAGTTAAACAATCATCCTGGACTTTTTCCTCCTCGATACATTAGGAGGAAATACTATTCATGTGAACTAAGTGGCTGGCTTGGGGCTGAAAGGAGAGTTACGGCTATGGCTGTGTGGTCTGCAATTGCTGGAAGGTCACCTACCCTCCCTGGGCCTCATTAGCTTTTAGAAATGGAGGAGGCAAAGAAAACTTGCCTCCCAGTGTCTTTAATTAGAATTGGTTTCCTCATTCCAAAGGGAAAGGGAAAACACCAAAAGGCAGTTTTCAGAGTCAAGGTCAATTCCGTGTACCAATCAGGTTGAGATGGCCTGAACCTGTCACCTACACTTGCCAAGCTTACTCCCTTACAAGGTGAGCGATGCCTTTGAATGTGTACCTTTCTACAGAAGCCAAGCTTGTGAACATTTTATGTATCAGATTACCTGAATGTATTTAGTGGCAACAAATTTGTCCCATTATTTTTATTAATCAAAGACATCTATCAACCAATCAGATTATACGGCATGATAAATAGGTTATCACTTACTAATTCGGTATATTCTAGCCAAAAGCAAAGCAATTTGTCATTTTAATTAACCTTCACATAAGTGAAAGTTATTTGTTAGCCTTTTTGAGATGCGCAAAATAATCTCCAGTTCTAGTTTCTTTACAAATTCTTAGATAGCTTGGAGTCCTGTGCCAGAAGTCAAAGGTGGAAGGCTCAGTCATTCTAATTGCTAATATTATAATAGAAATAGTCAAACCAGCAGTGTTGACCACTGCCTAGAATATTCATTTTATTTCAGTGAATTATTTTAATAACATGTATTAAACACCAGTTTATGGCTTAGTATACACAAAAAGTATAGTCTTTGCCTTAAATAGGTTAATTGCTTGGACATCATTCTACAAATATTTCCTGTGTGTCTATGGAGTGTCAAATACTAGCACTGTGCCTAGGCCCTACATATGAGAGATAGAAGTATATTTTCAAGATGGTTTAGTATAGTGTTGCAAACTTCTCCCACACTGGCACATCCAAAAAAACAAGATTAATAGCATCACAGGTCTCTGAAACAATTGTTCTTGCTGAGGAAGTAGAGAGAAAGAAAAGCCTCTGTCAGAGGAGGCATCAGTGAGTTGAAAGAAGAATAAGTTACTTGACATCGGAAGGCCCCCTCTGCACCCAGCCATGTATCCGACAACACAGCCCAGGTGGTTCTGTAGGTCCTGTTGCTGTGAATCCTTGTGGTCCTGTGGGAAAGAATGGGATGGGAGGGCTTGTCTGCACAGAGGATGCTTGAAGTTGGAGTGCAAACTCTAAGGACAGGGTCACTGTGATCCACAAGGATGGTCATGTGTCCCTGGGTTGTAAGAATGGGAATGTAAAGGAAAGGAGACATAGAAACTGAGGCTGAGGCTAAACAGAGGAAAACTGGGACATGGGTGTGAGAGAAAAAAAAGAAGTGCAAGATCCTGACGGCTGGGAGGAGAGCTAGTGTCAGAAATGGGAGTTTCCTTGATCAGGGTCATGCCTGGGGTTATGGGGAGAAGTAACTGAGAGGAAGTTAAGGAGGAAGTGAGGTCTCGTCTTCTAAAGGCATTGTGTGGTGCAAATGATGCATTGTTCTGAGCGAGGCCTTTCAAGGCAGAATCAAACCCTAAATCTAACTCTACTGTCTGTAGGGATCTTAAAGCAAGGCATGCTGCCCCTAAATTATCTTCTTATCCATCAACATGGAGAGTAGTTTGCCATACTACATGGCTATAGGGTTGCTCTCCTGGACCAAGGAGGCAGATGAGAAAAAGTAACCAAGGTCTAAGTGGTTTGCCTTGGCCTTTGCCTCTTTAAAGTCTGGTAACTCAAGGCCAGACCCTCAGAGAAGATTGCTGAGCTGTCTGATCCATGTCTGTCTCCACAGCCACAGAATAGATTCTTTCCCAAGAAATAAATGATAATATACTACCCAAGATATGGCTATTGATGATTATTAGAGACATTTCTATTTTCCCATCTTCGTATTTACAAACCTAAAGAGGAGGAATGTACCTCCTACACTTCTGGTCATAAAAATATGTTTTTATGATCATTTCATTGTTTCCTTCTATCTGAAATGACTTCTAGCACCTCAAACTGAGGCCTCATGTACATAGAGTTGAATTAAAGACTTTTGAATTCAGCAATGAGTCATGAAGGACCCTGAGAACTGAAAAGAAAAGTATTCAGAAACTGAGTTTGTAGGTGGCTATCCCTAAGGACTTGAAAAAGAATGACTATAAAGGGATTGTAATGATGAAATTAAGATTTTTGTGCTAGACAGATGTCCAATGCATAAAGCACCCACCATGCTGGCATATGGACTCAAGTCACAGAAGTCTGGTTCCAAGAACGCATGTAGATTATCTCAGTTCTCCTATGACAAGATGGGAGGCCAGGACAACAAATCCCCAGAAGCTGGTGAGCCATGCAGCCTGGGTACTCAGTTATGAAAAGCAAGAGAGGCTGTCTCAATGAAGGTAAAAGATGAAAACAGCCACAGAGATTGTCTTCTGACTAAGCATGCATCATGTGACATGTCCATGCTTACATTTCCAAATATTATCACACATTATAAACACATACATACAAACACACACACACACACACACACACACACACAGAGAGAGAGAGAGAGAGAGAGAGAGAGAGAGAGAGGGAGAGAGAGAGAGAGAGAGAGAGAGAGAGAGAGAGAGAGAGAGAGAGAATATTGTTTAAGGTTTGAAAGATGAACTTCAGCAGATATTCCCTTACAGATCTTCAATCTACTCAATCCTCTCTCTTGTTCCACATCAGGCCAAATATTTGCAAAAGTAGTTTCGTGATCCTCTTTACAATTTATTTTAATCCCAGTATGAATGCTTTTACTGGATTGCTTGAGAAGTGGGTTGTGATTTATAGAAGCCAGGTTTAGGCCTTGGCTCTTTTTGTTTGTTTGTTTGTTTGTTTGTTTTTCTTTTTTCTTTTAAATTGGATATTTTATTTGTTTACATTTCAAATGTTATCCCCTTTCCTGGTTTCCCCTCCAGAAATCCCCTATTGCATTCCCCTCTCCCACACACCTGCTCACTCCTGCCTTGCCGTTCTGGCATTCCCCTACACGGAGGCATCTAGCCTTCACAGGACCAAGGTCCTCTCCTCCGATTGATGCCCAAACAAAGCCATCCTCTGTGGCTGGAGCCTTGGGTCCCACCACATGTACTCTATTTGGTGGTTTAGTCCCTGGGAGATCTGGGGGAATCTGGTTGGTTTATATTGTTGTTCTTCCTATGGGGTTCCAAACCCCTTCCTCTCCTTCAGTCCTTTCTCTAACTCCTCCATTGGGAACCCCATGATCAGTTCAATGGTTGCCTGTGAGCATCTGCCTCTGTATTTGTAAAGCTCTGACAGGGCCTAGGCTCTTAAAAGCTTTCTTCCTGTTTGCCCTGCTCAGTGGTACATGATGGTCTCTAGCTTTCTATTTCTAGAGCAATAGTAACCAAGTCTACTCCGTGGAGTTACTGTGCATGTCCTGAAGTTGTACACACTGGTCTGTACATAACTTTGTTTATGACTATGTCTGGGTTTTTAGTCACAGTGTTTACTAACTAATCTTGACTAACTCTGATGGCTGTAACCAGTACTTACATCTGCTTACTTTCTCTTCACTCTATGTGTAATGCTGTGCTCATTCTTTACCTCTACCACTTCAGAAGGATTGGTTTGGTTTCTTCATTATAAGCTATCTTTTCAAAAATTACTTTCGTGTGTGTGTGTGTGTGTGTGTGTGTGTGTGTGTGTATGCACGCGCGCACACACGTGTGTTCTGGGTTTACATGACATGCATTATACACATGAAGGTTAAAGAACAACTTTATGGAGTTATTTCTCTCTCTTTCATCTTTACGTGGCATTCAGGGAATGAACCCAGAACATTGGAATTGTATAACAAGTGCTTTTACCTGCTAAACCTTGCTAGCTATGTAAACCTTCTTTTCAATGGAATCCCTGAGAGCTGGAACTTTCTCTTTGCAGTCACATGACCTACAATCTGCAATATGTTGTATATACAATGTTTGTCTTTGCTTGTTCTCAGGTAATCAGGCTTGTCCACAAGCACCTTTACCCACTGAGTCATCTCATCAGCCCTTAGCATTACACATTTATTAATAGTTATACTTTAAATTTTGTTACCTCTTCTAGTCCCATGAGTAGTTGAGAGATATTCTGTCTTTCATTTCAAATGTGTAAAGACTTTATAATTATTCCATGTTGACTTACAATTTCCTTGTTTTGTGATTATGTTATAGAATACCAAATTTGTAACATAATGGGATTGGAATGGTCTTTGTCAGTGGTTATCTCCTTAGACTGCAAACATTGGAAATGAATTCACTTCACTTTTGTTACTTTTTGGTTTTGTTCTTTGTCCAGCCATGATACTCCACACCCTCTCTCTTATTCTGCAGTCCACACACACTATTACTTTACATTACTTTGGAGCATATCAACTCTTTTTTCTTTCTTTCTTTCTTTCTTTCTTTCTTTCTTTCTTTCTTTCTATTTTTTTTTTTTTTTTTTTTTTTTTTTTTTTTTTTTGGTTTTTTGGGACAGGATTTCTTTGTATAGCCCTTGCTGTCCCGGAACTCACTTTGTAGACCAAGCTGGCCTCAAATTTAGAAATCTGCCTCTGCCTCCCGATTGCTGGGTTTAAAGGCGTGCGCCACCATGCCCCGGCGCATATAAATTCTTTATTGATTGTTAAGTAGTTTCTTTTATGATACAAATGGAGCACAGTATAATACTAATACTTAATTCCCATGACATAGGAGAGTTTTGGATCATGCTAGTTGTTTTAGGCTTTGTGTTTTATTTATTTATTTATTTATTTATTTATGTTTTTGTTTGTTTGTTTGTATTGAGATGGACTTCACAGAGCCCAGGCTAGCCTCAGAGTTGCTCTACTCAGTAGCTCAAGTTGGCTTTACTCCCAATCCTCCTGCCTCTGTCTCCCGATCCTTGGGGTTCCAGGAATGTTCCAGCATGCCCACCATGTCACCTTAACTTTGGTCATCGCTACCTCAGCTCGTGTGTACTCACTGTTTCCTACTTTGTTTTGGCTTTGATGATTCCTGACATAACGCTTCACTATCACCACACACAGGCAATATGTCTGTCAGTTTACATATACATCTGTTCATCTATTTCCTTCCACTTCTTAGCCTTTTGTACCTTCCCTCTGAAGTCATTTTGTTTTCTGCCTAAATTCGATAAGAGAAGCTGGGTTATTCAAGCACTGTTACTGTGCTCATGCTCATGGTGAACAAAGCTTTTGTGTGTCCGCAATTGTCTTGATCTGAGGCTCATTCCGGGGACACAAATGTCCAGGGTCAATTTTTGTCTCTCAGCATTTTAGGCACTTTCCCACCAGCATCTGTTTCCATCGCTTTCCTTCTCAGTCTGTCTCCTCTTCCTGCTCAAGTGCTTGCTCCTTTCTCTTCCCTGCCATCTTGCAAACTCTGTCTCCATATTCTTGTGGCTGGGGTGGGGGTAGGGTCTTTTTATTTATGCTGTTTGATACATTTTTATGCTTAACCAGAATTTCTACTTCCAGTCATTCTGGAAAAATCTGGTCATTCTCTTTCAAAGTGTTTCTTCCCGACTCCCTTGTTTCCATCTGGTACTCCAATTATGTATAATGTTTATCTTACATGCCCTTTACAGCTCCTTACTCTCCTTTAAAGTTTGTCCCTGCCCCTATCTGTTACATACTGGGCAACCTTTGCAGAAGAAAAAGAAAACAACAACAATGATGACGACAACAACAACAACAACTTTCCACTGAATTGTTTTCCTAGATGTCTGTGTCATCTGATCTGGAAACATTTGAATATTCTCCATCGGTGGAAATCCTAAACTCTTGAGCAGAGATCATACCTTCCAGGACAATCTGCTTTGGCTTCTGCTTGAAACTTCTCTGACCTGATTCCCATGTCTGTGGCAGTTATGACTAGCCAATAGTTTTATCTCAGTATCAATGTAGTTATAACATCTTGCATTTACTTCTCTTTATAACATCTTAGTTTTGCCAATTTTTAAATACATAACAATAGAACGTAAGTCCTTGTGATCCACTGGAATCCAAAGAAAATTTTACAAAGTATGTCCGTTTTTTCTTCAAATACCTTATAGTAAGTCAGCCACAACAAAAATGATATCTTCTTACAAGCCAAAAGATTTAGTACCAGCTAATCACCGGTGCTGAAATCCTCTTAATCTCTTTCTGTTTGTTTTAATCAGTAACTAAGTGGAATCAGCTGCTTTGATTTTGTTACTATTCTCTTAATTCTCTTATCTAAAACACACACACACACACACACACACACACATGCACACGCACAGGCACACACGCATGCACACGCACAGGCACACACGCACACACACACACTTCTTTCTGTGTTGTTCATTTGGATAAAGAAAATATGTTTATGGTCCTATAGGTTACCCTGCATCCTTCATTAGCAGGTTGATTTCTCCTGGCCTGCTAAAGCTAGTGTCTCTAGTCATTTCTTGTTCATCTCTTTCTGAGGGGCTTTCACACTCAGATGTTCCATGCAAACAGCTTCTGTGTCAATTATCAATGGTACCAATGTACTAAAAGTAATGGCATGTATTCCATAAATGATCAACACATAAAATTGCCTACCACCAGTGCCTTGTACTAGAAAATGTGTTGGGCATTTTTCGTCATATATTTTTATAGATTTAGTGACACTTGAATTAAATATCATAACTTCTATTATAAAGATAAGAAAATTATAACTTAGAAGCAAGTTTATTGTTGTGTTATTACTAAATGAGTAGAAAGTAAGATGTTCTAAAAATCCTGTAATCAGTACACATAGAAGGCCCTTACCATAATACCCATTACATTAAAAGCCTACTACATGTTCATTCCCTTTTCAATTGTACATGTGTCAATTTATTTCTTCTTCTAGTAGATATAGTCATATCTTATTGCTTTAATTTGCTGGTGGTACATGATATTGACTATCTCTTTTCTTCATATGCTTTGATTATATATAGTAATTAGTTTCTTTATGGAATTTTCATACATGCATATATTGAACATTGATCATATGCAACCCTCTCCTACCCTTATCATCCCTTGACCTTTGTCATCTCAGACAGATGCCAGTCATTGTGCATTCCACCATGAAATAAAATGATTCCCATCACATGTATATAGTACATTCACAAGAGAGAGAATATATGTGGAAGTGGACCCTCACTCAGAATCATATACTTATATGACATATGGCTAGAATGGAAAGCCATATTGTTATCCTCCCTAGAATATTGGTCCTTCAATTAATTCAATATACTGTTACATTTACTTTGTGATAAGAAAGAACATTCATAGTGGTCCCTTCTCTTCAATGTCAAATCATTGTCCACATGTTTAAATGAAGGCAGTTGGAATAGTCATCACAGTATCAGTACAAGCTTAATGGTGGGTTCCCCTGCTGCTCTCTGATGTTTGTCCTAAGGGTTCATGAGAACATGCAGAAAATCAGTTAGAAGTTCAATGCTGTGAGGACTATTCCAGCAAAGGTTGATAGAGGCTAATAGAAAGGATGGGCTGGACTTCTGTGCTTTGGCTGGAACCACTGAATAAATATGCCCAGGCTTCATGACTGTTCTTTACCCAGGAGACATAGTTAATTGTGACTATCAGGATTTTTATAATCATTATAAGTCTGCAAAAATACCTTTGAGCATATTTAGGGAAAAAAAAGCATAAATGAACATCTAACAAATGAGTTCAGATAAGCGGTAAAACTTAGTCCTGAAATGAAATTTCTCTTTCATTTATATTTTGGTATAAGTGGGATTTGAAGGCAAAACCTGAGATTAGCAACCCATTCTCATGAGTGTCTGGTTAACAAAATTAGAGTATCACAATTTTAGAATGGTATCAAATTTCTAAAACATGCTATGATAAGATGGGGAGACACCCCTCCTTGAAGGATAACTTGATGTGGTAGGTTGTATCGTATAGAATGTGACCTGCATTCGCCAGGTCTTTTATGGTCTCATCTCATCTTCTCATCCATGGGGATGCAAACTTGGGTGTGTGTAATGCTCTGTACAACAAGCCACATGTGGAAGGACTTCATTTTTGGCCCACTCTCCCCACATAAAGCATGCAAAGTTTGTTCTTTTCCCAGGAAAGAACATACTGGAAGGTAGTATTGAGCCAAATCCAACTGTGAGCCTTAATGTGAATGAGAAACATCCCTGGTGTATAAGTGGTTCATGCCATGGGCCATTCTTACTTCAGCATTACTTAGTGTAAGTATACAGACACATGTAAGTTTGATTCAGCCTCCAGTATATAGGAGCTGTAGGACTTGAAGAATACATTGGCACTCTGACATAGTCACTGTCTTTCCATGAGTCAATAATACTGCCTTCACTGGATTATTATAAGCAGTAGATGAGAAAATTGTGAGAATGGCCTTCAGTAATTCCTTATACATGAAAAGTAACCTCTGCTTAACTATACAATCAGTACATCATCAAAGCCAGTATCATTCTATGCAGAAAATTTTAGCCATTTGATATTAGTGTTATGATCACAAAACACAGAAGATTCACTTTCAAAAGCTCTTTTCTCGTCATTTCTGGTGCTTTATATAAGAAATGTCCCAGTAGGTGGCCATATTTGAACATTTTTTTCCCCAGTTGGTTGTGGAACCCTTGGAGAAGGTTGTGGAACCCTTGGGAGATGAAGCCTTGCTGGAGCAAGTACATTACAAGGAGTGGGATTTGAGAGTTTATAGACTGGCACCATATCCTGTGTGCTCTCTGCTTGCTGCTTGCAGCTGAAAATGTGAGCTCTGAGCTACTTGATACCTCCTGTTACCCATCCTGCTGCACGTTGGTGTACTTCCCCAACATGATAGACTCTTTTAGGACTACAAGCCAAAATAAACCCCTCTCTCTCTATGATGCCTTGGTCAGGTTTGCCAGAGCAACAAAAAAGAAACCAAGATACTCTTATTCTCTGATCCTTCACTTCTTCAAGTAATAGAAATTTACTTGGAGACAAGCTAGGTCTGATTTCAAGGCTTATAGAGAAACCAAATGTTTACACTGAGATTCACATTTTATTGAAGACAATGCTTTAAATCTCTTTTCAGAAAGTAGCATGTGGTAAACACATAAGATGTTAAATCCATTCTGCAAATTAATGATATAGCAGGTTTAAAATAAACCACAGTTCAAAGTTGAAATGGAATGATCAAAGCCCTTCTTGTCTTAATTTTGAGATTTTCAGGCTGAAGAAGTAAGCTCTCAGGAGGAAAGATAAACACCAAGGCCCCCGAGCTTTATACACTTTCTTACGTACAAAATATTCAGCTAGGGACCAGGAGGGAGCAAATTCGTGTACATAATTACATTGTACAGCTCATCTGTTGAGAACAGCATTATGGAGGACCTCAAGGACCTTGGATGCAGCCTCTGCCAGTGAGACCTGCAAAAGAGAGGTAGTCTGCCTCTTCCCACCCTGGAGAATTGCAGAGGAAGGGCTTGCATGTTCTGGTTTCCTTGGAGACCACACTCTTCTCTCCCTAAGATGCTTCTCCTTTGCTACCCACTCCAGTCAGCGCCTACAACGTGGACTCTGTCCTGGTTATACTGTTTGGCTTTCTGTAGACCTGTGATCCTCATTCAGTACTCACACAGGAGAGAAGGAAAAAAAAATCACTTTCTAGAGAGAGTGGCCACATGCCTTTCATTCTCTGAGTGTTAAATACTCAGTATGTTTTGCAATGTGTGCTGATTTTCCTGAGCGTCTTAAAGAGCTCAGGAGCCTTTCAAATTGCTCCCCTCTAGTAGGAGATTTTTAGCATTCTTTTATGTCTGCGATTAATTAATTTAAAAAACATCCAAAAACAGGTGTCAGGAAGTATAATCGATTTTTAACATACTAATAGCTATGACTGATTAAGCTCTTAATAGGAACCTGGAATTCTGAATAGATCTTTAATCTGCACAAAACCCATTTTACTTAAGAAATTTAAGAAAAAAAGTCAGAGACTTCAAGAGAGTTAGGAATTTCCCCAGGGCCACCCAGGAAGCAGGGACCACAGCCATGAAAGATAACATGTGGATTCAAATCTGGGCATGTTCTGAGATACCCCTTCCAGCTGTTTGTCCACCGTATCTGATTACTGTGGAAGAGAACATATTTGAAAGCACTGAGAGATGGACTTAATATCTTCTGTCCATGCTCTTACTAGACGCAGCGGGTTAAACAAAATATAGAACAAGTGTCTCCTGTGACTTGTTAAGCATACATTCCATTTCAAAGGATTAGCTCATTTCTGCAAAGAGCATCAAGAAATATTTTGGTTTTTTCTATTATTCATTTGGATGTCCCTTAAAAGGTAGACTGGGATGTTGGGTTCCTCTGAGAGGAGGCTGGCACTGCTTGCCTGAGTTACTGCTGTTTTGCCCTCTTGTACTTCTATGGCATAATCTACCCACAGTCTCTCTGCCTGCTCTCTAAGGATGCTCTTCCCACTTTGGTGACATCATCAAACCCTAGAGTTTGGTCTGCATCATTGCCTTTGTTTCTCACTGAGAAATTAGACAATCATTTTCATGTCTTGAACTATCTAAACTCCTTTTAACCTCCTCTTGATATTTGATTTGGTTGGCAGGAGCCTGGGGGAAGGTTTCATAGAAGGGCATTGTACTCTTCTATTCTGATTATTGGAAATCAAGGAAGTCATTTTTCTCTGTCACTTCTCCCCAAATCTGTCTGGAACTTTAGGACTTCTGGGACCTCATGAAGCTTCAGGATGGGGAAGCCAAATGAATGTTACACTTTCTAAATATAAATGTCATCCTGCCTGTGCCTGTGACCACCACTGAACAGGTCTCATCTTTCAGGATGAGGCACTCATAATACAGGGTCTTACATTCAGGAGAAGTTGAGAAAGCAAGGACTCAGCTTCTACAAGTATATTTAGCAAGGTATATCTATGGATAAGCAGTCTAGCTTCATTTTTGAGCACCATAGAGATACAGAAACACAGACTCCATTGTTGATGAGCTAAACTAAAATCCACACATGGAAGATGCCCAGGTAATCTAACTGCATAATAAAATTTAAGAAACACTCCCTGGAACAGTAGTTTGTAATCTGGCGTTTATATTGGTATTTCTCAGAAGCCTTAAGAATGGATGGTCCTGGGGCTGGCGAGATGGCTCAGCGTGTAAGAGCACTGACTGCTCTTCCAAAGGTCCTGAGTTCAAATCCCAGCAACCACATGGTGGCTCACAACCATCCGTAATGAGACCTGACACCCTCTTCTGGTGTGTCTGAAGACATCTACAGTGTACTTACATATAATAAATAAACAAATCAAAAAAAAAAAAAAAAAGAATGGATGGATGGTCCTAGTCTCTATCCTGCTCCAAATCCTGAGGTTACCTGACTGAACAGTAAAAGTCCTCTGGATGTCCTTCCTATGTGAGTCAAGTTGAGAAGCCACTTCCAATTCCTTAACAGAATTGATATTGTTGATTTTAGAAGCCAAATAATTGATAGATACTTTAATGAAGGTAGGTGTGAGTTCTTAACCTATGTGATGCTTTCTGTTGGCAAAGGAGACTTATGTTAGTCACACTTTATCTCACTGTGACAAAATGTCTAGTTAAACAACCCAAAAGAGAAAAGGTTTATATTGGTTTATGGCTTCACTGGTCATTTGTCACTTGGCTCCCTGGTGTCTGAACCCATGGATGGGGGAACATTATATCATGGTGAAGAAAGTGTAATGAAACAAAGATGCTCTGCTTATAGAAAGACAGAGACATGAAGGAACGGGTATGAGATACAGCCCTTCAGGGCATGCCCACAGTGACCTTTCTCTCTCTGGGTTCTATCTCCTCAAACTCTAATCAGTAGGAATTCTTCAGAGGATCATTCATGTTCATTAGTGTTCTCATGGTTCAATCATCTCCCAACAGCAACAGCAGCTGGAAACAAAACTTTTGACGTATAAAAGCTTCCAAGGATCGTTTTATAACTAAACTATGGCAAAGATAATTCAAGAAATTTAAATGGAGAGAAAAATCTATTGTCTTCTGAGCTTAGTCATATAGGAGAACACTACTGGGACAATATAGCTAATCAGTCAGTAAATAAATATGTCAATAAATTGATAAAAAGGAGAAAGGCTTGAGGGTTGAAGCCTACTTTAAACTTCTGTTTGATCTTGAACAAGCATCTGCTAGATTATGTAGACAGTGTCTCTGCTCTGGCATGACAGAAAATACTCACTTGGGACTGTAAAGTATTTCTCATAGAGAAATCTCTACCATCATCCCTTACTATAATACTATTCATTTTCTTTTCAAATAGCAGGGTTTAGAATGCCTGCATTGAGAGAAAGTACTTTAGAAATACAGGTTTCCTTCAGCCTAGCTCAAAGTTGACATTGTCCACGACTGTAATGGACACCCACGGCAGCCAGGGTGAAATGGAAAAAGGGGCAGGTTTCTTTATTTGGAGGCCTAAGAGGGTCAGTAACAGACAGAATGATGTAGTAGAGAGTGTCTCTGGATCACTTCTCCTGGACCCCATCGAGCCAGTCAGCACAGCTTTAACACCAAACTTTCTGTTGGTCACCACTTACTTCTTAGGGAATACATTTACATATCAAAATGCATGCTGAATTTTGACTAGTCAGGAAAGTTATTTTACAAGTCAGTCCAGTAAGATAGAAATGTCATTTGCTGTTTATTTGAGTGTGAGTAACATTCAACGGGAGGGACATGTTTTGGAATGTTCCAGAGACATCGTAGGCTGGGATAGAACTAAAAAGTGAAAGCCCGACAGAGCCAGGGCCAGAGCAGAGCTGCCTGAGGAGACAAAGTGAGGCAAAAAATTGCTGGTTTCTGACAATTTGTTGACAAATGGTCTCCTCCTTCCAGGCTCTGGAGACCCATTGCTCAAATGGCAGAACTATAAAGAAATCCTTCCCTTTGATCTGCCCCCTATAGGTACTGAATCAGGGACAGTCTTCCTGCTGATAACTCGGGACTGGATCGAAGGCTTCAGTTTTGCTTCCATGTGGTTGGATTGGATCTGTTTGTTGCATTGTTGTTGCAGATTTTCTAAGATCAAATTTATTTTAAAATAAGAACTTCAATACCTTAATAGAAATAGGCAAAATGTGACCTTTAAACTTCTAACACTAGGTTGAATTTTGGAAGATCAAAGGCTGCTGTGTTACCTATGCATAAAGTTGCAAGGCTGTACTCCCAGCTGCTTGGGAGGATGAAAGATCAGAGATCCCAAATTCCAGCCTGCCTGATCTACATGACAAGTTCAAGGCCACCTTTGGGAAACTTAGCATGACCCTTCCCCCAAAATAAAATAAGGTTGATGATATAGCTCTTGCAGCATATATGTAAGATCCTAAATTCAATCCCCATCTAGGGCAAACATGCAAACTCAAGATGGCTATATCTACATTTTCATTGTGCCCAGATTGAACTGTGGCACAATGTCTTTACCTCTGTTTATGAATATATCTTTCTAGTAGCCTGTGAATCTTATTAGAAACACTTAAAATCTAGCTTCAGATGTGAATTTGCTTGTATAATTGAGGGAAGTATAAATGTGTCCCAAAGTAAATCCATTAGAGTGGTGACCTTGTTTTGTAAACATCAGCATATGAGCACAGTGTGGACCAAGCTAAGAAACCACCCCATTTCAAACTACTCATTCAATTTATTTACCAATTAATAGACTATGGAGGTAGAAAATTCCTCCTCAAAACAATTTTCTTAAGTTATAATTTTCTAGGAAGTTGTTTTGTGTACTTTTTCCATTGGGGAGGAGGGCAGGATTTGTTCCTTTATGTTGTTGCTTTCTGAGGCCCCATAGTCTCATGTGTCTCTTTCCAGTTTACTTTCCTGGTTAATCTTGTAAGGATTTTCTCTCTTTTGGTGATTATGTTGGACAACAAAATTCACATTATACTTATACTCTTTATTCATGTATTCATCATTTCTCTCTATTGCATCCATCCCATTTTATTTGTCTTGTTTTTGCTTCATTGCTAATGTTGAGTGTCCAGCCACTTCCTGATCCACCACAGATCCAGGAAGAGCATGGCTGGCAGGACACCCTACACTTTGAATGGATGGTTTCCATTATCGTCCATTTGTAAGTGAATCTGGATGTTCCCTCCATTTGTTTGGCTAGAGTTAATTAAAAGCATGGTTCATAATTGTTAGATTAGGTGAGTTTCTAATATTTTTTTGCTGCTTATTTTACCTCTTCTGTTTTTCTAATGTGATTAGAAAATATATATAATTATATTACCTCTTTGGAATGTATGGAGGTTTGTTGCTTACTAATACGTGGTCCAAATTTCAAAATATCACATACATGCCTAAACACCTGCTTTAGTATATTCATTCAATCATGCTAAGGCTCATGACTAAAATTAACTTAATGAATTTTTTTCTCTTTTACAGAGAATTTTTATTGACTACCCATGTAAATCTACCTAATATGCCTATGGGACCTTAGTCTTCTGTGCTTCCCTCTCAATTGTTATCTTACATTTTAAAGCCTGATTTATTGTGCCACACAAATTTGAAATTGCTGTGACTTTTTGAACTAATTTTTATTATTTTTTAGGTGGCATGATAACTGCCTTTATTCTTGGTACTGCTTTCCCCTCTGGCCTACCTACCTGATACTATATCTTTAGCAACTTTATTTGATTAGCTAAGACTTTTCGCCATGTTTTTCTCTATCCCTTTTTCTTTAGCTATGTTACATGCACGTGTTTTCTAGCTGTCGCCTCATTAAAAGGCAAGGTGAGGGGATTCACACTTCTTTACTGTTACTGGTTTGAGTTTATTTCTCTCATTTCACTTTTGTTACATATTCAGAAGGCTTTTTAAATGGTATTCCCTTTTTGCTTCTTTTCTGGTAAATTGATAATTTTCTTTTCTTTTTTTTAGTCCTTTGTTTGTTTATTTTTGTTTTTATTTAATTTTGAAATGTGATCTCATTATGTAACCCTGGCTGGTCTCACACTCCCAGAGAGCTGCTTACTTCTGAGTACTGAGGATAAAGGTGTGTACCACAAGGCCATCCTGATAATAGTCTTTATTCTCTCATAATTGAAACGTTTTCCTGCCTTTTTCTCTATTGCCTGGCTACTTTTGCAGTCTATATTTAAAGAATAACATAACTCTTAAATATAAGAACCTTAGAGCATCGATCCAGGGCATCCCTTTCTGTATCACCTATTACTGCCAGTGGTGTTTCAAATTTCACCTCACTTGTACTTTCTCTACTTACAGCCATTGTTTATAAAATAAACGTTTGTGTTAGATCCATCTGCATATTAGCTAGTTCTTATTCAACATCTCTTTATTCATCTATAAGAAGATTCTCAGCCTTCCTAATGCTGCATCTCTTTAATAGTTCTTCCTGTTGTGCTGACCCCCCCACCATAAAATTATTTTGTAACTATTTAATAACTAAAATTATGCTACTGTTATGATTCATAGTATAAATATATGATGTGGAAGATATCTAATATACAACTCTAAATGGGGTCGTTACCCACAGGTTGAGAACCAGTAATTTATGCTATTGTAAAAGATCATGTTTTCTTTTTTTTCTTCTTCTTTTTTCTTTTCTTTTCTTTTTCTTTTTTTTTTTTTTTTTTTTTTTTTTTTTTTTTTTAAGTGGATCTTAATATACTTCTAACTACAGCTTGTATGGACTTCTTATATATTTGTGAATAACTTTTTTGTTTCTAGTCTTTATCAGTTGGTATATGTGAGTATTGATCCCCATAACAGCATATTCACCTGCTAATGCCATTTCTTCAGTAGCTTCTTGGCTGTTGGTCACAAACAGCTCCCTAAGTAAACTTCCTTGCCTCCTTGGTATGTCAATGATCTTCTTTGTGTTTGGATAATCTACGATGTTATTCTACTACTCCTGGGTCTATGGTTAATATATCTCTGTCTGCATGGGTTTCACTATGATCGCAAATCTGAGGGGTTAGGGGGTTTCTCATGCTGAAAGTTCCTGATAATGATTCCTTTTATGATTACATCACACCAAATTCCCCCATGCCTCCATTTTCCCAACTCAAACCACTATTAGACATATAAGAAAACATGAAAGGTTGTATTTTACTTGGATAGCATCTTTAATCTGGTTAATGTTTCCATCTCTTTTTTTCTTTATGCTACAATATGGTTCCTTCCTTAACTACATACTTCAGTTACCTAAGATCTCTCTCTTTCTTTCTCTCTCCACTTTTTATTAGTCTTTCATTTCATTTCATTTTTTTGTGTCTAGAAAGTGATGCTTAGCTGTTTTATTATTTTGCTTCTGTCTTTTGTTTTTGATGAATAGTTTAAATTTATTATTTTGTATTCATATTAAGACTAAATTTTAAGTGTGTGTGTGTGTGTGTGTGTGTGTGTGTTTGGCTATGTGCACTTGTGCGTGTAGAAACCCATAGGTCCACAGAGTTCATATGACACTATCTGATATCTTACAGCTGGAGTTCTGGGAGATTGTAAGCTGTCTGATATTGGTTCAGGGAATCAAACATGAATTCTTTGCCAGAGCAGTGCATACTCTTAACCATTAAGCCATCTCTTCATCTTGTATTTGTAGGAATCTAAACACACTCCCTCCCAATTCCCTTTTGCATTCATGGCTACAGGTATTTAATGATTATCCTTGAATGACAACCAACCTTATATTAGTTTCTCAGCTTAGAATTTCCTGACATAAACTTTCTCCCCACCTAAGCTGAACTTCATAAGTACACAGAGCAAATTTGAGATCAAAATATTTCTCTCTTTTTTTTTTGAACTAAAGTTTAATACTATGTACATGTGAACTTGTACATCAACACTTCTTCCTCAGGGAAGGCTGTTCATGTTCTCTTTGTTCTGTGTTATTGATCATGACTTTATATCTATGTCTTGGTTTAACTTTCTGCTTTGCAACTGACAAAGATATGATCCTCTGTCTCTGAATCATACTAAAACATTGCAACTCTGACTCTGACACATCCCTGGCCTGGCCCTACAATATTAGCGCCCATATTAAACTCTTCGTTCTCCTTTCTTTCATTAAAACTGAAGAGTTACCAGGTTTTAGTCTTACTCAATTTATGTACTTAAAGAATTTTTCATATCTGTAATCAAGTTGCTTAGATATCACAAAAAGGTGCCAATAACAGTAGATTTCTTAATTTAACCTCTTTGGTATCCATATTTCTATGACCATAAAATCTTCTGCATATTTCCATTGTCTTGTGCATGCTGCTATATTCTGTGGGATATATGTGCGAGAAAGGAAAAAAGAAAAAAAAAAAAGAAGATAAGGTTGAAGAGTATAGAACTTAGGATTGTATGTTGTAATTGTTGGATGTATATATGAGAGTGTATACACACATGTGTTTGGGTATATGTACATGTGTGCATATGTGTAGGGGATGAAGAGAGGTTGGTGTTAGGTGTCTTTCTCTGTCCTTCTCCATATTATTTATTGAGGCAGATTCTCTCATGTGAAACCAGACCTCACCAATTTGGCCAGTCTAGCTAGCTAATTTGTCTAAGGGACCCTTTATGTCTGCTTCCCACACTCTAGGACTAGATGAGGACCACCACGCACTTAGGTGGGTGGGTGAGTTAGGAACTGAGGTCTCCATGCTTTGCCTTGCATGACAATTGCTTTACAAATGGAGCCATCTCTCCAGCCCTTAAGCAGCCTGAACTGTGTTTGCACTGTCACCAATACTTAACAAATCTTGCTTCCTTTTGATTTTGAATTTTTTATCCATAAAATAAAAAGTTCAAGTAACCCAAAATCGCTTTTTTTTTTCAGGGACACCAAGTATACTCCTCATGGTACTGTGTGCATTATATTATGTAATCATCCCTTAATATTTGATCACAAAGTTTTTATGTAAGATAATATTCTTTCTCTGTTGGGTAAATTGGAAATCTAGGTTAAATACTTTGATCAAGACTTTAAAAGCCATAAGGAGTAAAGCCATGCTCTGAACACAGACCCAACAGATTCTAACACCTAGCCCTAAGCTCTGTATTACCTGATTATCTCTTATTTTCCACAAAAGTATAATGAAGACTCCTCTCATCTCTAAGCTCTGTGAGTCTCTGTCCAACTTCAATTCCATTTATACGTGTAACTTACATTTTTTTTCACCCAGTCTTGTTCAGGGTCTTAATGTTCCTATCTTCCCAAATCTAATTCATTCTTGTCCTTTTTCCCCCAGGGCCACTGCCATATGCTACTATTGACTGACTTGGTATCTCATGCCTTCAAATCAAACTCTTGAAATATCATCATTTCTCTGTAACTGAGAGTGATTCTACACGCATTCATTTGCACACATCACAACAAGACTGAGCATGAAGTGCAGAGCGCCCCTTCGAGAGACCCTTTAGAAGATAGGATTTGCAGTTGATTTCTCCTGAGTGGGTCTCCATGTGAATACTATGGAAGCTCTGTTTAATTTTCACAGAATGAAAATGTTCCTTCTCTGTGTATTTCAGTGGTTTCAAATGCAACTCCATTCACAGTAGAATCAGATTGGGTAGGAAAAGAAACTAGCCCTAGCATATTAGAGCCTTTGTATTTGCTGGAGAGCACAGGTGTTTCTCACTTCATTCATGGCTGCAATTCTCAGATCTCTCGAGTGAACAGTTTGGAGCATTCGTTTGTTTGCTCATTATTTATTGAGCACCAGAAATGTTGCTGTGCATTGAGCTGAAGTGGGTAACGGAGAGCACCTGTCCTTGTGGCACTTAGAAAGTGACGGAGGAAACAGTCAACAAGCAGTCTTTCCTCTTGTTCAGGCTGCTGCTGCTAACAGAGAATCTAATTTACAGTGGGCAGTAGGGCTGGAGAAGCCAGTTCTATAGGGCCAGCTTTGAAGGCTATATGCCCTAAAGACATAGAGGAAGAAAGTTTGAAACAACATGAAGGGCTTGAGGGGGAAA
This sequence comes from Mus musculus, assembly GCF_000001635.26. Classification (NCBI taxonomy): domain Eukaryota; kingdom Metazoa; phylum Chordata; class Mammalia; order Rodentia; family Muridae; genus Mus; species Mus musculus. The sequence goes on from NC_000073.6 coordinate 95,808,616, forward strand.
TGTTACTTTCAAAGATAGGGTCAGGAGTGTCCCTAATATTCAAGATGAGTTAGCAGGATGGGGTGAGGTTCTCTACTCATACTAATAGTAATTTGGGGGTTTTCGCTAAGAACTTGAAATTTCCTGCCAGAGAGTTATTAGACCCGTCACAGTGTTAAAGACTGTGCTTAATAGCAAACTGGACAGCAGCAAAGAAGAACCAAAGACAATTTAAAGAGGACTGCTATATCCAGGAATGCAATGATAAGGGCTTGAGTTAGAGCAAGTTGTGACCAAAGAGGAGTGCAACTGTTACAGGGGATAAGGATAGAGACAGTGGGTGATGAGTTAGATGTCCGACGTAAGGAGAAAGGGGGATTTTAAGGATGAGCCTCAGTTTTCCAGCTTTCAGTTATAGGCAGTTGGGTGAAAGAGAATATCATCTAATGGCTGAGAGCATCAACGATATGTGAGAACTTAAGTTAAAAGCAAGTCTTGGCCATAAAGAATGGGATTAACAGTGTGTGTGTGTGTGTGTGTGTGTGTGTGTGTGTGTGTGTGTAAACACACGGAGGGCAGAGGTCAAAATTAAGTATCTCCCGTCATTCTACAACCTATTTTTTTTTCTCTCTGGTTGAGTGCAGAGGTCATTGATTCAGCAATGCAAAGTGACCATAGAGCTCCCAGGATCCTGCTATCTCTACTTCTCCCACCGAGCCTGTAGGAATATGTCACTATCTGTAGCATTTTCTATTGGTGCTAGGAAACAAAACCCTCATCTATACTGATCACAAACATTGGAGACAAGTCAAACTATTATGTACACTTTACAGATGGAAAATTGAGACACAAAGGTTCTAAGTGCCTTGCCTAAAACCACCCGGCGAATAAGTATAGATTTAGAATTTGGACCCTGTGTTGCCGTGCAGAGTCTACATCCTATGCGTTTCAGCACAGCTCCTCTTTCCAAGACTCTTCCAGTCTCTTCCAGGAATCCCAACAACACCCGTGCAGTGTGGGAAAGCAATGGATAACAATCACAACTTTTAGCAGTCCTAGAGATTCCGGGAATGAGGAGGATGCAAAGGGTCCCAGATTCCAAGATCTCAGAAAGAAATGTGCAAGATGCACAAGTGGGAAACAGCAAACTCTTACTGACTGCCCTCGAGGCAATGCCATGCTCAGCATAGTCGCTCCAGGACCTCCTCACACAGGCACTTAGGGAAACAGTAAGTGTTTTGTTAAGCCAACTTCAGGGAAAGACTTTGCAAACTCTTGTCCTCTACTTGCTAATTTCACCTGCCACCCCCCTGGAGCAGGGAAAAGAAGCCAGTGGCTTCTAATCAGGAAAAACAGCTTTCCCAGGTCAGCTGTAAAGATGCAATCTCCAAGAAGTCCTTTGATCTTAAAGCAACAACTGTCTGCATTTTGGTGAGTTCACCTCCAGAAATCTCTAATGAGTTTACCTATAAACTAGCAGTGCTTATTATTTTCATGATCAGCCAGGCTTTAGAATGCTGTTTTTTTTTTTTTTTTAAATAGAGTGCACACACGTAAACATGCACAAACAAAGCCTGTCTCTTCCACATTCCACAAGCTTTTGAATTAGGCTTTTCAAGAATTTCACTCAAAAGATTTCACATTATCTCGCCTATGTGGGTGGTCAATTACAGTCCTGCCAAAGTCAAAAATAGAAACTTTCCGGAGGATTTCAGCGGATTTGTGTTTTCACAGCTGACCTTGGCCTCTCCAGGAACCCTGGGAGCTCCTCTGCTCTTGTGAAATTAAGATGTTCTATCACATCCTGGCAGAAGAAGGCTGGAGTTCTGTGCTCTCTCTGGGGTTCCCTCTGCTTAATCAAAGCAATCCTCCTTAAGAGACAACTATTGATTTTGCCCCTGAAATGACACAATCTTATTGTCAAGATTCGGGATGCCTCTGCAAGTGATCAACAAGGAGCTTTGGGACAGTGTATAGTGAAATGGGTATTGGATTATTTAGCTCAATCAAAAAAAAAAAAAAAAAAAAAAAAGCAAACAAACAAGGAAGAAGATACTTTGAATACACAGCCAACCTGTGCTAGGTAATGTAATAGAAGATCAGTGATTCAGTGATGAAGATCTTTTCTTCTGTTAGCCTGGTAATAAAGACAAGTTAGAAGCAGATACTTCCAGTAAGGTAATGATCACACAATAATAAAGATGTGCGCAACTATGGTTCTATGGAAGGATGCCAGGGTGGCCAGGGTGTGCTCTCTCTCTCTCTCTCTCTCTCTCTCTCTCTCTCTCTCTCTCTCTGTGTGTGTGTGTGTGTGTGTGTGTGTGTGTGTGTGTGACTGCAGTCCCTGTAGCATCCTTCCAGAGGATGCTCCTCCCTCACCGTGTATATTTCTCCCAGGAAAAGGCATTAACTGGCTTGAATTGAGAAGGAAGGGAAGGTAGTCGTTAAACCCATTAAATGGGTTCTGATGGCAAAGCCTGTCATAGGCCTAATGAATATTCTGATGTGACAGGTAGCAAGATTTATGGGGTTGAAAGAAGAAAGCTGTGGTCGGCAGTCACTACAATGGCCCTGGAAACTTTGCCACAGAGTTTGAACCTCCTCCAGGGGTGCTGTGGAACCATTAAAGGAGGCCAAGCAAGGAGTAATCAGGACTAGAATATTGTGCTCTGAACCACTCTGGGCAGGCCCATAGGTCCATACAAAGAAAGCAGGGGTGTTAGGTTGTCCCTCAGAAGGATCAGAGCCCAGGAAACAGAAGGTGCCTTACAGTCCCCATGGGAGCACTTGAGATACTACACAGGAGCCCTATTAACATCTCAGGGTAATCAAAGAAAACTTGGTGGGGGAGGGGGAGATCCTGAAAATCTTCATCTTTACACTATTTCCAAGTTATCTTTCATGATATTTCTATCAATATTTCACCAGAGTAATGTAGAGATAGCATTTTAAATCTCTGAGTGATACTCTATGTGTCATAAGTCTACTGATTGTTCCAGGCATATAAAAATTATAACAGGGGCAACACAAGATGCTTTACAATCTTTTTTAATGAGAAAGTTTTGAAAGCCCTTCACGGGCCTCTAATGGAAAAGCACCATGATTTACTCTGAAGCCTATCGTGATGTTATTATGATATTTGTCTTTCTATATTGCTGAGATTGTTCCACACTGAAGATTTATTTCTATGTTAAACAATTCTCTTGTTTAAATTCTGTTTATTTTCTATATTGCATTTTTTTTTTTTTACTATTCTCTCCCTGACCCACAGCAGTAACTGACCATGTTTGCTTAGTATGGAGTAAACTTCATTTGCATATGTCACACTCCCAACTAGAAACTGGAAGGTGCCCCTGCCCTTTCAAATGCAGGTTGGTTTCCATCTTGTAAATGAGAGTTGGATGTAGAAAGCTAAGAATGTTTCCTGAAAATGTAGACCTTGAATCTGAACCTTTCACTTCCAGCTCTAATCCAAGGCACTTCCTAAAAACATGAGCAAATTCAATGGGGCCAGGTCTCAGAGGTAAGGTGCAGATTGTTGTCCTAAGTCATAATTGCATTTACAATTTTAGAGAGTAGCAAGCATTCCATGACGTGTGTAGAGATCACTGGACGCCTTGCACAAGTCTATTTACACTTCTACTTTATTTTTTCTGGGCTCAAAATTGGGTTGTCAGCCTTTGTGGCAAGTGTGGTCACACAATGAGTCATTGAATTGGTTCCACAGTTGCATTTCCTGGGAAGACTTCAGGGAGTTTATGTTTGATGGGCAGGTATCTTGATTATGGGGAGAACAAAGAAGTAATATCTCTCTAACTTCTGCTGAAAACTGACTTCACTAGGTGGCAAACACAAACCAGGAAGGTTCCCTCATGCTTTTTCATGTCTTCAGATGTGACTATGACAGATAGATAAGGCAAAATTTCTAACTAGAGTTATGCTACTCCATTCTTTAACCAGGTAGAACAAACATGTCTGTCATTATCGAAGTTCACCTTAGTTACTTCTAGATAAGGCTATGGATGACCTCTCAGCCCCTTGGTAGCTTTTATAGCACCTTATGGTACTGTGAGAGCTAGCTTGCAGGGAAGAAGTTTCCTGGTCAGAACCAACTTGGTTTCTCCATGTCCTGTGACCAACATATGTGATGTCTTCAGCAGTAGGGTCTTATCATCAAGTCTGTCATGGATTGTTCAGCCTTGGGATGAACAAAGAATAAAGACCCAAGGGAGACCCAAGGGTATTTGGAAAACTACAGGAGGTGTGCTATGGTTACAGTTTTTAAAACAACCCATCTAATAATCAGCCTTACCACACAATTGAGTATTTGTATATACAAACACATCAAATTAAGACAATTTATTTACTGGAACACAACTTGTCCTTATTACCCCTGGCATGCTCTGAAAGTTTCACATATATTTGTGGCTTTTAGTTATTTATTTATGACAGAGTATGACTTGCCATTTCAGAGGGAAAAAAAAGAGTGGGTGAGAAGCAGCAGCCAGAGTAGAACCTGGTGGACCCTTCAGGACCTGCCATGTCTGAGTGCCTTTCTTGAAGAAGGTACTGAGTCACATACAGACAGGAAGCCATAGCATCAGTGTATGTGAATGCTCATGCGGAAGGGCAGGCGTATCAAAAGTAAGGCTCGATAGGAAGGATAAGGATGCTGTTGTATTCATGTGGCCAGCAATGGAGTAGCAGACCAGGGAAATAGCACCAGCATGTGAGGAAGCAGCAGGAAGCACAGAATACTCTAATGATCCTGTTCTCCACACAGTATTCTTGTCAAGGTTTTGTTGCAAGAATTTTAAAAAAGTCAGAAAGCTTGTTAGTCACTTTATTCCCCCATGCAGTGGAGTTGACATCATATACACATGTGAAGAATATATGTGTGTTTAGTATATATGCAGTATATGTGCTACTCATATATAAGCAATTTATGTATTTTTCTTACACATAGGCAATTTAGCATGGGAATTCAAATTCATTACTTGGCAATTACATGGGAACTGATTTCTTGGGAGCCAAGTCTCTACTCCAGACCACCTCCCCAACCCCCCTTCCCCCAACACTTATTAGCTGGATAATTTAAAACAGCCTCTTAGTCTTTGGGATCATCAGTTTCCCCTTCTGTAATGTGGGTACTCACCTCACAGGACTGAGGACCAGTGAAGAGTGAACAGGAGTAAAGTGCTAAGCAGTGTGCCTGCACACACTAAACGGGGAAGCGGGGCAGGGAGCCTCTTACAACCTGGGACTTTGAATGGAGCCTCCTCCTGTAACTTGTAACTCTGTGTGGAGAGACACAGTTCGAGAGCTTTGTTCTACAAGGGCTGAGACATGTTTCAGTGATACACGATGTCTCTGGCATATACAAGGTTTTAAGTCTAATCCCTATCACACCCACAAAAGGACCTTAAACTTTGAAGTCCACTCTGTTGGAAGGTTTTATCCTAAGTCTTCTTACAGCTTAGTGTATATGTATTGGTATTTGTAAGAGAAAGATGCATTTAATTTTTTGAACCATGGGGATATACATGTAATTTATATATTCCCACTATTTTACTATTGTCTCTTCTTCTGATGCTGCATTTACAGTCCTGGTCCTTTAATTATGCTTCCAGGCCATACGTTTCTTCAAATGATTCCATCATGTATCAGTAGCAAGTGCCAGCTACCTCTGGGGCTATTTTTAATTAAATTCTATGGGTTTAATATTTTCAGGTGATTTAAAAACATTCCATCTTGTCTCCCTAAATTTACTTTGGTCCATTTCTTCCTTCTGGTTTATTATGTTTGCAAAGAAGGACGGAAGAGACCAGGAAGGAAACAAGCACACACAAGCACATCCAAAGCCTTTGAAATGCTGCGTCTTCCCTAGCCTCTGAGTGGTGCAATCGTGAGTCGCTTTGAGGTTAAGTCATCTGACTGTCTTGTTATGATAGATCAAACCTGAAGGTGTGTGTTTGCTTCCAATTAACACCAGCAGTTGGGATTTGAAAATCAGGTATTTCATTCATTAACCTTCTGAATCACATTCAGAGGGGGGAGAATGTTTGAATTTACAAGGTACAAATTATAAATTTATCAAAAGCAATAACATTATCGCAAGGCTCATGTTAAGGGCTGTTAGCATCCTTAGTCTCCTGCCCATCGTGGGGAGGCCATGTCCACCCTGAGGACATCTGCTCTAATAAGCAGCTGAGAGAGATTTCCACATGCCTTTGCCCTTGTCATACTCTGGAAGAAAACAGGCCAGAGGTGATTCTTCTCATTTGATGGATGAAAAAAAAACCAAAAAACAAAAAAAAAAAAAAAAAAAAAAACCTTGAATCTCAGAGAGATCAAGGGACTTGCCTAAAGTGGCATTCTTGCAAAGTGGTCAAACCAGAACTTGAAAGCAGACTTGTTCCCTCCAGTCCCGCATGCTTTCCCCCTCTCCACATTGCTTTCTTGCTTGTTACAAAGAAGGGCATTGTTAGGCCAAAGGCAGGAAGGGGCAGTTTGGTTTTGCATGGTGCCTCACTGCCTCCAAGGCTTTGTTTCTCATCCTTTCTTCTTTCTGCAGGAGGTGCCTGTCTATGTCTTTGTCCTCCAGCTCCCGTGCTGCACAGGCTGGTTGGAAGCAGGAAAGAACAGGCAAGGGAGGCAGATATTATGGCTCTGTATTCTGGGATGAAAAGTTTTCAACTCTGAACTCCAAGTGGGAATGCCAGGGTTGCAGCCCTGTGTCTCTAAAATGTTGGGTCACTTAAACTTATCACTTCTCATTTCATTCCTGTGAACTTGAAAGTAGGATCTGCAATACCTGCTTATGGAACCTATGGTGACTTCAAGAACAGCATGGCTAAAAGGAAACTGGTCAATAACGACTCTTAACTTTATATCAATTGACAAGAAGTTCAGGAGTAGGATTTTTCAAGTTGATTAAAAGAGGTTGGAAGATATTGGAGGTCTGGGTCGGTTTCTCTGTCCTTCCTTGCATTGCTCTGATGTCTCTGGAGGATAGAAATGACTTTATGGTTCCAAGAACCAAACTGTCTCCTGTAAACAACCAGATGAGAAAACAGGAGTCCAGCATTCTCATCTGCTTGGCTTCCTATTTCCTTGTTAGGGAGGCAGGAGTTTCCTCAAATCCTCTGGAAATCTATAAATGCCTTGGCAACTCTGGGTCATACTTCCATCTTCTACGGTAGTCACAATCCAGTAGTCCACAACCTTGGAAGCAGGCTGTCATGAGCAGTTTAGATACCCATTGGCGAACACCTCACTTTGGTAGGGGGTTGAGTCTTCTTTAAAGGAAGTCACAACTTGCCTGTGAAAAACAAATTTGGAGAAGGGCAGATAGAACCAAGACTGGTGGGGAGGTACCCAGCAGGGCTGCCATGGATTGAACTGCCATTATACTGGTGACAAAAGGAGAGCCAGACACAACTGTCACAGAGCAGACCTCAGGCAGTGCCTAATAACAAGGTTATGATGCAAGGGAGATAAGATTCAACTAACATTTTCACTTTGGCTATTTGACTACTCAAAGCCTGTTGTCTTCCCTTCACATTAAGGATAAGAATTTCTGCTCCAATGGAATATTGAAAAAGGTCAAACATGGAAGAACAGCTGGCAAAGAGTTGTGTAAGCTATTGAGTGCTCCACACATTTAAGTAGCATCTTTGGGATTCTCAGTCCAAGCTGTGGAGGTGCTTCAAGTGGAATTCAACTACTGTGGCACTCCAAAAGACACATTACAAAATCAGATACTTGATAGTATGCCTGGCACCATGATGCCAATATGCAGAATACTAGTTCGTTCAATGTTCTGTACATTTGAAAGTAAATTCCAGCTTTACCATAGGTCACTTTGTGATTAAATATAGTATCCTGTGATGTGAAAGAAAAAAAAATAATTGCAGGCATTAAAACTGGACTTCCAGAAAGATTAATTTTCCTACTGATTTCTTTTTTCTTTATATTTTTAACATTCCAATCACTGCCCCCTCCCAGTACCCCCTCACAGAGTTCCTCCTCCTCCCCCTCCCCTTCACCTCTGAGAGCCCTGCCCCCCCAAAAATTTCTCCATCCTGAAACATCAAGTCTCGGCCTGGTTCGGTGCATTCTCTCCCACTGAGGCCAGACAAAGCAGCCCTGTTGAGAAACAGATTCCATAGGCAACAGCTTTTGGGACAACACCCACTCCAGTTGTTGGGAGACCCACATGAAGACTGAGATACACATCTTCTCCATATGTGCCAGGGGTCTTGGTCCATTCTGAGTATGCCATTTGGTTGGGGACTAAGTCTTTGAGAGCTCTCAAGGGTCTAAATTAATTGACTTTGTTGGTCTTACTGTGGAGTTCTCATCTCCTTCAGGGCTTTCAATTCTTCCCATAATTCTTCCATAAGAGTCCCCAACCTCCATCCATTGTTTGGCTATGGATATCTGCATCTGTTTCAGTCAGCTCTTGGGTGGAGTCCCTCAAAGGACAGTTATGCTAGTTTCCTGTCTGCAAGCATAACAGAGTATCATTAATAATGTCAGGGATTGGCGCGTTGGCAGTGTTCCTTCTCTTTCTATTTTTTGGAATATTTTGAGGGGTATTGGTATTATCTCTCCTTTAAAAGTATGGTAAAATTCTATGCTAAAGCCATCTGACCTTGAGCTTTTTGAAGGGGGGGGGGTTAGATAGGGATAGTTTTAATGGCTATTTCTGTTTCCTTATAGATTATAAGACTGTTTTGATAATTTGTCTTATCTTGATTTAACTTTGGTAGGTGGTATCTGTCTAGAAAGTCATCCAGATCACTTAGATTTTAGAGATTTGTGGAGTACAGGCTTTTGAAGTAAGACCCAATGATTCTTTTGTTTCCCTCCATTTCTGTTGTTATGTCTCCCTTTTCATTTCTGATTTTGTCAATTTGGATTCTGCCTCTGTGCCTTTTACTTAGTTTGGCTAAGGGTTGTCTATCTTGTTGATTTTCTCAAAAAAAACAGTTCTTGGTTTTGTTGATTTCTTGTATTGTTTCCTTTGTTTCTAATTGATTTATTTCAACACTGAGTTTAACTATTTTTTGACCTCTACTCCCTTTGGGTGTTCTTGCTTCTTTTGCTCTAGAGCTGTCGAGTGTGCTGTTAAGGTGGTAATATGTGATTTCTTTATGTAGGCACTTATTCCTAAGCACTGTGTTCACTGTGTTCTATAAGATGTGCCTTATATGTTGTGCCTTTATTTTTATTGAATTCTAGAAAGTCCTTGACTACTTTATTTATTCCCTGAACAAGTAATCATTGAGTACAGAGTTGCTCAGTTTCCATGAATAAGAGAGCTTTCTTGTTTCTGTTGTTAAAGTCCAATCTTAATCCATGGAGATCTGATAGGATGCAAAGGATTATTTCAATCTTGTTGTATCTGTTGAGGCTTGCTTTGTGCCTGATTATATGATCAATTTTGTGGATGGTTCCATGAGGTACTGAGAAGAAGTTATATTCTTTTGTTCTGGGGTGAAAAGTTCTGTAGATATCTGTTAGATCCATTTAGTTCATAATATCTGTTAGTTTCATTATTTCTGTTTAGTTTCTGTTTTGATGACCTGTCCATTGGTAAGAGTGGGGTGTTGAAGTCCCCCACTATTAAGCCTTAGTAAAGTATCTTTTGTGGATGTGGGTGCCCTTGCATTTGGGCCACAAAAATAAAAGTTCAGAATTGAGATGTCATCTTGGTGGATTATTTTTTCTTTGAGGAGTATGATGTGTCCTTCCCCATCTCTTGATTTTTAATTGAAAGTCTATTTTATTAGATATTAGAATAGCTACTCTAGCTTGTTTCTTGGATCCATTTGCTTGGAAAATCTTTTTCTACCCCTTGACTCTGAGGTAGTGTCAGATCTCTTTGCTGAGGAGTTTCTTGTATGCAACAGAATGATGGCTCCTGTTTACTTAGTCAATCTGATAACCTGTGTCTTCTTATTGGTAGGTTTAGGCCATTGATGTTGAGAGATGTTAGTGACTAATGATTGTTAATTCTTGTTATTTTGATGTTGCTTGTAGTAGTGTGTGTTTGATTTTCTCTTCTTTTGGTTTTGCTTTAAGATGATTAGTTTCTTGTGTTTTCTTGGATGTAGTGACCCTCCTTGTATTGGAGTTTTAACCTGCACTGATTTCTTTACCCAGATTCCTTCTCAAAGTCTAGTCATAGAAATAACTAAGGGTGCCTGTTATCTATATGCTCCTTAACTCTTCATGATCCAAGTTCAAATGAAGAGGATAGGGTTTCTACCATCCCATAGAAAGGGTATCCATCCTGCCCCAGATGCCTGAGATGCATGTACACTTTTACATTAAAGCTGCTCAGAGGTCAGATAAACCAAAGCCTACTTAGATTAGACAATGCAGCCAGCAAGCTTGGCGTTGGGCTGGGGGGAGACATGAGACAAATCTCTTCCTTCACCCTCTCCCTCTACATCCCCCTCCCTTTCCTCCACCTCCTCCTCCTCCTCCTCCTCCCCCTCCTCCTCTGATTCCTCTTTCTACTTCTTGTAACTTCTTCTTGACTCAATAGTACAATAGTTTTGTACTATTTCTACTTCATTTCTTTAATTTCTCACTTGCTCAATGGTCTTTTCAACTTGAACATCATGTAAATGAATAGTGTTTGGCCTCTAGCTTGCTTTAACCATCCTTAAAGTCAGTTCTGCCAACACTGGTTTGCTATGGAATTTCATCTGAGAGCTTCTCCATTAGAGTCACTGTCTGGAGACAGGAGTGTACAGCAAGGTAGCCTGTGGGTACCCACATCAGTAAGGGTTCAGAGAGGAAACATTATTTGCACCATGATCCCTTAGGCAGAAAAAAAGAGATGCTGCTGTATAATGAGATGTTAAAATTCACATATTCAGGCTCTTGTGTTTCTCAGAAATAATATCTTACGTATTAAGTCATTTTATTTAATCTTCAAATTACTCTGGTGTGATAGGTCATATTATCAATATTTTATAGATTTTTAAAAATTCAAAATTCAGAGGCCATGTGATATGCCTAGTATCACTCAGTTTAAAGAATAGTATTAGTCACAGGATACACTGTCCTGTACTGCCAATCTCAGCAACATGCACTACTATGTATCCTTTATCAAAGTCACATGAGATCCACTAAATCTCTCTGTTTAGCCAGCTCCAGGGCTGACTGACTGGTGATTGATCTAGAGGTAAGACTGTGCAAAGTTACATGGGAAAGGGGGGATCCTTAGAAGGAGGTGTGAAAAGCAAGGCCCATAATTACAATTTACTGTCTATTCTTACAATGTCATCTGAATGTTCTAATTGCTTTGGTAAGAGTTATACCCTGGATCAAAAATTCAAGGTCTTCTCTAGAATAATATATCAAAAGTATAGACTCTAGCATTGTAGCCAGCTGGCCCCTAATCCACACTGCATGGCAATCTATACAACACTGCTTTGGGGAGTACATAGCCTCAAGTTGTGTAGCCACAGGGAAACCAACAGCATCCATCACTCCCTCCATGTTCTTAAAACCCACTTAAAAAGCTGCCCCTTGTCCTGCTATTGAACGTGTATCTAGTCACTGCCTGAACCTCTGCCAAGTGCTCTCTTTTAAAGATGACATTCCTAGTTATGTTAGACAGGTGTCAGTATCTGCCCCGAGGTAACATGAACGCCATTTCTCCCACTCTGTGCTGCTTGTTGACTCTAAGACTTCCCTAAGTGTCTCTGAGTCTGCGCTGAACCTGGAACCTTCCCTTTCTATGGTTCTTCTGCAAGAACTGCACAAGAGCAAGGACAAAAATAAAGTGAGGAGCATCTAAGCACAGCTTCTGCTAAAGGATGCTCTGTGATCATGGCGTGCCAGTTGCCTTCAGGTTAAAATGACCTCTTAACTCTTGCTTTCATGGAGTATAGGATGACTCAGTATTGTGTCTGATTGAATTGGGTACTATATCATAAAGAGAAAAAAATAAAATCAGATACTTTGTTTTGTATATAAAAGTAATTTCTACAACTTCAAATTTTATGTAGTGATTCTTTACACGACTGACATCTTTCTATACCCCACATGCATTCATATTCTCTACTCAAAACTCTGAGTGCGCAGTGTGTGTAAGGAGTGAGAAGAACATGCATCACATTTTGAGATGTGATATCACAGTAGCTTCATGAGGTCATCTCACAAGGAAGAGTGTCCCCATGTAGTGTTTCATCCACTGCCTCAGTGAGAAGGTAGTGAGGAAGTAATTCAGCACACCTCTGATTTTCTACGGCTCAGAGCTGAGAGGTGGATTTTTCTCACATCAGAAGTTGAAGGTAGAATCTATTGACATAAGTTCATTGGCTTAATCATATCAGTTAAGTTCACCCTTTGGTTTTCAGGACAGTTTCTTCAGTACTCAGCATCTTGCCTGTATTTAATTCAAGAAAGACAGAGGTCAGGGTGAGGAAGGCTTGTACAAGTCATATCAGTGTGTGTGTGTGTGTGTGTGTGTGTGTGTGTGTGTGTGTGTGTGTGTGTGTGTGTGTGTGTGTTTAATTGGCAAAGCCAAAGAAATTCCTAAAACACTCCCAAAAAATGTACACATCTGAATCACCTGACTACCAATGGCAGAAAAGCAGAAGTGAAAGCATCATTGGGATACCTGGCCTGCCTTTAACATGAGCATCAGAGAAGGAGATGGGAGTGGATGCTCAGGCAACCACGTCAGCCTCATCATCCCCCAGCCAAGAACCAAAGGATCGAGTACCACACTCACATTTCAAACTTGGATCATTTTAAATTTTCAACTAGACAAAAACCTTGACATTAAGGTTGAGAAGACAAACAGAAAAAGAAATGTATTTCATATAATAATGCCCTGAATTTCTTCTTTACAAGGTAGCTCCTAACCTTGGCAAAGGCCAGATGCTTTCTAACCACTAGGAAAGGGAGTAAAACGTCACGATCAGACAGGAGTCCATTGTTTCTTCTGTGCTCAGTGTGACTTTCCTAGTGGTTGGAAAGTACTCTGGCCTCACAAGCACAGGCACCTGCCAGCCTACCCTTTCTGATTTCACATGAGGACCATCTACCAGCAAGACACCTCGCTGGACTCTTTCATGCTACATGTGTGGTCCCAGTAAGCAGAGAAGAGGCCCTCATCTCACCCCTCTCTTTCTTGTAGCTGGACTCCTGTATTACCACACCACTCTTCATTTCTACCTCTTTATTTCTCTGTTGTATCTAGCCTCTTTCCACTGTGGGTTTTCTCAATTCTGATCCCCCCCCCATGTCTTTAGATCACCCCTCCCCTGCAGTACCCACAATACTCTCTCTAGTGAAGGATTTTATCATTCAATATCCCTGTGTAAAACCCTCAATGGCTCTGTATTACTTCATAGTCCAAACACCTCCCTGAATCAATGTCAGCCCGACTCTTCCGGAAGCAGATAGCAAGACAGAATGAGAAGTACGTGAGATTTGTCAGGGAAGTGCCTCTGAGGGAGCAGGGAAAACAGGACAGATGAGGGTGGGAGAAACCTGAGGTCCTGGTACAAGCCTGACCCAGTGAAATGGGATGAAAGGAAAGAGCCCTAAGGAGGAAATGCTGAAGCCGGCAGTATAGCGGCTCTGGAAAGTCAAGGTCCCTGGGGGAGTCAGGGGTTGATTGCCCCTTAGAGAAGTTTTACATGGAACAGGAAGAGCCCTAATTCTGGAGCCCTCATCGGCCTCAGATATCACCCGGGAGCATCTCTGAGACTAAATAACCTTAGTGTGAACCCCTAACAACTGCAGGCTGACATCCAGTTGAGCCTCCCTGCTGAAGTTCTCAGCCGACAAACTGAGCAGCCGCAGAGCCATTAGCTACCACAAAGTCAAACCAAACCTTCTCCCATTTGGTCCTTGTTAATGTTCCCAAAATCACCCCTGACAGCTCCATAACTCAGCCCTGGCTCTAGCTATGCAGATGTTCAAACACACCATTTTCTCTAGCTGGGACCCTCTGTGCCCAGGTTGACTGTCTACCATGAACAACCTCTCTCCACCACCCTAGTTGTATCCATATTACTCTTCCTGTTGGCCAACTGCTGTCAAAGCCTGTTTCCCACCACTGGACTCTGGGGCTTTTGGGGGAATTCTCTATTACAAAGTTTAAGATTTTAATTTTGGTGAGATTTCAATAAAAGGGTAGTAAGCAGCCACATCCTCAAAAGAGAATACTGTTCTCCGCTGCAGCAATTATACATTGCCATTGCTGTAGCTTTTCAATGCTCCAGTGGCTAGCCTCACACCAATGCTCATATGAGCAGCACTCACTGGGCTTAGTGCATTACCAAAAAGAAAGATGAAGGACATGAAGTTGGGAAGAAGCCATGTTGGGAGTCATGAATGATGGAAATAATAATGAGATGTAGATATGATCATATTTCATTATATACATGTGTGAGCTTCTCAGAAATAACAAGAAAATAAGGATAAGTAGATGGAAAAATAGATGAATGAATAAAAAAAACATTCTCCATTCTCTAAGAGCCCAGAGAGCTAGCTCAGCAGTCAAAAGCACATACTGCTCTGCAGAGGACTCAAACTCAGTTCCCAGTACTGATCCTCAGGTAGCCCACAATAGCCTGTATCTCCAGCTCCAGAAGTGTCCAATGTACTCTTCTGGCTTCCACACACATGGTTGCTTCTACAAATACATGCCTGTGTATTCATGTGTGCACATGCATGTGTACCCCCCCCCCCATGCATACTATTACAAATAAAAACAAATCTTAAAACGGAGTAGCCCTCAGAGTAGTAAAAAGCCCAAAGTGTCCCAGGAGATGTGGAAAAGTAGTAAAGTCTGGCTTGCAGTTGGAAAGTCTAGGCAGACAGATGAGGAGTTCTCGGACATTTTAGCATTGACGTAGATAGATATTTCTCCAGGCCTGCAAGTGAGCATGTTTCCTAATGTCTAGCCTCAATCTCCCCTAATGCAGTTGTTAAACCCAAGACCTAAATTAAGAATAATACCAGCAATTCTCGGGCAACAACGTATCGCACTCATTCTAAAGCAAGAAAGAGATCCATTATCCTTGAAATGCAAGTAAATAGCTGACCAGCATAATTGTATCTGTCTACACAAGTGACAAAATTAAAACTAATGTATGCACCATGGCAGGACAATTATCTTACTGTAAGTCATCTGGGCTCCTTTTATACTTCCATTGTCAAAGCCAATCATCCTTTGTCTCTACAAATGTCCTCTGCCTTTTTTGAAACCGTTGGAGCTATCAGTAACTAATAATGTGTTTGAAATCTTGTAAATAGGCTTGGTTTCTGTAACATCAGCCATGTCCCTACAGGCACCAACAGCTCAGACAGAAGCTAACAAAGGTTAACTTTCCTCAGAAACAGGGAAACGGGATCCTAACGAACAATTCTGATCATTAGTCTCTCCTCTTGGTAACTGTTACAGGCTGTGTATTACTTCTTCATCTAGGACCTAGCCATGGGCAGTGTGCATTGTATGATTTCAAGAATGAAAGAAGAGTGGAGAAGACCCAGAGCCATGATTTGTATCTAGTTACAGATACTGGAGAGGTACTAGGTAAGATCTTCTAGAAGTCATAGTGGAACAGAAAACTAAAGAGAATGTCAGAAATCTGGGGTGATGCTTCACAAATGATATACATAAAATGGCAATAGGAACCACATACAATCAGCCTGAAGCTGTGTCTTAGTTCTAGATTGATGTGCTCTGAGTTAGGCTTCCTAATCACCAGGCTTGCCTACATGCTGCAAAACATCACACTGCACTCCCTCTCACTCCTTCCTGAGTGTCACTGAACATCCAGGTAAACAGGACAAGCTATAGTGACAATGGCAGAAGGTGACATCATCAAAATGGCTTCTTGAGGAATTTTCCAGAAGGTGGTGGAGTCAGTGCAAACTGATTCCGTGGCATTTGAGGGGAATCAGAAGCTGTAGAACTAGATGGCTGTGTCTTGTTCGAGGGTTTGTCTTGAAACTAAAAATAAATAAAATTCCCTCCCTGTAAGGTGGCAGTTCTCAAACCATGAGATAATTTGCATATCAGAGATTTGCGTTATAATTCACAACATTAGCAGAATTAAAGTCATGAAGTAGCAACAAACTAATGTTATGGTTGATAGTCTCCACAAGAGGGACTGTATTAAAGGGTCCCATAGTTAGGAAGGTTAAGAAGCGCTACACGGAAGAGATCTTTATACTGCCTAAATACTGAATTCTTGGCTATTTTCAGCAGTCATGATACATTTTGCTTTCCTTTCCTCTTTCTTCCCATGTTTCTCCCTCCTCTCTTATCTATCTCCTTTTCTCCCTTTTTTCCTTCCATCCTTTCCCTTGCTTTCAATTTTGCTTCCAAATTCTCTTATTTTGAACATGTTAGAAAGCCAGCTTTTAGGGTATCAGAACATAATTCTGGGGCTGTAGAAATGGCGCAGCAGATAAGAGTGCTTGCTGTACAAGCATGAGTACTTGAGTTCAAATCCCCAGTACCACCTAAAGAGGGGAATGTGGCTGTGGGTGTCTGCAGCTCCAGCATTATGGGGGATGGGGTTGCAGAGACAGGCAGAGCTGTAAGACTTTCTGGCCACAAGCCTAGAACCAAGTTCAATGAAACACCATGTTTTAAGGGAATAAGGTGTCAATGGATAGAGAAAGACACCAAATGTCCTCCTCTTTACATGCACCCCTACATGTGTGTGCCACACACATATAATATATACACTCAAAATGTAATAATAATAAATCAGAATATAATTCTAAAGTTGTATAAGTATAGTTAAAGACTTCAAGAAGAGGTCTTTATTATCTAGAAGAACCACCAGCTGAGAGATTCTTGTTTGTCTGGTGCTGGGCTGTATGTATGATGAGCCACTAAATAAATGGGAGCTGATCCTTGTTCCAGATATGTGAACGTGCAGTAGGATTTTGTCTGTGTTGGACATGTACATGTATGCAACTGTGTTGTGTAGTTAGTGGAAGGGTGGGAGAAAAGAGCACTCAGCAGTGCTTCCTGAAGGTAACATCTAGGCTACTTTGTTTTAGATGATAGTGAATATAAGCATAAGGTAGTGAGAGTTGTAGACCAATGGTCAATTGAGTGTGAGGTACAGAGGAAACAAGTAAGTAGACTGCCAAATACAGAATCAGTAAACTGAGGCTCCAGGTCAGGACCCTATTCTTCCATTTGTGACTTTAATGAGCTTGAAACATTTGAATACTCCTTTAGGCTATGAGGAAGTATTGAATCTTTCTAACAACAAGAACAGTGTGCGTTACTATCATCGGGAAAAGATCACTCTGGCAGTAACTGGATAGATAAATGGGAAGGAAACTGGGCTGAATGACAAAAATGGTCTCCACCAAAGATGCATAGCCAAGGACAAGGTGAGGCTGCACGAATTAAGCACTGAGTGTGGGAGTAGCTTGGGGACATTGTGGGACCAATGGAACATAGGTCGAGAAAAAAGAAAAGCCTACTTGGTGGTCGCTTATTGTAAGGGAAAAATATAAGCTAAAAAGCCTGCAATAACTGAAAGGAAAACCATGAATTGTAGCCATGCCACATGTAAAGTCCCAAGAGGAACTGGAGGAGACTCATAGGCAGTTGTTATGGAATGGGAGACTAATGAGGAGGTAGGGATGGGATTTTATCAGCACATGCATAGGCCTGAAGTCCTGAGCAGGCATGTATCACTATGCAAACCACCATGTTCTCTCCTCAGTTCTCTCCTAGTTAGCTCTCCCCCCGCCCCTTGTCTCTTGTGATAATCACTAGCATGCAGAGAGCCCAAGGCAGCCCACAAATCACTTTCCTGAGATTTCATTTTTAATCTTGTCCCTTATACAGCTCTCACATGTATCTAGTATCATCCCCATTAACATACCAGGAAGATGAAATCCAGAGCTCAAGAGATTTTTCAGCCCCTGCAGTTTATAGAGAGGTGAGGGCAGTAATGCCACCTGCCTACTTCTAATTCCTTGACAAATTTGGGTTTTGTTATTTTCTGGTTTCCCTCCTCACATTGTATGTTGCAAGAAGTTTTTTATCTAGCACAGAGGGTGACCCATAACAAACACTCAGTTAAAATAGCCAGGTCACTGGCTAATATATTTTTGCATTTAAATGTATATTGTTGAGTGATCTGAGCCATCCAGCTTTGTTCCCTCTGGGTGTAGACTGCACTCTTCACTTTTCAATTGTAGAATTATGGAAACTAGGTATCTTATTCTGCCTTAGACTGAGTTTCTGGGAGCGGGTCCACCAGGACCTTTTTTTTTTCTTTATTATTTGGGGCTTCGAAGATAGTGGTGTTGGTAAAGTGCTTATCTCTTGAGCAAAAAGACCTAAATTCTTTCCCTCAGGACTCATATGCAAAAGCTGGACACAGGCACATGCTTGTACTCTTAGAACTGGGGAGCTAGAAACAGGTGACAGGTGAATCTCTGAGGTTGGCTGGCTAACCAGCCTAGCCATCTTGGTGAATAGTCAGCCACTGAGACATCATGTCTCAGACTAATTAATTAATAATTAGTTAATAAACAAGTAACTAAGATGGCCTTCATTTGAGGAATAACGCTCAAGGTTGTCTTCTGGTATTTCAGATATTGTGCAGTAATTTCAGACACATATACGGGTATGTGTGCACATATGGACACATGCACACACAATTAGCATGATTTATAAGTGTTTTTGGCCACACCTTTCCCTGACCAATCACAGACAGGGATACATTTTAGTCTCTTATACATTTATTAGATTATTAGCATATGATGGTTGGTTGTGTACCTTCTCCATAAGACTGTGCGGACCTCAAGAAGAGCTGTTGCCGTTTTCTGTCTATGTTCCCAGTGCTGAGATGTAAACATACAATTACACTGCTGTAAGTTAATCTTCCGTGATGGAGACCTGTGCATAGGAGTTAATCAATACACACTCATTGTGGAGATATATAGGTGAAGGCAAGACAAATTTTAAATCGACGATGTCAGAGTGGGAACTTTAGACTTGGTTCCTGTTGTTTGCATATTAGATGGTTAAAACCTAGGGAAGGTAAGTAAAAAGGGTTTTGTGGAGAAAGAGTATCTTGGCCATCAGGGGAACACCACAAAATTCATGCCATGCAACAGACCTCATGCAAGAAAACTATTGGGGAAGGGGAAGTGATAAGTGGCTGGGATGGAGACAGTGATAGGCCAAACCATGTTGGTGGGCTTTATGGTGCTATAGAGCATGTGAATACGGAAAATAGGGTGCTGGTGGAAATATGTCCCATTGGCCTTTAGTGATGACAGTCAGTTAGCTCTGAATCATTGAAAGTGGGCTGGGGGAGCTCCAAGGAACCTGCTTTCTGAATGTGGTCAGAGGATTTGCGGTGGCTCTTGGTATGCCCTCTAGTAAGACTGAAGGGTTTCACTGGTCAAGTTACTGGCTCTAAGACCTTGGAATTCAATCGGGGAACAAAGGTGTGCGAAAGTAAAAAAGTGCAAATTAAAGTATTCTAAGATCATTGTTAGCTGTTCAAACCTGGAGATATGGGTTCCATCCATGTAAAAAGATAGATATGGTAGCATGTATGTATCTGGAATTCCTGTGCTCCTACAAGGAGATGGTGGCTTGAGGCAGTTACATCACCAGGGGCTCTTGGGCCACCTTGCCTGATCACATATTCTGGTCAGCAGCAAAGACAAGAGACCTAGTCCAAACAAGGTAGGCAGTAGGAACCAGTGTCTGAAAGTAGACCTCTGTGGTCCTCATCCATGTGGTGGCATACATATGCCCATGCTCTCCCATGGGTAACAATGAAGGCTTCAAGTATTCACATCTATATCACCTAGCAGAAAAGATGAAGGCATCTAGTTGAGATGCCCCATGGCTTCAGAGTCTAAAAGCTTCTGAAAGATGATAAGACATTCTCTTAGAAAGATAACCCCCTTGAAATCCAAACACCTTTCACAATTACACTTTCAAAGCTGCCTCAGAAGCAATGTTCAAATATCAAGAGCAGCTATGGTAGGTGGTTTCCTTTGACAATAGCAGAGACACCGCACCAAGAGCCCAGGCGACACAAATTTGTCACGATGCGTCAGGAGTGCAGGATGGGTCAGCATCACCACTGATTCTCACTTGGTTCTCTTAATGACTCCCATAAATCTTATATGTACCCAGACTCTATACCTAAGGAAACCAGGGACCAGGCTGCCCTTGGTCTCACAATTGCTAAAGGAGAAATAGCAATTTAATCCTAAATAGTTCTAATTCCAAACCCACACTCTAACTTACTCTAAGAATGCTAGGGTTGGGACTCTGCACTGCTGTATGTGAGACACCCAAGCAAATGTCATCTTCTGTGGGCTAGAAATGCTCTGCAGACATCTCAGCCCTTCCATTTTATGAAGGTCCCACTGACAAACATTTCAGGTTTCTGGAAAAGGTGTTAGACACGTGGGACATAGAAGCATTTGGGAAAGATCTTTAAAGGCCCTGTGAGTGAAAAGACTGGTTGGATATAAATACTCAGCCCTAGGGCAAAGCCTACAGGCTTGGAAATTCCTTCTATATGGGGTACATAGCTTATTTGGTTCTATATACACAAGGGGTCACTTATTAATGGCAAGATTTGAGTGGAAGACAAGTTTATCTGAATTCCACATTTAAAAATGTAGATTAATATAGAAAATATAATATATTTACACTAAGTAATATCAGGCAACATCACTGACTTCTACTATCTTTTAAAAAGCTAGAAATGACTGTTAGCACTGGCCTTGTGTTGGCAGAAGCTGGATGCAGTTGCTCACTAACAGAGTGTATGTTCCATACCACTACAGACCACCATTACTTCTGTCTCCTGTTGGAGTCTCTGATACTTCCTGCCTTGCCCTCAGGCACCTGAATTTGAGATCTATGATACAGATCAACAATACATAATAACACTACAAAATTTCCATGTGCTGCCGATGCAATATACTTCAAAAAACATTGTATGTTCTTACGAAATATATGCAAATTAGAAACCCGGGGTTTGCTTTGGGGTTTAATAACAGTAGTACAAGGGGTCCCGGGACTGTAGTTCAGTTGGTGGGGTGGTTGCTTAATGTCTGTGATGCCCTAGGTTACATTTCAAACACTTTATGAAATTGTTCATGGTGGCACATGTGTATCGTCCCAGATTTGGGAATTGGAGACTGGAGAACAGGAGTTCAAGGTCTTTCTCTGATACTTCCCCAGTTCAAGACCAGCCTAATCTATGTGAGACTTTGTCTCAAAAATGTTTTAAGTGGTACACACTTAGCCTAACTAATTTAGGATGTCATCAACTATCCCAAGATTCACATATAGTTAAGGCAGCCATTCGCGTGCCAGCCACCTCTTTCACCATCTGCCCTGCTCCAGCCTCTGACCTCATTTGCTGTTACGGTAGTATAATCTGTCTTACAACAGGACATAAATTCACTACATAAGTAATTTCTCCTCAAGGCTATTTTCCCATGAACCATGTGGAAGTAAATTGCTTATTTTTATTTCTTCCCCAATGTAGAGCAGAGGTCACCATGCCTTGCGCAATTTTACTTCCTTAAAGGCAAACACAATTGCTTTTCCCATGTATCCTTTAATGTCACCTTTGCCTGCCATTCCCATCTAGTTTAAGAGGGCCAGCCATTTATCTGAGACCATTAGGGGAGCCCACTGTGGTGATACATCGATTTTCTCAGGTGACACTGGAGTCGGGTGTGAGCCACTTTCAGAGGTAAGAAGGCATGAAAAGCTATTAAGTCCCATGGACAAAGGAGATGTATTTCAGGAAGATGGGAGCAGAGTCTTCTTGCAGCAAAGGTGGAACTTGGACTCGAGCTGGATGCTTGCTTCTTATTTACTCTTTTTTATTGAACATTTGCTAAAATGAAAAAGAAAGAAAATGTTTGCTCTGCACCCGGACAAGATAGCTCTGGCATTGAGTTAGCTCGATGTACACTAAGCCTTTCATGTGCACTCTAAGATATTCGTCTGAAGCTGGCTGAGATGGCTCAGTGGGTAAAGAGCTGGCTGCACAAGCATGAGGACCTGAGTTTGTGTCTCCAGACTCACCCCAAGCTTGGCTTTGCACATCTGTAATCTCAGTGTTAGGGAGAGAAAAGTGGATCCCTAGATATTGATGGCCAGGCATTCTTGCCGAGACAGCTGAGGGCAAGGTTCAGTGTGAAACTCTGTCACAAAGGCTGAAGAGTTTGATGAAGACACCTGATGCTGACCTCTGATCTCAGCCCCCCCAACACACAAAACACATGCATACGTACCTGCATGCACACTTGTACTCAATCATACAAGCCACATATGTACATGTGCATATATATATATGTGTGTGTGTGTGTGTATATGTGTGTGTGTATACATAGATGTATACACACAGAGTACACACATACATACCTACACACATTCATCAGAGGTAAGAAAGGTATTTGCACATGTCCCAGAGTCAATCATTCTATTGCAGTGTCTATTTGTGCTCTGAGCCAACACAAAGCTAACCTCCCCATACAAGTTATTAGCAGGTACTAGCAGAATGAGAATCCCTCACTTTTCCTGTTCTAGGAGAGCTAAGATATTCATTCCCCTTACGGACTGCCCTATTCCCAAGTCATCCCAATGAGCATGCAGAAGACTTCACATGGGTCCACATTATAAACGCCCTTGATAAAACCACTGCCATCATATTGGAGTTCGAAAGAACACATTCACTCACACTGGGGCTCACTCCGATGCACCATAGCTCTATTGCCTTAGAGCCACAGATCCTTGCCCCCTCTCTGTTGTCGAGTATCCGTGTTCTATGAGACAGTATTTGACAGAGAAGTGATTTTCACAGTCATGGAAGCTGTAGAAGTCAAGATTTAAGTTCCAATAGGCATACTGAGTCTCATTCAGAAATCATCCTGCTAAGGCAGGCTCACCTGTCAACTTCCATTCATTAATCATTGTAAATACGTAGAATCCTGTAAGTGCAAATGAGTTTCAGTCATGAGCTATGGTTACTTATGGGCCACAGCATGGAGGCAAGTTGGAATGTGTAGGTCATTTCTAAGCTCTGTGATCAAACATGGTTGAATATGCTGAACTTTTTCCTTGGCTGCTTGTCCCATGCCCTGTTGTGTTTCTTCTCATTTTTCCATTTCCCTCTATCCCTTCACTGATTTTGGTGGAGTTTCCATCCTCTTTATGTGATTTCCTGACATAGCAATATCAGCATTGCCATCATCTCTGACTACATTGGAGATGCAAGTACATAAGGCTCTGCATAGGAGCAAGGAATGCGACTTCTGGGGCAAAGGCTTGTGGTTTGTGGTTTGACAAATACTCTAGACAATTCAGATACACACTAATACAGAAGGACTCACTACCCCCAAAGCCTTGTTTCTGAGCAAATGTGAGTAACAGTGTGTGCTTCACAATTTCATTGATCAATAAATAAAATGATATAGAGGAAGTATATTAAAGTACTTAGCCCATAAAAGATGCTAAAAATGGTAGATTTTAGTAGCAGGCTGAAGAAATAGTAATAAATGGGAGTATTAAAAGAATAGCTCACAAAGCTACCAAAACTCCCTGTATACTGCACATGTAAGAAAATATCTCACATTTCTAAATTCTCCAGACCTGCCTTATATGTCTATTGCTCAAAGGCCATGATGCCAGATAAAAGAGTTTCTCTCCCAAGATTCTTTCTTCTTTTCCTTCTTAACCCTACATGGGTGTCAGCTTTCATTGGCTTGGTCAAAACCCACAACATCCTTATGGTTACTTTAGCTTTTAAAAGTGTAATGATTAAGCAAGCAAAACCTGGCTAGAAATAAACACAATTACCATAACCAGCTCCATACACTACATCAGAGATAAAAATTCATATGCACCAGGTCAGATAGTCCTTGGCAGCTTCAACGGAAAGAAAGGGAAAGACCATGAAACAAACAAACCAACCTGTTAAGGTAGGAACCAGGATGGAGAGAGAATGAGTTTGGAAAAAGTTAACAGGACACACAACTAGATATTAAAGTACAAATATTAAATAGTCTGAGTTCCTTCATGTCACTCACCTATACATTTCATGTCCACTTGGTCTTCAAATGCTTGGCGGTTTTCAAATGGTTTAAATAATCTACTATTATCGGGCTTTCACAAGAGTCCAGAGAAGAAGAAAATGTTATACTTCCTTATTGAATAGAAAGCAAAGCTTGGTCACATAACTTAACCACAGCTGCGCAGCCAATAACAAGACCAGAACTCAGATGCATATATTTTTTCCTGTGAGGAATTTCTTCTGGACTTAGCTCCTGGACCATCCAAAGTTTAGTCTGATTAGATCCTTTAGCATCAAAGTTAAAATCCCACCTCCTTAATCCCCCAATGCCTCTGTAAAAGACCAGGTCCTTCCTGTGAACATGTGGACGTTCCCTTTGTCCCGTGCATTAGTTCTTTTATCGTTGCAGACAATGTATGCAGACTGCTGTTTGCTTTAGTGAGGCTCAGCAGAACTGACATGGTATAAGGCATTCATATTGCCCATGTAATAGGCAAATAATTGCATCACATTGTGTGTAACTGTAGTGATAGTATGTGCTGTAAGAGCAATGGGCAAGGAGGCAAAATCGAGTCTTACTTTGAGTTGGGAGGCTGGGAGCTCTCACTGGAGAAAGGACATTCTGGATTAGATTTGAGGAGCAATTTGAAACCAAAGGTGCACTAGAGAAACCTAAAGAAATTTAGTGAGGTTCCTTGGAAGATGGAAACAAACACAACATAAATATGTATGTTTATGTATGATTACAAGAAGGGACATTAGGTTGACTTTCACAGTCAGAGGCTGGATAGACCCATAGTGCTCATCTGCACTCTGAAGAGCTGAAGAATGCAATATGCTCAGCCCAAAAAGCTGGAAGCCTCCAGTCAAGGCTGTAGTCACAGTCAAGCTGCAGGCCTGACAGTCCCCTGGAATGTCACCACTGTGATTCATTGTTGAAATACTAAAGAAACTGGAGTCCACCGGTAAAGTCCTAAGCAAGAGACATCTGTGCTCAAAACAATCAAGCTTTCACGTATGAGCAGGTTTCCTCCTTCTGCTTTTCTCTGTTTAGGACCCCAGACTTCTAGATCATGCCACCCATATTTAGGACTTTGTCTCCAAAAAAGCACTCTGATAGGTACATCTAGATGTATGCTCTACTAACTTGCAATCCAGTTATCAGTCAATATTAGACATCACAGTGGGACTGGAGAGTAATGAGTAAGGGAAGTCTATAAGCCAGAAACTCAGAGGGTTCATTAAATCATGCAGTGGGGAGATGTAGCAGAAAAAGATCTGTGCTTTAACAAAGTCCCACTGCCTAGAGTGTAGAGAATATGTCAGAGGAAGCAAGAAGGACACTGGGGATACCAGCTGAGAGGTGATTGAAGAAGTACAAGCAAGAAGCGAAAATTGGAGGCAGAATAGGAGGAAATTAGATGATATTAGAGCACGCTTTGGGGTTGAATATGGAGCTGTCGACAATGGCCTTCATACAGGACAGAAGGGAAATAATCACTGTATCATGCATTCTGTGAGCTAGTGCAGAGATGTATGGGGTGCCTTGTGTTGAAAACATGGAAGAAAAGACATTTTGCTGGTTCCTTCCCAACCCTGCCATCTCTCATTTCAACTGTTTAAGGATTTTTTTTTCTATCTTCTAGCATCCTAAAGGGCAGAATCGAGACGGGTTGTATATATCACTTCTCTGTCCACCTAAATGCCTCTATTAGTCCAGCGACCATAGTAAGAGCTCAAGCTATATGTATCATTTGATTGGTTCAATAAATGAGTCCAAGTACTGTTCAGCCTGAGGCCTGGAAAGTGGTAAATGCTTAGTAAATGTTAACTACTATTATCCCACAATTACAAAATGTCTTTTCTAAACTGACCTTGTGTCTCTCCCCAACACTCCCATAAAGATTAAACGCAAGACTGTCCATTGTATAGCCAAATCCCTGGGACCTGACACATTTACAGTCTAACAAAACACTGAAACTCCTAATTAAAAAATAATAAGCCCGCCTATTATGGTGACACAAGCGTGACGGGGCAGTTGCATGTGCCACAGCTGTTAGCCGGCTTGCCAGGCTTTCCCTTAGAGCTTTCAATTAAAAGCAACCGTGAGCTCACTCCTCATGCCATACGCAGAATCTGAAAGGCTTTCCTTCTTCCTCTGTAAAGTGTTCAATGGAAGAGAGGGCAGAGAAGAGTGTGAGAGACCCTTGCACCACACATCCAGAGGGTTTTAATTCCACCCCCTGTCCACCTTGGCCTCTGACCCACGCTATGACCTTGAACAATGAAAAGGACATTCTTGTGCTTTAGCATGGTTTTGTTTTGAAGAGAAACAGGTTGCTGTCAACCTGCTTGATAGCAAGGAGGCCTACAGTAGTTAACAGATTCCCCCAAACACTTCTAAAAATAACATTGCTGAATATAATTGTCATGTTCATGCTAATAACGAAGTAAAGTAAATGTCATGGTAAGTTAATAAACTTATTTGTACCACCTTACCAATCACTTTCAAGTTTTCTAATAGAGGCCATTCTTCTCTTAACAATGCAAGCAAAAAAAAAAAAAAAAAAAAAAAAAAAAAAAAAAAAAAAAAAAAAAAAAACTCTCTAAATGCAGGGTAACAGTTACTCCAAAAAGCAGGCTAGTAGTATACTATGGGAAGCCCTGTGAATGGAGCGAGTCACTGAAGCATTTGTGCAGTCTGCCTATAGAGACCCCTCTGTAGCTTACCCAGTGGCTAAATGTGCACTTGCAGCAGTTTGAGGCTGTATCATAGAAGGCCTGTGCACCATCTATCTCTCTGTGACTTTAACAAGCATCATATAGAAATGATACTTACTTGTTTCCCCAACTCCGTGGCTGTGTCTTTGCAGTGTGACCTCTGTAAGGTCATAGAAGTATCTGATTTCCTCAGTGACACATCTCTAGCACTGATTAAAGGACTCACTCCACAGTGAGCCCATACTGCAATGCTGTTGAATGAAAGGTAGAGAAAAACGGGTGTGAATGAAAGATCTCAGACCCACATGTCTTGTAGCTTTAACCAAAATACTGCTTTGGCTTGGTAGGTAAAAGACTTTGAGGATCAGGTTAGGGAATATGTGTGAAAAGCTTAGCTTCTTGAAAACCATGGGATAGACCAGCTGTACATTTAGGCTACCATTTGTTCACTTGTTTTGTTTTGTTGGCTTTTCCAGACAGGGTTTCTCTGTATGGCTCTGGCTGTCCTGGAACTCACTTTGTAGACCAGGCTGGCCTCGAACTCAGAAATCTGCCTGCCTCTGCCTCCTGAGTGCTGGGATTAAAGGCATGTGCCACCACGGCCAGCTTTGTTCACTCTTTGAGTTCAGTCAGTACGTATACACATGCCAAACACTGGCAGATTGACAGAGAGATACACTATAGCTTTTTTTTTTATTACGTATTTTCCTCAATGACATTTCCAATGCTATCCCAAAAGTCCCCCATACCTACCCCTCCACTTCCCTACCCACCCATTCTCATTTTTTTGGCCCTGGCGTTCCCCTGTCCTGGGGCATATAAAGTTTGTGTGTCCGATGGGCCTCTCTTTCCAGTGATGGCTGACTAGGCCATCTTTTGACATTTGAAGACACAGACAAAGATAAAGTAACTTAATTAGAACTTCCAATAGGTCAGAGAAAAGACTCCCCAGATTCTGTAGCTTGGAAGGCACACTCTGGTTCTTCTCTGGGCGTTTTTCCTCAGTCAGAGAGATATACGTAACAATATTGAACTTCTAGTCCATATTCTGTGTATTCAGAATCCAAAACTTACTGGCCCTCATAGTCCAGTACTTCTTCCAGGGCATCTTTAGTTATGTATTTTCAACCACATGCCAAGACTTTCAGGTAACACATGGAATGTGGTCAAGGGCAAAGTTTTTCGTGGAAGAAAGAAGACTTATCCACAAAAATTGAATCTATACATTAGCAGGCACAGGCAAGGGCGCCTTGTGAAGATTCTGGAAGATTCTGTGAAGATTCTGGAAGACAGGAACTCATGAGTTCCAAACCTGACACACTGTTAGGATTTAGTGGCAGAGGAACCAAAGATTCGCAGCCAACTCTTGTCCAGTCCAACATAGTGGAAATGTTCAATAACTTTCAAGAAGGGAGATCATCTGAGAGCTGTGATAAATTTAGACTTACGGAGATGAAAAAAATGTACAATTTAAGCCTGTAATCCAGCAAAATATATGAATCAGAATTTATAAAGTGTGCAAAGAAGGGCAAAAGAAAAAAGTCTGCCTAGTCGATAAGTCGGTTGTGCAGAGAAATGCACCCTCCACACTGCCCTCGATGTGAGGGGAAATCACATTGGAGTGAAGTTATATCTGTCTCCCAGTGCCGATGCCACAAATGACCACAGTGATTTATGCAGTGATTTAACACAATACAATCCTTCCACAGTTCTGGAGGGCAGGTACAAAATTAATCTTACACAACTAGAATCACAATGTCAACACAGTTGATTCTTCATAGGGTTCCAAGGAAAAATGTAAACCTTGCCTCTTTCAGGAGCTTCTAGAGACTTCCAGAATTTTCTAGGTTTTAGCAACATCATCACAGTCTTCACTTGCTCCATCACAAATCAGTATTTGTTCCTCTACCCTCCTCTAATCATGCTGTATTTGGTCCGCCTGGCATGACCTCTCTCTGGATAATATGCACAAAAATCTCTTTGTTAGGTAATGCATTCAGTTTCTATACATAAGGATATGAGCATATTGACCACTATTCAGATTATCATATTGTCTCATCTTCAAACACTAAACCAGGAAATCTGCATTCTTTTTTTTTAAGAGAGAAGCTTCAATCTCTCGTTTACAAGTGTAGTCTTGGGGATGAAAAGTGTGCCAATACCTATGGATTCCAGTCCTTGTGGGGACAGGCACATTGACTCTGAGAGCACAGTGAATATTCACAAAGTCTGAACTCAACTTCACAGAAGGGAATCATGGCTCAGTGTTGTAAGATATTCCAGTTTTGAAAGTAAAGTTGGAAACGTGAATCGCTATAAGCAGCCTCCCAATATTTGAATGTTGGTTACATGTTTCTTTTTTGAAATTGGTAAGCAAAACGACCTTTCAAACAATAAATTTTTTTAATGGATTTTTTTCAATCAACACAAGCTTAAAAGATCTAATGTGACCAGGAAAAAAAGACCCATCAAGTTTTCAAGTAGGGAAAAAAAAAGGCTCTACACTTTAATAAGTTCGTGGCAAAGTACCATGGATCTGAACTGAGAACTCAGGGTAAAGAGACCATTATAATACTCCAGGTACAGAAAGCTGAGCATTCAAACTGTGCCAGTCGCCACTGAGATTGAGATGAGACAAGGGGCACGAGGCACACGAAGGATTAACAGGATACAATTGGCATGGTTGAAGAGCTGACTGGGCAGAAAGCAAAAGAAAGACATGAGCTGAAAATAACATCAGGGCTTGCAGCCCAGAAGAGGGGATAACTTGATTCCCCTTTCATTCTCTCTCGGGCAGCACACTGGGATGCTTTTCAAGGAGAGCATTTGTATGAGAGCAGAAATATGGTCTGAACAGGAAACAGGATTCAGTTTTGGCCCAAGCACCCTTTACTATCTTGGGGTTCTTGAAGCACAAGGAAGTATGTGATAAGGCATGATAGGACAAAACAGTCCTTTTATGTCATCAGGAGCTTTGACCTCCCAGTCTACATGGCAGAGTTTAGAGAGTCAAGTCAGATCACACAGATTGCTTGCTGTTCTTGCACTGTTGATTGAAGGTCAATAGCCTTGAATCTAAGCAAATAGCCCAGTCTATCACTGTGCAGTGTGCAAATATAAATGATAGATAGATAGATAGATAGATAGATAGATAGATAGATAGATAGATAGATAGATGTGATGGAGATAGATGGATAGATAGAGGTAGGTAGATATAGATACATAGATGATAGAGCTAGGTAAATAGAAGATGATAGCTAGATATAGATGATAGGTAGGTAGGTAGGTAGATAGATGAATATGATGATAGATGGGTGGATATGGTGAAGATAGATAGATGATCAATGCAGAGAGACAGAGAACCAAAAGACCATATCATCAGTACCAGAGAGAAAGGAGCAAGTCAGGGGTGCTTGGTACAGTCCAGGAACTTTGTGTCTCATTTCTGGCTTATGGCTGATTCTGTCATATGCCTTAGGGAAGGTAACAGGAAACAGATTGGGAGGAAAATATGCATCACACACATGCAACCATCACCACCACTTTTAATTTGAAAGTGCTTTCTTATTTATATCACTTGTGTTTAGTGGATAAAATTCTTTTTGAAGAATTTATTTTAAAAAGCAGATTTACTTACCAATTAAAAAAACCTCAAACCATGGAATTGATATTCAGATATTGGAAGGCTACTTACAAGGATAAATATTTCTAATTTTACTTTAAATACTAGAATATTTACTTACTAAACAGCAAGTGACAAAGCATAATATTCAAAGTACTCCCACAGATTAAAGAAAAACATATAGGGTAGAAACAGCAGAGAAGCCTTCATGTGCTCCCCGGATGCCAGAATTTACCTGTCAAACACTAGAAACAGAGTGAGGTTCTAGCCTTCAGGTTAACATTACAGGTGAGATTTCCTCAGGATTTTATAGCATCCACTAGTAAAGTGAAAGTCAGTATTCAAACAGGATTTCTTCTGAGATGGGCCAGTGCAGTGTGCAATTCAAACAGGATCTTGAAGGATGTATTGAAATCCTCTATGGTGTGTATAGCACATGAGATGCAAAAAAAAAAAAAAAAAAAAGGAAAGAAAATGGGATGTCTGTAGGACAGAGTTCATGACCAGAGTTAGAGCAGAGCTGAGACGGTGGAGGTGGGCTGGAGGCTGTTAGTGCTGAATATATACAGCTTACAGCTGCTGTAGATGAGTCACCTGGCCATGTTTTGTTTAATTTGTTCTTTGTCAGTTCCATACATGCGATTGTATGATTTGTGTGTGATTCTCATCCCCACAGTCTCTGAGACTCCCATATCTACCTTTTCTCTTTCCTGACAACTTTTTCACACATTCATGTCTTTTTGTTTTGTTTGGGTCTCTTTGGGCTTCACCAGAGCTCTCTTGATGGCTGTGGAGCTTGAACTGGCCACGGGAGTGTGGCAGGTTAATCCATGATTACTCAGTTGACGACAATGACTACCCCCTCCGAGACTATCAGTAGTCAATAGTTCACCAGTGCAGAACAGACTCCCATGATTCCCCCCACCACCATGACCCTGTTGAGAGGGCCTGTGTCCCATAAGACCAGTATTAATAACTGCTTGAGCTCCTGAGCACATTGGTTTGCTGCCTTTTTCCCTCCTTTAGCTCTTCCTGAGCCTTTGGGGAGATGTGGCTGTAAATTGCTTGCTTACGATTGAGCTTTCAGTTGTCACTATCAGCATCACAAGCAGCCATGGGCCTCTGACTTCACATGGCCTTGTTTTTAGATAAACATTCAGATAACTTTCAGAAATGAGGGGTGGGGTGGATACTTATAGCTTTCCAACCAACATGATTTTTAGGTAAATGCCCTTCGCGCTGGTGCACCTAGAGTTTCTAAATTAGATATTGTTTTGATAGTCAAATTTGCAATCAGTCTCTAAAGGATACCCTGACTTGGCTCAGGAAGGACCCCTACCCCCTAAAAACACAGGTCACAACTTTTCTTGAGGCTGCCTTCATGAACTAGGGTGAAGAGACTTCTGTTGCCCCAGAGAGATGATTCACCGTGCCCATCTGTATGAGAGTCTGGGGTTGGATTCTAAAGGGTCATAGAGAATAGATGCTACACAGGCTTGGAACTTCTATGTCGAAGTCTTTAGAATCTGGCACATTGTTTGAAGCTTTATCCCCCTAGAGCATCATCACAAACATCACAAAGCTCTTGAGCCCTCTCTCAGAGAAACAACAATGAACATCACAATGAGCAGGGACCCCCAGGGCCTGTGCTTTCAAAGCAAAT
The DNA here is from genome assembly GCF_000001635.26 of Mus musculus. NCBI lineage: Eukaryota > Metazoa > Chordata > Mammalia > Rodentia > Muridae > Mus > Mus musculus. The sequence goes on from NC_000073.6 coordinate 95,840,693, forward strand.
GCCCTTGAAATGTATATTTATGTCCTGGTTTTGTTTTGCTTCTTCAGTACAGAAAGGCTGAATGTGCTGTGTAACCAAGTAACAAAATCAGAGATATAAAAGCAACAAGGAGGAAAAGGAGGGTAGGTGAGAACTGGCATGCGGAGAGAAGAAATTAAGGTGAACCAGGAGTGATGTTTGCATAACACTTGGAGTTTCAGAAACTGTTTTCCTCAGCACCATTTTGCTTGGTCTTCACATACTTACAACATAGAAATTCTGGAGTTTGCAGCCAAAGTAGCTGAGATCCGCACAAGGATGAGCTCTTGCCTCATCTTCTGTTTCTTTCATAGCTATTAAGTGACAGACCCAGGATTTAAGTCCAAGCCGTTCCTCATTTACATATTATTTGTCAAGGCCTTTGATTCCCCGTTTAATACAACACTCTGAAATCATCTATGCTCACCAAGAGCTCCCAGACAGCTGAGAGACTGGAGTGGAAAGAAGGCTGATTTTATACAATAAGCACACATCCTTGTCATGCCTGGCAAGTAGCAGTACTCAACAAACGCAGACTGAACAACTGAATGTGACAACAGATGAAAAATGCATAGAAACATGGGATTCTCGAGAGTACCTGTTGGGGTGTGCCTTCCACAATCCTCTTCATTCTATAACTCTAGCTGAACATTTTAGTACCTTCCACCCTTTGTCTCATGGTGTGATTCGGATTACAACTCTGTACACACCGAGGTGGCAAGCGCTAGAAGAGCCACCACCCCAGTCTCCCTCTGTCTCTCATGTCCTGCACTTTTAAGCAGTTCACCTGTACTAGCAATGCCACTGTGAGTCAACTTTCCTAAGCCTTCAACCAAGTTGAAACCAGGATGACACTTGCAAACTGTCCCTTGACTACTTGGCTATTTAGCTTCACTATCTGCCGGACATATACTAAGACCCTAAAGAGTGACTGCACGTTGCCATGGATGGCTTGTTACAGTGGAGGAAAGAACAATGCAGGCAGGAATCCCAGCTCTGTGTCCTCTGTCTGCTCACCCTTGAACGAGTTAGTTAGAATTTTTTTATCTCGGTTTTATCATCTATAAAATGCAAATGTGATAGTTCCTACAGTCTCACTGCTGGATTGTTGAGAGGCACAGATGAGGCCACATACACAAAGCTCTTTGCTTCAGTGCACGGAATACAGCAAGACTTAAGTAAATGTGGGCTTAATGGCTATTTTCTCGGGTACCTTACTTTTGCAGCCAACGCTACAAGGCCGTGTGCACAGGGTGTGCTTCCTGGCTTTGCTAGAAACAGCATCACCTTTTACCCTTTCTTTATTTCCTTTTTTTATTTTTTTCTCTCGTCCCCTGCCATTCTTTCCTCTGTAAATTCTACAAGCTATGGTACCCAAAAATTAGATTTAAATATTTTCATGTCTACCAGCCCAAGCTGATACTCTGAAGTTTGTGATATAGTGGTGCCTCCAATATGTCCTGACAATTAAATAAAGAATGATCTTTCTTGATTCTAAACTTAAACTTGCTCTTCTTTTAAAGTATGGATATGAGAAATATAATCACCTCCTGCCCCCTCTCTCCACTTCCCCGTCTGTCTTCTTCTGTTTCTTTGACTCCTATCCTCTAAGCAATATTCTCTAGGCCTGGCTTATTTCCAAATTTGTATCTCATCAAACAATTGGTGACTAATATATATCAGGAATTAATGATAAAGTATTCATAGCTCTCATAATCTACTGAGAAATATGCAAATACTTTTGCTGGGGGTGGAGCATCAATTTATTTCACAGTCTGTTTTATTTTTACATTAATATAATTTTGTGGAAAATGGCAACCTTTACAGTTCAGATGCAAAAACATAGTTTAGATCATCGGATTCATAGGCAGAATGGGCATGGGTTTAAATTTACATCCTCAAAGAAAGGAAGATAATATTTTGATGGAAAACAGCAGTCTAATTCTTAGATTTCTTATCTATTATCTCAGAGACCAAAGGAGCTCACAATGTACAAATTGCAGGACTACTACAAAGGTCCTGGTTACATAGTTACTATCACAAATGTATAAATATAAACTTGAAAGAAAAAGTGCATTAAAAGATTACAATAGACATATATAGCAAATGCTATTCTCAAGAATAATTTCAAATACAAAGAATAGAAGTTCTCTTGAGTGATAGGAGTTGGGCAAGAATATCTTCTATAGAAACTTGGCAATTGAGGTAGGTGGATATGATCCTAGGAGACTCAGGTGTCCAGGCAAACACCTGGGGGGAGGGGGAGGAACAAAACAAAACACTCATCAGCTCTCTATTGAATTCTTAGGGGACAGAAGTGAGTCACTAGAGACCCTATTTTCCATTTTAGCAAAGGATAGAGCCACTCTGGAGTTAACTCAGAGGACTACAGAGAACTAGGCTCGTGGCCCCTCAAAAGATGCTTTGTACTATACCCGAATGTCAAGAGTGCAACCAGTAACACATAGACTCTAGTAATTCAGGATAGAACTGTATGGTGAACAGAGTCGCAGTTTGAGGCATTAGTTTGGAGTTTTTCTTTTTCTTTTCTTTTTTTTTCCCGAGACAGGGTTTCTCTGTATAGCTCTGGCTGTCCTAGAACTCACTTTGTAGACCAGGCTTGGCCTAGAACTCAGAAATCCGCCTGCCTCTGCCTCCTGAGTGCTGGGATTAAAGGCATGCGCCACCACGTCCGGGTTTAGTTTGGAATTTGTTATTTTTGAGGCAGAATCATATAGCCTGGATTATCTGCAACTTCCAATGTAGCCAAGGCTAGCCTTGAATTCCTGAGCCTCATTCTGCCACTTTCTCAGAACACTGAGACTATAGACATGTGCCACCATGCCCAGATAGATTGGGACTGTTTAAAGCAGTTTTATTGAAATATAATCAAATACAACAGACTGCATGTTTAAAGTATACAGTCTGCTCTACTTTAACATCAAAAAATGTACCCAGGAAGTCATCACTACAATGAACATAGCTTATATACTTGTTACTCCTTTAGTCTTTGTGTCTCCATTCAGTGGCCCCCATGTTCCTCTGCCTATCCTGCCCGTGCTGTAAGGAATCATAGATGTCTAGTCCCCATGGATTAGAAAATGAAATCCTGTTTGTTCTTTTATGACTTTCACTCCATTTAGTTATTTTGAAATCTCTCTATATTGGTGTGTATCCATGACAAATAGCAGGAAGGGAATTACTTTCCCTTCTCTGAAGGCAGAAGTACAACAGCAGCAAGGGATAAGACAAGGACATAGGGTAGAGGAGAGATGGATAGGAATAATCTACAAATAAACTCTGTGACAAATACCTAAGGAAATCTGCTACATGGTATCCTAATTTAAAAAAAGAAAATTAAAACCAAATCCAAGATGTTTTAACTTTAATTTTTTTCTTTTACCTGTGAGCAGTATTTTATTGTGTGGCTATACCACCATATGTTTATTGATTTCCTTGTTGATGGAAATTTTGTTGACTTTCGTTTGAGGCTGGTTCATATAAAACCATTGTAAACATTTTTTGTAAATTTTTTGTATGAATATAGACTGTCATCTTCCTTGGGCAAATACCTTGGAGGAAAACATCTGGAGTCAAATGGTTTAACCTTAGGGGGACTGCCAACCTATTTTCTAAAATGTTGGTAGCATATGACAGTTTCATTAGCAGGCTAAGAAAGTTATCATTAACACTGAATAGGCTCAGTCGCTTACACTTTAGACCTTACTACATATGCAATACCATCTTGTGGTTTTGATTCCCACTGCTGATGAGTTGTGACACAGAATACCTTTTCTCTACCCACTTGTCATCTCTATATTTCACATGTCAAATATTATGTTGGGATCATTCGCCATTCATTTATTTGACTTACTTATCCTTTCCTGAGTTTTAAGGGTTTTAAAAATATGCACTCTGGTTATACCATTTGCCAAATATGCACTTACACATATTTTTCCCAGTTTTGCCTTTTCCTTTTGTTAGTTATTTTAGGAATCCATCAAGGAGCAGAATTTTTGGTGCTAATGAGATTAGAATTCACATTTCTCTGTTCATCAATGGTGGTTTTGTCTACCAGGGAGCTGTCTCTGCCTGATCAGAACCATTTGCTCTTACATGTCTCTCTATAGGGTTGTTTTATTTATTTTTAAATATTTCTATTAGCTATTTTCCTCATTTACATATAGGGTTGTTTTATATCTCACATTTATGTCTGGAACCCATGATGAGTTATTTTGATCGGATGTCAGGAATGAGAATAACCCAGCACTGCTTCTTGAAGAGCCTCTCCTGTTTCCACTCTTTCATTTGTACCTTCATCTGCAATCAGTTTGCCAGATGTGCACAGAATGAGTTCTAACTCTTCCATTCCAATATCTACATGTTAACACTAAGCAATGTCCAGGTGTACTTGCTATTCTGTCATTTGTAACTTAGTAATTAGTCCTAAGATGAATGATTATGATCCTCTTCTATTAATCTTACAATGGGATTCTGGCTATTACAGGTATCTCATTCCAATATAAAATTTACAATGATTGCATCAATTTCTACCAAAAAGCTTACTGTTGTAAGCTTTGTATTTGTATTTAATATTTGTATTGGTATTGTTTGTACTATGTACATCAATTAGATAATATTTACTTAGTAACAATTGATTCACCCATCCATAAACATGGTATACCTTTCAGTTTGTTTAGCTGTTTAACATTACACCCTTTCTGTTCTTTATAGTTTTGGGAAATTTCTCTCTATTTATCCTTAATTCTAATACTTTGATATTACCATAAGTTATACATTTAAGTTTGTGACTCATATTGTTAATTATTAATATATAAATATAATTGATTTTCATAAATGCATATAATTTATGTATTGTATTAAGTTACCAATATTTAAATACAACTGATAGTATATCCTTCAACTTTTACTAAATTCATTTAGTCAAATATATTTTTGTAGACCTCAATAAAAATGATAGATATAACTATGCCTTCTTCAAATATAACAATATAATAATACTTTTATGTCTGTTACCTTATTACACAAGTGTCTAGTGATAAGTGGAGATGTTGAGAGCAGATAGTTTTGTTTTGAATGTGGTCATGGGAGAAAGTATTTACTCTTCATTAAATAAGATGGTAATTTAAACATTAGTTTAGCATTTGGTTTTTTCATTTGAGATATTTCCATGACTTCTCAAGTCTGCCTGTCTCAGTTTAGTAATCTCTTAACGATTCCAACTAGCTGAGCATGTACCGAAAGTGTGTATGTGGTCAGGGCCATAAGACCCTTGCCCTGTCTCTTGCTTGTCACACTCTCAGAAAAGTTTCTGAGAAACATCTTTCAAAGTTAACACTCTCAGAAAAGAGAATGAAAGATTTTCTGTGGACAGTCTCCGGAGCAGAATGTGAAAGAGTCCACTATGAATCTGCTTTTCTGAGGAAAAGAACTAGAAGAAAACATTAGCATGTTGTCCCTGGGCCCTTAAGGCATGATTTCCAGTGCTACATCTGCAACACTCCATGCTACAGAAGTAGAAACTGTTAGTTCTTTTCCCTCCTCAAATTTTGATCACATTGTCAGTGTCCTAGGTTCTTCATCCCCAGAACCACTCTGTGGCAACACACACACATCCATTTATCTACCTCTGGGCCCTAGCATTTACTATATCACCTGTCCTCCTCCATTCTCCTGCCATATTCATCATTCTGTCTGACACCATTTATACCACCTGGTCACTGCTATGCCTTCTGACTGTCTCATTCTCATCTCCATCTCTCAGAAAATAAAATTTGCCTGCCATTCCATTGATTAGAAGACTTTCATCATCTTATCGTTAGAATAAAGACCAGAAACTTCCTGATAGTTCTCAAGGGGTTTTCTGGGGTAAGTCCAGCCTCAGTGGAGTTCTAGAACTACTGGCATCACTTTTTGGTTTGAAAGTCTTTCCTCTGACAAGAGACTCTATTAGCTTATAGCCAACCTATACAGAAGTGGTTCTCAACTTATGAGTCAAGAACCCTTTGGGGTGAGGGTCATATATCAAATATCATACATAAAAGATATTTATATTATGACTCATAATAGTAGTAAATTACAGCTATAAGGAAGCAACGAAATAATTTTATGGATTGAGGTTACCACAACATGAGGAACTCTATTAAAGGGTCACAGCACTAGGACTTTTGAGGACAATGCTCTGAAGCTAAACTGTTTGGTTCAACTGAGCCCTTTCAGATCTTGTATATATATATAGTAACCTTGAGGTTTTAAATGAAGAAAGAAAGAAAGAAAGAAAGAAAGAAAGAAAGAAAGAAAGAAAGACAAAGAAAGAAAGAAAGAAAGAAAGAAAGAAAGAAAGAAAGAAAGAAAGAAAGAAAGAAAGAAAAAAGGAAGGAAGGGAGGGAGGGAGGGAGGGAGGGAGGGAGGGAGGAAGGAAGGAAGGAAGGAAGGAAGGAAGGAAGGAAGGAAGGAAGGAAGGAAGGAAGGAAGGAAGAAGGAAAGACAGACATATGATGCTGGAGAAACTGGCTCAGCAGGTCAGAGCACTTAAAGCTTTTGCAGAAGACACTTGGCTTTAGTTTTCAGCACCCACACGGTGGATCACAACTCTCCTGACCTCCACATAGGCTTTTGCACACAGGTTGTTCACATAACTTATAGAAGGACACAGGCATCCTTAGAAGTAAGTAAATAAGTAAATAAAAATAAACAAGCGGATAAATAAATAGTGATGAATGCAAATAAGGAATTTACTGCAAAAAGCACTTGAGACATCCGAGACCATAGTAAGAATGTGATCCATTTATTTTCACATTTCTGTTTATTTCTTCACTGTTCACCCTAGATGGGCTCTAGTAGGACGGCATGAGAAGTCAACAAGGCAAACTACTAGGAGACTGGAGCAAGACTGTCCCTCTATAGAGCATGTCTTGTTCTTTCTGTTCTTCCAGTCTGGGTTAATCTCTACCTGGTGGTCCCGTCTCTACTAGTCCAAATCCAGTTCTCCTGTCCAGTCATGCCCACCCCTTGTGGAGCGCTGAGCAGGGACTGAGGGTCAGAGGAGACAGTTTCTATTGTGAATCATCCTATCAGGCTGATGCTTTGCATGTTTTTCTCATCCCACCTTCCTCCATTTTCCCTCTTTTCTGCATGGTTGCAGCTTTTAAAGACTTAATTAGAGCAATAAAAAAAATTACCAATTTTGCCATTCCCCCGCCCCTTTTAATAACAAGTAAAAGTTGAGAGGCAGCTGTGGGTGAATGCTATTTGAAAGCTGCTACCAGTCTGAAGTTTCATTTTTCACTGCTTGCAGGCACATTCGAAAATTAGTGCTGACATGTGCAAATGAGTTTTCGTGAGAAGAAAAAAAAAACATGCATAGTACAAGGTGCTCTGAAGATTAGTGTGGGAACAAAGACAACTTCGGAGGGAGTTTCCACTCACATCAGGGGAAGTTTGAGTCCTCCTGTTGATTGTCCAAAATGGAAAGGCTTTAGGGCTTTCTTTGATAGGGCAGCCCTAATGGCCTTGAGCCTTCCTGTTCTCTTATGCTACCTTTCTGTCTAGAACTTGTTCTCAAGCCTTTCACTGGATGGGAACCTCCTGCCCAGTACTCTTTGTCGAAGTATAACCACAAAAGTGGAATCTTTGCTCAGTTTGTGTCCCAAACAAATTTTGTGGTATTTTTTTTATTGAAATTAATATTAAAATAGTAAAAATTTTAAATCCTTCCAAATATTCTTTATAATGCCTGGATTAAGGAATACCAGTAGAGAACCTGGATCATGCATGCTTATGTAGGATATATACATATATCATATGGCATATACATGCATATATTTGTGTGTGTGCTGAGAAAAGAAAGAAATCCAGTCAAGAACAACGTGACAAAGATGAAGAGGCAACTGGAAACTGCACAAGAAAGACATAAAAATGACAGGAGCAAAATGGCATGTGACATCATGAAAAAGGAAAAGTCAAAGGTGTTTCTTCAAGCTGACGCAGTTGCCTGGGAAGAGTATCTTAGGGAAGTGCACAGACCATGCATCTGCTAGCTCTTGGGCCTTCTCCAAATTCCCAGTCCAGCCCTCCAGCCTCTTTGCCCTGGCCTACAATGGGGAAACCATTATCTGTCACCTCTTTCCATGTTGGTCTCTTCTCTTCTGCTCCATGCCCTAAATCACTGGTCCAGTGCTAAGGTTAAGGGCAAAAATTTCAGTGTAAAGACTACATTCTATCACCTATTATGAAGAGAGTGACCTAGATGAGTCTGTCTTTGTTCCTTGAGTCATTCATTCATTCATTTATTTATTAATTCATTTAACAGCCATCTTTACTTCCTTCTCTGTGTCTGCCAATCATTTTCTTTCTTAAGGTCAGTACTGTCAGGAGACTTGGGAGGAGTCACATTAGTTGCCACATCTGTTTCTGCATTTGTTTTCTTGTTGCTGGGACCCAATCTCTGAAGAAGACAACTTAAAGATGGGAAGAGTTGTGTTAGGTTAGTCTTCTGAAGCTTCGGCCCATGACTGTAGAGCTGCCTGCCCTGTACTAGGGCGGACAAAGTAATTGTTTTCATTTCCAGGAGAGGGGACCCTGAAGGAGGGGGAGAAAGCGTATGAATGAGAATATAGGAAGGGAGCTAGGGCAAGATACTGCACCCCATGAATTACCTACCTCCTTCAAGCAGAACACCTTCAAAGTATAAATCTATCAAGGGATCAATCTGCTGATTAGATCACAGCCCTTAGGATCCAATCACTCCCCTGAAGCCCATCACCTGAAGCCAATGCCCCAGGAAATGAGCCTCTGGGGGGCATTCATTTCAAGACACAACAGTCTTGAATGGGCTTCTAAAATCAAATTAGTTTTTCTTTTATTTTACCTATTCTGTTTATGGTTTTTTAGTCTATAGGTTGGAAACTGTGTAGGGACAGATTTCAAGAATCATCTGTTCTAGAGATAGAATGGCCTGGGTATAGCCAAATAGCCAAGGATAGCTATTGCTATATAGGATAGTTTGTATGCTAGCAACTACCCAGGACTGCCCCCTAGCTATGCGTTGCTTTTATTAGCAGATAATAAACGCAACCCAAAATGCCTTAATGTGTTTACATTACTCAACAGCCTGGGAATAATTCTAATTATTATTGAGTTTATTATTGTGGCTGTAGTACCATCTTTCTTTGAATTCCTGGAGAACTATTTAAGATGCAAATTATTCTAGCTTTATGAATAATTACTGAAAGGGAAGATGCATGATTAATTTGACCCCCCTCCCTGGCAAAAACACACATGTGCCCATGCAAGAAAACAAAACAGTCACTTGAAAATACAGTGTGATTTCTATAAATGTGGAATGAACAGTTATGTGTACAATTAGTGGCAGCTGTGCAAGGCATGCCGGGTGACCACAGACCTGACCTCATGGAAACAGTTGGGTAGATGAATGTCTAATTGCCACTGAAAGGAATGATTGAGGAAATTATGTATACACAAGATTGGACAGAATGAGACAGAGGTAGGAAGAGGCAAAGAAGGTCGTAGATGGAACATCAAGCAGCAGATATCAAGCAAACATGCAAATGACAGCCCCCTGTTTCTAACCAGGAAGTGATCCAGCCTGCTATTGGGAATATGAGTCTCAGGAAAATGACGAGTTGCATCTCATGGTAGGTGCATGCAGTATTAGGAAACAGAGCAAATTCCGGGGAAGAAAGGAAGGTACCTTAGCTGCCTGTTCTACAATGGGATCAGAGTCAGGATGCAAAGTCCAGGTTTTCTTGAAACCTGTGACATGGAAGGGTGGAGGTTTCTGCCTCTGATCTAACTCCGATCTTGCACACTTGTCTCCAGAACAAGAAATGTAAGAGAGGGTCTGAAGTGCAAAGCTTGTCTTCCTGCTGAGCTGGGTGTTCAGCTCTACACAGAGCAGTTCCCAGACAGAGCCAATAAGAATCCCCTCACCAGCTTCCTGGTGTGTAGAACAAGAATCTTCATCTGTGAAAGTGTTCCTCTTAGGTGACACCACTGATCATCAATGTTGGAGACCTCTGCCCTGGGGAAACACAACCTGTCTCATGTAGGGATGTCAACCAGCTGATTTCCAATCCTGCCAGTAGCTCCTCCAGAGAGTTTTCTTTGAGGTGAGAGCAACATTCTCTGCTGCATAAGCTTTGGATGATCAGCAGTCAAAAATGCACCAGAGGTTCATTGACTGCTAGAATGAGTCTCGGGAATTTGCATGCTTAAAATCTCCTAGTAATTCTAAACAAAACCCACCCACGCTCAGAGGGCCAGCTTCTTAAACATGAAGAACTTTCCTAACATAACTTGCACATATAGATGCAAGTATCTTTCTTACGTATTATATTTTGCTTTCATTTATAACCTTTCATTATTTATAATTTACCATGACAACTAAGATAAAAGGTTTCAGAGAGACAGAGGTGCAGAAACAAAGCCATTAACATGGACACAATGCCAGTTTTAAGCCAAGGTCTTCCCTAGGGGATTGTCTATATTCTCATCACTAGCCCTTCATTAGAATGCCCAGGTCAGTGCTTGGCTCAAAAATAGTTTGATGAGAAACTCCCCATCAAAATAGCCGTGAACCTAATAAGGGTATGTCCTCAATTGTGGTGCTTTTATACCGTACAAATAATTTGTAATGAATAACAATAAGCATAAACAAATAGCAGTTGTTAGTAATAACTAGACCAGCATACTCAATCGTTGTGGATTAGATAGTGCATCGTGTAATGGAGTTAGTAGTCCTTCCGAGTATTCAGAGACAGAAACCAACAGTTAAATAATTAACCAATTAAAGTCATGAAAACATTAAAAACATAGCGCATGCAGTACTTTGAGAATATGGACCCAATGTATTGACTTTGTCCATAGAAGGACAAGGGGGAGCTTTATACCATTAGGACATGTGTAAACAGGTGACAAGATTGTCAGCTGGGAGAGAAAAAGGTGTGTTTCAGTAGTGGCATTGATGAGAAAATATCAAAAAGTAGGTTCATCTTAAATCTTTTTTGACATTCATCATTTTCTCACTCAGTAAAGAGGCAGGCACTTATTGTAACCTGCATCCTGGTTCCCATAGGGAATTTCTGGGGTAAACACTTGCTTCTTTCAAGCACCCCCAATTCCTACAGTGTTTGCCTAGGCCATAAGATCTCCTCTACATTCTAGGTACCTCACAGCATTAATGGAGGTGCCTGCTCACCTGCCTCCCCCTTCTTTGTGAGGCCTCACCCTCAGCCCGTTGTCACATTCCAACAGCATCACCTGCCCCAATCATTCTGTATCCTTCAAACCCTGAAGTCCCTTGGAAACACATTTACCTCATGTCTCAGCTGTGAGGCCCCTGCTTCTGCTGTGGATGGAATAAAATATATTCATTTTAGGCAGGTGGCACTCAGGAAAATCTACTGTGGGCCAGATTGGGAATGCCAGGGGAAAAAAAAAAGATGTTTCAGGTTTTACAGCTCCATAACCTCAATGAAGAGATGTGTGAGCCAGGAAGTCACAGCACAGAGCAGACAGTGTAAAAATGAGCAGTGGTTATCACAGGCAAATCTGCAGGACACATCTTCATTCAACAAGTATTTACTGAGCATTTGTACACGGAGGAAAAAAATGTAGATGGATGAAATGAATATGGTCTTTGCCTCGGGGAACTTATAAGAATAAGGGAAGGCAATCAAGTAAACTAATAAAATTCATATTTTTATATCCCAATAAGATAAATTATGATAAGATCAATGAAAGAAACCAACAGGGATCAATAGCTAAGAATAATGAGAAGAACATGCCCGCTCACCTTCAGTAGCTTCTATGAGGAGTTAGGTGTCCTCGATAAAAAGCCAGCTACTGCTCTGGGTTCTTAAGGAAGTTATTTAGATTCAGTTACCCAAAATGGAAAACTGAACGCTCAGGCTCAGTGTTAGACTTTATATCTGCTATAATGGACATGGACGTTAGGAAAGTCCTGGCCTGAGCAATAGCTAAACACTGCCCTTCCTTGTTCCTTGTATTACTAACTCACCATCTGAGTTTCATCATGGTTTTTCTGAGCCTCTGTTAGAAAATGGCCCACACATCCAAAAGCATGGCATCAACTCCGTGTGGCTATGAAGTTCCTAGCATGAGTCATGATTACCGTTATGATCCTTGATGCTGTTGATGGTTTACTGTGTCCTGCTGCCAGTTATAAACATGAGCTGGGCAGTGAAAACAGCAATAGAAACACGGTAGGGGATGGAGCAAAGACCCGAGGTCTGAAAGAACTTGCAGCAACTAAGAACTGCTGAGAATGTAAACATCTTCCGCAGGAAAGAGCATGACAATTGGTTATCCAATACCAAATGACTGACCCTGACCACATACATATAAGTCATACTGTATAGACAGAAGAGCTTACAGTTATGGATTTAAGACTATATATGTGGGTGTAAATATCTAAGCATATAGAAACAACAAAAAAAGTCAACAATTTGAAAGAGAGCAAGGAGAGAGGTAGAAAAGGGAAGGGGGAAATAATGTAATTCTAGTATAATCTAAAAAATTAAAATAAGTGTATATCACTTCCTTGAGGATAAACTGACATGACTGAGCTTTACCGTGTACTGCATGCACAGTGGACCTCACTGGACAACGCTGATGTCTTAAAAATGTTCTGTTGGTTACATAGGAATTCTACACAGAGGCTGAGTGGGTTGGCAGCAGGAATTCTGTACCAAAGTAACCTCCTCTTCCTGCATCTCCAGTTTTTGAGTTTTACTTCCCCGTGACTAACCACCTTCCAAAAATATTAGATGGAGAGCTTCCAAAGTAAACAAACCCTACACTTTAGACTGGTGACCATGCTAATCTGCACAAGCAAACCCTGTGTTGTCCCGGCTCAGATGTGAGTCAGCTCTTTGTCCAGCATGCCCACGCTGCCTGCGCATGAGTCACTCAGTAACTCTCTTAGTCATCAGGTCATCTGCCACAATGTCACTGTGCTGCATCCATGGCTAGCTTGCTTGACTTCATAGTGACACCAAACTGCCAGAGCAGAGGTGCAAAGGAGCCACTAAGGCCCAAAGCAGGGAAAGACAGGTTGGGTCTGTTGTTAGTGGCAATACTCAGGGAAGACAGGAAAATATAGCATAGCTAAAGAGTTGGTACTCTTGGCTGTTGGGAGTTTTAGGCATCTATCCTCTGATGGCCAGTGGGGTAGGAAACCTAACAGCTCAGAGGTCACACATGCCTCTGAGAGTCCTTTGAATCATTCCACCTTTGGAGTATGTAATATTACCATGCCCTCACATTTGGACAGATTTCAAACTGTGTTCACATCCATTAACTCCCTTGTCCTTATGACTACCCTTGAAATGAGCAGGAGGATGGTTATCATCGCCTCATCATAAAGAAATCATTACCAAGAGGAATAGGAGCAGATGCTGGCATGAATCAAAGGCTTGCCTATAGGCTGTATGCTGTTTGTGGTGCAAACTGCCTTACTGATGTCTGTGAGGTAGCAAAACCGAGAGGTGATGTTACTTGCCAGAAAACAGCAAGTTAGGGATATGGCTTCTGACTCCTGGCCTAGTGCACCACTGTCTTTTCTTACACACATTGATGCCTGTTTCCTTATTGCAGACACCAAGTTTTCCCAGAAGCAACGTTGTCAGGATTAGACTTTTGATAGTTGCTCAGCAGCTAGGGTACAACTAGCTGGCCATTCTTCCTGTGGAAGTCTCAAATGGCTGACCCTTTTCCTGCTGAAACAATGCCCTCCATGAAGAAGTTAGATTCGCATTCAGCCTGACTCTTCTTGTTCACAGCTGCAAAAGCAGCTGTTCTGCTCCACACTACCCTCTTCCCCTTTCTCCCAACTAATTGCTAGCAACTAGTATATTGCTATGAATACTGTAGCCCTGCCCCGAAGCTTCTGTACAGCTGTTACTCCAACCCGTCCTGTTCAAAGATTCAGATCTCTTCTGTTTGGATGGTTAATTGTATGTTCTAATTGTTGACTATCTCAAAACACCCCTGCACCACATTGTGTTGAACAGAACGTCAAACATTTTTTTAAATAGGAATAAGCTTTAAAAATAATGATCACTAGTGCAGAATAGTTATTGAGGTTGATACATGTCAGGCACCAAGGCTGCTGAGTCTACAGACCAAGGAGAGAGAAGAAATAGAGGGCTGTATATCCTATGGCTAAACATCTCAAGAGTATAAAACCATTAATCACTAAATAAAATATATTCTGTTCTTCATCCTTAAACAGATGTATTTTGATGAAAATCCTGATGGCATGGTTCTACTTTATAATTCTTGGACTCTACAAAGGTCAGTGCAGAAGCATGGCTGTGTAGGAGAAACAGCCTACATCCCATCCTCTGTTTCATTCCATCCCTATCCATTCTGAAAAGGACCTCAGTTCAAATGCATAAGAATCCCTGTACTTACACATCCAAGGTCCCCCACAGTCCACACTGGCACAAGTAGCTAACCCCTTGGCCATCAGGTACTTGCACTGTAAAGGACATGGATATGGGGAGAAAGTCTGTTGAGGAATTGCAATTTATTTGAGCCAGGGATATATTAGTTGGAGTTCTCTAGAGTAGCAGAACTTATAGAATGAATATATAAAGTGGATTTATTAGAATGATTTACAGGCTGCAGTACAGATAATCCAACTGTGGCTTCTCATTTATGGAAAGGCCAAGAATCTATTAGCTGCTCAGTCCACAAGGCTGGGTGACTCAACTGGTCTTCATTATATGCTATAATCCCAAAGAAGTAGGCTCTAATGCAAGTTGAAGAAATGATGTGTTATCAAGGCAAGGGCAGTCAGGAAAAGATGTTCTTCTATGTCTTTAAACAGACTTCCAGCCGAAGGTGTGGTTCAGATTAAAATCACATGCCTTCCCACCCCAAGATCTGATCAAAAGTGTGTATCTTCCTACTTCAAAAGTCTGAACTAGAAGTAGATTCACCCACTTAAAACCAAGCAAAAAGAAATCCCTCACAAGTATGCACTCCAGTTCTGAATTGTAGTTTTACCAGATGTAGTCTAGTTGATAATTAATAACGGCCATCACAAGAAAATTAAAGATATATAAAATTCCTAGCAAAATATCAAGTATATAACAAAACAGCAATAAACAGCTATTGTTGCTACAATCAAACTTAAGATAAACTACATATATTTTACTTAAAAGCTGCATAAACCATGGTACATAGAGTAGAGCACAAATGACTGAACCTACATAGTACACATAAGTGTGGCATCACTTCCAGTCCTCATCACCAAGAACTTTGAAACATTATCTAGGAAGACATCAGTTCTCCTTTGTTCTTTACCTCTTTGTTGAGCCTATCAATTGGTATATGGCTTGTTTCTCTTCTGCTTCCTGCCATGAACATCTTCCAGTCTCTGTGTACTGATCACATGCTAGCACTGCGTTTGATACTAGATGGAGTTAGTTATATTGCTATTTTTGGTTACCCAAATTCCCTCCAACACCACAGGGTTGTTATCAATTGCACTAACATGGCTGCAGCTAACACCTTTTCTCATACCACCAGTGCTGTGCTAACGGGCAGAGGAGCAAACAATCAATTCGTTCCACTCTCAAGGTCTCCTAAGCCTCGTCTGTCTTAGATCATGTGCCTACATTTGTTTATCTCTATATTCTCTCTTCCTGTCTATCCATTGATCCATCTACTTCTGTGAAACATAAGATATCTATATCTCAGAAGAAGGAACAGGTAGAGAAGAGAAGAGTTGTTCTGTAGCCTTTGAACCAAGAAAAACTTCAGTCTTAAGTCACTACAGTATCTTTTCGTCTGCACATACTCCTTACATTGGTAACTTTGGTTTCAAACAACAGAAGCATGATCAAATCTTGTTTTAAAAGTCTTTTATTTGTTTGGGAATTTTTTTAATTAGTAAAAATTTCCTTCATCCCCCTAAATAAGACTCCCCTGGTCCCTTGAGTTGCAGCCAGATGGCTCTTTCACTGAGGACATCACAGCCCAGTTTCAGTATCAGTGCCCAGTTCTTAACAGGTCTTGATGACTAGAATCTGGCTAACCCATCTCATAGAGGCAGCACCCAACTCTTATCCAATCAGAGCTGTCATACCGTCTATGACTGTAATTTTAGATGAGGAACAAAAATAATTCTTTTTACAAAATACCTAGTAGAGTTAAATTCTTTCATGTGCTCTTCTTTTAAAATGTTTTAAAATTGTGTTTTAATTACTATTTGTTTGTTTTTCTTTTATTGTTTGACAATTTCATACATAAAATGATATCTTTTGGTCCTATGCTCTTCTCCTTCCTTCTCTTTCAAATAAGATCTTGGTCCCTGTGGCTATCCACTCTTTTCACTCTCAGAGGCTGCTTGTAAAAACCTTCATCTTTCTTTGCCAGATGGTCAGGAATTCAGAGAAGGACAGCAATAATGGAGGTTGTCTTGGTTATTTTTCCTGTTGCATTGGTAAAACATGCTGGCAGAAACAACACAAAGGAGAAAGGTTGATGTTGGCTCACAGTCTCAGGCTGCACTCTATCATGGTGGGGAAGTTATAGCAGCGGAAACTTAGGGCAACTGGTCACTGTGCATCCATAGAGAAGTTGAGAACAATAGATATCTGCATTTGCTTTCACCTTTAGTCCAGAATCCCAGCCCAGAGAATAGAGGTGCCCACAGGAGATCCTCTCCCCAGTAGAAATACAGAAGTGGGTCTCCAGGGTGAGTCTAGAGTGGAGGTAACACTTGAGACTAACTGTCCAGAAATCACAAATTTTAACTGCTTTTCTTGGCTATATACTACCACTGCCGTTCATGCCCTCATTTAAAGTTAACTTTTTTGTAAGTAAAATACAGTCATGAAAGCCCTAGAATATAATGACATTACTTTTAAAATATAGTTTAATGCAGGTGGATAACTATGCACTCATACTTAGAAATTAGACATCACATCCAGGCCCTCCATTTATTCTTCTTTCATAAAACATTTGATTCATCATTGAATGCCACTTTTACCCAGAACCCTCTGGGCTATTGCTGTGCCTAACAAGGGGTGGATAAGGAGCTCCTGTACCCACACGTTTATACAATTAATAAGAATCCAATATACACATGCTCATTCTCTCTCTCCTACTCTCTTTCTACCCCTCTCTCTCTTGCTGATGAGACACTACAATTTATAGAATTTATTAACATTCTTTATAAGTCTGAAGAGGATAAGAAAGCAAGAATTTGATGCAAATTAACTAGCCCAGCTCTGCAATATTAAGAAATATCTCCAGATTTATCCTGCTGTGGGGAAATAGTGATGAAGGGGTAGTAAATGTTTCTCTCACATTGGTTTCTCACACAGTCAGCAAAAGACTCACACAGGCAGCCTGTGTTAGTAACTAGTTTGAAGTCTCCAGGTGAGTCTTTCTAAATAAGGAAAGAAAGGAAAGAGTTATACTGGTTATATTTCTGTTTTCTATGACCAAGTATCCAACAAGAATCAATTTAAGGGTTAAAGGGATTATTCAAGCATCTAGTCTATGAAGTGATACTGTCTAACATGGTGGGAAAGAGGCAGCAGAAGCCTGAGGCAGATGGTCAGGTTGCATGTGTTTTCAGGAAGGATATGGAACAGAAAGTGGATCAAGGCTGTAAAACCCCAGTAACCCACTTTCTCAAAGTTCCACAACCTTTCCAAACAGTGCCACCATCTGGGAACCAAGTGTTCAAACACATGAGCTTATGAAGGTCATTTCCCCATCAAACCAAAAGTGTGGTCAGAAAGTATAGGTAATGCAGTCATTGTGACTTACCCTAGACTCTAGTCCTGAGACATGCTCCCAGGATAGCCCTGAAACACTTATGTTCAAATCCATTTTTATTTCAAAAATAAATCCATAGCCAATGTTTGTGTGTAACAACAGACATCCTAAAACATGGTTTTTAGGAGGAAAAGCCACTGTGGCATCTTCACCCCTCTGAGCTACAGCTTTAAAGAGGAAAAGAAGAGTTAAGATGGAGTATTGATTTCAGAATACCCACAGGTTGTCATTCTTCAAACACAACCACTGCCTGAAGACTCGAGTGCAAAGAGTGACTGGAATGACTACCATTTATTTGCTATGTGAATTTAGTTAAGTCTGATACATCCTCTGAGCACTCTGGGGGGTTTTGTTGGTTTTGTTTGTTTTTGTCTTCAGAGGGATGGCCCTGTTGATGTGTCTTGTTGAGGTGATGTGAGCAGAGGCCATACTCAAGTGACCTAACAACTTGAGACTTGTGAGTGCTTAGCACTGAGGCAAGAGTCAGCCCTGGACTTTTAGAGCAGTGCCCAGAGCTTCCACGATGCCATGTGTTGATGATACCTTGAGTGTTGAGTTGTGTGTGGTTAAGAGGGTCCTAAAGATGAGAGTGACCAGGAAACACAGATATTCACAGCGGGAAGCAATTAAGTGTCTTGCAACAACAGCTATTCATCAACCTCTCCAGAACTATTTGAAAATTTCAACAGCCTTTCTTCCATTTCTGTGACATTCAAGTTAAATAGCTAGAGCCTGAGGATTAAGTAACTCAGCTATTACAGGGTTCAGCATTCGGTCTCTTACAGAGTGGGACACACTCAGAAAATATAGTTTGCTATTTCCTTCTCCCATTGTCTAGTCGCCCAGCTTTCAGTTTATTTCAGGCCACCTCTGGGTCATTACTCGGCCACTGCGTTCAGTGTCTTGCCATCCTTCAAAATAGGCATGCAAAGTTACAGGCTGACTCTCAGAACAACTGAGTCCAATTATTCTCTCATGGATCTGCCGCATAATTGCACATTGTCTTTTGAATTAACACTGTGGCTAACATTGTCCAAGACTATAATCCCCCAGCCTCAGATGCCCTGGTGAGGTAGAAAGCAGAGACCATAAGAATCAACAAGCCTGTACTTGATAGTGAGTGTGGCTATCTGGACAGTTGTTCCTTCCTCCCTTCTTCAACAGTCTTGGCCTTATACTGCCATGGGAGAAGGGAAGTTAGTGGCTCTCAAGCTTGTGTGTTAGTTATCTTTTCTCCTCATTGTCACAAAAGTACCTGACAGCGGCTTAAGGAGAGAAGAATTTATTTTGCCTAACAGTTCAAGGGACCAGTGATGGCAGGAAGTCACGGCCACAAGTTCCTGGGACAGCTGGTCAGATAACATCCACAGGAATGATGTAGACTGACACATGATGGTGTTTTGCTACCGTTCTCCGTTTTTATGCAGTCTGGGATCCAGCCAATGGAATAATGCTACCCATATTTCAAGGTGTGTCTTCAACATTAATTAACCTAATCTAGAATATTTCTCAAAGATACACTTAGGGGTATGTTTCCATGGTGATTGTAAATCTCATCAAGTTGACAGAAAAGATTAGCTATTGAATATATAATATCACTATGGAATCTAAACAAACACCCATGGCACATATGCACATACACATACACACAGAGAGATGTGGAGAAAGGCAGGCAGGCAGGGAGGGAGGGAGAGAAGGAGGGAGGGAGAGAGTTAAAGGTTCAAATGTTCTTGGAGAAGCCTTGGTATTGGGATTTTAAAAGCCCCCTGGGTGATTCTGATGTGCAGCAAAAGTAGAGAATTTGTCAACAAGCATATATAAGCTTCAGCCAGGCTCAATACACTCAATCAACCTCTGCTTCTTGAATCCTCAAAGCCAATCTGAATCTATATTCACTGAGGAAGTTTCCTCCTAAGGAGAATCCATGAGAGAGTTGTCATAGTTACCCTGTATTTATCCTTCCTGCCTTGTTAGCAACCAAACATATTTGCATATATGTTTGGGATTTTCTGTTGCTTTGTTGACATTTTAAAATGCAGACAACTTCTCTGACCAGAACTCACAATGTGATTACAGCAACTCTGGCATCTGTGATGAAGGAGCAGGTGAGAGCAAAGTCATTGCCCTGACAAAATCATCTGTTAGTTAAATTTCTCTTGCTAATTCCTGTTAGTGCTGGGAACAGGGCATCGCAAGGGCTTTTAACAGAAGGAACTAGGCATAAATGTGTCTGATGGGTGATTTTAGAGAAAGAGAAATGAAATTAATAATGGAAAATAAGTCGACCAGTGATGGTGTTCAGTTTAACATGTGTTGGTTTCTACAGAAGCTTTAATAAACCAATGACCAGAAGAGCAGTAGAAGACACAGCCAGTGTTGGTTCATTTCAGAGCCAGCTCTTCCATCAGCTACCTCCATCTAGGTGATTTAAGTGCCACTTCTGCTGGTGAAGGATCCCAGATAAGACTTTAAAAGGCCTGGGACACAATCCCATTGAGTTCTTTCCTGTCAACGATCAGGAAACTTGAGCCAGGACATAGAAATGAGTTTCTCCATGTTATACAGTAAGTTACCTGACAGTGTGTGAAGCTGAACCAGGCTCACTGGAAACCCAGCACACGGGGCTTTCCCAGGTATCACAGCTCACAATAGGGAATCCAGCACTGACATCAACTGCAAGAGAACACCTACCACAGTGGGTTAGAGGAGTATGACAGCTGTGTCTGATGATCAAGGGGAAGTGCATGGGATGAGCATGGATGACCTGGAGTTCCATGAGAGATCTAAAACTCCTGCTTCTGCTCAGCCATCCTGGACCGAGAGCTTCTAGAGCCAAGCTGCCCGACTTTCCATGTCACCTTTGCTACTTGTTAATTATGAAACTCAGCTACTTCACCTTTCTATAATCAGCTTTCTTGTCTTTTATACCAGCGTATGTGAGATTGAATCAATGATCTGTCAAAAGGTCTTAAAACCATCTAGCTTAAAATTGGAGCTGATTTACCTTAGTTATGATTGCTCTGCCTGTAGTGTTTAATGTTTCAGGAGAGTTGCTATTACATCAGGCATGGTGTTTCTTGATCTATTTATTCATGAAATGAAGATCCTCATAGGAAACTCCAGCTTACCTCTGATTAACAGAATCAAAGACTACATACACAGCCAGATCTGAAAAATACAATAGGAGATCACATCCTGGACACAATGTAATTCTAACAAGGCTTGAGCTTTGTAGAGAAAGGGGTTAAATGGATACTGCGTAGGCAAGGCTCCAATGAGGTTGGAACTAAACAGCATCAGTGTGAATTTAGGACAGAGGACGAATTCCTTCTGACTCTTAATCTTGTTAACTATATTTGAGATAAGAATTCCTGCTCTATCTAACACAGAGGTGTTTGTTAACGCGACCCTATAAGCCAGAGAACAGTCTGTCATCTCCAGGGTGATCTGTAAACATCTCGTTATTCAGCCATTTCATATAGTAAGAGCTCAGCCCTTGACCTCCAAACACCTCCACTGATGCTTTAAATGGAGAGTGGTCTAAGAATGACAATGAAAATGGATTTAACTCATTTCACTGGAGGGGTGGGGGTGGGAAAGCATGTGGTCCAGAAAGCCAGATTCCATGCGGACTTTCTCTTCCTACCTGAATTGATCTATCTGGAGAAAAGATTTTACTCTAAGAAGGAGGCAGTCAATCCTGAAGGTAGTGGTGCAGCAGGCAACTGTTTGTCTTCTCGCAAGATTTGTTAGACAGAGGCATACTCCATGTCTCTTCAGAACACAGGAAATGATCTTATAGCCACTGAAAAAAAGTAAGCTGAAGTGTTCATATCTTGGAGGTCATGACTGAAATTGTTAGCAAGCTATTTACATGGTGTGAATATATATGTATATATAACCAATGGCATTATATAGATAGATATAGATGATATAGATATAGGTGTAGATGTAGATGTAGATATAGATATCCATACATATACTCCTTATGCACAGATTTTATACTACATATAAATATATACTGCCTACTATATTCAGGGTCTACTAGGTTATTATGTGTATGCTCACAAGAACTCTGCAGTCAACTTATTTGATGCCATTTTGAAATTTAGCTTTCCATATTTAAGAACACTGCTGCCAAAGGGAAAGTGTTGCTTTCTCTTTTTTTTTTCCAAATTTTTATTAGATATTTTCTTCATTTACATTTCAAATGCTATCCCCAAAAGTCCCCTATACCCTTCCCTGCCCTGCTCCCCTACCCACCCACTCCCACTTCTTGGCCCTGGCATTCCCCTATACTGGAGCATATAAAGTTTGCAAGACCAAGGGGTCTCTCTTCCCAATGATGGCCAACTAGGCCATTTTCTGCTACATATGCAGCTAGAGACACGAGCTCTGGAGGTACTGGTTAGTTCATATTGTTGTTCCACCTATAGGGTTGCAGACCCCTTCAGCTCCTTGGGTACTTTCTCTAGCTTCTCCATTGGGGGCCCTGTGTTCCATCCAATAGATGACTGTGAGCATCCACTTCTGTATTTGCCAGGCACTGGCATAGTTTCACATGAGATAGCTATATCAGGGTCCTTTCAGCAAAATCTTGCTGGCTTATACAATAGTGTCTGCATTTGGTGGCTGATTATGCGATGGATCCCCAGGTGAGGTAGTGTCTGGATGGGCCATCCTTTTGTTTTAGCTCCAAACTGTGTCTCTGTAACTCCTTCCATGGGTATTTTGTTCCCTGTTCTAAGGAGGAATGAAGTATCCACACGTTGGTCTTCCTTCTTCTTGATTTCCTTGTGTTTTGCAAATTGTATCTTGGGTATTCTAAGTTTCTGGGCTAATATCCACTTATCAGTGAGTGCATATCAAGTGACTTCTTTTGTGATTGGGTTACCTCACTCAGGATGATATCCTCCAGATACATCCATTTGCCCAAAAACTTCATAAATTCGTTGTTTTTAATAGTTGAGTAGTACTCCATTGTGTAAATGTGCCACATTTCACAATAGTCACAAAAATATAAAATACCTTGGTGTAACTCTAACTAAGGAAGTGAAAGATCTGTATGACAAGAACTTTAAGTCTCTGAAGAAAGAAATTGAAGAAGATCTCAGAAGATGGAAAGATCTCCCATGCTCATGGATTGGCAGGATTAAGATAGTAAAAATGACTATCCTGCTGAAAGCAATTTACAGATTCAATGCAATCCCCATCAAAATTCTAACTCAATTCTTCAGAGTTAGAAAGGGCAATTTTCAAATTCATCTGGAATAACAAAAAACCTAGGATAGCAAAAACTCTTCTCAAGGATAAAAGAACCTCTGGTGGAATCACCATGCCTGACCTCAAGCTGTACTACAGAGCAATTGTGATAAAAACTGCATGGTACTGGTACAGCAACAGACAGGTAGACTAATGGAATAGAATTGAAGTTCCAGAAATGAACCCACACACCTATGGTCACTTGATCTTTGACAAGGGAGCTAAAACTATCCAGTGGAAAAAAAGACTGCATTTTCAACAAATGGTGCTGGCACAACTGGCAGTTATCATGTAGAAGAATGTTAATTGATCCATTCTTATCTCCCTGTACAAAGCTCAAGTCTAAGTGGATCAAAGACCTCCACATAAAACCAGAAACACTGAAATTTTTAGAGGAGAAAGTGGGGAAAATCCTCGAAGATATGGGCCCAGGGGAAAAATTCCTGAACAGAACAGCAATGGCTTGTGCTGTAAGATCGAGAATCAACAAATGGGACCTCATAAAATTTCAAAGCTTCTGTAAGTGTTGCTTTCTTGAGATGTAATGACTTGCCTGTTACGAGAGGAATTCAAGCCACTCCTAAATATCCACTTGGTGGAGCTGTAGTAGAGGAATTCAAGTTGCAAAGGCTGGCAACAAGGCTGGGGTTAAAGGAGGGAAGAAGAACCTGACCCTGAAGAGAATTTTAAATATTGTAAGTGAATGAAATACTGGCTCTCTTTATCATGTAGATATAAATCTCTTCTTCAGTCTTCTCATTTCTCATGTGGATATAGACATAGATTTATGTCATATTTAATAGAGCATTTATTTTGTACATTTTTACATCTTGTGTTATATTCTATTTTCTGAGTTAATTGGTGAAAATCAAATCTCACCTTCTTGAAGTGAAAGAGACAGTAAAGATTCATTGAATATAATCATCTCACAGATGGTTTGGTCAAGTCTTAAGACAGGAGACATATAACCAAGGTCATTTGTCTAGAGTATGTGAGAGGACTTTTTAGTCCCTCTTTCAAAAGCATGTTCCAAAACAGGGATTCTTTATAAAGGATACTTTCATCACCTACCCTGCTAGCTCTGGGAGTGTGCCCAGATAAATAAATAGATGAAATGAGTACATTCATATAGAGGTAAGAGCAGGAAGAAGGCATTCCAGTCTAAGATTTTAAAAAATTAAGAAAGTTGGATAGTCCTTTTTAACTGTATGCATTTGCCAGACTTCTTACTGTTTTGACAAACACCTGAGAGAAACAACCTACAAAAGGAAAGATATATCTTGGCTTGTGGTTTTAAGGGCTTCGGTCCATGGTTCGTTTGTTTTTTGTTTTTTTGTTTTTTTCTGGGTTTTTTGTTTGTTTGTTATTGTTGTTGTTGTTTTGTTTTGTTTGTTTGTTTTGGCTCCATACCTGGGACCTGTAGTGCAGTAGAGGACTGTGGAAGAGAGGGCCAAGTGGACCAAAGATAGTCATGGCCTTGAAACAGAGATTGACAGGAAGAGGCTAGAATAAAACACACCCTTCTTAAGTGACTGACTTCCTCCCACCATGCACCTGCCCCTTTACCACCTCGCAAATGGCAAATTCATCAGCATTGATCTGCACAAAGCCTGAATTTAATCATCTTTAGAAATAGCGCCCCTGGTGGCTTCCTAGACATCTCTATAGTCAAGTTTAGCCACTGCTATAGGAGCACCTTCTGCTGGTGGGCAGTATCCGCAAAGGACAGCCCTAGAAGGGCTGAGACATTAAAGGCAAAGCTAGTTGCTGTGAAAACTGAAACTTTAGTATCCTCACTCCCTATAGATCTATTTCTCCTTCAAACAGAGTCCACTCAAAGGGAGAGGCTTGAATGCTTTGCTTCATACAGCCCTTGAGCACTAAGGTTAACTCTTAACTGTTTTAACATGAAGCTTCCTGTGTCACCAGAAAGCCATCAACCCAGATGAGAGAAGAAAGAATGGCGTATGAAATATTTGCATAGGCAGGTGATTCCTAGAAGTGAAAGTTATCACTTCCTCCTATAATCGATTGATTCGACCTGAATCCCATGGCCATTGGCACTGCAGGGAAACAGTCTAGCACCGTGCCCAGGACAAAACATGGAAAGTGTGGTCAACGTCATCCAGCCTCCCCCCAAATGACAGTGAGGTCTAAGAAATCACCAAGAGCCACCACACTTCTCTCTGTATGAATCCCTACCTCAAAGTCCTTTTATGCATACACATTTCTCTCTGATAGCACAGTTCAGTGACCCTCTGCTGTTCTAATTGGTTAGTAAATGCATCGTTTCCTTCTTTACCTCGCTCTCTCTACTTTAAAGCTGAAGAATTGCCATTTGGCTATTTTATAGTATTTTTAATTTTCTGCCAAAATTCTCAGTATTGTCTTTTTACTCCTTTGAATTCCGCAGCACAGCTCATTTAAATGCTTCTGTCTTGTGACTCCATTATCTGGATCCCCAGTAGGCCTGTTGCTTCTGTGTATTGATTCTACTGGTTTTCAGTCATGTCTCTTGTCTCCTCTTATGCCTGATTATGATTTTTTTAAATGCTAGTCCTCGTATATAAAACAGTGTGGATTTAATTTACACCCAAGATAACATGTTTTTTTTCCTCCAGAAAATGTGTACATTGGCTGCTGGAAACTTTACTAAGATGCATTCTTACTTGAGATCAATCAATGTGGGATTATGAAATGTCGGAGCTAGAATTCATTTTCTTGGAAGATGAGTCTATTTCTGGTTTTCACTTACTTCAGGGATTTAAAAGAAAAAAAAATGTAACTTCTCAATTGAAATTAAAATGGCTCGTGACAATGACGCCCCTAAGCTTATGAGCCTGAACCCCATTGTTTTGCTCTCTGAGCTTTATAAACCTGTTCAAGTTTTAAGTTAAAATTTCACAGATTTCTTAGGTCACTGATCCAGAACCAGAGGACATTTGTGGAGGGTTTTCTCCAATACAGGGCATTTTCTCACTTTCTTAAGGCGTAGCTTTTGAATTGTGTGCTTATTTGCTTATTTGAATGCTGCTTTCCCAGTTACTTGCGTGCCTGCCCACCCCACTGCCTACCTGTCATCTTATTTGAATATGTCATCTGTTCTACAGCTCACTGTTTCCCTTAGCAATGCACTGTGACCCTTTTATCTGAATCTGTATCTGCATTGGGGTTTGTTCTTCCTGCTTATTTGTTTGTTTTATTCCAGCCTCTCAGCTAGTACAAATATTTGCTCCTTTATTTAGACAGTTCCCTTGCGGACAAATTTATTTAGCTTGATCACAGTTTTTGAGGAAAAAACATTTCGTATACCTATGAGATAAATTCTAGAAGTAGAGTGGTTACTTGTTATCAAGTTATCTTTCAGGAAATGGCCGGTTTACATTTCTACCACTGTGTGAGAATGTTGTTTCCCTGAATCAGCTTGCCTAAGTTCTTTCAGACTCACATGTAATATAACCATCCTTAATTGTACCTCCAGATACCATCCTCTCTCCCTTCTTGTCTAATGACATATGATGAACACATGTATTTATTAATCGCAGAATCGGGACATATCACTTTCCTCCCTAAAACCATTCCCTTCTGCCCCCTTCCAGAGGAAGAATGGTTGCATTTGCAGAAACTAACACTTCCTCCCCTCTCTGTAGCCTGCCATCCCCACCCCTCGTCATATTCATGTTTCCCTAAACATACTCTACGTATGTTCCTCCATCTCTCTGGGATTGCCTGTGACTTCTATGAGAAAAGATAAACTTTCTTATCCAGTTCACATATTAGGCATTCTGTGGAGAAATACCTCCTGTAAGAGAAAAACCTCTTTGCTTGCTTACAGAATTCACCTTCAGTGACTCTACTAGGTTATTCAGCTTTCTAGCACTATAATAAGTGACCAGAGATTATCAATGCAAAGAAGAAACCTATTTCTTTTCACTCGTGGTTTCTGAGACCTCCATTCATAGTCACTTGGCCCATTTCTTTGGTCCTGTGACAGCACAGTGCTTTGTGGGGGTTTGGATATATGACAGAGGAGGCAGCTCATCACATGGCAGTCGAGAAGTTGAGCGGGGGAAGACTTGACTGGGTCTCAACATACCCTGGAAAAGCGCACTCCAATGGCCTCACCCCCTCTGAATAGTCTGCAGCTCCCAATGCTTTTACAGTGTCGAGGAGCACCATCAGCTGGAAGCAAGCCTTCAAAACACAAGCCTTTTGAGAAAGTTAAATCCAAACTGGAGCACCATGCTTTCTGACAGTATCTCTTGCTCTAAATACTCCTCATCCTCATGTTATGCAGCCAACAGTGCACTGTGCACTGTAGCTCTGTCTTCTCCACTACTGAAATACAAGCTGGTTAAGGAAAGGAACTGTTTTCTGTTGCTCCTCCCCACTGCTCTGCCCAGCAGAACACCTGGCACAGACACAGTGCACACGTTTTCAAAGAGTAAATTTAGTTTGTAATGCCTTTTCAAAACACTCCAATACACGCATTTTCAATACTACTTCTGCCTTTCCGTGACTGAGAAATCTTTGGGCAAAAAAATAAATTTTTGACCTAGATTTAGCATTCAAATCTCAGCTTGGGCATAAAGGCATTTGAGTATTTGAGTTATTTGTTGGACCCTATATTTTTGGCAACAATTTTCCCTTCAACACCTAAAGCCATTTGTGTTCTTGACAGTTTGTCGTTAGTGAAAACCAGAATTTGCTGAGAACTGAGAGTATTAAGTTCTTTCCAAAAGGCATTGTGCTTAAGAGCCCTGATTCTACAACTGCCATCAAAATATGCAAACTTTTGAGCCCCTTTTGACCCCTGGCATAGGACATTGCCTGTGTTTACTCTTAGTGTAGCACTTCTAGGACACAGTGGATTTTTAGTAGTTATTTGATAAGCAAGCTCCTTACCCAGTTAAAAAAAATAGGAAGAAAAAAAGCATAAATAATTTATCCACTTTGGGAAAACAGATCTGCGTGCTTACCAAGGAATATTTTATCACCCCAAGGAGGCAACATTTTCAGCCTATTTCAATGCTAGGTAGCGGAGGTCCCAAGGGACTGTAAGAGCATCAGCTATGATTGCAGCCTGTGACTCATCTTCTCCCCAAAGGGACTGTGATTTGCTATGCCCCGATGGCTCACCCATTCGGTGGCTTGTATGATTGGATTCTATTCATGACTAGATGTTCCCATCTGGGCAGCAGAGACAACATCCATCTCCCCTGATGACTAGAGGCACCATAATGACCGTGGTAAATATGGTTTCAGTACTGCTCATTTGAACTCAATGCCATGCTCCGGGGAGAGGAGACTGAGACAGCAGAGATTTTAAAGGCCTTAACAATTCATGAATTTTCTCTACAACATCCCCACCAAGTGGCTACATCACCTTAAAGAAGCAACTCTCATGATCTTCTGAAAGCCTCTCCTTCTGAGGTACAAGCCCTTCACTCACATCAACTGAGAAGAAACTCATTTCTTAGTAATTTTTACATGTAGAACCTTTATATATATATATATATATATATATATATATATGTATGTATGTATATGTATGTATATATATATATAAAAAATGCTCCCTTGAACTTTCATTTTTGCTCACTTCATGTGAGATGCTTCTGGGGATTAGAAGAGCTCTCTTATCTCTCTTATGAATGTGCTGAAAGAAGCTTTCACTCTTCCTTAAGCCTCCAAGGTGGTTTTGAGCCTTCGCCATCTTGGGCACCCACTATCCCAATAGTGGCCATGATCTGTTTCCAGCTGTTATTTAAAAGACCCATAGACTGTAGTGGTTGATGAATGTGTGAAATCAGGAATTAGAGAGGAGAGGACTAGAGTCTTTCATACTTGCTTGAAAGAAGCCTTTGATGGCAAATTTCTGGGACTCATTTGTTTACATCTTCAGTAGGACAAGCTGCTCCTCAGTTTTTTTTTGTGTTTTTTTTGTTTGTTTGTTTTTTGTTTTGTTTTGTTTTTTTAAATAATCCTACAGAAACTACGTAAACACTTTTTCACTTAGGTGTACCTTCCGTGTGGTCTTCTGTAAACTTTTGCATTCGTACAGTGGAACTGGGTGATGCCAGAATGGAAGTCTTTAGTAAGCAATAGTGTTGATGGGATTCATGGAAGGGGGTCACTAGTGTGGAGGAGTGTACATGTATGCACATGCATGCAAAGACCACAAGACAGCCCTGGCTATTGTCACCCAGCGGCAGCACTCTTTATTTTGTGACACAAGATAGAACCTGGGGCTCACTGAGTAGGCTAGACTGGCTGGCCACGGGACCTTGGGCATCCTTCTATTACCACCTCTCCTGTGCTAGATGTACAAATATGTAGCTCATATTTGTTCCTGTTCCATGCATGCATGGGGGAGAGGGGGACACAGTGGGGGGGGGGAGATAACATAACTTTCAGGAGTCAGTTCTTTCCTTCTATCTTGTGAAGCAGGGGCTTGTTGTTTCTGATATTCTTTGTACTCCAGGCCAGTTGGATTACAACCTTAGTGGTAATTCTCTTGTCTCTGTTTTCCATCTTGCCTTACTTAGGAGTGTAGACGTGCGAGGATTACAGATGTGAGCCACAGCATAAGGGATTCTGAGGGTTCCACACATCCAACTCGGGTTGTTAGGCTTGTATAGTAAATTCTTTTAGCCACTAAACCTTCTTACCAGCTCCTTGCTGGGGTCTTTTGTACAGGTTCCTGAATTTGAACTCAGATACTACCTGCATGAGCAGCTGGAACTTTCTAGACTGAGCTGCCCCCACCCCCACTCCCAGCCTGTGCTTCTGCTTCTGTTTGTTTGGTGGTAGTGGTGGTGGTGGTGGTTTTGTTGTTGGTGGTGGTTTTTTTGTTTTTTTGTTTTTTTTTTTTTTTACTTTCTTTCTTTCTTTCTTTCTTTTTTTTTTTTTTTTTTGCTGTGCATTATTACAAGAATTATTTTGTCTCTCTGAGCCACAGAGTCTCTACATAAAAGTGGTGATAATCCTAGTTATGCTGCTTATTGAAAATTTGTGATAATATATACGGAATTCAGCACAGTTTCGGGAAAATAGCAGGTGCTTCATACATAATAGATTGAATTATCTGAAGCATGCTCCTTACCTTGTGACTTGTTCCCAATTCTCAAGCTGTCGCAAGATAGGAAATCTTGGCAAAACCATTTGACTCATATTCTCAATTCTAAAACTCGGTAACAATTGGTCCTGTCTCCCAAGTTGATTTTTGTTTGATTAACTGAGATATCATATTCAAGTCTCTCCCTCAATTCATTATGTACTATAGGCAGTCTTAACAAATAAGAGGATGAACTCTTTTACATTCAGTTCCATGTTCCTACCAGAGTGCCTGGCACACAGTAACTACTGCATGCCGTGATACACTCCCCATTGCTCAATTTATAATGTGCACATTTCCCTCTCTTCTTGTCGTTCTATGCATAACCAGTACACACAATGTTGTTCCGTGGTGACAGTGACCTGTAGAGGTGGAAGTAGATAGGGTGATGTTAGCACTTCTGACAGCACCAACTTCTGCCCTCAAGGACTTCTCCATGTTGGACAAGAGACATGGTGTCAGTAGTCAGTTGCATACACTCTTAGGAAGCATGCGTTGGGGCTTGTGGTGTAAGAACTGACAATAACTAGAAAGCACAGGGGTGAAGGGGTTGCTCAAAGAACAGCATTTGACAAAATGAGAAAGACTTGACCAGGCAGACCCAGCAGGGAAGGGCATGTTTGAGAAGAGAGCAACTGCAGAGTCACAGAACAGCAGGAAACACCATGCTTCATTCTGAGAGAAGTTAATGATATCATAAGACTGAAATGAAGGATAATTTCAGGCAACAGAAGCCATGGGGCCAGACATGAAGAGACTCAAATGTTCTGTTATGGAGCTTGGATTTTATGCCGTACTCCACGGATAGCTATTAAAGGCTATTGATCAGGAGTGGACTTGTCTGATGAAAGTTTTAGAAATATTTTGCCAAACTTTGCAGAAAAATTGAAATAGGAGCAAAACTGGTGCCCAGGGGTCCTCAGTTATTTATGTTCTTATGCTCCTAATATTTAACGCATCTAAATTATTTGTGCACAGGGTCGGTGTCCAGCGTTGGCAATAAAACTCCAAAAGGAGTTGAATTTTCTTTCTTCTCCCACTGCTACAGTTTCTATGGAGAAACTTTAACAATAATGTAACTCGTCAACAATAAGTGTACATATTTCTTTTCTCTCCTTTCATTACCCAAGCCATCAGTGTATTATGGAAGAAGCCATCTTTTTATCTGGAGACAAACTAAAGTATTACCTATTCCACATAGTTTCTACAGTGTTAAAAAATCATAGAAGACAGACTGCAGAAGTGTTGCTTGCTGCCAGAGTGCTAACCTAGCATTTATGAGGACCTAGATTCAATCTTCAACAATACAAAAAGGGTAGTGTGATTAACTATGCATGGTGGTACAAGCATAGAATTTTAGCATATGGGGTGGAGTTCAAGGTCAACCTGAGCTTCACAGCAAAACCTCACTTCCAAACCACACACACACATACAAACACAGACAGGCACTCACACACACACACACACACACACACACACAAATACACACAAAATAACAGTCACAGACAATACTTACATTCACTATAGTACTTTTTAAATGTTACCTATAGATGTGTGAAAACGGTGTGTTCTCTGCACATGTCTGACTTCTTTCACCCCAATCGTTTTTGGTCTCTATTCTTTTTCTTAGCTATGGCAGACAATACTTGATAAGATATTCTAAATCCATACTATCATTCATCCCAGATTGTGGTACTTCATTAATGTGTAAATGGGTATTTGGATTGTTCTCAGTTTGGAGTTTGGGCCTGTTTTAAATAAAATTACCAGGATTATTCTTCTGAGACAAAAGTGTGTGTGCTTGTGCATGTGCGTGTAGTCCCTCATAGACTATTTCTTTAAAAATTCTGTATCTAATAATCATCCACTTCGACCATTTAGTTCTATCTCAGAAATGACTCTGAGCATTATCTTCACAACATTTTTAGGGGAAACAAAACAATAAAACTCCATTGCCTTATCTCTAAAATGAGGAAAACCCTCTTTGGATCCACATAACTCACAACCTTCCTTCTTCTCTAGCCTCAAGAACTTCAGGACTTACCTTACTACTTTTCAAGATCAAGTACTTACCACTTAGTGTACTTCACAGTCTTCTGTCAATTAGTTTTCCCTGGTTCACTCTCCACCATTCTTCTCCAGGGACCTCACATCTACCATGTTATGAAAGCACTTGCTACTGTTTCCTGAACAGTCCTGCAATGTACATGATGTTCTTCCTTATACTGTCTGCTGCCTGAGCACTTTTATTTCCTTGACAGTCCACTATTGCTACCATTGTAAGAGTCCACTCTAGAAGTTCTCTGCTCATGTAGCTTCTTGACCACCACTAGTTCTAGTGGCTTTTTTGCTGGTAGTGATTGTTGGATTATACAAACCCATCCTTTTCTTTCCTGGTATTATAAAAGTCTTGTACAGAGTTCAGAACCTAGTAGGTACCCAAATTCGCCCCCCCCCAAAAAAAAACAACAAAAACCATCTGTATATGTGTTTGCATTCACATGAGTATTCATGTGGGGCAATGAAAGGGTAATTTCAGGAGACACTCTTTACCTTCCACCTTGTTTGAAACAGTCCAATCTTCTGCAAGTTCAGACCTTGAAGACTTCAGCTTCCAGTGTCTGC
This sequence comes from Mus musculus, assembly GCF_000001635.26. Classification (NCBI taxonomy): domain Eukaryota; kingdom Metazoa; phylum Chordata; class Mammalia; order Rodentia; family Muridae; genus Mus; species Mus musculus. The sequence goes on from NC_000073.6 coordinate 95,873,577, forward strand.
TAGTGTCTGCCAATCTAGGACTAGGATGATTTATCCTCTGAGACTTACTGCTAAATAAACACACTCTTTCTAGCTCTTTTCTGCATAGTCTATGATAGTTTTCTTTACAATTCCAGAGTTATCTGGTCTGTAGAGAAATTTTAGTCCAGCAACATGTCTGCTCTAACAAGGGATGACGTCCAAAGACATGATCCAGCTGGAATACACACAGCTGGAATCCTTCTGCCTGGAATACAGACACCCTTTAGTAGATACCTTTAACCTTTAATCCTAAACAATGACTTCTAATCGAGGGGCAGACAAAGTGATGAATCAGAGAAAGATTTGACAGGATGAATCAGAGATGGGATACACCTAACTGTCAAGAGAACAGACAGAAAAGAAAGGCTTCTTAAAAAATGGTGAGGGAAAGGGAATTCAATTCACTTCTGTTTTGTTTAGTTTGGCTCAATTGAGTTCAGAGCAATTCAGTTTGTAGAGTTCGGAAGCAATCTTTCCAAGCAGACTAATCTTGTTGAGAAACGGAGAGAAACCCATTCAAATCAGTCACCTTGGAGAGGAGTTTGAGCCAGAACAGCTCAACTTAGTTGAATCAGCCAACCAGAATTCAGAAAGAGCTAAAAAGAGTGAATTTATTCAGCAGTAAGTCTCAGATGATAGAACATTCTCCGTCTAGATTAGCAGACAGAGATTGGAAGCTGAAGACTTCAAGGTTCAAGCCTGCCAAAGATAAGATTGTATGGAGGCTAGAAGCTTCCAGGCCTAAGTCTATGGATAGTTAGTATGGGGTCAACCCATTCTATATATTCCAAAAGCTTGGGTACGACTCTCATCTCATCACTTCATCTGAGGAAATAAAAGTGTCATTTACATTTAAACTACTCTTAGCTCCCCACTTACTGTAGGAAAGCTAAGATTATAAACACATACCAGTTCATCTGGCTTTTTATGAGTTCTAAGGATGCAAATTCTGGTCCACATGCTTACAAAGCAAGCACATTAGTTCTTGGACCATCTTCCTAGTTCCACATATCCAAATTTTAAATATAATACTAACTGAAATATAGTTTCTATAAAGACTATTCTATCACAAAAATTGTTATGAATGCTTCAATTTCTATAATAGTTAAGGGTTTACTAAAAAACAGTCATTGACAACCTCAAATTATATGTTCAGCATTGATCCTTTGACCCTTTCCCTGCTATAGAGGATGCTCCTGTTACCCTAGGAGACTTTTGAGGTTCCCAGTGGGTGTTCCAGCCTGGAAATGGATCCTGAATGTGTTGCATTGCATCATTGCCTTTGGTGCTTCTAGCAAGACTCTTTGCCTTAATTGGGATTAGGTTGCTCATGTCAGCTTTGAAAAAGCATGCTGCATTGGCATGAAAAAACATTTCCAAACCTTTGATATCCAATTAGAAGTCATTGAAATCTGCCCAAACAGTTTCACCAAAGAGAATCCAGGCAGGCCATCAGCAAATATTTGACTACTGTGAACCAGGTACTTTTCTAAGCTCCAAGGCAACAAAGCTGCAGAAGCAGTCCAGAGCTTGAGAGCTTCCACTTTGAAGAGAGCAACAATGAACAGATGCATAATTGCAAAGTGATACTGTCTCAGAAGTACTAGGACAGAAGGGTAACTTGGGGATGATGATGGAGAAGCCATCTATTTGTAGGGTAATAAAAAAGGCTTTCCTAGAGACAACACATTTGAGACTTTCATAGTGAGGACAGTCCTCCATGTAGACTTGACAAGATTGAATGTGCCAAAATTACAATGCATTTGAAAAAGCTTTTCAAGACTAAAATAAATGGGCAAAAAGGCAAAGAATTCATGGTGATCAAATTGCAGATATAAACAGATGCAGGCATGCAGGACCATGCAGGGCACCAGACTAAGAAGGCTGGGTTTCACTGTGTCTGCAATGTGAGGATGTAGTGCTGAAAATGTTGTGGTCTATTTTATCATGTTACATGTGCCCTCCTGCTAACTGCTATCAGGAAGAAGGCATGATGGGAGGCCCCTCACAAGTATGAATAGGAAAAACAGTTAGTAAAACAATGCCAGGTCCCAGTTGAAGGTGCTGACCTTTAGACAAGAATGGCATGGGGTTCACATTTGATTATTTGTCGGACTGTGGGCCCAGCAGAAGTTACTAATGACTAATAATTAGATCTTAAAGGAGAAATGAATGATTTGGAGTGATATTTTTGTCTGTGCATCTAAAAGAGGAATTAGAGCCTTCCTCGGATGAGCAGGACTGGGGAACCCATTCCTTGTGATATGTGAAGAATCTGTGTCAGTCATGATGTCTCACATACCTGTTAAGATCAAAATAGAGATGCTAGATTGGCAGATGGGATTTGTGTGGTGTTGGCATTTAAAACTCTAAGCAAATATAAAATCAAAGTAAGATAGAAAGGAAAGAGCACAGCCTAAGACCAAGTCCAAGGCCTGACTGTATTCAACCTTGTGGAAGACAGAGGAATAATACCAATAGAAAAATTTTTAAAAGATTAGTCTTTAATAGATTAAGTCAAACAAACATCATATTATCACTGAAGCCCACAGAAGAAAGTGTTACAAAGGTGGAAAAAAATGACAATGTGGGCATAAAAATCTTTAACAAAATGGAACAACCTAAAAATAGAGAACATCTAATGAGTAATTTCTTTTTTCCTTTTTTTTAAGACAAAGACATTCTGTAGCCCTAGCTGGCCTCAATGCAATCCTCCTGCCTCAGCCTCCTAAGCACTGGGTTTGCAGGTATGAGGCACTATGCCATGTGGCCTTTCACTTCTAAAATACTTTTAGACCTTCACAGAGCCTTAGTGCATGGAAGGAATCTGCAATGTGGGAATTGAGGCAAGAAAGTAGGGGGCTGGCAAGGTGCTCATCAGAGGATCAGAAGTCGCTTATACACATGTCCAAACTCTTGGAGTCACAACCTGGACTCATAATCTACAAACTTCGCATTTGAGAACTGAATCTTAGCCCCAAAATGCAGATGTGTCATGTGTTAGGGAATACAGTAACAGGAATAGGGTCATCTATGAAAGAACATGCTCCAGGTAAAAGGAATGACATATGTAAAAGCTCTAAGAGGAGAGTGATTGTCACCTTTTGGAAAATCACCACTTAGTATGGCCAGGTTGTTTCATCTAGGAACACAGCAGGAAGAGAAATCTTAACAAAGAATAAATGTTATCATATATGTGAAAGGTCATTGTATAATCTGATACAGAATAGGACTTTATCAAGTCGTGAATGTGCCTTCATCAATTCTTGCATTCTATCCATGTTCTGAATATTACACTACGAACCTGGCACTGGGTTGGATGTTCAGAGAGGGAAGGGGAAGGAATGACAGCAAAGCAATGAAGAGAATAGACTTGCAACCAAAGATGTTGAGGCTCCTCACAGCAGCTTCTGGAACAGGGCTTTGTACATAGCTCAGAATCAACAAGTTTTCAATGACTGGATGTGATAGTACAACCTTGGTCAAGCATCCTCCACTCACACCTTCAGAATGAAAAGAACACAGCAACAATACTTAAATGAATTAAACTAGGAAGAAGTGAGAGCATATATGTAATCGTTGCCAATAATAATAATAATAATAATAATAATAATAATAATAATAATAATAAATAACAATAATACATTGAAGAGACTAAGGAAAACTCGGTGCACTGCAGATGATCCATACATTGACACAGCTATAACAGTTCCAGTTGGCACTTGTGCCTGTAAGTACTTAATGGAGGAAAAGGTAACTATAAATTCAACTAGGGTCAGATTTTAATTGTTTTCATGTGTGTGTGTGTGTGATTTTCTCAGCTAACTGAGGAGTTTCTGGATACCACTTTTCCATCTTAGTACCACTTTAGTTACCTTTTCATGTTGTGTTCCTTTTTATTTAGTCCAGGATTCTCTTTGACGTCTGTTGTGATTTACTCTATGATCTAGGAGCTATCTCAATGTGGATTACTAATTTTCCAACTATTTTGAGGTTTCCCCAGTCATCCTTGAGATTAATTTATCATCTACTTCCATTGCATCGGAAACGTTTGGTCTGACTTGAACGCTCATTAAGTCTGTTGGTGCTTTTGTCAACAGGATAAGGTTTATATTGTGAAGAGTTCTACATGTACTTGGGAATATAGATTCTGGGCCAGCAAGTTAATTGAGTGGGTAAAATTACTTGCTTCACAAGTCTGACCAAAGAGCCCACTCTAGAAGGAAAGAATTGACTCCCAAAAGTGGCTTCTAATCAATATGTGACTGCTGTAATATGAGTACTCATACTTACACACATACATCATACATACTCACGATAACAATAATTAATAAAATTTAAAATGAGTAGATTAGCCTGACAATTTTTCTGTGTTCTCTCTGATTCCTTATTTATATATTTAAGTTTGAAGTGTGTTTATTACTAGCAATATATAATTGAATTCCATCTTATCCAATTTAGTTGTTTTATCTTTGCATTGACAATTAATCATTTAGTGTGATTGTTAATGTAATTAATTATTGGCTAGATATCTACTAATGTGCTGTTTTCTGACTAATCTATTCTTAATCTGTTTTTCCTGCCTTTTTTTCCCCTGAACTAATTGAATGTTTTGTGATTCAGTTTTACTGGTTACTTAATAATAACTATGTGTTTTATTATCTTAACAAGTGCTTTAAAATCATACACACACACACACACACACACACACACACACACACACACACACTTTGTAGCTGTGGCTAGCCTGGAACTCACTAAGTAGAACAGGCTGGCTCCACACTCACTAGAGATCTGCTTGTCTCTACCTCCCACATGCGAGGACTAAAGGCCACCCTGGGCCATGTGCTACCATGACTAGTCCTAGAACAAACCTTTGTCACAATCATTCTTCAGGTTACATTTCATTTCATCCAGTATAAGGTATTTTCTTCACATCTCTTTATTCACAATGTCATATTTTTCTTCAAGTGTGTCCCGGTTATTTTTGTATTGCTGTGACAAAAAAACATCATGAACAAGGAAACTTGGGAAAGAAAGCATTTTAATTCTGAGGATGAGAGTCTAGAACCATCATGGTTGGGTATATAATACCAGGCAGGTAGATATGGATCAGATCCTTATATGAGAGCATGTATGATGTCATATGTTATAACAGCAGGCAGTCAGACATGGAGATAGACCAGTAGCTGTGGTGAAATAACAACTGAAAGGCAGACAGAAAGCCAAATTGAAATAGCCTGGGCTTTTGAAATCTCAAAGCTCACCCCTAGTGACATATCTCCTTCAGCAAGGACACAACTCCTAATTCTTCCCAAATAGTTCCACCAACATGGCAAATGCATTCAAATATGTTAGCCTGTGGGAGACCATTTTCATCCAAAACCCTACAAAGGGGCTGTAGAATGACCAACTTTCCACTACTTTGTTCAATGCAGATTTTCTGCCTGGTAGTGATTTTCATTTTTACTTCAAGTTTTTCTTTAACATTCCTTGCATTGTGACACTTTTAGTAGCAACCTCCTTACCTTTCTTTTGCTAGAAAATGTATTTTGGCGTACTTTTGGAAAAAAAAAATATTAGCTTCCTGTGTAGAATTCTGAGTTGGCATAATGAAATATCCTGCCCCTATCCCTTTGAGAGATATATACCTCTATATACCTGGCCATTGCCATTTTTACACTGTTTTCTTTTGTTTGGCTACTACTAGTTGTACAATTACATTCTCTTAAATATTCTAGAAATTTTGGGGGAGATGCTGTTAGATTCTTTCAGGACAATTTGATCTTTTCTACGTGTACTTTACAACTTTGTTCTGGGAGACTAAATGTGCCTTTGTCTATTGCTAATTTTATCTTGCCAATAAGACTAAAGTTGTTGGTATATTTTACCTAATGTTTTATCCTTTTTCACTCTAGCTGATGACAACAAACACTGAGTCAGGCCATTATGAGCTTCAGCTGTGATGTTTTTTCTTCTCATCCTTCAAAGGACCTCCTCCTTTTCTTTGGAAGTATTCTTCTAGCTGTCTGACTCATAACCTGAGATGCATTAATACCCTGTGTAAAACTCCAGGGCATCTTCTAAATAGTTGTCCTCCTTTTGCTATCCAGACACATGAAATTTCCGTTCCTATTGCTATAATGTCAAGGGGTACGCCATTCTCTTCCCTAGGCCCTCCCACTCTGCTCCAATTGGCTGTACAGTCTCTCCAGGCCATAATGGACAGCAATGGAATGTTCCTCATTCATATTCTGTCAGGGAACAGTGTTTTCACTGTCTAATGTCCACTGTCTGACAACTGTCCCATGTATTATGCTTAGTTCTTCAGCTATGAAGTAGCAGGGGTGTGTCTGTTCCTCCACAGTAACTCTACTACAGATGAGAGAGTTTCATAGTCTTCAACTCTCAGTAGACCCTCAGACTGCCATCATCCATGCAGGAAATGACTGTTTAAGGCTTTCTAGCCTGGAGACTTACAGTATAAGAAACCAACCTGACAGCTGTGGTCAAAGCAGTCCGAGAGGGAGAGAGGTTGGGGTTACAGTAGTTCATATAGTAGAATCTAAATTGTTTGTTGCATACTTGATAGAAGAATAAAATAACATGAACAATTACTTAAAACATCTCAAAAGTCAGTGGGAAACCCAGATACTAGGAGTTCTCTGCTCATGCTCTGGGAATAAAACTCCACCCGTGTTAGCTTTCACTTACAGGGGGAAGCGAAGGACTGCGTTAAGTGCCTTTATTGATTTCCTTGCCTTTGCGTGAAGACAATGAGAGGGGGAAAAATAAACAAATGGAAGCAAATTAATAGAAACAGGCCTGAGGCTATGATTTGTTAAATTCACAGCAGGATAGATGTTCCTTTTTAAATAGAGGGGATTTTTATATATATATATATTAACATTTTCAAGAATAAATGCTAATTTTACAAGGATTTTAGCCTCTCTTCCCTGCCTGAAAACCACAGGAGAAAAGAGCCAGATTTGTGATATTTGCCAAATGTGTGTCCCAAAGCTTTCCTCTTTGGATTCATGATACTTTACATCATTCAGAGGGAAAAGAATCCGCCTATTAACTTTTCTTATTCAGGTTGAAGTGCTACACCCTAGACCTTAAAATTAAACTGGACAGAGACTAAGAGGAACTGCATTTGTGAATAGGCCTGCTGGGACTGCTGGGGAATAAACAGTGTATCAATTATTTATGTTTTTTACTTACATTATTTGGATTTTCACAATGAACCCAAATACAGGGGCCTCTGGGCACTCAAACCCAGAGAAAGGAAATGATTTATTGACAAATAATGCTAACTACACAAAGACAGTCTGCAACAAATATGGTGATGGGGAGTTACAGGCAAGTGGCAGGCCAGGGGGGTGGTGCAGTGGAAAAAAGCATGTTCAAGATGTTTTCATTACACACACACAGCTGTCATGAACAAGAGACCAGAGAGCCAAGGGCGTGAATAATCAAGAGGAGCAGGCAGGGCTAAGTAGATCGCTGCTCACTTAGACATTCAGACTGGTCTCAGCATCTCAGCAGCCCTCACCTGAGTCAGACTCTCCAGATTCTGGCCTGGATTGTGTATGTGTAGAAAAAGAGTTGAGAAACATGGAGGTGTTGGGTGTGGTAAGAGTATAGGCTTAGAACTAAGATTTTCTAGGGTTTGCACTTGTACTTACTAATCACCAGACTGCACCTTACTCTGTTCACTAAACCTTTCTGGGATTCCAGGTTCTCTGGAGTGTCATTCTCACCTAATATACCACAGCTAGACTGCAGGATATTTTACATCAGTACTCCAGACATCTGAACCACATCACTGTATTATGGTGGCTCTGCCACAGCTATAGAATGTCAAGTGGCATGCTTGGCACCTACCTGCCTAGCCACAGTAGCACCCTCTCTTCCTAAGTTAGGTCAATCTCAAATACCTGTAAACACTGCCAGAAATGGCAAACTTGCCGCAAGTTAACAACAATAACATCCCCCCAATAAACAAAACAAAAACAACAATAAAAAGAAAGCTGCTTGCCAGGTTGTTTTTAGTGTGCTGAGTAAAGTATATAAAGTGCCCTGCACATAATAGGCACTCATGAAAAGGGAGTCATTATGAGCATAGCGGTTACTAAATTGGCATAGCTAAGAAAAATCAGTGCTAGCTCTCAGTTTCTGTGTTCTAGTCTAGGGCTTCATGAACAAGAAAAGAACTGTAGGCCATGTGAGAACGTTTATAGGGTGAGAAATAGAGTGTAAGGCCGGGGTGCTCGATTAATGGAATATTTAACCATGAAGCAAAGCCAAGTTTCTACTCTGCCATGTCTGAATTAGTGAGTGAAGAAAGCCCTCAGAGTGGCAGAGGATATGCACAAAGATGTGTGAGCACTTCTATTCACTAGTGCTGTCTGGACCAGTTCACTAAGGGAGAGTGGATGCTGAGACTGAAAAGGGTGGCTCATACTCTAAACAATAGGCTAGGGAGCTCCAGACAGCACAACCAGAAGGCACCGAGTGGGCTCTGGATTGTGGTGCTGCTAAGCTGAATGGACACAAGGTATCTGTCAGCCTTTGAATCACTCTGCTCCATTGAGATGCCTAGGAAAGAGAGTTACTCGTGTGGGCTCATCATCTGCACATTCTGCCTAGGACACAGTGGGACATCTGGACCAAGGGCCCACAAAAAAAGATCTAACACCAGGGAAAAGTGGACCTGTCAGAGAGCTACAGAGGTCTGAGCAGAGGAAACCAGTGAATCTTCAAGTAGAGAAGTCAGTAACCCATCTATGAGACATAAAGAAATAATTTCCTTCTGACACTTTCGGCACAACGCACACTTTGGTGTTGACAGATACCTCTTCAGCAGACACAGCACTGATCACTGAAGATTTGAAGGGTTTTCCTGTATGTTAGGATACAGGGACAAAATATAAAGCATAGCAATTATAGATATTTCACACTATTGTGGCATCCCCCTGCTTCAGAGCCTGAAGACCAGGACTGCAGCACTTAAACAGCAAGGCAACTTCCATGGAACCTTTCTAAAAATTCCCATATGCATCTCAAGGTGGACGAATCTCAGAAGATCCAGCAATACCTCTCCTAGGCATATACCCAGAAGATGTTCCAACTGGTAATAAGGACACATGCTCCACTATGAACATAGCAGCCCTATTTATAATAGCCAGAAGCTGGAAAGAACCCAGATGTCCCTCAACAGAGGAATGGATACAGAAAATGTGGTATATTTACACAATGAAGTACTACTCAGCTATTAAAAACAATGAATTTATGAAATTCTTAGGCAAATGGATGTATCTGGAGAATATCATCCTGAGTGAGGTAACCCAATCACAAAAGAACACACATGATATGCACTCACTGATAAGTAAATATTAGTCCAGAAACTTAGAATACCCAAGATACAATTTGCAAAACACAAGAAAATCAAGAAGAAGGAAGACCAATGCGTGGATACTTCATTCCTCCCTAGAATAGGGAACAAAATACCCATGGAAGGAGTTACAGAGACAAAGTTTGGAGCTAAGACAAAAGAATTTCTTGATACTGATAGAACCAAAGATTACACAGGTAAGTACAAAAGATAGTGGGAAACTCAGTGCTGTGGTCACAGCTGAACCTGAAGGCCATGTTATGCCAAGACATCTTACTTTTACGAGCCTTGTTTCTATTTAGCGAGTGAAATCATAATGCTGACTTGGTTAGCATTATTATCACTGTGATGAAACACCATGATCGAACGCAACTTGGCAAGGAAAGCCTTTATTTCACTTGTACCTCCATATCAGAGTCTATCGTCAAAATCAGTGAGGGCAGGAATTCAAGCAGGGCAAACCTGACTGCAGGAGCTGATGCAGAAGTCACGAACGAGTCTTGTTTATTGGCTTGCTCCACATGGCTGGCTCAGCCTGTTTTCTTAAAGATCCCAGGGCCACCAGGCCAGGGGTGGTATCATCCCCAGTGCAATGTGCCCTCTAGCATAGATCCCGAATCAAGAAAATGACCATAGCCTGACATGATGGAGAGAATTTGTCAGTTGAGGTTCTTTTCCTCCTCTCAGATGACTCTAGCTTGTGATAAGGTGACAGAAAACTAGATAGCACAATTCCCAAGAATATTGTAGTAGCAGCTGCCATAATGACAATGTATAAGAAACACCTGTAGGCTTAACTCGATCAGCAGGGATGGGAAGTCTGTACCCAGAGGGCAGTGAGAGTACTAAGAGCTGAGGTCCTAGGACAGTCAGTCGGTTTACAGATCACAAACTAAATTATTTGGTATGACCAAATAGCAATCCTCAAATATTTGGTCTCAAGAGCACTTTTATTCTTAAAAATGTATTTTGAAATGTTATGTGAATTTTGTACACCCATATTTACTATATAAGAAATAAAAACTTACTTCAAAAGTATTTTAAGGCATTAATGTAAGATGAATCCATTACATGTTTGTATAAATGACATATATTTTTAAAAGTAACCATTTTCCCAAACAAAATGAGCTATTTCCCATTATTTTAAAGGATCTTGATGGTGGCATAATAAAAGACAGCAATATTATCATATCTATTACAGCATTGAGTATATTCACACAGTCTGTAGAAAACTGTCTATGAGATAGTAAGAGCCATGCTTAGAGAACCTCTGGTCTAATTCAAGGGATACTATTGTGGTCCACAAGAAGACAGGATACCAATGAGGCAGGTCTGGAGCATGGTCTAAAGACCAGTGTTCACGAACCTCCAATGCAATGAAACACTGTCCTGAGCAAGAATAAGTCATGTTGCTGGAAGAGTTGTTTTGTGTCCAAAACATTATACCTCAAACTCTCCTAAGCCAAGTAAAATTCATTCATTACATCCCCAGAGGGTGCTTGCTTAGACTGGGAAAGACTTCAGTCCTGCAGTGAAGTATGGGGATAGCACATCCATGGCAATCTCTTTGGCTATTGTGTCATTGGCTTTAAGAGTAGAAAGATCAGAAGCAAGAGAACTGACCAGAAGTTTGGCACATGCAATCATGCAATAAATTAATTATGAGAAGGGTGAGGAGAAAAGAGGTTGGAGTTGAAAGTGGGAACTGGCCTCAACCAGGAATCTCCAAGACAAAGCAAAATGACTTCCTGGTGCCAGAAGAAAACATGAGAACTCTTCTTTGTCTTTTTATTTAATCTTTTGAAAGTAATCAAAGGTGTGTGTGTGTGTGTGTGTGTGTGTGTGTTTATAACATGCATGATTCTTTAGAGCAGTGAAAATGTTTAACATTGCAACAATCCAGCCAGAAAGAATCCACACTGGATTTGGTAATTAAGTGGCTCAAGCATTGAGGCTTAGACTGTTGCATCACTGAGAATCAGAAGCCCCATGGCAGGCCACACTGGACACAGGGGAACATTGAATCATCAGACTGGTTAACTTGTACAGTCATACCCATGTCTGCAACTGCGTATCAGCCAGTCACACATGGTGCTTTTAGATAGCAGGTGAATATAAAATCTTTCCCTTGAGCATACATGGTTTGTAGAAGGTGAAAATTACGAGATTCATATGTTAAATGTATTCTAGAGACCCAACTATAACATTCCTACTGTGGCCTACAACAAAAATATAAAATGTTTAGATTTTTTTTTTCACTGTAAAGAATCATGTGATTTTATGGTCCATCTTCACACTAGCAAAATACAATTTTACTCTGAAACACAGATTAAAATCAAGACAGAAATAGGGATTGATATAGGAATGACAACCAACTTTGGTCTCCACATATATGCACACACAGTTATATACACACACAAAGCTATAGATTAAGGTCTATTGTGTCTAAATAAAAAGTGAACATTAATGTCTGACAGTGCACAAATAAAGCACTGTGCCAGTTCAAGATGGGGATCCCAGCCATCGGTTCAAACTGTCCACTACCTCAGACAAAGAAACTGAGAGCCACAGAGGGATTAGTTCCAATGTGGTCATGGAAAATAGAGAACTTTGTGGCAGAGCCAACCCTGAGCTGTGAGTTTCTCAAGTACTTCTCCAATTCTCCTGTATGCCCCAAAATGTTAGTCTAGGGGCCTGCTATGATTAGACTGACCTTGAGTTTGTGAAAGGTCGACTTTTTCTATTGTTTGATTCCAGCAGGATGATGGAACTTGAAGTTAAAAGTCTCTTGGCTCCAAATCCAAAAGGAGTCAATAGACAATGGTAATGAAGGTTCCTGTCAGCTTGCGTGTGTATGAAAATGAAGAGGCTCTCTGCTCTGAGTGCCTCCTGAGGCCTGGGGCACAGTGGGCACTCAGAACTCCTGGACTCTTCTCTGGAGCCAACCTCATGAACCTGCAGCAAAGCCTGATGGCCACAGTGCTAAACACTGCAGCAAAAAAAGCCCCCCCCCCTCTCTCTCTCTCACATACACACACACACACACACGTATATACATGTGTGTTTATGTAACTATATACATATATGTATATGTATGTGTGTTTATTATATAACTATATACATATATGTATATATATGTGTGTATACATAAATATATATGTGTGTGTGTGTGTGTGTGTGTTTACATACACTTTCTTGATATAATACAAAAATTTTTAATTGATCGTTAGTTGGTAATTTTGTGTCTGTTTTCTTAGTGGTTCATAATCTTCATATAACCTTTGGATTCTTTTCTGCTTAATGGCCAGTGTGTAGCAAGAACAACCAACACACCTGTTACGTTTACCTCTGGTGTTTGGTCTATTATGCTGATGGGGCCTTAGTAGTCAGGCATGCTCAGGCTTTAAAACACAGAAAGAAATGTAGTTACACTGATCCCTCAAACCATGATTGTTAAAGTTAAATGTGGAAATTAAAATAGTAAGTAACATGTAGAGAGAAGTTCTTTTATAGCAGGCAACAGGCTCATAATAAAATGTCATGGATTCATCTCTTGAAATAGGAGACTCTATATTAAAGACTCAGCCAAGGACGCTTTGCAGTGCCTGTCACATAATATTCAGTAGGTAAATGCTAAATGCTCATATTATTGTCACTACTAAAGAGAATAACAAAGGCACTATTTGCTTCCCAGAAGGAGTCTGAGTAAGCTGAAGTGTTGTATCATCAGTAAGACATGGATCTGGACAAAATTTAAGTTATTGTCAAGAATTTTACAAAAGAACTAAAGTGGTCTAGAAAGATGATTCAGCAGCAAAGCATTCCTCAGGCAAATATGAGGACCAGTATGCGGATTCTAGAGCCTACGTAAATGCTGGGTGAGTGTGGTGGCCCATCTATAATCATGGCCTTGGAAGACTGAGACAAATGATCCCCAGAGCAAGCTGTCCAGCAAAACGAGCCATATCAATGAGCTGTGGGCTTGGTTGAGACATCCCATCTCAATGAACAAGGCATAAGAGCTCCTGAGGTTGATGCCCGATCCCACCTCAGGTCTCCTCATGCACAGATGTGCATTCACACCCCAACACTCATGGAAATACAAAAAGAAAGAAGTATGGGAATAGAGGAGTGATTGTATGTACAAGAGAAATGAGGAAAAAAACTAGAGGGGAATGTTTGTTCTGAAAGAGAGTCACATTATTCCACCTGGTCAGCAAAGAAGGACCCCTGTCCATTGTGCACACCTGGGTTTGATAGGGCGATTTCCAACGCCATGGCAGGAGAAGCCTCTGTAGTCACAGAAGACAGACTCCCTGAGCATCTGCTTGGCAGCCCTGCCTGCAACTGTGATAAGAGAAGTCAGTTTCATTTATATCCTTGAGTGACATGACTAAGCAGTCCACTGTGCTAAGTTTAAGATCTGTTTCCTTGTTGGGACATTTTCCTTCAAATGAAATGCCTAGCTAAACAGCTTTCGAGTCCATATTTTTCAAATACACAAAACAATATTTATCTTCACAAGATTCATATGACCCTGACATATTCTTTACACAAACACTTACTGAATACAAACTGCTCCAGTTGCTCGCCTGGGTGGTGCACAAGAAGCATTCCATGAAAAGCCTGTGAAGCCTTGAGACTTCAAAGAAGTCCTATTCAATACAATGGGTAGGATGTTAACCATGGCTCCAGCACTTGAAGAGTTAATTAGGGACTTCAGAAATGGCCCCTTAGGGTTTTAAGTGAGCACCAGATGGAACCCAATAACAGGGGTCTATTGCAAACCTTTAAGCGATTCAGGCCAGGATCTAGCCAAGACAAAACAACGATTAAAAAAACTAAGTTATCCAAATTTGCGTTTGACCATACCTGCTTTCCCATTACATTTCAAAGTTGGTATGCTGGATAATTTTAGGTTAACTTGGCACAAGTTAGAGTCATCAGAGGGTAGACCCTCAATTTAGAAAATGCCTCCATAAGATTGGGTTGTAGGCAAACCTATAGGGCATTTTCCTAACTAGTGATTAATGCAGGAAGACTATGACGGTTTATATATGCTCGCCCCAGAGAGTGGCACTAATGGAAGGTGTGGCCTTTTTAGAGTAGGTGTGCCATTGTGGGCGTGGGCTTTAAGACCCTCTCCTTAGCTTCCTGGAAGCAAGTATTCTGCTCGCAGCTTTCAGATGAAGTTGTAGAACTCTCAGCTCCTCCTGCACTGTGGCTTCTTGGATGCTGCCATGTTCTCACCTTGATAATGGACTGAACCTCTGAACCTGTAAGCCAACCCCAGTTAGATCTGTATGCGTCCTGGCAGCCCTGCCTGCTGTGCTATTTTCCTTGCCTTCCTTTAGAATCCATGTGACTCCAGGCTGAGTTTCCTTGTACAGTTACAGGCAAGCAGCACTTTTGTCACAGCGCCTCTCAGTGTCAAAGCAAACAGGAGTAAAGCTTGAAGGAGTTGCAGTTGAAGCCCAGGAAATGAGAGGGGGCAGGGCTCTTTGTTCTTTGTGACTTGGGTTTGAACACTGGTTTCAGGTGAAAATTTGGCAGGACTGAGGTATTTTAGCACAAGTAATTTTAAGAAATAATAAAGGCAGCTTGCTATTTTATATAAGTAATAGAAGGGTTTTATTTTGTTTATTTTGTTTTGTTTTGTTTTTTAACAAGGCAAGCAAGAAAAAACATCGAAGAATTATTAGTTCGGACATCCTTATTGTACCCAACTAAAAGAAATAAAAATCCATTTTTCAAGGGCAAAATCTGCAAGAGAGTTCTAAACATAGCCTCAAAACAAGGCAGCTGAAAAGACAGAAGATGAGCTGGCCTGATGCTCAGGCCTCATAAATGAGTTAACAGTGAACAATTAAAATGAATCAGGTCACACGTGTTCGAAAGAAGCCCCTAATAAGCATTCATACTGTGCTAGGCCCTAGAAAGTAAGCTTTAAAATAGAAGAAGAAGAAGAAGAAGAAGAAGAAGAAGAAGAAGAAGAAGAAGAAGAAGAAGAAGAAGAAGAAGAAGAAGAAGAAGAAGAAGAAGAAGAAGAAGAAGAAAAGACAGAAGATATTATCGCCACTTGCAAAAGGGGCTAAAAGCCACATACACAAACAAAGCAGGAAGAATAGGCATGAGCAAAGCTAATCTTGGGGTTACCAAGGAGAGAGACATGGCTTTAGTGATCAGTCTGACCCGGGGCTTGATTTCCATCTCACACCTGTGTGAACTGAATAAATGATGCCCTGTCTCTGAGCTTCCACTTACCTGTCTATAAAATGGGAACACATAGGGCTGGAGAGGGCTCAGCAGTTGAGGGTACTGGCTGCTCTTCCAGAAGACCTGGATTTAATTCCCAGCACTCAGATGGTGGCCCATACTCTTCTCTAATGCTAGTTCCAGGCAATCTGATATCCTCTTCTGACTAGCTCCAGGCATGCACATGGTACACAGACATATATGCAGACAAAATATTAAAACATAAAGTTATTTTTTTATGGGAAGATATACCTAACCAGTTACTACAATTAATTATGCAATTTATTTGCATGCACAGTACCTTCCCCATTCCATGGCTTCCTTTTGGCCTTCCATTGTCCTGGGACCTGGGTATGGAACTCTCTCCCATCTGGCTCATATAGCATCACCCTCCATTTGGTGATGAATCAGATGCAAAAGAAAGAGAAATTCCTCGTCGGCACAGCCAAGACAGTGGCACACATGGTAAATGAGTAAAAAATAAGGAGCAGGGCTTTTGCATTTGAACCTGTGTTTGTCTTTCTCTTGTTAAGCTACACAAGGCCCTGATGCCTAACATTGTAAATAGGTACCCAGATGCCACATATAATACAGAAAAATAAGATATCCGCATTCTTTTTTAGTGTTTAATATTGGTTTCTAAGCTTTTATAAGGCAATAAAAATACTTTCGTACTTTTTCTATTTGTAGAAATACTTTTACTACCACTATCACATTTTATTTTATCTACTGAAAGTTCAAGAGGCTTTTCCAGTGAAATACGTGGGAAAGGATAGGCAAGAGCCAACCCAGCAATGCCAGAGCTTTCTCAGAGACAGTCTGGGGATGGATTTAGGAAGGAACATATATGTAAAGATATGGGATAGGGATAGGGAGTCTTGCTGTGCCTTAGATACAGGGTCTTTCTGTGCAACCACACTCTGGCAGTCAGCAGGTCTTTACCTGTTTGCCTTCTGAAATAGTCACAGGCAATGAAAGAAACAAGGCAATCCAAAAAAGGTACCCATGGGATTTACTGTGAGTGTCCCTGGGGACAGTCATGATGGTTGTCCAGTAGATATGTACCTAAATGCTTTACCTAGTTGGCTGTGTATGTGCAGAGAGCTGTGGGGCAGGCATTCTGGCAACTGCTATACAGATAAGGAAGTTCTAGTGGGAATTGTAAGAATCAGGGAGGAAAATCCAATTACTGCCTTGTAAGGAAGGACCTAAGCCACATAGAGAACATGCCTGGGACCTCGTGTTTTGTATTTGTAAAACATAAGTGGACTTAAAATTCCTATGACACAGCTTCTTCTTAAAAAAATTTTTTTAAGATATCTTTTATTATTTTATATGTATTGGTGTTTTGCTGACATGTGTGCCTGGTGCCCAAGGAGGTCAGAAGAGGGGATCAGATTTCCTCAGAAATGGAATGGAAGCTAGACACCATGTGGTTGCTGGGATTCAAACCCAGATCTTCTGGAAGCTCACTCGGTGCTCTTAACCTCTGTGCATTCTCTGCAGCCTCTCACGTAGTCTATCTCAGCTTCTGTGGATCACCCACAGCCACCACTACAGAGCAGAACAACAGCAGTTCTCCCTTAAATTGCTTCAGTAGCAACCTGCTGACTTCCCTGGATGGTTTCTGCTGCTCTTAAGGAAAACACAAAACAGAACAACAACAAAAAACACTCCACTTACCATTTTTTTTTCAAAACAGTCCCTTTGAGACACAGGCCTCACCTCTCAACTTTCTCTTCTTCACCCAGGACAAAACAGTACTGATTTCCAAGTATTTCTATCCAAATAAACATATAACATTTAAGAGCCAAACATTTGTATGTATTATGCTCTGAAATATTAGTTCTAGCTTCTTCCCATCTTTGTGAACTTACTTAGCCTTCCTTTTCCTCACCTGTGGAAAAAAAATCTGGGTAACTATGTCAGTTGATTTAAAAACGACAGATAGGGCCTTGGGAGATGGCTCAGCAGTTAAGAGCACTGGCCACTCTTTCAGAGGTCTTGAGTTCAATTCCAGCAACAACATGTTGGCTCACAACCATCTATAATGGGATCTGATTCCCTCTTCTGGCATGCATTAAGCCAAAGCACATAAAGTACACAAATACGTCTTTTTTTTTTTTAAAGACAGCTAATGAAGTAGCAAGTAGCCCAGCTATCCCTATGGCATGCCAAGGGAGAAGCAGAATAAAGGCAAAACTAAAGAGGGAATGGGTAAAAAGATGAGAGAAAGAAGGACCAAGGAGAGATGGGTACCTGGCCAGTTAAACAAAAACTTGCTATTGATTGTTTAAAATAGAAAAGGTGGCAGCTGAACATCTACCAAGGACTTCTTTTAAAGTTATAGTTTCAAGCATTTTGAATGTAGAGTAAAACATATGAACAACACTATTTAAATGGGAATGAACCTGTTGTTCCATCCAGGGAGTGCCCAGGAGTCCTGATTTGATTGTTGTGACAATTTATATTGCTTGTCAACCTTAGGTAGAATCACCTAACATGTAAATCTCTGGACACACTTATGGCGGACACTAGATTAGGTTAACTTAGTCAGGAAAACCCACCTTAACTTGATAGCATCATTCCAGGGCAGGGGTCCTGGGCTGAATAAAAAGAAGCCGGGAGACTGAGCGATAGCATTCATCTCTCTGCTTCCCGACCATGAAGATAATGTGAGCAGCTAACCAGGCTCCTGCTGCAATGACCCTCTAGCCATGTTGTACCAGAGCCTCAACCTGAGAACCCAAATAAACCCTTACTCACATTGCTTTTGTCAGAGTGATACAACAGAATAAATAACTAACATAGTTATTCAGCAAGCATTTATTGAGGACCTATTTGGTTCCAAGCATTGGCTATGCAGTGATAAAAAGGGCAATGAAGCACCACCTGAAGCTCCCATTCTATTGACTCCTGGAGGAGGGACCATGAGAAAGCAAATACTGGACATACTTAGACAAGCAAGATGATGAAGGGGGTCTGAATACCCAGGTTTGCGAGAATACAAAGATGGAAGAACAACGTAAGACTGTACCTATTCGTCATGATGCTTCAGCCCACAGCCAGGTTCTCAAGAAGCAAGACCACATCCCTGCAGCCTCAGCACTGCTTTCTGAACTCAATTTTGTTCCTCTTAAAATTGCACATTTAACTGTGGCATGCATGTGGCAGAAGTGGTGCCAGGGTGCAGAGGTCTCTCATTCTGTTATAGTTGGAGCCCTGAGAGCCCCGAGAAGAGCTGACCTCGGTGCCTCCCGACCAGTGGAAAATTGGGGTCACTCCTTGCTCTATTGTGTTACATTAGCTGTGCAGTGGTTTTATGGCTTCATGGAAGTGAAGCAGATGAAGTCGCTGACCTTGGATGCTGACAAGCTAAAAAATAAAAATATTCCCCAGGCTACATGTGGTATCTGGCTAATAGCACCATAGCCAAAGACCAGTCCTGGCCCAACACGCACAAGAGACAGTAGTGCATTAGCACAAATGTCATGATCAAATCTTTAGTAAAGTGCTTAATGTAGACCCAGCCTTGTAGGGAAGGATCTAAGCCATATAGAAAGCATGCCCGGGACCTTGGATGTTGCATTTGTAAAATGGAAATGGATTTAAAATTCCTGTGACATAAAATAGTTTTTAAGTTTTTTTAGACTTATTATTATATGTGTACATGTGTACAGGTATTTCCCAGTGTGTGTGTGTGTGTGTGTGTGTGTGTGTGTGTGTGTGTGTGTGTGTGTGTGTACAGGCTGTATACATGCCTGGTTCCCAAGATCAGAAGAGGGCATCAGATCCCCTGGCAAATGGAGTTTCACATAGTAGCTAGACACCATGTGGATGCTGGCAATCAAACCCAGAGCCACATATTTGCATATATTATTCTCTTTCCTCTTTTACCTGACTGCCTGATATTCATCTAGTTTCTCATCCTGATGCTAAAACTGAACCTCTTGTATTCTTGAGTTCTCTAAGGCGCGACTTCCTCTTCCTAATAACCCACCTTCCCCTGACAGTAAAGGTTCATGAATAGAGCGCCACACATATACGAAGAAATGAAACTCACTCTGTTGAGAAGTTAGTAGCAAAATTGAATCTCAGAACCCAGACCACTGATCCATCTTCCTCATACATCACAAAGCCAGGCTAGTCGACACGTGAAGTACACTCCTCCATACTCATGGACAGATATATGGGGGCTGAATGGAGTCTGCTCTAAGCACTTTTGGGCCTTTCCTTCCCAGGTGCATTCACATTCGGTGTTGGTAACCACACTATACCCCTGCAACTCATTCCTTACCAATTCTGCTCCAGCTCACAACTGTGTCTCCTGTGTGACCTGAGCTCCCTGGGAAGATGTTTTACTCTTAGCTGGTAGGTATAATCGACAATGGACTGTCTATGTCGTTGCACCAATAAGGGCTAAGAATTCCCTGGAAGCAGGCATCTTCTACAGTGTCTATGGTAGAAAGGATCTAAAGAATGTTCCGTCTGCATCCCTATTTTAGAGATGTTTGCTTCAGTCTTTTTGTCTTCCATCTTTCTTTCCTTCCTGTTTACTTCCCTCTCCTCTTCCTTACTCCCCTCCCTCATTTCCTTCTTCATTTATTTTCCTTCCTTCTTGTAGCACCTATGGGGGTTCAGGCAGGATACTCAAACTAGAGAGCTTAATCTTGGAGAAGCAAGCTAGACACAGAGCGATCCTCTTACAACATTTATATCAGCCCAGGCCTCAGACAGTCACAAAATGGGCTGAGGCTTCTCTGTCTCTTTTCTCATTATTTTAGCCCTTTCATGACATGTGCACTGGGTATACAGATATCTTGGCCCATTTTCATGTAAAAGCACCATAGTCTACCGTGTCTTGTTTCCTTGTCTAGTGGCCATTATATTTAAAGACTAAATCCAGTAGTAAGTCTGAAATCAATGAGAGCACATTCCCATCTTACACACTTGATTGTCCTCATGTCAGACTTTACCTTTGTCATGTTTGGCAGTCTCAGAACCTACTGGATTGGGACTTGAACATCAACTCCAGGACTAATAGCTGAGCCATGCTTGAACTCCTGTGCTACTTAAGAATTTAGAACTGGACCCAGGAAAAGGAGGCCAGGAAACAGGCTGGATGAGTGTTTGTTAGGCTCCTGCTGTATTTAAAGCACATGCTCTCATCTCAACCACAGTCACTAGTGCTTCCTCCAAGTGCCTTTTGGAGTAACAAAATCCAGAAGAGCATCACCAAGGCCCCCACAAAATAAGACAGACTTCAGACTTGATGCCAATCCCTATGATACTCACAAATCTCGTTCTTTCAACTCCGTGAGTCTCCAGCATCCCAACTCAAGTAAGATCTGTCAAGGCTTGGTGACTTTGTCAGTATCAAATAGCAAGGGTTTGCCTGATACGGTTGTGATCTAGTTCCACGTTTCTGACATTCTGAACCATTTTACACAACTCTGGGAGGCAGGGACAAGAATCCGAACTTTTTACAAGATCATTTTAATGAGCCGGAGCTGATTTTTATGTTCAAATTTGATTCTTCCTGTTACAACCAATCAATCTCATTACTTTACATACAAACCCAGTGCTCGTGCTCGGCCCTCTTATCACACACCTAAGATTTCCTTCTCTTTTCCTTGTGATTTCTGCCTTCCAGGCTTTTATCTTTCTCTCTGATTAGGACGGCCCTTTCTGCCAACTCTCAAATTCTGACAGGCCTGCATTTTGATTATCTTTCATTTTCAGTTTTCTTTTAACTTTCATCAAGCCTGGGCGAATAACTCCCCCTTCATCTTGTAAGCACTGCCTGTCAGTATTGCACACAGCCTCTCTAGCTGCCCTCACTGTGAAGTCACCACACCCATCTCTTCTCTCCCACCTTAACACCTTAAACACAGGTTTAGTATTAGTCTGGACATGTGACATTAATTTGCAGAATCTACCGGAGAGAGATGAGGTAAAAGAGAGGGGGTTTATTTCTGAAGGGGAAAAATGTCTCATAGAAAACAAGGTCATAGGTGCAGCTCATCCTAGAAAGCTTCCTGGACTCCCCTTATTTCTGCCCCTCTCTGTGGGGAAACTTGCTTCTTTTCCTGGAAAGAACTGTATTTCTTTGGTGTGTGGTCTTCTGGTCCACATGGGGAAGAAAGGTGGTCACTTCCAACAGGGCCCTCAATGAAGGAGCTAGAGAAAGTACCCAAGGAGCTGAAGGGGTCTGCAACCCTACAGGTGGAACTGCAATATGAACTAACCAGTACCCACAGAGCTCATATCTCTAGCCGCATATGTAGCAGAAGATGGCCTAGTCAGCCATCATTGGAAAGAGAAGCCACCTGGTCTTGCAAACTTTATATGCCCCAGTACAGGGGAACACCAGGGCCAAGAAGTGGGAGTGGATGGGTAGGGGAGGGGGGAGGGTATGGGGGACTTTCGGAATAGCATTTGAAATGTAAATGAAGAAAATACCTAATAAAAAATAGGAAAAAGAAAGAAAATAAACATATGACTACCTATCAAAATAGATTCCCTTTGATCTAACTTTGAAATCTCCAAAAATCATCCTAGTGTCATAAGGCCCATAATCTCTGCTACTAAGGACACAGTGTTAAGAGGATTGCAAAGTCAAGGCCTCCCTAGGCTACACAGCCAATTCACATCCAGCCTGGACATCAGAGACAGACCCTGACTCAAAATAACTATATAACTACATATAACTATATATGACTTTATCCTGTGTGTGTGTGTGTATTTATGTGTGTGTGTGTGTATTTATGTGTGTGTGTATTTATGTGTGTGTGTGTATTTATGTGTGTGAGATAAAGATGTTTCTTAGTGGGTATTTGCCTGGGTTCTGGGTTTTAATCTCTGGAACTTAAAAGGAAGAAGGGAAGAAAGGGAAAGGCAAAGGAATGACAGATCATTATAAACTGACTGGACTGAATTAACTGCTACATCCTCCTTATTAAATTGTCCATTTCCTGGGAGATGTGCTGAAAAGGTGAAGGGAGAAGCCAGAGATCTGCAAACCATAGTGAGGGTTGTCAGTAATTACGAGGGAACTTGGCAGGTGAGTGCTATGAGGAGGGACACATCTATCTGTCCAGTGTGGTCTTAGTGCCAATGTGGTGAGGGCTGGCGCTGGATGGAAATAAAAAGATGACTTATTAAATCATGCCTTAACTCAAGGGAAAGATGTCATTCATCATACTCTAACAATAAAGATGGAGGCAAAGCTGGGAGCGAGAGGTTCACTCATGGGGGATACACCAGCTCATAGTCTCAGCCAAGCTGGCTGGGATCCCCTTTCTTGCCTCCAGTGAGTGCTGGGTAAACATTTTTAGTATATAGGATTTTGAAAGTGACATTTGTTCTTAGAAGAGTCTTTTAAGGCTGTTCAGAAAAAAAACATCTTGTACAGAATCCAAGAATCTATTTGCATTAAAAAATATATGTGCTTATAGTAGAAATTCTATTTTATAATAACCAAGCCCAGAACAGTGGGCAACACTATGAACTGTAAGTAATTAAAGACTATTTTCTACATAAATATTCATATTCAGAATACTGCTGTCCTTCTGACTACTTCCAATAGCAATGTATGCCATTCAAATACAACTAGTATATACATATATACACACACACACATATATATATATATTACATACACACATATATACTATATATATATATACACACACAAGTAGCATACTTCTATGAATATTTGACTGCATTTTAGAGGTCCTTGTTTATTATTATTATTGTTACTACTTTCAATCAGTATCTATTTTCAAGGTACACACTTTGCTTAGTGGGATTTTCTGTACTGTATTCAAGAGAAGCAGACAAGTCATTCTCTGTAGAAGGCTAGTGCAGGCTAGTGCACGGGGAAAACCAGCCTTTCATTTGAAAGCTGGAGGATGTGTTCTCCTGTTATGTTCTTATGTGTTCTTGCTTAGGTGACTTTACTTAAAATGGGAAATTGGATTCAGTGATCCCTAAAATCTGCTTATACTCTATTATCTTACAATTTTTCAACCAAAAACTATTTATCGGGATGGGCTAGTTCTTCTGGGAAGAAAATCTAAGCAACAGTGCTTAGTACAAAAAAGAATCTTATAGGAGAAAAGTACAAATTTTTCAGGGTAATGGTGAATTCTGAGGGAAGAATTGTAGAAAAACCTAAACATCCAACATTAAAAATAGTCACGTTGAAATCAGCTTTTCCGAAGAGGATATCACTGGGTAATCTAAAATTATAATGTCAAGAATTGTGTAAAAACCTATGGCTTACATATTACTGTGCATACTGCATATTCTTGTATACATATACAAAAGGCTGAAAGAAACAGCACAATGTTAACAGCAACTGTTAGGCGACCAGGCTAATCCTGATTCCTTTCTTTACTTTTCTTACTTCTAGAAACACTGAGTAGAGTCCATCCTAGTTCCTATTCCCTTGCTGTAAAGAGACACTGTGACCAAGGCAACTCCTATAAAAGAAAGCATTTAATTGGGGCTTCCTTACAAGTTTAGAGGGTTAGTCCATGATCATCATAGCAGGAGCTAGAGCAATTACTGGGAGATTTATATCTGATGAGAGAGAGAGAGAGAGAGAGAGAGAGAGAGAGAGAGAGCTTTCGTGAAACCTCAAAGCCCACACCTAGTGATGTACTTCCTCCAACAAGAAAACTTCTCCGACAAGGACACACCTCCTAATTCCCCCCAGTTTACCAACTAGGATCTAAGCATAGAAACATAGGAGCTCCTGGGGGGTCATTCTCAGTCATGCCCCAGTATCCTATCCTGAAAACTGTTTTTGAAACAATGGAAACAGAAGTTCAAATGGAGAAATGAAAAGAGAATACCAATTTGTCAGGCACTGTATTTTCTTCAAAATACGCTAGGAGGAGAAAATCATCCAGTCACAAGTTAGAGCTGTCCCCGTGGCCTGACTCAGTAGAGAATGAAGAGTCATAAGCAGGGCATGACACCTGAGCCTAAAGTCCGCCTGTGGTCTGCCCTCATAGCTGTTGGTTCCATGTTTGTGGATTCAGTTCCTCGAATACATCAAAACTTAAAAGAGAGCTGGGGAGGATTGGAGTCAGTGTATTGCCTGGTTGGCATGCAGGAGACCCTGACTTTGATCCCCAGCACACACATTTAAAAAGCTGCATGTGCTGGCACGAGCCTGAAAGACCAGGGTTATGGAGGTAAACATGAGTAACTGCCTGTGGCTCACTGGCCATCTATCCTAGACAAATCAGAAAGTCCCAGGTCAAAGTGAGAGGCTCTGTCTAAAAAAAAAAATCAATGTAGAACAGCAGTTAAGACTCAAGGTTGATTTCTGGTCTCAACACATGTCTATACACATGCTCACACATACCTGCACACATGGACACACACAAGGAAAGCCTTTCAGAGAAACAGATGTGGTCATCTATATGTGCTATATAATTAACCTTGTGCTAGTTGCTTTTGTATGAAACATACAGACTTTTCTCTTGTTCTCATTCCCGGACCAGTTAAGTATACTACTTACTTACATGCATTTGTGTTATTTTAAGTATTTTAAAGGCTGAGTCTGGGAATGTGGCTCTATGATAAAGGAGTTTCCCAGCATGAGTGGGACCCTGATTCCTAAGGGGAACAAAATGCAAGCTCTCTAGAGGAAAGACTGAATAGTCTTGTAAGGACAATTATGTAATAGGTGCAATCTCTAGATCACAAGCCAACTTAGACCAAAAATTATAAAAATTTCTATAAAGAAACTTATGTATATATCTGTCCTGGCTAGTTTTATGTCAACCTGATACAGGTAAGAGTCATCTAAAAGGAAGGAAACTTGATAGAGAAAATGCCACTATAGTTAGTGATTGATGTGGGAATACCCAGCCCATTGTAAGTGGTGTTATCCCAGATTCTATAAGAAAGCAAGCTAAACAAGGAATGATCAGCGAGCTAGTAAGAAGCACCTCTCCATGGCCTCTGCATCAGCTCCTGCCTCCAGGTTCCTGCCCTGTCTGACCTCCTGCCCTGACTTCCTTTAGTGATAGACTATGATGTAGGAGTGTAAGCCAAATAAAGTCGTTTCTCCCCCAACTTGCTTTTGGTTATGCTGTAGTAACAGAAGACATTTCTGGTTGGAACAGAAACTGTATCACCCGCAGACACCTCTTCTGTTACAGCACAGGTGTAATATTTAAGCAAATGGGCTTGGTTGTGTTTTTATGAGACTTTCTCAAAATAGATTGTAGGCAAGGGTGAGCTTATAGGCTTCAAGTTACCAATCTCTTAAGCCAATTAAACCCTTGCCTAAGCCAAATGTCCTAATGGACCTTCAAGCTTGGGGAGTCTTTCTAGAAAGATCTGAAGGGCTCACTCAAAACTATCTAAGAAAAGTTCTGACTAGCTTTGATAGTCATATGAGCTGAGAGTCAAATTCAAAAAAGTTATCTAAAACTTCCCTGAAAACTGCAAGTGTGCGCTTAGTACTCTGGGCCCTAGTGAGAACACTAAGAATAAGTAGTCTTGAAGGCTGGATGAGTTTAAAGATT
Source organism: Mus musculus (assembly GCF_000001635.26). Lineage (NCBI taxonomy): Eukaryota > Metazoa > Chordata > Mammalia > Rodentia > Muridae > Mus > Mus musculus. The sequence continues at coordinate 95,899,800 of NC_000073.6, forward strand.
CAGGACAAGTCATTTGTTCCACTGGAAGACAGAATCTGGGTACAAAGAAGAGAGAAAATACTTGTAATGAATTTAGCTCAGGGCCTGGGAGGTATGTGTCTGATAAACCGTGAGTAAATTATTCTCTTGTTCTGACGTATGCTAATTCCCTCGGTCTGTACAGCTATACATCAGACACTTACTGAGAACCTATTACTGTGTGTCAGAAGTTCTACAAGTGCTTGACAACACCACTCTGAGTAAGACATATAGCAACACCAACAAGATAGACATGACCATTTAATGAATTGTCATGGCCTAAGCTGCTACATGCTCAGGTGGAATTTGAAATCAGAGGTTCAAGACCTGGAAAGGTAACACTGGAGTGAACCCTGCATGTGGGGGTTGTCTCCCAGAGAAGGCTTTCTCAAGCACTAGTGGGTCAAGCTTGCCAGAGCTTGTGTGTAAACAAACATTGGAACTATGATTTCAAAGCTGAAAAGCCTCAAATTCGGAGTCTGTGGATGAGATGAGGGTAGTCATGTGTGATTGTAGAGTTAGCTTTGCTGGGAAAGAGACTGTCAGGGGCGTTGGAGGGGGGGAGGCAAGGAGAATGGCTGGAGTCAGGTCCTGAGGATTAGAAAGCCTTGTTAAGGATTTTTACCTTTACCTTCAAAGTGGGAAATAACTTTGTAGGAACTAGAAAGAGCAGCAAATAATTTATTTCCTGATCCATTAGTGGTGTTTAAATAATATTCGAATTTTACTTTTTATTTATATGCATGTGTGTATGCATGTACGTCTGCATATGTGTATTCAGGTGCCTGAGGAGGCTGGAGGAGCAGGCAGTTGTGAGCTGTCCAAAGTGGATGCTGGGGTGAGAACTGAACGTGAGCCCTCTGACAGAGCAGGGAGGAATCTTAAACAGGAGCCATTTCCGAAACCCTATCAATGGGTTTTTACTAAAGACCACGCTACTGTTTTGTTGTTGCTGTTGTTATTTTAGGGATAGACCTGGTCACAGTTTGAGGGCAAGACTACACTCACCCAACAGGATTGCTGTAAAATAAACCTATGATGTTTATGATTGGCTGAAGAAGTAGAGGGCAGAGCTGCTAACCTACGCTCTGCTGCCTTCCACCCTGCCTTACATCCGTCTTGCTATAGAGTTCTACCCCAAAGTAGTAGAACGTAGTTCTTTTTAATGGAACTTCTGCTTTCCCTAGAAGCCATAATGGTTTTTTTTTTTTTTTTTCCTTCTTTCCCTCTGCAGAGCGTGCTTTGATCCAGGCTGGCTTTCCAGTGCACCCGTCTACCCAGATAACTATGGAGATTGGTAAGTGATACCAGTCTTTCTTGCATTTGCTCATCTTTGACCAGAAACCAACTTAAGGAGAGAGTTTGAGTTGATCAATTTTCTTCATTCTGGGATCATTTTGAATTTATGGTTCCCAAACTTGACATCCAAGTCTTCAGGGTTCTGTTGGTCCTTGCAGCTCCTAGATGGCTCTAGGCACACAGGTGCAGCTACATACCATCCAAAGACAAAATTATTAACAAACTGAGTTTCCAGCTCTTCGTTGACTTTCATTCATGAGTCTCTAATCACATCTCATCCGGGCAGCAATGTGGTCAGGCAACATCTGCCTTGGAGGCCAAAGTGAGGTATAGGGTTTAATTGGTTACAGCTCACTCGGCATGGTGTCAGCCTTTTTGATTTAGTTGCTGTCTGAGTTTGACTAAACTTCAATTGCTGTAATTGGCCAAGGCTTAGGTATTTTGATATAAAAGTAAACTCCTTTCAGGTTTTCACTTAATTTCACTCTTAAGCCTTTTGTTATGTAAAGACTCAGTGCTGAGGCTGCCTCAGACCAAATTCTGGTTAAGAGAGCTACGCCTTTACAGTAAAGAAAGCACCCCAAACCACAGCTGCTTATCTAAAGAGTTGCGTAAATCCCATGGATGTGAAGTGCCCTGTGAAACTGAGATCCTCAGAAAATGTTTGTGTTAAATTGCGTCATGTTACCACATAACAAATATATGTGAAAAATAATCATCTTTAAATGTTTAACTGCTGCTGACTGAGTTTGCCCCAGATTGAAAACAATCAAAAGTTGAACACCAAAATAAGGTGTCTGAAAACATTTCTAGCTGTGGTAAAAGCTGATTCTCATGGAAGACTGGACTCTGTTTACAGCTCTGTTATCTGTTCTGGTTTCTGGAGCGTCCTTGCTAGTGGGCAATGGTGATGGCTGCGATTTCTACAGAGAAGGCTGACAGACTTCTGTTGACTGGAAAGGCCACTACCTAGAGGCATGTGATAAGAAAGCCGGTCTTTTGTTTTGGGGAAGAAAATAGTTCATTCTGGAGACAGCATCATTTCAAAGTTTTAGTGGAAAATATTTCTCCCTATACAAGTACAGCTGGGAATAACGAATGTACTTAAAACACATAGTTAACGTAACTTTTTTTTTTTTCATTTTTCATTCCCATACCTTTTGCCTGTACTACTAGCAATAATTTGGGGAAGAAAGAAGCAGATTTGAAAAATATAATTCATTTTACAGTAATTGGTTTCCTTTTGTAGTTTTTCTTCTCCCCCACATTAACACCTTTGTTAGTGGTTCAGTGCCTCTTTATGCAGCCCTGGAGCAACAATTTTTGAATTTTCTGGGGCAGCCATGATTTTCATCCTGTTGTTCCCATTGTTAGGTGCGGAGTCACAAACCTCTGCTCTAATTCTCCGTTCGGAACACAAAGTCTCAGTCTACGCATTCTCCTGACCTCTCTACATTTTTCTCCATCCCTTCCCGAATTCCCATCAGCCTGTACCAAAAATGCCTTACTATTCTTGCTTTAGATTCTAAACCAATTCCATTCCTATTCTTCCTACGCAAGCACAGTGTAATCACTTTTGGATTGCAGGCGCATTGCTGAAAACGTTAGAATACTCAAGATCTTTCCATTTTTTAATGCCATACAAAAACTAACTCAGAATTTCAATTACATTTGAAAAACATATTGAACACATCTGAAAACCCCCAAATGCCATCTGAAATGAGCTACGAGGGACACTTCCACTCTGGTTGTGTTTCTCAGAGCACCTGCAGGAGATTATTTGCATCTTTACCATATTGTTTAACCCAGCTCAATTACTAAAATTAATACTGAACAGAGCAGTGAATGTTTTTGTAGAGTTACGGATGTAATAGGGAAATAGCATATTAACCTCCCCTACAATCAAGCTTTGCCTTTATGGAAAGCAGGCTAGAAGGATTTGTCTTTTATTTCAACATAAGCATGGCTGTAGAGTAAATACTATATAAGACAATAGCAGGATAAGTTTAGTCACAAATTGTTGCGGTAAATCTCCCAAATATGCCCGGCAATGAAAACACGACTCAGTTAATATGAAGACATGCTGTGCGCCTAGATTGGGCAGATCTACTGCTACACTACCATCTTCCCCATCTATGAGACCCCTTAGAACTTGTGGTTTCTCCAGGCCATGTGCTTCTGCTCTGCTTTTCTTCTTTTTCCTTCTCCTCTGCATCCTCTCCCTCTTCCATTTTCTCCTTCTCCTCTCTTCCTCACCTTCCACTTGCCTTCCTTTTTATCTGCCCAATCATCAGCTCTCCTTCATTTTACAAATTAAGGTGGGAATCAGGTTTACAGGAAATCACCTGAGTGCTGACTCTTTCCTCGTTTGAAGCCACTCACAGGAGAACCGAATTAACATAAAATAAAATTAGCCCAGGGCTATCCACAACAAATCCCCCCCCCCCCTTTTTACCCTGAGATAGGATTTCTCTATGTAGCCCTGGCTGTCATGGAACTTGCTTTTGTAAACCAGGCTGGCCTCTAACTCAGAGAACCACATGTTTCTCCTTTTATGTGTCATTTTGTGGGATCATTTAAGTGGTATGGTGGATAGTAACTTTTTTGTGTGAGATTCCTATAAGCTAAAAACATCCATCTAAAAAGATGAATGAATGAGAGATTTATCTTACTTTGAACCTGAATCCTACCAATTTAGGATTAAAGAAAATATCTTATCTACCATTTGCTGTTAATGTTAAATATTCTAATAGCTACTTGATAATTCACACTTCATTAACTTTATATTTACTGTACTGATGTGACATGAACCTTATAAAATTATATTATTGTATTCTGCAGAGCAGTTCTCTCATAGGTGTGTGTACATATTTATGTGTATATTATTAGTTCCAGGATTGAGCCAGTAGTACATATCTTGAGATGTGTAACATCAAGGTTTATGAATCCTTCTCTTTAAAACTAGGCCTGGTGGTTTTGGTCACTTTAAGTAGCTGGTTTCTATGTTCAGTTCTAGAAATGAACTAACCACTTTACAATAGCATCTTTAAGAGCCAATATTAAGATGGTCTTGGATCTAGAAAGTACCACACTCTTCCCTAACATGAAGAACCAGTCGTGAAATGAACTGTCAATAGCTCTATTGGGAGTTAATGGGCACTGGAAAAGGGAGAGAAGATAAGTACAGTTAGCTGTAAAACCTCCTCACGCTGTAATTTCTCTACCCATATCACACGGTGTAATTTAAGTATCCTAACAACATTTTAGTATTTAAAAGCCTTAAACTCCCTCTTGACCATTAGTGATGATAACACCAAGGGGTGAACCTGGTCTTCATTCCTTCCCCTTTGATATCTTGACAACTAACAATATAGGATCAAGGCAAATAAAAAGATCTCGCCTCATGTGCTCTATATTAACCTCCTCGTTAAACTCAGAGCTCAGTTCTGTGTTCTCTTCTCTAAACTGTTGATCACTCTAGGTCAGTTTCTGATGAACTTCAGATTTAGCTTGTGACAGATAGACTACAGGTACCAAAGTTCTCATGCTTGGCACATGGTCTGTTAGCATCTGTCCCTGGTAGGGTTGAAAGTTCCATGAGCATCTTAGAAGCATTTGGTGGTTCCCAATGCATTTAATGGCAGTGTTTAGAAGGTGTGTGCTATCTTCCACAGAAATTAGCTTTTTATTATTGTGTGATACATAGGACAGCTTTTCCGAGGACATCCAGAGCCACAACTGTATCTAAATTCGGTGTAAAATTCAACTGCATAAGCACTGCAGGAGCAGCTATCTCCTGCTGCTGTCAGACTCAGCAGATCTACATGTCCACTTTTGCCAAAGTTCATATACATACAGGCTCCAACAGCCCCGTCTTAAATCACTCCGCTTCCTAGGAGCTGTAGTGGCTTGTTTGTCTTGTGTGTTTTTAAGGGGTTTTGTTTGTTTGCTTGTTTTTATTGATATGCAACTACAGTGACATCACACACCCATTCCAGGACCAAGGAAGCATGTCAATTGTCCATATGTAATTAGGAATACAGTTTTGTTCAGCTCTCAATATTATCCTGGTTTCTTTAACAACCCAGTGGATGAGGTGAGTATTCCAAGAGCATCATAAAAGGCCTCTAGAAAGTGCTTAAAATGTTCTTGTGTCCATCAAGAGAGGTAGCTGAAAACCAGGGATATTATCACTTTCTTCAGTCAGAAAGAAAAAAAGGGGGGAGAGATACTGAATACAAGTCACCTAAGGAAACTGAGAAAGGTGGCTTGGGGGAACTATAAGAGAGCAGTATAGTCATAAGATGCCAGGTCTCAACCTAAGCTTCTGAATCCAGTGCAGGGAGTTCAATTTGTGTACTGGGTGCTATGGCCAACAGTAGCTGAGTAGAAAAGCAAAATGAGGTGATTCATACAACAGGAAATTTCTCTGCCTTAAAATGGAAAACTTCTAACATACACAAAAATCCACATCTCCTATAGGAGCAGAGAGACTTCTATTTTTAAAAAAAAAAAGAAATATAAGATGTATCTGAAGATAGAGAGTAGAATGTAAGAGATTGTGCACGTTGGTTTCAGCAGTGGAATGCATGAAGAAATCAGTGCATTGAGTAGATGTCTTAGCTGCTGTTCAATTCCTGTGATGAAACACTATGAGCAAGGAAACCTATAAGAGGAAGCATTTCCTTGAGTTCTTGCTTAAAGTTTCAGAAGGTTAGTCCATGAACATAATGGTGTGGGGCACAGTGGCAGGCAGGTATGTATAACTGCATAACTCATGTAGTTGACAGCTCACATCTGATCCACATCTGATCCGTGTGTTGCATATCGAAAGAGAGAAAAAGAGAGAGAGTGAGAGAGAAAAATAGAGAGAGTGGGAGAGAGAGAGAGACAGAGACAGAGACAGAGAGACACAGAGACACACAGAGAGAAACGGAAGGCACCTGACATGGGCTTTTGAAACCTCAAGGCTCACCCCCAGTGACACGCCTTCTCCAACAAGGCCACACCTCTTAATGTTTCCCAAACAGTTCCACTAACTGGGAACCAACACTCAAATATATGAGCCTAGAGTGCCATTCTCAAGCAAATCATAACAGTGGATATTGGAGGGATCTTTTTCAAGAATAACAAGAGGACTCATTTCAAAAACAGCATACAAATAGGGACAACAAGCAATGCCATTTTGTTGTATTTTGTTAATTCTATTCTTTAGGCTTTCTCATTTTCAGTGACGTGAAAGTAACTTTGAGAAATCATCGCTAGCTGTCTAAAACATTTGTACTCCCACTGACATAGCATAAAAGACTTCCCATTTTTCCACATCTTCCCAGTACTTGCTAGTAGTAACATGTTATCCATATTTTAATTTCTGATTATATAAAAGAGTTTCCAAAGCAGGGCTTCAAAGAGGAATCTATTCACACCTGCTCACAACCTCATTTTCATATTAGTTAAAATGTGAAGTTAACCCATGTGTCCAACAGTAGCTGAGTGGATAAGCAAAGTGAGGTGATTGATACAACAGGAAATTTCTCTGCCTTAAAATGAAAAACTTCTAACATATACAAAATTATAGATGAAGCTACTTAACATGATATGATGAGTGAAATATGCCAAACACAAAAAGACAGATGCTATATGATTCCCCTTATATGAATCAATTAGAATGTCAAAAATCATAGAAACAAAAGTAAAATGGCTCCTGGCAGAGGGTGGTGGGTGAAGGAAAGTGAGAAGCTGTGATTTAATGGAGAAAGTTCTATTTTTATAAGATGGAAAAAATGTGAAGATGAATGGTAGTGAGGGGTGCATCGTGAACTGAGCTCTGAGTACATGCAATGCTGTTGAAGCAGCACTTCAGAGTGATGAATGAATAGTTAGGATTATGTTCTAGGTATTTTACAACCATAACAAAATTAGAACACAATTTTCCACTGGGTTTACCTGATCCCTTTCTTAAAAACTAGAATAAATGTGTAAATAACCTTCTATCAGTCTCGATCTGTATTTGTCTGCTTCTTGTTGTTTTGTTTTGTTTTGTGTTAAGAATACACTTATAGTAAGTCTTGATTAGTAAGTATGAAGCAGTATTAATTCCTCAGGTATACTCATTCAAGATGTCTTCAGTTTATCAGGTAATTGGGAAGCCCCAGGTTAGAATCCCAGTATTGATTCAGAAAAGTACATACTAGCTGGGCATCAGAATTCACATCTTTGGTAGTTCTGTTCAGGAAAATTTCCCTGTGTCCACATGCTCAAGGCTCTTCCCCACCTTCTCTTCTATTAGTTTCAGTGTATCTGTGTTTTTGTTTTGTTTTGTTTTGCTTTTTTGTTTGTTTGTTTGTTTGTTTGTTTGTGGAGGTCCTTGATCCATTTGGACTTGAGCTTTGTACAAGAAGATAAGAAGGAATCAATTTGCATTCTTCCCTGCTGGCCATCAGTTGAACCAACACCATTTTTTGAAAATGCTGCATTTTTTTTCCACTGGATGGTTTTAACTTCTTTCTCAAAGATGAAGTGACCATAGGTGTGTGGGTTCATTTCTGGGTCTTCAATTCTATTCCATTGATCTACCTGCCTGCCACTGTACCAATACCATGCAGTTTTTATCACTATTGCTCAGCAGTACAGCTTGAGGTCATGGATGGTGATTCCCCCAGAAGTTCTTTTATTGTTGAGAATAGTTTTCACTATCCTGGGTTTTTTGTTATCCCCAATGAATTTGAGAATTGCTCTGTCTAACTCTATGGAGAATTGAGTTGGAATTTTGATTGGAATTGCATTGAATCTGTAGATTGCTTTCAGCAAGTTAGCTATTATTATTACATTAATCCTGCCAATCCATGAGCATGGGAGATCTTTCCATTTTCTGAGGTCTTCTTTGATTTCTTTCTTCAGAAAGAAACTTGAAGTTCTTGTTATACAGATCTTTCACTTGTTTGGTTAGAGTCACACCAAGATACTTTATATTGCTTGTGACTGTTGCAAAGGGTATTGTTTCCCTAATTTCTTTCTCAGCCTGTTTATCCTTTGAGTATAAGAAGGCTACTACTGACTTGTTTGAGTTAACTTGTATGAATTAACTTTGCTGAAGTTGTTTATCAGCTGTAGGAGTTCAGTCCTTTCTCTAGCTCCTCCACTGGGGACTTTGTGTCCAGTCCAATGGTTGACTGAGAGCATTCACCTCTGTATTTGCCAGGCACTGTCAGAGCCTCTCAGGAGACAGCTACATCAGGCTACTGTCAGCAAGCACCTGTTGGCATTCAAATAGTGTCTGGGTTTGGTGACTGTATGCCGAATGATCCCTTATTGGGGCAGTCTCTGGATGGTCTTTCCTTCAGTCTTTGCAGCACACTTTGTCTCTGTATCTCCTCCCATGGATATTTTGTTCCCCATTCTAAGAAGGACCAGAGCATACATACTTTGGTCTTCCTTCTTCTTGAGCTTCAATTGGTCTATGAATTGTTATCTTGGGTATTCAGAGCTTCTGGACTAATATCCACTTATCAGTGAGTATATGCCATGTATGTTCTTTTGTGATAGGGTTACCTCACTCAGGATGATATCCTCCAGATCCATCCATTTGCCTAAGCATTTCTTGAATTCATTGTTTTTAACAGCTAAGTAGTATTCCATTGTGTAAATGTACCACATTTTCTGTATCCATTCCTCTGTTGAGGGACATCTGGGTTCTTTCCAGCTTCTGGCTACTATAAATAAGGCTGTTATGAACATAGTGGAGCATGTGTCCTTATTACATGTTGGAGCATCTTCTGGGTATATGCCCAGGAGTGGTATAAGTGGGTCCTCCAGTAGTACTATGTCCAATTTTCTAAGAAACCGCTAAACTAATTTAAAAAGATGTATTCACATCTTTAATCCTAGCACTCAGAGGTTGAGGCAAGAAGATTCTGTATTCCTGGCCAGCCTGGGCTATGTACTTAAACTCTACCTTAAAACCAAAACAAGAACTTGAACAGAAGGATTTATTGATCTTTCTTTGCACTTCCACATAATTTTTAAAATATCTTGTCCATTTCTACTAAAAAAAAAAATCTCTGTTGCTGTTGTATTAAATCTATAAATTGATTTTGAAATGAATTGATATTTTAAGAAGTTCAACATGGCACATGGCTTCCATTTATTTAGACCTATTTTAGTTCTCTGAACAGTATTTTAGAGTTTTCACTAAAGAAGAACTTCACGTCTTGTTGCATGTATTTCTTCGTGTGTTCTATGCACTTTTGCAGACGGCATCGTCTACGTGTTTACTGGTCGACCATGCAGCAAGGAGGGATTCTTTGCCAATTACATTGCACTACTTCATTTTCTTCTGAATTCCCTTATTAGCTGGAAAATGTGTGTTGTGTTTTCCCTTTGGATTTCTATACTCAAATAATGACATTAACTGCAAATAAAAACATTCCAGCACCTTTTCATTTCTTTTCTCCAGGCTTGTTCTTTGCCCCATTTCTAGTCTTGGAGGTTCAGTCTTCCTTTACTGTTTTAGAGTAATTGTCATTCACTATTACATTTTGGAGACATTTTCTTTATTATGAATGAAAAATAATTTTGTTCATTCATACGATTTTCTTCCATATTATGTTATTATGACATTAATTAATTTTTAAACAATGATGCCACCAAGTATGACAGCAATCAAATCTTCTGGGTCATGGTGTGTTATTTCCTTTCATAATCTTATAATTCACTAATCTTTTGTTCAGTACTTATATTGTATGTATATTCACAAGGAAGATTATTCTAATTTTTTCCCATTCTTTGTTGTGTTGTTATTATGATATCGCTTCCTAAAACAAAGAAGTCTTTTTCTTTTTGGTTTTCTGAAAGTATTCATACAAGTTTAGAATAATCGCTTTGGTTAATGTCTGATAGGATTTGATTTTTTTTTTCTTTAATGGGAACTAGGATTCACAAGTAAAATCTTGTATTCCTGGAGCACTTTTTGTGGAAGGTTTGATAGTGAACAATTAGTTTGATATAAATCACTGCCTACAGCTAGGTACATTCACATTTCATGGTCAATCTTTATACTCCCACTTGTGTTCTGTGTGTATGACATGTGTGCACTCATGTGCATCCATGCACACATACAGAAGTCAATGTACAACCTCGGGTGTCACTCCTTACCTTTCGCCTAATTTGTGGCAGGACCTCTGTTTTCCAACTCTGGTCATTCCTGGTTGGCTGGACTGAAAGCTTCCAGGGATTACCCTCTGGGCCTCATCTCTCCAAAAGGAGCTCCTGAATTCTAGGTGCACACTAGAGTATCCAGTTCTCAGAAGGTTCTAGGATTTAAACTCTTGTGTTGATGTGGCCAGCACTTCACCTACCACATCATCATACCAGCACCATTTATTTCCAATGACTTCTTTTAAAGATGTGTGTCTATGTGTATGTATATGAAAATCAAAGGACAACTCATGGGACTTGTTTCCTCCTTCCACCATGTGGGTGACAAAGATGGAACTCAGGTCATCAGTCTTAGTAGCAAGCCACTTTACCAACTGAGCTATCTCACAGATGCCTCATTTTCAGAATTCTTGAACCTACACAGTTGTTTTTTCCTATGTTCAGAAATCCCAGCCATTATAACATTAAATTTTAGCCTTTCTCTCTTCTTTCCTTCTCCACATTCAGAAGCAGACCATGTGTGATCATTCCATGTGGGTTCCTTGACTCTCCTGTCATTGAAGCAGGATTTCTTTCTGTGTTTTCTTCTTCTTCTTCTTCTTCTTCTTCTTCTTCTTCTTCTTCTTCTTCTTCTTCTTCTTCTTCTTCTTCTTCTTCTTCTTTTTGCATGTCCACACATGGTCCTATTTATTATTTCTCTAGCACCGACTTACACCACTCAAAAATTTCCACCAAACTAAAAAAAAAAAAAAAAAAATGTGAAGAAGGAAATATCTTAAATAGTCACTTAGCCTGTTTACACTGTTCCATTGTTTTGTCTATGATGTAATGTGTTCAGTTCACCCTGCATAGCCTCTGCTGGGCATTTGCATAAGAGTTGCCACTGATAAATCTCTCAGCCCTTTGGCCCTTTGTAGTGTGGGGATGGAACTTTAGGGCCCTTCTGGATGCTAGACAAGTCTTCACACTGGCCTAGAGTCCCTGCTCTTAATTTTCCTTCAGTTAGAAACTAACCAAACCTGAGTTTAGAGTTGCTCCGTGTGGGTGTTCTGGAGCTGTGTTGCTTCCAGTACAAAGCACAGCCTGTCACACTTGAGGCAGGGCAATGGTGCTCTGGATTCAGCAGAGAGAGCAAGGGGCAGCTGCTAGCTCCCTAGGAATTTATCTGAAATTCTAACAGAGCAGTAGCAAGAACAATATCATTTCTTCCACCTACCCAGTGGGAACAAGGAGAGCTTTGTGGATGGCCTGATAGGTCCACTCCACTGGATGTCAGGTATCAGCTATATTCTACCCTCTCCCTGAGTAGATTGGAAATGAAGGGCCAGGGCTCTCTGTACCAGTACAGACATCTCTCTCATGGATAACCGAGACCTCAGCTCCATGACACTGTTTAGTTCTTTGGTTTATGGTAGAGATTTTTGTCTGTCCTCCTTGCCTGTAGCTATTTCTGCATTTATTTAACATGTGTGAATTTCTGTGCATGTTTATGTTTACATTGGTGCATGTACACATATGTGTAGGACAGGTCAACTGAAGCCAGGCAAGTTTCCTTCTTTGAAATAGTGTTTCTCAGAGACCCCAGGCTTACCGCTGAGGCTGCAAGACCCTCATCTTCACTCCCCGAGTGAAGAACATGCCTGGGCTTTAAACGTGGACGCCTAGGATCAAACTTGAGTCTTCATGCTTGTGTGGACTAAGTGATCTCTCCAGCTCAATTTTTCTTTGTATTTTCCTTAGGCAGGGTTTCTCTGTGGAATTGGCCTGGCTCTCCTGGAATATGATTTATAGACCAGGCTGGCCTCAAACTCACAGAGATATCCGCATACCTCTGCCACCTGATTGCTGGGATTAAAGGCATGCCCCACCATGCCCAGCTCAATTTTCAAAAATGTCAGATATCTCAGGTCCATGTCGTAGCTGCTGACTGTGTAAATGACCCCCACTATGAAGGCACGGCGGTAATAGCACCAGGTCCTGGGTACCGAGTGTAGGTGACAAAGCATGAAAGGGCATTTTAAGATGGTTTCTTTTGACTCTTCGCTGCTCAGGACTCAGAAGTGTACACACTTGGAGTCTTGGGGACATTTAGAAGTTACTTCTTAGAGTATCTTTTCAGAGACAATGGAAGAGTGGGAACGACTCATGTCTCCCTCTGAGCCTTTTTCCTTTTCAGGAGGTTATTAGCACACACACTGTAAGAAATTTTGAAGCTGTTATGTCATGGGCGCACTTGTGGTGTAAGACTTTGTTTTTTTTTTTGTTTTTTGTTTTTTGTTTTTTGTTTTTTTTCTTTCTTGAGACAGGGTTTCTCTGTGCCATCCTGGCTGTCCTGGAACTCACTCTGTAGACCAGGCTGGCCTCGAACTCAGAAATCCGCCTGCCTCTGCCTCCCAAGTGCTGGGATTAAAGGCGTGCGCTACCACGGCCCGGCATATAAGACTTTCTAAGAGACCAGAAGTCTCATGTTGGAATGTCTTGGAATCTGGCTGGCAGTCAAGTGCCTTTTCCAGAATAGGCCAATGAAGACAAGTCCAGTTTGGTGTTTAAAGCTTTAGTCAGCTCCCTGGCCAGCAGCTCATGCAGAGACACGCCGTCATGAGAGTACACCCAGTTCTTCCCGGTCCAGTCATAGCGCTTGGGGCCTCTGGAAGGAGAAGACAACCAGATTTGCTTGTTTGCGGTCTGCTTGTTGATCACGTAGGTCCCTAGATCCCACCCAGCTTAATGGTGAGCACGCCATCCCCAAAAGAGACATCGTAGTCCTCCAGGGTATAGGGCTTATCTGCAAGGTCTTCAAAGAACTCTGCCAGGGAGTCCAGGGTCTCTTCCGCCAGTCTTTCATATGCTGTCTCATCTAGAGAGCTTGGGTTGTCCAATGTCCCCAAGTTCCTCAAATGCACCACGCAGATGCTCTGCTTTTTGATGTTCAGAATCTGGAGGTAGTGGAGGTTCAAACGGGCATGGCGGGTGGCGCCGGCGTTGGCTGTGACATGTAGGCCTCGGCGGCCGCAGGTTAAAATCAGTTCACTCCAGCACGGGTTCCCGACCCAGGCAGAGGGCCCGGGACGCCGTCCGGGGCACCAAGCCCGCGGCTGCGCGACCTCTGAACGCCCTCTCTGTGTTTTCATGATGGTAGCACTGCTAGGTAGGACATTAGAGGGGTGTGCTAGAGGGTACACCCTATGCAGTGTTTCATGTTACAGACGTAAGCAGAATTGCCTTTCCCCGAGATATGTGCTTCTATTCTTGAGGCTTCAGTTGGTTGAGTGAGCCCGCTCACATGATCAAGGCTAGTGGCCTTGGCTGACCATCAATCTGTTCTAAATGTTGACTATATCTACAAAACCCCTCCTCTGGTTAGACCCATCCTGCAAGCTTCCACACAGTCAGTTGGCGTGTGGTCGCCAGGCCCTAAGAAAGAGCTATGTTCACTGTGACCTCTACAGACTTGGGTAAGCCAAACCCTGAGGCAGTGTTTATAAGCACAGTTTAGCCTCAGTTCCTTTCTTTCTCCCTTTTCACTGGCTGTGGTTGCCCTGAGCTCTGTCATTTATTTCTTTAAGTTTGGTTTTGTTTTCACATTTGGCCCACAGTTCGCACTTGTTAAGACGTAGAACCGTAGAGATATCTTAACCAGTGCCGAAAGCACAAACTTCATGTTGTAAGCAGCAAGTGAGTCCATGGATGCAGAAGCATAGAGCATTGCTGGCACATAGGAGGGACTCCATAAATGGCACATATTGTCACTATAGAAGAAATAGCTAGCAGAGTGGCTGTTCTGCTTCATGACTTAAACCCTAGATGGCCCAGTAAATTGTGGAAACAGCAGGAACTAGCAGGTCTAGCAGGAGCTCAAGGTCACAGACAAGGGCAGCACAGCCTCTTTCAGGAACTAAAGCCAGCAGTGGGAAACTGATGCAGCCACCCATTTGTAAAGATGAAACTTTGAGTAAAAAAAGATTGGAGCTCAGCACCCTAGACACTCCAGCCAGGTTGGGCTGAAGTCCCTCCAACCGTGGTGGCTTCCTGAGACAGGAATCTTAATTATTCCTTTAATGGGATAATCACAGAGTGCAGTCTGGTGCTCTGCATACAGCAGGTGCTGCTTACAGTAAATGAAAGTCCATGTAGCCAGGTGTGCTCATGTGTCTGCTGAAAGATGGCTTCAAGATACTTCTGCTGATAAAAATTTACTCTGGAGAGAGCTGAATCTGCAGTAGGTCCTTTGCCAATGACAACATCTGCAAAGGCCTCAAGGCAGGAAATAAGAGCTCTCCACAGAGTCCCCCACTCGGTCATGTCAGTTAGAGGACATACCTCCCCTCTCAGCTGGCCTAGGATGGGAAAGCTCCAAGACTGCAGGATGACTTGTGTGCCACCTCCATCCAGAGGTTTCAGCCACATCTTGAAGCAGTTTCTGATCATTTGGGGTTTGGCACTGCCAGCCCGTGGGCTTTTTGAAACCCTCATTTCCTTTCATGTGTCATCTGAACGCCCCCCAAAACCATCTTTAGCCTGTTGACTTTGCTTCTTCATTTTCACTGATGTCATCAAAACCTTCACTTGAAACATCACCAGCAACCAAAGCAGCTGTCAGCTCCTGGAGCGATGAGTCAGCCTGTCTGGGTTATGTTCCCACACTCTGCTCTGCCTCCTGGCTTTTATGGAATTGCCCAAGATCTCAACTGTAGAGGCCTGGACATAAAGCCAGTGGCAGCCACTATTTTTTTTCCAGAGGAATTCATTTTCTTTTAAAGTTTATGGTTATTATAAGAGAAAACTCAGATAAATATAGATAAATCTGAAAAAAAATCCCAGCAAGAGAGAGACATTCCTTTCAAGACATTTTCTTTGCCAAGTGAGAGTTATGGAAAAAAACACTATTGTGACTGCTCCTCTGTTTAATATGAATGAGTTCCACGGTATTTATACAGTTAGAATGCCTATAGTTATCCCCTCAGTCAGAAAAGTAATATGCATCCACTTATTGTTATGCCTCACACTGGAGCAAGCATGGTGCATGTGAGATGGAGTTGGGTAAGCTACTGTCCTCAGGAAGCCTAATACATAACAGTAGATTAGTGTGTGTCTTAGTTAGGGTTTTACTGCTGTGAACAGACACCATGGCCAAGGCAACTCTTGTTAGGTCAATGCTAAATTGGGGTTGGCTTACAAGTTCAAAGGCTCAGTCTAAAATCATCATGGCAAAAGCATGGCAGAGTCTAGAAAAGCATGGTATAGTAGGAGCTGAGAGCTCTACATCTTCATCTGAAGGCTGCTAGTAGAAGACTGACTTCCAGGCAGCTAGGATGAGGATCTTAAAGCCTACAACTCACATCTACTCTAACAAGGCCACACCTTCTAATAAATAGTACCACTCCCTGGGCTGGGCACATACAAATCACAAGGGTGGTCCTCTCCCTTCCTAATGCTATGACTCTTTAACACAGTTCCTCATGTTATGGTGACCCCCAACCATAATATTGTTTTCATTGCTACTCCATAACTGTGATTTTGCTACTGTTATGGGAATTATAATATAAACATCTGATTTGTAGGATATCTGATATGTCACCCCAAAGGGTTCATGGACCACAGGTTGAGAACTAATGCAGTAGAGACACTTAACTATATGAGTTACCGGCTTAGCAAAGGAAGCAAACATGGAGAAAGGCTGGCAGCAGACTGTCAGAGGGATGTGTGTTGGAGGAGATGACATCCGAGTGAAGGTCTGGCTTGGAAGAGGATATGAAGTGCAGGAACGTATCCAGGCACACGGATGCTGCACAGTTTGCTCAGTGCTTTCCAATGACCTCTTCAAGGTCAGTGAACATGTGGAGTTCAGTATCATTCATAGAAACAAAGATTTCCTGAAGGAACCAAGCTAAACAGCCAAGAAAAGGAAGAAATAAGAGAAGAGGTTGGCAAACTAATGGGGGAGATTAAGACGTAAGAAAATAGTGGACGGAGAAGGTGACAAAGGACAGAGGGTGATGTTACTTGTGTTCAGTAATTGTACTAATAAAGGAATGGGCAGGCAGTTAACCTCTAAGCTCTACCAGCAGAAGTTGCTATTTACTGGCCACTGTGATAGGTAATGTTGATTTCCAACATGACTGAATTAAGAAACATCTAGGTCATTAGTGAGACACACTTCTAGATCTGTGGGACAAGACAGTTCTAGGGAGGATTAGCTGAGAAGAGAAGAAGTACCCTGAAGTATATGGCTCCACCCCATGTGCTGGACACCCAGGCTGAATAGAAAGGGGGAAGGAAAACTATAGAGGAGTGCCAGAGTTCTTGTCCCTCTCTTTGGTGTGCCTAGAAGTGAGCAGGCAGCCTCCTGCTGCCTTCACTGTTAGTATAGCCTATCACTAAAATATATATAGACTATATTCTCTCACATAGTAAGCCACAGTAAATCCTTCTTAATTTGCTTTTTTGTCATTTTTTTCTTTACCTATTGGTCACAGTAATAAGAAAAGTAGTTAATTCAGTCAAGACTGGACTGCAAAAAAATGAATAGGAGTTCTTCCAATAGCCTAGCATTTACTGTGTACACAATGAATAATCTTTTTCTCCCTTAATATTGCCTTCCTCACATTGTAATACTGCTATCTAAGACACCAATGGCTAACCAGAAGTAAGTAGTCTGTTGGTTAGTAGAGCCTGTCTTGTACAGTGGTTACATGCATTTTCTCAGGTGACATGGTAAGGGCTCTGAGAAATGATCCATCTCTGTTCATTCTAATAAAAATAAAACAACGATCTCTTGTATTTTCCAAACAGACAGCACTGTGCTAAGGAGGAAATGGAGGTTAGACAGAGGGTTGTAGAGGCGGGGAAACAATTAAACAATGATCATCATTGCAACTGGAACTCATCCACAAAAGTTGGGAGTGGAGAAGAGAGGGAAAGGGGGAGGGGAAGAGGGGAAAGGGGAAGAGAAGGACAAGAAAGGGAGAGGCAGGGGACTATGAAGGGGAGAAGAGAGGTGAAGGTGTTGGGGTGGGAGTGGAGGGAGGAAGGAACTACGCAGCAAAGAAGCAGTGACGGCCACACTGCCTGGGACAAAGCTTAGGTTTGAATGTACCTCTAGCATTGCCATCAGGTGGCCTGCCCTAGTCCTGGGGTCTACAACTGTGAACTACTTTCCTCAGGGGCCAGGTTTTCCAACATTCTAGGAGATTCCAGACATTCGATCCAAAATAACGGGCACAGACCCCACGTAACATTCATGATGTTTATTGGGAAGCTGTCTCTGTTACCTGTGTTAAGTCATCAGACTTTTTTCTGAAGCCCAGAGAGGCCATTCTGGGGACTCATTGGTATCACAGAACTCACAGTGATATTATCCTGGGTTTGAATGGTGCCTTTGAAGCGTCTTTGCTCTGTGATTCTCCGTAGTAATTCCACTTCTCTGTATCTCCCTTCCCTCAGGCTGAGATCAGGATAGTATCTCATCTTGTGGTGAGGATGAAATAAGGTAATAATTGTAAAGTGTCTAATATGCCTGCAGAGACTCACTCAGTGCCAGGAATCATAGTGGTCATGGGTGCTGTTACTGATGCTTCTGATAAATCTTGTCACTTTTGTTCCAGAACTCAAAGGGTTTGTCTTCCTACTTCTTCATATTAGAAATCATTACTGTTTTCTGCCTTATTTACTTTTACTCTTTGATACTTCCATACTGTATAAAATGAAGTTTGGTCATTTTCATCCCCATTATCTTACCCTGCTCTACTGAAAGCCCTCTTTCCAACAAGTCTCTCTGCTACATTTGTGTCTTCGGGTGTGTGTGTGTGTGTGTGTCCCACTGAATGTCATTATGGTTGCTCCCACAAATAAAGGATGTTATTACTTGGAGCATGGATGACTTAACAGTGACTTTACTAAAGAAGAAAATCGCAACCATCCTCCAACAACCATTAACTTAATTGTCCTTTAAGAAGGCCTGTAGCCTTGTGAGCCTCTTCGCATCCACAATGAGACACTGAAAAGTCCAGTCTTGCGCAGGTCTTGTGTAGGGAAGCACAGTTGCTGTGAGTTCATGAGTTCAGTGGTCCAGAGGACAGCACTTCACAGCATGCCTCCTCCATCCTCCAGCTCTCAGGTTCTTGCAATTCCCACTTTGCCAGTGTTTCCTGAGCCTTGGAGAGGGCAATACAGAAGTCTTGGTTAGAGCTGAGAACCCTTTCATCGAACCTGCAAGCCCCAAGGTCCCACCCATCCGACAGCTTAGCCCAGCTTTTAGGTGAATGGTGGAGATCTGAACTCAGATTGTCATGATTTCCCAACAAGCACTCCACCCATTGAGCCATCTCCCCAGACCCAAATGCTGACTTTCTGATACCCTAGTCTTTGCTGTTCTTCTTTCAAATGAATGCAAGTATGAAGTGAAAAATCATGCATTTTTAAGTCAGATGACCCTGACTCTGAATCATTCAGCCACTCTTCCTGGCACTTATGAAAGCAAAATTCATTTGCAAGCATATGTTCAGGATAATGCATAGCAGCTCACAATTACAGGCATGTTAGGAGGGCAACCACAAATATTTGCTTTAAATTAAGTGAACCATATTTATTCATTTGAAGGTTTTATCTTTCTTTGTACTAGAAAACATGGAAATATTTTTTTTGTCATACACTGCAAAGCAATAGCAAATATTTGTGCATCTTTTGGGTTTGTTGATCTGGCTGTTAATATTTTTATGCCTGAATAAAACTGGTGGAGGTAAATAAAATAAGCCTGAAAATGAGAATATGGGACCATAAATCTTATAATTTTTCTAAATAGTGGTTGGCAATAATGGTAATTATTATAATTATATTATCTTTAGTCTAATTTTATACCTGGCATAACATTTAAAAGCCTAGTAAAATAAAAAGCAGCTCACCCTCTTTTCACTAGTATTCCAAACTTGACTGCCCAGAGAAATCCAATTTTACAGTTGCATCTTTAGTTGTCTTGGTATTTATACCGCAATGTTAAATAACTTCTTTGTATTTCTCGCTTCAGGACGCAGCCACTGAATGTGGCATCTGTGTATTCCCTCCCTCTTGTCCCACTCTGGTGAGCTTTATGATAGTGGTGAAGGTTGCTAGAAAGCTCAGTCCAGATTTCCTAATAATCACTGTTGTAAGTAAGTAAAAAATACCAACCTTAAAATTCTGCTTATTTTCAATTTCTGCCAGGATTGATTGGGTTTCCAGTCTGTTAAAGAAATCCTCTCTCATGTTCTTTCCACACAGCTTGTCATGGAGCCCAGATTGCCCTCAAACTCACTATGCATGTGAGCGTGATCCTCCTGCGTTCACCTCTGAGCCCTGGGAGCCTGTGCCTGGTTTTTTGTGCTGCAGAGCGTTGGCTTTCTGTGTGCTAGGTGAGCACTCTCTCTGCTCACTGAGCTTCTCTCCAGCCTCCCTTAGTCACTATAATTACTCGGTAACCTTGCTTGTAAAAATCAGTACGTTTTATTACCTGTGCCACCCTTCCACTGTACGCCCTCTCCCTGCTGCCTTACCCACCACCCATCTACCCCTCTGCCTCTGGAGCCTTCCTCATCCCCTGACAGTCCATCCCTCTATTTTTAGGTCATCTCTTTTTGTTCTCTACCTATGTGAGAAAACGTGAGACCTTTTTCTACTTCTGGCTAATTTCACTTAAGGAGATGATCTGCAGTTCAAGCCATTTTCCAGCAAATGGCGTGGTTTCATTCTTTGTTCCTAAGATTGCATTGTACACAAATGCCATACGTTTTAATCCACTTCTCTGTTGACAGGACTTAGGCTGATTCTATATCTGTACCATTTTGAAGACGGTCATAGCAGACTGGGTATGTGGATCCCTCTCTCTTGTATTCTGTCTTTGATTCCTGTGGACATAGGGTGTGTGTGTGGGGGGGTGGATTCCTCTTGCTGGGTCTTATGGTAATTTTCTTTAAGTTGTCTGAACAATTTTCATATGGATATCCATAGTGGCTGCATGAATTTATACTCTTTCCAGCAGTGTTTAAGGGTCTTTTTGCCCAAGGACTTCAACAGCATCTGCTCTTTTGTCTTTTCTTGATGGCAGCCACAGAGAGGAGGGGGAGGTAGATCTCCGTGAAGTTTTTTTTTTTTTTTTTTTTTTTTTTTTTTCTCCGTGAAGTTTTGATTTGCATATTCCTAATAGCTAATGACATTGAACTTTTTTTTTTGGTATGTTTTATTTTGTTTTACATTCTCTATTGGTTTATTTCATTCTTTGAAATTTCATACACACAGACAATTGCAACGTGTTCTAATTCCTTATTCCCTGTAGCCCTCACTTATCTCCCCACCATCTATATCAGCCTGCTGTCAGCCAATCTCTACCCATCCCTTACCCTCATACATGACCTTCTTGCATGTTTATTGGATTTTTTTTTATTTAGAGAAATGTCTCTTGTGATCAATTGCCCACCTATTTATTAGATTCTTTATTCTTTAGGTATTTAACTTGCTGTTGATATGGTTTAGTTTTTGGCGGTTTCAAGCATGTGTAAAATGCATTCTGGTGATTCTCATTCCGTCTTCTCCTATCTGCTTCTCTGCCCTTCTGGGCTCCATTCACTGAACAATCCTTTTCCGAGATTCGTGTCTTTTTTTCTTATTTCTGAGTCTATTAAATATTCTAGATTTTGTTTTGCTTTCTTTAACATTATAAAGATTATAAGGCATCTATTTTCTTCTGAAACTGAGCTGATCTTTTATCTTTAGATTCTAAAACAAACAACCAAACTAAAATGCATTACATTTCACAATCTTGCCTTCTAAACAACAAACTCATCCCGGGACACAGACTTTTAGGAATATGGAGGCAAAATGTATCTTCCCTAAGACAAGGTTCTTCTGTGTCACTTTACTGAAAGGAATATTAATTCAAAACGGATGACATGTTTGCAAAAGGCTGATACAAAAGTTACTAGATGTTTTACTCTTTTCCCTCTTCCCTTCCATTTCCTTTCTGGTTCCAGATCCTTTTACTTCTCCCTGTATTTTAAGAAGAGCTAGAAAGGAAGGTGATGGGAACAGCTTCCAAGCATTTCTTCTCTTCCTGCCATTCTGCCATTGTACAAATGCTGGGCTCACTTGAGTATGTGAAGGCAGGGGGTTAGAAGTTGACAGACTTCAGTTTAAATCCCTGTTCCACACTTGGTATTCTGTGATCTTACCTGAATAAGCTGATGGGGCTGCTCTTCATTTGTTGCTAATATTAACTGAGATAACACTAGTGGTCCCCCAAGCATTATGCCTGATGGAATTTAGCAGGTGTCTATCATGGATAGTGGTGACTTTTCAAAATGAGGAGTTAGATCTCAGGCTTCTCCAGTCACAGGTAAGTGAGAATGAAGGCAGACATGCGCTCTTCCTCAGATTCCACTTACCTGGCCTCATTCTGATCTTCCTTACTGTTTATGTCTTGAAGCATTTATTCCATCAAACATGTACCTTGAACTTCCACTCTGCTACAAAGTGAAATTTCATAGGTCTTAGATTAACCTTTAAAAATCTTAGGAAACCCATTGTTCCTTGGCTTCTTCTCCATACTGTTTTTTAATAAATAGATGTTGAATCTTTTACGTGATATGGAGGATTTAATGGGTCTTCAGAAGGAGGCCCAAGCCTCTTGCATGTTTGCAGCAGCCACATGGCTTCTCTGCTACTTGTCTCTGAATTTCTGTCCATCCTCTCACACACCCACACTGCTCCCAAAGACACTTGGCAGATCTTGCCATATTCATATCCTTCTTTTTGTGAACCAACTTTGAGCCCAGCATGTTATAGGGTTCTCTAGGCTTATAGCCTGACATGCAAATGGCCCCAAACTGGCAGAACTCTTCCCATCTTCCCATCTGTCTGCTTTGTTCTGGCCACATCATCGTCTAGCCGTATGTCTATCCTTGCCAAGATATTTTGCCTATATCTTTGCTCTGCTCAGGGTGCCCTAAGGTCTTCCATGGTGGACATCTCAAACTTCTAATGCTGTGGTCAAGTGTCAGATTCCTGACTGTATAAGGAACTCTCATTGCTACAGGTGCACACTTATACACTCACCTGCTTAGTGCCTTCAGAATATTGATGATCATGTACAACACAACCAATACAAAAAGTACAAGCCTGATAGCACATGCCCAGCACTTGGGAAATCAGAGGCAGGCAGATCTCTGTGAGTTCAAGTACAACCTAGTATACACAGTGAGCCCCAGGCCAGCCAGAGAGAGCTATATAGTGAGACCTTGTTTACAAACTATACAAGTGAAATCTCACCAGCATGACTGGCCAAACATGACCTGAACAAGGAGGACAGCAAGAAATATGCCAAACTGCATAGGGAAAAGCCCATGAGGCTTCAAGCCTACACAAAGATCTACAGGCAACTGAATAGAACAGGCAGTGGGAAAGGTGGTCTTCCACAGGGAAGACCACCAGTTCATTGTCCGGCACTCAACAGCCATCCCTGAAAATATTCATGTATGCAGCATTATATTGATTCAAAAGCTTATATTTAAGAATATATGAATATAGAAATATATGCCTACAATAATAGCCAATGAGAATAGAGGCCATGAGTTTAATGGAGAGCAGCGAGGTATATATGGAAGAGTTTGGGGAAAGGCAAAGGAAGAGAGGAATGTAATTAGAATATAGTCTTAAAATAAAAAATTAGAAATTAACCCATAAAGATAACAAAATCCCTAGATCTTCCAGGGTCAAGCACCATCACCTTCTTCTTTTGTGAATGGTTGCTCCTAAACAGGCTACAGGGAATTGATCAATACCCAGCCCTCGGCCTCTGAGGCTGCTCTGCTCTCTTCCACCCAGAAGATGTCAGAGGGAGCCAGAAGGATCCAAGCCTCCCTATTACCAGCCCACATCTGGAGCTGGGTTTCAGCCTGCCAAAGCTTACAAGATACAGCATGTTTCTCCTTTAGTTCATTTGATACATTAAAATCTCCTCTTCACATCTTGTCAGGCTTTCTAGAATGAGATGACCTCGGGATCTAAAGTTGTTTAATCTACTGAATGCTGAACAGAAACAGTTTGCCTTGGACCTCGATATATAGTCAAGTGAGTAAATGAAGAAATGAATAGGAATATAAAGGTTATGGAAGGGGGGTGGAAAGATGGCTCAGCGATTAAGAACAGTCGCTGATCTTCCATTGGACTTGAGTTCAATTTCCAGCACTCACATGGCAACTCAGAGCCATCCATCCTGTAGTCCCATAGAATTTGTTGCCTTCTTTTGGTGTGCAGATATACACACAGGCAAAACATCCATACACATGAAATAAGTAAATAAGTAAATCTAAAAATTGTTAGGAGGTTATGGAAGGTCTGCCTTCATGACCAATGCATCACAATGGCATGCTATGCGTGCCAAATCTAGCTGTTAAATGTCCCCAAGCAAAAGAAACAGGAGCACTGTCTACATGTCATAATAAGTAGACCATGCCACAATACTAATCTGTCTTTTCTATCTAAATAAAAAACAAAATTTTAACAAAGTGTTTCAAAACTGCCTGTCAGAAAGGTGACCTTTCAGATAGGTAATGGGACATAAGGGACAGTTGTCATGGTATTAGCCCCCAGGTACCATGTTGATGGATCCCAGAAGATCTTAGTGACCAGCACAGAGTGAAACCTGACAGCTAGCATCACTCACAAATAAAGCAACTGTAGGAAGTTAGCCTGGTGGCGCTTGAGGCTTACACAGATCCAAGGAGGTCTGACTTTAAAAGTCTCCTGTCTTAGAAATGAAGTCTAAATGGCTGTTTGCTGCTTATAGAGAGCAACCACTCTGATACTGGCAGCATTCTGACATTGGAAGGCCTGCTACATGTCATCCCAGACCATCCTAACAGCATTTTTACTCTCATGATAACTCTGAAAGTTCTCATTCAGACTTTGAGGAAACTACTCAAGGTGCCAAAGCCACAGGGAGTACTTAAGAGCTGAAAGTAGGAGAGCCCCTCTACCGGGGGATGCTATCCAAGTGGGTCTCTGAGTCTGGCTTATGTTTCCTATAAAATGAAGATTGTATAAATAATTCTTATAAACAAATTCTTTCAAAAACAGAATTGCTTCTTGTTTATGAAACTTTTCAAATGAGAAGGTGTTTCTATTATCACCTGCTTAAAATTTCAGCACCCACACATTTTGATCTGTGATTATAGTAAGAATCAGGTATAAATAAGTAAATGCCTAATGTGTTTGGCTTCATATCCAGCCAGGGATATTTAGATTTGGTACTATTGGCAGTTTGGGGCATGTAATTCCTGACAATAAAAGACTACCTTGTAGGTGGTCTGTATATGAACAAACTTCCTATCTGTTCATTAAATGCCACTTTTTCTCACATATCCTCCACAATTGTGACCATGTCCTTTGGAGGATAAAATCATGGTTAGCTGGGATTTGCTAGGTTAAGCACTCTTTTTTTTTTTTTTTTTTTTTTTGTCAGCTGTTGCTATGAATCTTACCGATCCACTTAGAACTGACTTAGAACCTTGTGTTAGAATGAAGTAAGTAGTGCTGCTCCGTTTTACAGTGAGATGAAATATCAGAGGGCATAATTAGCATATACAGGGCCATCAAGGAGATGAGTATCTCAGAATCAAAAGCCCATGACTTTCACTCCATCACATTCCTACAGAAAGGAAAGCTGAGCTTGAGTGGCTTTGGGTTTGCTACAGTGAATGACTTTGCCAAGTGTGTAAACGGATGAAGCCACTCAAGGGCAAGTCAAGGCTACTCATCCATAGCAAGGGAGCATGCATTCATTCTGGCCCCTCCCTCCTGGCTTCAAAGTCAGACTTTGACTTGTAATGATGTTGATACTTTTTCTTTTCACATTGATTGTTTAAAATGGTTTAATCCTCTGAACTCTAGAGGTTATAAAAAGGGTTTCAGAATTATTCAACAGGATGCCAGTCCTCTCTTGTTTACCAAGCTCATGATTTTACCCACAACAGATGGCTCATGACTGGATAGCAATTGGCTTTCCAACTGACTCTCCTCTTTATGCACTTTATATCATCAGTTAGTGGAATCGACACTGTAAACATGGAGACATTGCCTTCCAGACAATAGTGACTTCCTGTTGTCCTCTATGATGGGAAAGAGAATATGATTGGTGTAATGGTTTATACAACAGCTAGAGAAAGCAAAATTAGGTCTCATTTCAATAGGACAACTAAATCAGGGATAGCTAACCCTTTAACCTGTCTAAAATGTCTACTGTGACATCTAATGGTTAAATTTTGGTCTGAAACCTACCCCTTGACTGTTTAGTTATTCAAGAGAAGAAACAAATTAAAGATTATGTAGAAAATGAGACAACTGTTTACACAATGTGCTATATCTAAAAGATAAAATAAATTTGTGAATTTCAATGACATTTAGCTGTTGAGAGATTGTCTACAAGTTTTTGACTGACATTCTGACTTGTACTTTGGTGCCATCTTCAAAGACAAAAATGAAAAGAGAGTGTGCTAGTCTCTAAGTGACCTCCCATCACACCTGATCCAAAAGTCTAGAACTTGTAGTCACATATACCCCTGCCTTTCCCCTCAGCATCTACCCATCTCCTCCTCTCTCTGTTCTCTCATCTGACCTACAAAGTCATCAGACAGCAGTGGGCCTAGGGAGAGACTCTACCCTGGCAGAGAGGTTGCCTGTGTTGTGAAATGGCATCTGTCTATAGTAGTGTCAGAACCTGCCTGAGGCTACATGCAGACAGTACATCTGGCAAAGGAGAGGACACTCGGCAATGCTGAAGGACAAATATATTCTGTGTCCTGTAGTGATGAAGAGGGATACAGGAAAGCAAGCCAAAGGGACGGTGCTTTGGGCTCTCTGTGAAAGACCTACAGACTTTATGAACCCAGACGTGGGCAGCATGACTCCATGCTTTGGAAGGGGCTCTTATTTGGGAACAAAAGGTTTTTCTAGCAATATGGGATCCTGGAACCAGGACCTTCCTCGCTTTCAATGCCTCTCTGTTAGCTAGCCATGGCCTACTTCTCTTTGTTGGTTAGAGCTGAATTTTAATTGGTTGTGTCTTCTACTCCTCCTGTACCACCTCCTTCTGGAAGCCTGCAAAGAGATTAAACAATGTCACCAAGCCGGTGGCTGGCATTGCTAGAAAGTGAAGTCCTGACTTGTTAGGATGTCATCCAGGCAGTTCTTCTTTCTATGTCCCCAGTCCCTTTTGCAGACTTATCCTTGTTTCTTGCCTCAGAGATGCCAGAAGAGCTCAGCAGTCACTATCTGTAAACAGATGGGGGTGGGAACAAATATTGATTCAAGGGATTAGACCCACAAAATAGAGCACAGAATCCTCTCTCACTGCCAGCCAAGCAGGGCATCCGCTAAGTGAGTCTGCCAAAAGAACAAGGTAAATCTTGTACCCAGTCAAGAAAGACAATGGCCTGGGCCTTGGTGATACTGGAAAGGAAGTGGTTTTCTGGTCTCTGGGTCAGCCTCTGCTAAGTGGACTTGATGAAGTGGCAAAGGCTGCTGAGTGGTGGGAGGAGCTCTGGCCTGGCTGCCAGCTTCTGCTGATTCAATCAGTCCCTGTCCCCCAGGGTGCTTCCTCAGGACAACACAGCTGAGAAACTGCCTCTCTGCTGCATGAGACCGACCCATTCATGCCAGGTAGGAAAGTCTGTGCACATCAAAACAGCAACAGCCTAGTCTACTCCTAGAGAAGCCATTCAACCCTGTTGACATCCAGGCATGCAAGAGGAAAAGAACCAGAGTGTATGTATTCATTCACTCAAAAAAAAAATTATAATTAAAATGAGGGCCTCCTAAACCAGGCACAGGGTAGACTGTGGATCCAGACGAGTGGCCAGCTCAGAATCATCTGGAATATGTTTCCTGCCTAGCACCATTCAAGGTTCAGACTTGCCCAGTTCAGCCCTATGGATTTTGTGTGCCCCTGTATAGCTCCCAATATATGCCAATACAAAATGAGAAGCTTACTTAAAGCATAAGATTTTTAAAATCCGATTACTAGACTGCTCAGCTCTCAGCAATGAACTTATGTCATAGCAGTAACCTGTTGCAATGTGAACAGGTTGGATGTGCCTGATCTTATAGCATGCCTAAGAGTTGAAAATTATTATTGCCATTTTTCCAGATGAGAAAGTGAGGTAAGAATTAGCAAGCATCTTGCTTTAACTTACCCAGAACAGTAAGTCATAGAGTTGGAATTTGAATTTGATAATTTGGGTCTAGTGTTTAAAGAAATGAGGGGTAGAAAAGGAGCATAGGCTGAGTGGCTAGCAAGTTCAAAGACCTTGGTCTGAATTCCAGCATCCTATAAACCAAACTGAACATGGTGACAGGGGATCCCGTGTTTGAGGCTGTGCTTGGATTCCTACATCCATAGCTAACCAAGACAAGCCTGGGGAAAGGAGGCAAAATTACAACAACCAATAAATGAAAGAATGGGGTTGTGATAGTTTATATATGCTTGGCCCAAGGGGTGGCACTATTAGGAGGTCTGTCCTTTATTTAAGAACATTATTTCAACTAAAAGTGAATAAATTGAGGCTTAGGAAGGGCCTTGGGAGGTTAGAAACCAAAGAAACAGTTTTTGAACCCCCTCTTGGCACACAGGAACCTTCCTATTCACCCAAGGGCTCACTACCTCTCATATGCCATGCTCAGTTGATAAGAGTCAGTGAGAGCAGCAGAGTGCATTCGCCCAGGCAGCCTAAATCCTAGAGGAAGAAGCAAAGTCTGAACAGAGACAAGCAGGAGAATTTACTTATAAAGCTGATGAAAGTTAAAGTATCTGTTATCTGGGCCAATGGAACGGAATTCCTGAATGCCGGGAAGTAGGGAAAAGTTGACTCTGGCTGTGATGAAGGGGCAGACAGGGAGATGCAAACAAAGTAGAGCTGGAGTTGTGTCTCATGAGAGGACAGAAGAGGTCACATTAGGTCACATTAGCCACAGGGGAAAGTTTGCATTCTAAATCAACAAAATTAGTTGCAAAAGTTCTTACCACCATTTTGGACATCACTGGATATGACTTCTTTTGAAGACTAAGTAAATTTTAAAAGTACTCCATCCAACAGGACTGCTGCTCTGATTCATGACAGGTTGGATTTACAGCATTTAAGCAAACTAGTAACTTGTTCTTAAATCACTGATCTAGGAGGGTAGAAAAATATGAAGGCTGGAATTGTCATGACTCTCTCTGCTTTTCTCTCCTGCCCATGAGCTGCTGTCACTACACATATCCCTTCTGCATTCATGTCAGAATTAAGGGAGGATGGGCCAGGGCCTAGGCAGCTCTGTCTCTATCATTTTATTAGAAAAGCAGTTTCCTCAGCTGAGCCTACAAGAGGCTTCTGCTTTCATGTCAGGGTCCCAGAAATGAGCTGCCTATAAGGGAAAGTGCAAAAGTTTCCCCTTGGCTCTGAAACTTAACAGTCTGCAGTTGAGCAGCAGTAGCAACAGAGCAAGGAGTCAGAAATAGCTTTTGCTCAACCAGTGCTTCTCAACCTTCCTAATGCTGTGGGCCTTTAATACAGTTCCTCATGTAATAGTGTCTCCCCGACAATACAATTATTTTCATTTGATACTTCATAACTGTAGTTTGCTACTATTATGAATTGTAATGTAAATATCAGATAGGCAGGATATCTGACGTTTTACCCCTGTAAAAGGGTCATCTATTTGTCCAAGGGGTTGTAACGCATGGACTGAAAACCACTAGCTTAGTCATTTAAGATGCTATCCATAAGAGTGTAAATGCAAAGAAAATGGTGATATAGCTACATGCCAATAAGAAAAATAATAATCATAGTAGATAGATAGACACAGAGCTTACATCATGCATCATGGAGAGGAAAACAAAAATATTCAGTAAGCATTTTAAAGAATCAAGGACGTAGAGAATAGAAACTGAAGTAAGCTCTATAGAGCAATACCAAATTGGGAAATATTAATATTGGAAAATATTGAATTTTTTGGAAGATGTAAAAATGTGCAGACTCTATATGATAGCAAGAGGAATGTGATCCAGACAGACAGACAGACAGACAGACTACTCATTTTTACACATCTTATACTTATAACTCAATCCATGACTCTGTCCCTAGAAAGCTGTCTACCGCCAGTCATCAGAAGATGGGTGTGAGGACTGCCATGGTACAAAATACTTTTAAAATAAAAAGAAACTTAAAATGATGCAAATATCCATCAATAGAAGAATAAATTATAAGACATTCATACAGTGGGATATAACAACTAATATTTAAAATGTAGACCATGTAAAATAACTTAGATAAACCTTAAAAATCTATAACGAAAGAAAAAATAAGTCTTATAAAGAAACTTACAGAAGACAGGATCTATTATAAGATCCAAAATAAGTAAAATAAAAATCCTCTTTAGAACTACATAAACGGGCAATTATTTTAAGTTGTTGTATGTGTATATGTGTGTGTGTGTGTGTGTGTGTGTGTGTACATATCCATGCATGTGCATGCCACAGTGCATGTGTGGGGGTCAGAAGACAATTGGGCTCAGTTGTCTCTTCTACTGTGTGAATTTCAAAATCACATTCATGTTCTAAAGCTTGGCCACAAGCACCTTTAGGTACTGAGACATTTCACTGGCCCTAAAATAGTTTTCAAATCAGAAGAACGTTGAACAAAAAATTAGCACAGTTACCCCACGGAAGAATTGGGAAGAAACATGCAGTTCAACCATGCTGGAAAGCTTTGAATCTAAAGGTGGGCAGAAGCTTCATAAGTATTCATTTAGTTTTATAACTGCCTATACCTTACTTACAGCCCTTTCACTATGAAATACTAGGCTATAAAAATTTTAAGGAAAGTAAGCTATCAAACAGTGGAGTGACACAAAACAACTCTAAATTTCTGAATACAGAAATGGAGATACATGCAAGCATAAAATGTTATGTGTAGATTAATGGCTGTTTCCTCCTAGTAATTTTTCTGCCTTGTCCAGAATCCACAATGGATATATATTAGTTGTAAAAAAAAAATGTATATATAGAAGTAGATGTCACTGAAAGCTCCAAACTAGAAACTCACATGCAATTGTTTGTGAGTTCCTTGAGTCAGACTTTGAAAATTATCCCTAAAACCGACTTTCTAAAAATCTGTTTGGTGACTCCCAAAACAAGTTGCTCAATGACTTTGATTTTCCCCTAGATTTGCATTACCTCTGATAAGAAATAGTTTCTAAAATATTTCTGAGTGATTATCATAGAATAGGATCTTTCATTCAAAATGAGAATGGTAATGTAGTCTATTGTTTAAAAAAAAAATGCTTCTACCCGGTTTAAATATTCTCATGCTCTTCTCATAAGATGGGAGTTTGTGTTTGCTCCATGGAGACAAAAATAAATTAGAGAGCTGAAAGATATTTTAATTGGCTTTGGCTGGTTTTTTCCTAATTCTGTCTTCATTATCTGGGCTAGCAGAGCCCTCCTTGGATCTGTGCATGTGTTAAGCAGCCCTGTCCCTGCTCTCTGTTTTAGATGTACAGGCCTTAGTCAAAACCAACAGTGGCTTGGAGAGTTCCAGTTTCTTCAGTAAGGAAGCTTCCCTTGAAGATGAGAATGTGTGGTGCATCCCACAACAGCAAATCTCTTGAGATTGGGAAAATAGAATCTATAAATTTAAGATGGCATCAAGGGTCTTGTATTTTTATCAAATATGCCACATCTTTTTGGCTATGAAAACATTGCTCACATCCCCATGGACATACACCCTAAGATTCCATGGATTGGGGACTAGGTTTCCAAGACTGCCTCCTCTTGCAGAAGTCAGTGACAAACTCTACCTTGTTTCATCTGTACTTCTTGCCAGCAAGAAGCACAGCCTTCTATACACCCCTCCTCAGACTTGAGTGTTTTCTAGAGGAGTTCAGAGAGAGCAAGGACCTACTTAGTCTAGGGCTTTGTTACAGAAGATGTTACAAAAGACATCAGTGACTGCTTCTGTGGTAGTTTGAATGAAAATGGAACCATGCGCTCTTAGGCACTATTTAGAGCTGTGGCCTTTTTGGACTAAGAGTGCTCTTGCTGGAGTAGGTGTGGCCTTGTTAGAGGAATTATCTCATTGGGGACGGGCTTTGAGGTTTCAGATGCTCAAGCCAGTCCTAGTGTCTGTCTTCCTGCTACCTGTTTATCCAGGCATAGATATGTCATCTACTTCTCCAGCACCAAGACTATAGACATGCCACCATGCTTCCTACCATGATGACAATGGACTAAGTGTTTGTACTATAAGCCAGCTCCAATTAAGTGTTTTCCATTGTAAGATCTGCCATGGTCATGGTGTCCCTTCACAGCAATCAAAACCCTAACTAAGACAGCTTGCACCAGTGAGGCACATGGGAAAGGGAAAAGGACTTCCTTTACTTATAGGGTATGGTGTCTGAAACCTCTCATTCTTATGGACTTTTATGGGGCCTACAGACATAACTGATAAAATCATTAGCCATTGTGGGCAACTCAGCCATCACTTTGATTGATAGTGGGATGTAACATGGCCACATTAATTAGCTGATAGTTTCTCACTGTTAACTTGTAGCATGGTGAACATCAAAAAAAGTAAACAAAAGATCTTTGAAGTCCATAATCTAAAACTATAAAAGGTGGGTCTAAGTTGATGATTCAGTGGTTAAGAGCAATTGTTGCTTTAGCAGAGGACCAAGGTTTGGTCCCCAGCATTCATACTGGGTGGCTCAAAATTGTCTATAACTCTTGTTTCCAAGGATCTGTTGCTCTCTTCTGGCCTGAGCAGGCAACAGGCATACATATGATGCACATACATACATACGGACAAAAAATCATATACATAAAATTATAAAACAAAATCTTGGAAATGTTAAATACTATCAAACTAAAACATTTGGGAGTTGTTAGGCCACTGGTGTGTTCCTGTTGTTGTTGTTGTTGTTGTTGTTGTGTTGGTGGTGGTGGTGATGATGGTGATGATGGGGAGGGGATGTAGACCAAAGGTCAACCTCAAATTTTCTGAGTCTTCCAGAGGGCCCAAGGCCTGTATGTCCTGAATCCTCTTGAGGCTCAATTTTACACCAGATTCTAAAGGCACCAGTCAGTGTCCACTTTCTGGGAATTTATAGCCAGGTTTATGCTCTTGGGTGGTTACATATTTGGACTAAAAGGTAAAGAACACCCATAGTAAATGGCAGTGTAAAATAAACATTAATTGTGACCCCATGGGAGTTAGGCCTTTGGAACTATTGATTTTGTAGTCTCAGGATTTCGTTCACTGAGATAAAAAGGGCATTTTATCTTCCACACTTGTGTACTCTCCCCTGCATTGCTGCGCTCATTCTCCTGACATTTTACTTGGGTTGGGGAAATGAGCAGAGCACAGGGAACCTGTATTTGCCCCTTGCTGGTTTCCCAGCTCTTTCCCCAGATCGCTTGTTTGCAAAGGTCCTCCAGAAAACTCTAGTCAATCAACCCTTTGATTCTGCCACAGGACTCTCAGCACTGACATGGGCTGCAAATCTGCAGGGAGAGTAAGCCTTGCTTAGTAGAAATAAAGGGGTGATTAAGGAGATAATCTGGTAAGTGTCAGTCATATTTTGAGATGTTATTTTTCCTTGAAACTTTCTATTAGGGGTTCACTTCTTCCCCCAAGAAAAATTCATTGCCTGTGGCCCCAAGTGAAAGCAGTTATCCTTCCACTTTAAATGATGGTATGTGTGTGTGCAATTCTAACTCCTTAATTTCTATGAATACTCCTCTTCTCCAATCCTTTCTCTCTCTCTCTCTCTCTCTCTCTCTCTCTCTCTCTCTCTCTCTCTCTCTCTCTCTCTCCCACACAAACACACACACACTCCAACAGTATATATAGACATGATATAGATTTAAAGTCAAAGGTTCCCCATCTTAAAAAAAAAAAAAAAAAAGAAAGAAAAAAAGAAAAAGAAAGCTCTAGGCCAGGCTGCAAATTTGTGTTGATGACATGCAGTTATTCAATAAGTGATCAGATAGAACTCAGGGCGACCAATTTACTATCTGACTGATGGATAGAATAAGGCTCTGCTGGACCATTGTCAAAATGCAAATGAATTTTAGCTCCAAACATTCAGGAAAAGGGAGATTGATGGTGGAGCCAGCTATTGCTCCCATTGCTCAAATGGGAAAACCATTGACTGATGAGCAGGGCTGAGGGGCGGACAAGGTCTGGGCGAGACACTGCAGGAGCTGGTATTTTCTGTCACTTCGGCATTTAGCAGGGAACTCTCCTATTATGATAAGGCAAGTTGAACACAGAATAAAACTCTCCTACTAACTTTGTCTTTTCATTGTTGATGATGATGAATAGAATAAGAGGTGGGTAGGAGGGTGGATACAGAGGCACAGGGGAGGGCACTTTACATTCATTTCTTTATAGTAACCTTTCAAAGATGTGACTCCCAAGAGATCTTGACCAGGATCTCTTCCTCCCTCCCCTCCAATTGCTAAGTACACACACACACACACACACACACAGAGAGAGAGAGAGAGAGAGAGAGAGAGAGAGAGACTCACACACACACACACACACACACACACATCTTCAACATAGGGTAGTGTTAATCCTTTGTTAGCCTAGAGAAGAACTCTATTCCCTATGCACACTCTCCTGAGACATTCATTCCCTATAGGCACCCTGAAGACCAAATCCTGTGCCCCAGTATCCTGTGTACAGTATTACTGTGTTATAGGCAAAACTCAAGTCTTTTGAAAATTCCCTTTCCACTTCTCATGCCTTGCACATGTTATCAAGCTCTCTATGCTCAGTTCTCATGGCCATAAAACAGTTCATACAATTATTTATTCAACATATAGAATATGCAAAGCCTTGTGCTAGATGCTGAGGACGATAGTGATCAAACTTTGCCAAAGTCAAATGTTCATGAGAACAATGGAGTGAACATTGAAAACGATGTGTTTTAAAGAACTTACATAGTTCTGAAGCAGGTAGACAATAAATAAAGCCATACTGTGCTCAGAGAATCCCGTGATGCAATGAGCTCAGAGACATATAGTCCCTGGAAGTATTGAGTATGAAATACGTATAACCTGGCAGACAACTGTGCAAGGAGCACTGCTAGCAGAGAATGAGTAGATGTACCATCCAGCTCCATGCCACTTGTGAGCATGGTGGATGGTGTGTTAGGGTTTTATTGTTGTGATAAGCATCATAACCAAAATCAACTTTGAGGGGAAAATACGTATTTCACCTCACAGATTATAATCTATCACTGAGTAAAGTCTAGGTAGCAACTCAAGAGAGAAGCCTAGAAAAAAGAACTTTGAAGCAAAATCCATGGCAGGGTGATACTGGCTGGCTGGCTTTCTCACTGTGGTTTTCTCATCCCAGTATGTTATACTGTTGTGCCTGTTCAGGAAGTGTTCATTAACTCCAAAAGCAACCAAGGACCTGATTCCAAGGCAATCACACTAGGGTCTTTATTCACGCTCTAGCTTGGGCTCACTGCAGGATGGGAAGGTAAAGCCCTGAGCCCTCAAAAGGACAAGGATTTATAGGAAATGACAAACAAGTGAGTGGTTTCTACTCTGGCAAGCACATAATTGAATGACTATTATGAGCCAACATGGGTGCTCTGGAGCAAAATCATGAATGATCACGAACAGTCTGAAAGTACATCTGGAACGAGGAGACTAAGCCTGAGTGACTGTTGCTAGGGAATAGTTAGGAAGCAGCTCTGGGGTACAGGCCAGAGACAAGCTATGTGCTTTTCCTGGAACTTGGGTGCAGCTTGGGTTTAGCTGTCAAGTCCCCAGGCCCTTTTTAAAAAATGGAAGCCAATCCCAAGATGGAGTAGGTTTGGCCTCTCAAAATGATACAGAACTACCCACCAGGGTGATACTGCCTGCTACAGAATGGGCACACCTAAACAAATCAAAAGTCAAGAAATTGTCCTATATGCCTGCCCATAATCATATCAAGTCAGGTTATTTTCTCAATTGAGGTTCCTCCTCACAAATTATGTCCTTGTCAAGTAGACAGAAAAACTAAGCAACACAGATGAAGATGGAGATGGGCACACCAAGTTGTCAGGAAGCTTTATGTAGTGGGCCTTATGGATCTAAGGCTGGGGTATTCAAGTGATGAGGAGATACACACTCAACAATAGGCCCTTTTATCAACAAGGCAGAGATAGTCTGAGATTATTCTAACCTAACTGAGAAGGGAGGACTCAGAGAGAAAATGGAGACAAATGGGCATGCCATTAGTACTGAGGAGAGATCATGAAGACCAGAGCTTGCGCAATAACTTTGAGAGTTAAGAGAAGTGTGTGGATAGAAAAACAAATCAGAGAAACTCACAGACTTAGTAACACAGAGAATGCAAAGGGAAAGTCAAAAGTAATTTAGGCTCTGGCTTGGGTAGGCAAGGTCAAAGCCTACCCAGTCTGAGAAGAAGTCAGGATAAAAGGCTGGGATGCCAGGAAAGTCATGCACATATCTAAGTTCCAGGAGGGGAGGACTCTGATCCTTGCACATTTGCTGTTCAATGTTTCTCTCCCTAAACTAAACCCAGGTATTTATGACCATATCTTCAGTTGCTGCTTCAATAGGTGTCCAAGAAATGCACATCTGTGGAATGGAAAACAGAAGGAAAGAAAAAATAAAACAGGAGGGAGTAAAGGGGAAGTGAGAGAGAGGGAGAAGGGAAGGACAGTGGGGGAGGGTGATGAAGGATGGGAGTGAATAAGAGAAGGAAAAGACTGAGAAGGGAACTGAGGAAGAGGGAGGAAGGGGAAATAAGAAATGAAGAAAAGGAGTAAATAATAGTGTGTGGAAGGGAAGGAGGGAGGGACGGAGTGAGGGAGCGAAAGAGGGAGGAGGGAGAAAAGGAATGATATGGTGAGAGGGAAAAGGGAGAAGAGAACAGGACAGTAATGGAGAAAAGAAGAAAGCGCCCATCCAACAATTAGATAAGCATCAATGGCCAGCAGCTTTGCCCAGCACCTCATATGCTATGGGCATAAACTATAAATTGGGTTCTAAGATCTTTACCAGCCCTACCAAAAAGGTAAATGAGAGAAATGTGAATTTATCAAGTGTGTGCCATTTATGAGAACCAGCTAAATTCCATTTTTCCTCTCTTCATCCTTGCTGCATCCCTCTGCAGTGCTCTACAGGATTTGCTGAAGACATGTTACGCTGCTGGGGTGTTCTGGGTTCTCTTCTCAGGGGATGGCTAATCACTGGACTCTCGTAACTGGTCCCCTTCTGTTGATTGATATTTGCCCTTCCCATCATCCCTGCTACAGCTGCTGTATTTTGTTTTTAAAACAGATTATAGCACTCAGCTTCCCTCGCCATCCCTTTGAACAAACACTTTCAGGTACTACCCTAAGAAACAGCTTCTGGTTTCTGACTAGTCTCAACTTGTTGGTCAGCCTGCCAGCTGGAGACTACAAACGTAGGATGACTAATAGAAGCCTGGCTGCAGTGTCTGCCTATGAGCCCAACACGCTCAAAACATTTTCAAGGATGCACCATGGCTCACTTATGGAAGTTGAGCTTAATTGCACTTAAAATACTGCTAGTGGAGAAGAGTGCTGGCAGGGGCCTGCTGGGTGGAAACAGCCGAGACAGACAAGTCTCATAGATCACACCTGGTGGGACACAGCAGTCCGGCTTGCTCTGGTAATATCCATCAGTACCTGCTCTCCAGCACAATGGTTAGCAGACTACAGACATATTCTCACATTTCTTAGCTTAAATGGCGGACTCTATATCTTACTTTGTGATCTCTACTCATTGTCCTCTGTCATCAGGAATCCCACAGCTGATGACGCATCTAATGCTCCACACTGTCAGATTGATGTCTGACAGCTTCTGTATTAGAATTTGGACTCTGACCTAGGAAGGCAGATCACACAGCAGCTATCCATGTGGAATTCATGGGAAAGGGGTGATCAAACCTTTTAGTGTCTGAAGAAGCATTTCGTGTGACCCAGCAATTTTCACTGTGCAAATGAAAGTGTGCACAGACCCTTTTCCTGTGTTGGTGTGCACCTGGTGGGATATTCATGGGGGACTGACCCTGTAAAAACAAAAAGATAATGTGGTTTTCCTTCATCCTTGGCCCTCACTCTATCCTTTGCCCACCTTCCCCCCAGTTCCATTTTCCTCATCTCATTTTCAGCAAGTCATTGGGGAACAGGTAAACTATGACATCAAATTCAAACCCATAGCTGCTCTTTATTAGCTGATTAACCTAAAGCAAGTAGTATGAGCTCTCTTTTTCAATTTGCCTCTGTATAAAATGAAGGCTAGTATCTACTCCATAGAACTATGTAATAAGAGGTAATATGTACTGGTAAGGTCTAAATATGTTGATATATGTATTACCTATACAGTCATGTTAGCCTATAATAGCTACTTAATAACAATTTGTCTCTCTAACTCAACAATGATCTAATAACTCTAATCAATTTAAAGGGGCTAAGATGATCTCCCTTAGATGTATGCCAGAATCCCCTTACACCGAGCTTTACAGCTTACCCATGTAAAGGCATGTCAAGGATTCCATATTGATAACATATATGGGTGTATTGGACTCGGGTGCTTTAAGTAATCTGATCACAGAATTTCATTGTTTGCTTTCCTCAAAGTTTAGGAACCCTGTGAACATTGAACATATCTTGCCACACCCACATGCCTCAGCATAGTATCTTCTGTGATGCCTGTTGCAGGATCAAAAGGATCTTAGCCAGTGAAGAAAGCTGTAGTATGGAGGGTGGGAGCACAGCCCTGCTGTGTTGAAGGAGCACAGCAGAGAACATGGACTGATGATGACACACAGGGATGTGATGATTCAAATGGGCTGGAGTGTACTCCACACTGGACCTGGATGAACTCGGCAAAGTTCTGATATCACTAGGACCCAGAGACACTCTTAGTATTCCATGTTGTACAAGGTAAACTGAGGCCCAGGGAGATCACAACTCTAGTACCTTGCCAAGTGAAAATTGGACTGAGGGTTTCAGACACAGCCCTGGTTCTCACGTGGTTGGCTGAAAGGAAGCTGACACCTGGAGTTCCCTGTGGGCCAGTAAAAAGGGAACTTGACTTTGACACTGGAGACTCAGTGAGTATAGGCTCGCCAAGTGTAAAACTAGGGCAATCAGAGAAGATACCCAGTTGGTCTTAAAATAATGTATTTCTAGTGCACTTCCATTACTCCTATTTCTAGCTTTGCTGTGGTCACAATGCTTCTCCAGTTACAACAGAGTTGTGGTGGAGTTCTTGCTGTAATTGCCAAAGAAAATCAATTTTAAAAAAATGTCTGTTAGTGTGAATTATGCATAAACATTAATATACTTAAGTATAAATGAATTTAAATGAGTTTCATTTGAAGGTTTTTTAAACACTGCAGATGTATAGATATACAGGTTATATATATATATATATATATATATATATATATATATATATATATGATAGGATTAGGAATATATTTAGAGACTAATAGGCTGCTTAATCATAATAACAGCAATAAATAAAAAATTGCATAATTACCTCATGTCTGACACTGTTACTACTTATGTGAATGATGAGGAAACAACATATTATCCCAAAGATCCCACATTATTTGTCATCAGAGTCTGTACTATTAACCCTGAAGCCAAACACAGCAGACTCTCAGCATACATAT
This sequence comes from Mus musculus, assembly GCF_000001635.26. NCBI lineage: Eukaryota > Metazoa > Chordata > Mammalia > Rodentia > Muridae > Mus > Mus musculus. The sequence continues at coordinate 95,939,012 of NC_000073.6, forward strand.
GTTGCATGAATCTACCAAACATTTGAAATAAAAATATTATCTAATATTTGTGTAAGACTATGCTGTGTACCTGGCATGCCTCCATTTCATTAAGAAATGCTGTCTATTGGGAGCTTAGGTTGTCCCCAAGAAGGTCAGCTATGAATAGCAGGAACAAACTAATAACCATTTGAAAACAGGATTAAAAAATACAGAGTACTTAAAGCATACATTTCAACAAGGGCCATCCCTTCTTGATGTATGTAAGGATGGAAATGGGTTCTATTAGAGTTAGTTTACATGATGCTGAGAAAAGACACCTGAATTGTATCTTGGGTACTCCTAGCTTCAAGAAGAAAGGAAGACCAAAGTGCGGATAATTCAATCCTTCTTAGAAGGGGGAACAAAATACCCATGGAAGGAGTTACAGAGACAAGCTGTGAAGCAGAGACTGAAGGAAACTGCCCCACCTGCGGATCTATCCTATATACAACCACCAAACCCAGACACTATTGTGGATGCCAACAAGAGCTTGCTGACAGAAGCCTGATATAGCTGTCTCCTGAGAGGCTCTGCCAGTACCTGACAAATACAAAAGTGGATGCTCATAGCCATCCATTAGACAGAGCACAGGGTCCTCAGTGAAGGAGCTCGAGAAAGTACCCAAGAAGCTGAAGGGGTTTGCAGCCCCATAGGAGGAACAACAATATGAACTAACCAGTACCCCCAGCACTCCCTGGGACTAAACACCAACCAAAGAAAACACATGGTGGGACTCATGGCTCTAGCTGCATATGTAGCAGAGGATGGCCTAGTCAGTCATCAATGGGAGGAGAGGCCCTTGGTCCTGTGAAGGCTCTATGCCCCAGTGTGGGGGAATACCAGGGCCAGGAAGCAGGTGTGGATGGATTGGTGAGCAAGGGGAGAGGGGAAGAGATAGGGGATTTTTGGAGGGGAAACTAGGAAAGGAGATAACATTTGAAATGTAAACAAACAAAATATGTGTGTGTGTGTGTGTGTGTGTGTGTGTGTGTGTGTGTGTGTGTGTGTGTGTATGTATATGTGTGTGTGTGTGTGTGTATGTGTGTGTGTGTGTGTGTGTGTGTGTGTGTGTGTGTGTGTGTATACACCTGACAAGAACAAAGTAAAGAAAGAGGATTTGTTTTCCTGGGGTTTTATTTGAGAGTGCAGTCTATCTTTTCAAAGAAGCCGTGATGTCAGAAGCCAGAGGTGGCTGGTCACATGGTATGAGCACTCAGAAAGCTAAGAGACTGTGATAATGTTCTTCTTACTTCCTGTTTCACTTAGTGTGGGACCCAACATTGCACTGGAATGGTCCTTGTATATTTAGGGTGTGTCTTCTTAATTCAGTTGATCTCATCTAGAAATTCCTGAAGTTTGTTCCTATGATGATTCTAGAAGCCACGAAGTTGGTAAGCAAGAATCGCTATCATATGCCTTGTAGATGCGGTGCACCTGACATCCCTGAAGGGCCTATGAAGACTGAAATTGGATTGAAGAAGCTAAGCATAGAAAGAGGGGGAAAAGAGATGGGGGAGGGAGGAAACAGAGACAAAGACAGAGACAGAGCTGCCTACCAGTGAGATGGATGTAAAAAGCTGGGAATGGAATGAAGAATTTCTTCTTCTTTTTTTTTAATTAATCATTCCATTTGTTTACATCTCAAATGATATCCCACTTCCCAGTTACCCTCTCCACCAACCCCTCATCCTTTGATATCTCACTTCCCCTCCACCAAACTCCCATCCCACATCCGCCCTCCCCCCCTCTTTTACGTGTATGAGAGTGCTCCCCCACCCTCCCACACTTTCCTACCCCACCATTCCAGCATCCCTATGCTGAGGTATCAAACCTCCCCAGGACCAAGCCCCTCCCCGCCATTGCTGTCAGGCAAGGCCATCTTCTGCTCCATACATAACTGGAGCCATGGATCCCTCCAGGTACACTCTTTGGACGGTGGTCTAGACTCTGGGAGAAGTGGGTGGTCAGACCAGCCTATGTTGTTCTTCCAATGGGGTTGCAATCTCCCTCTGCTCCTCCGGTCCTTCTGTCAGCTCCCCCAGCAAGTTCCCTGAGTTCAGCCTGATGGATCCAAGCATCTGCCTCTACTTTAGTCAGTTGCTGGCTGGACTTCCCAAGGAACCGCCACACTAGGTTCCTGTCAGGAAGCACCTCTTGACCATGGCAACAGTTGAGTTTGGTAGATCCCCAGGTGGGACAGTCCCTAGTTGGCCCTTCCTTCAGTCACTGTTCCATTTTTTGTCCTTGTTCTTCCTTTAGACAGGAGGATTTCTGGGTTAAAAACTTTGAGATTGGTGGGTAGCCCCCATTCTTCTTACTAAGAAGACTAAACAGATGTGTGACTATGGGCATTGTCTTAGTCAGGGTTTCTATTCCTGCACAAACATCATGACCAAGATGCAAGTTGGGGAGGAAAGGGTTTATTCGGCTTACACTTCCATGCTGCTGTTTATCACCAAAGGAAGTCAGGACTGGAACTCAAACAGGTCAGGAAGCAGGAGCTGATACAGAGGCCATGGAAGGATGTTCTTTACTGGCTTGCTTCCCCTGGCTTGCTCAGCCTGCTTTCTTATAGAACCAAGACTACCAGCCCTGAGATGGTTCCACCCACAAGGGCCTTTCCCCCTTGATCACTAATTGAGAAAATGCCTTACAGTTGGATCTCATGGAGGCATTTCCTCAAATGAAGCTCCTTTCTCTGTGATAACTCCAGCTGTGTCAAGTTGACACAAAACTAGCCAGTACAGGCATCAAGTAGAATTGTAGGTTCCCAATGCTGAAATGTTGTATTCCTGACTTTCTTGAACTTTTCTTCAATTTCCTAGATGGCCATACTAGATTTAAGTATTAGCCCTGAATTAAAGATGACAAAAGTAGGGAACAGACGAGCTTCAGGAGACACTGACTGAGACTCTTCCCTTCCCAGAATTTATCAGTAAACATGTTCTCATGTTGTTAGCTAGGGCTCTGTCCCCTGGCAACTCCTAGCTGCAAAGGAGTCTAGGAAAGAGAACAGGTGTCTTCCAAAGATTCTATAGTATTAAGGAAGTAGAGTAGGAATGGAAGTTGACTTAGAAGTGGGTACACAGGGTCCCAATAATGGTGCTAATACCAAGTGTTCTCTGTGTCTTCATTCATGTCCATGCCACAAGCATTTACCCTGTTCATTAAAATGCTTATTACAACAGACCTCAGAAAGTCTTTCTTTTGCTCATGTTACCAGGTGCCTAGGTTCAGTCATTTTCCCAATTCAAATATCTGACAGGGGGGCAGAAGTAAGCACTTGTACTTAATTCAAATGTCCATCCACACCCTTTTATGGGAGTTACCAACTGATCAATCATGTGTCTTATTTCTGCGTACTCTCATTGGTATTACTATTCCACAGGTGAAGAAGTGTAATCTCATAGAATTTAAAGTCAACTTTCCTGAAGGTAGCTGAACTGAGTTTCATAGCCCATACTGCCTTCCTCATCTAAACACTTCCTTTCATGCTGTGCTATCTTCAATAGAATTCTAATAGAAAACAACTCCAGGCTACCCTGTTCAATTCACCACTCTCCTTTACTCTCATCTCTGGTCCACTGCTACTAACCAGGGCCAGGATTCCAGCACTGTAAAATAAACCCATTTAGAAGCCAACAAGCAATCTCACACATTTTCTTTTTCATATTTCCCTTCCTAAAATGTAAGTCATATTGCCTAACTGTCTGTCTGAAAACTTCTCTGGCTTCCCACTTTTCAACAGGTTTTTCGAATTTCTTAGTAAAACCTGGCCCTCCTGGTTTCCCTACCCTCACTCTTCTGCCTAGTTATCCTTGCTTCTGACTCATCCTCTTGCTAAGTCCGGTGCACAAAGTTTGTTTTTTTGTAAAAGTACAGGTTTGTTCCAGCTTAATTTATCCAGTCCAGTGAGACCTTGAAATGGGAACTCAAGTTTAGTCATCGCTATAAAGAGAAGATATTCCCAGTGAGAGCCAGAACAGAAATGAAGGCATGAACGAGGGTGGGAAGATGAAGGATGCCCAGCACTCTGTCCATTAGTTAGTGTGTCCACAGAGGCCTAAATGTTATGTAAAGCTTATACCCCATGTACTAATCTCAAAGGGTATTCTTTTGTCATTTTCTAATGATTAGGTTAGATGACCCTGCCCTCCTATTCCAAGAAGAGACTTCATAGAAGTTCATAGGAAGTCTTCAGCATCAACCATTTCTGGGTTCAGATTAGGGTGGTAAGTGGCCTTGGGCAGTACTCTGTCCTCCTTTCAAAACCTCAGTGACCCCATCTGCCAATAATTGATAACTGAGCTGTCTCTTGGTGTCACCGCAGGCCTTGAGAAATCCTAGGAAGGAAGGGTAGAAACACTGGTGTTCAAGTACATCCAGATCTAATCACTGAAGTCCCGTGGTTTTGATGGGGGGAAATTGCTTCAAAGGCGTAACCTAAAAATCACCAGGGCAGGACTCCCAGCCAGTCCATAAGGACTCTTAAGATTGCAGTTTGTTTCATCTGGTTTCCCTTTATGTTGAAACAGGGAGAAAACTTACTAAAGCACACTCATGACAAGGAAGCCAAACTGCTTATGTGCAGTGGAATGCGGAATTGCTCACCAAGGGTGACTTAATGGGACTAGGAATCAGCAACACAACTACATGGGCTAAGTCCCAGCCTCAGACTGCTGAGCACAAATGGCCTAGGCTTGAGGCTTAGCCCCAATATTAACTTCGATGACCTTGTACGGGTCACAGCAAGCTGTCTTTTACCCAGCTCTATAAAATTGGGCGTGGAAAAAAGATGCTGGCTATAAACATGAAGATGTGAGAGTAATTTTTTTAAAATTATACTTAATTTTAATTATTTTGCCATAAAATCACTGTAAAAGGTAAGTTGGATTATGGGTGTTATTAAGTTGGTCCTTCATACAATAGCCAAAGTCATAGGAAGTCCCTTCATAAATATTTCTGTCCTCAGGAACTCACGTTCTAGCGGGAGAGGGTGACATGCGCATAAATCACTCTAATACAAGGTAAATAGTGGTAAGTACTATAGGGAAGGCACAAGCCAAAGGCCCTGGGGATGTGGGAGTTGGGAGATTAATTTCTGCAACGCAGATCTGAAAAGGTTTCCTGAAGGAGATAGGATTTGGGTAGGTCCTTGAAATCTTGAGAGAGCTTTGATTTATACAGCCTTGTCTTGTGGCTTTCGAAGCATGTGGCACTGTCTCCTCTCAATTGACTCTGAGTCCTGAAAGGTAAGGACACTGATAATCATCTCCCATCTCCAGCTCCCCAGCAGAAGGTCCAACAGCCAATCATACATTGTTTTATAGATGTTGCTTGAATCTAATTAATAACTTTTTTTTTTTAAGAAAGTGTCAGGAGGTGTGGAGGAGCCCTACTAACAGTATCAGTAGTGTTTAATTGATATCAGGTGTGTGTCACATGGTCTAATGCAAGGGCCCATCTTCATACAGCACACTGCCCATCCCCTGCTTCATTGGATAGGGGACTAAGGTCCAAAGGGAGCATGAATTATCAACACTGAGCCCATAGCTAATAAGTGGTGCACCTACATTTTTTTCACTGATCATTTGTATCCTGCACTTATGGTCGTCATGGCATAACACGGCTGAAAAATGAAGATGATGTTTTGCATAAAATTTCTAAGAATAACAGGTTTTCTAATATTTCTAGTGGAAAGTAAAATCTGTGAATCTAACAAATGTCTATTGTCCAAGGTTCTCCAGAGAAACAGAATTAATGGGGTAAACATCAATAGACAACAGAGGCAGGGAAAGAGACATTGAAGTTTGTTTTATTTTAGCTTTTTATTTATTGAAAGTAGATTCTTCTTTCATATAATACATCCTGGCCAGTTTCCTCTCCCTTCACTCCTCCCAGATCCTCCCTAATGCCCCTTTCCTCCAGATCCACTCCCCCTCTACTTTTGTCTTAGTTAGGGTTTTACCTCTGTGAGCAGATACCATGACCAAGGCAATTCTTACAAGGACAACATTTAATCAAGGCTGGCTTCAGAGTTTCAGTCCATTGTCATCAAGGTGGGAGTGTGGCAACATTCAGGCTGACATGATGCAGGCAGAGAGTTCTACATTTTCATCTGAAGGCTACTAGTTGAAGACTGGCTTCCATGTGACTAGCAGGAGAGTCTTAAAGCCACACCCATAGTGACACACTTCCTCCAACAAGGCCACACCTCCAAATAGTGCCACTTCCTGAGTCAAGCATATTCAAACTACCACAGTTTTTCTTCAGAAAGGAGCAGGACTCAAAGAGACAACAACCAAACAAGACAAAATAAGATACAATAAGACAAGGCAAAAGCTCTCTTATCAAAGTTGGACAAGGCAATCCAATCTGAGGAAAAGAGTCACAAGAACAGGCAAAAGAGCCAGAGACATCCCTGTTCTAACTGTTAGGAGTCCCACTGAAATTCCAAGCTAAGACCCAAAATATACTCAGAGGTCCTGGTACAGAGCCAGGCAGGCCTGATACCTACCAAGTTAGTCTCTATGAGCACACATGAGCTCTGCTTAATTAATTCAGTGAGCCATGTTCTCCTAGTGTTCGCCATCCTCTTTAGCCTCTACAATCTATCCTCCCCTCTTCCACAGGGTTTTCTAAGCTCAAAGGAGAGGGACACAATGGAGACTTGCTTCTCCATATAATGTTTGGCTGTGGGTCACTGTACCCACACTCATCTGCTGCCATAGGAACCCTTTCTGATGATAGCTGGACAAAACACCAATTTATGAGTATAGCAAAATATCACTACGAATCATTTCATTGATTCTTTTTGCCTGTTGTGTTTGGTTTTACCCTATGTTTCTAAACTATCCAGTCCCCAGTTCCTAGCTATCCAGGCAGTACTGGGCATAGGCTCCCTCTAGTGTTATGGGCTTCAAGATAATGAGACATTGGTTGGCTACCCCGGCAAATTCTGTGCCACTATTGCTCCACAATATTGTGAAGGCAAGTCAGATTGTAGATCAAGGATTTTGTGGCTGGTTGGGGTACAGGGTTCTCTTTCAGTAGCCTGCAGAGTACTGTCTTGCACCAAAGATATTAGAACATAGGGGTGAGGGCTCCATGCAGGCACCAGTTCAACCTATGTTCGATGAGCTATGTGGATGTTATGTTCAGCAATGGGATCCCACTGTCAGCTTTGGGGAGTGACCCTCTGTCCTAGCATCAGCCTGGGCTCTTTGGGGATCACCATGGAAAACATTGGCTAAAAAAAAAAATGGAGTTAATTGTCCATTTTTCTATCACTAGGGTCACCATCATAGATTGTGGGAAGTTTCCATTGAACTATTATTGGTTTCTATACCACCCCTAAACAATCACCAATTTCATCTATCTCTCTCTGCACTCTCTCCCTCCATCCCCACTACCTGGTGCCTCCTGTTTCTGTCCCTACCTGACCCAGTTCAGTAGGAAAATCTATTCTATTTCCCCTTTCCAGGGAGATCAATGAGCTTCCCCTACCCTACTCTCTAGCTACTTCTCTGGGTCTGTAGATAACAGCTTGATTATCATTTACTTAACAGCTAATATCTACTTATAAGTGAATTCATGCCACCTTTGTCTTTCTGGGTCTGGGTTACCACACTCAGGATGATTTGTTTCTAATTGTCTTCCTTTACATACAAATTTCATGTCATGTTTTTTTTTTAAACAACTGAGTAATATTCTGTTGTGTATCTATACCATATTTTCATTATTTTTTGGTTGAGGGTCATCTGGGTTGTTTTTAATTTCTGGCTATTACAAATAAAGCCACAGTGAATGTAATAGGACAGGTGTCCTCTTGGTAGGATGGATTAGGTATATGTCCGAGGTGGTATAGATGGATCTTGAGATAAATTGATCCTAAATTTTCTGAGGGACTGACATTGATTTCCATAGATCTACAAGTTTGCAGTCCCACCAGCAATGGAGAAGTGTTCTTTTTGCTCCACATCCTTGTCAATGTGAGCTGTCAGTTGTATTATTTATCTTAGCCCTATTTACAGGTGTAAGATGGACTCGCAAAGTAATTTTGATTTGCATTTCCCTGATGGCACAGGGTGCTGAACATTTTTTTAAGTGTTTCTCAGCCATTTGAGATTCCTTTATTGAGAATTCTCTCTTTAGAACTATACCATATTTTTAAGATGGATTATCTGGGTTTTTCGATATCTAGCTTCTTGAGTTCTTTATAAATTTTGGATAGTATTCTTCTACTCTTTTAGATAGTATGAAGTTGATAAAAAATATTTTCACATTTTGTAGTCTGCATCTTTGTCCCATTGATGACAGTCTCCTTTTCTTTACAGAATCTTTTCAGTTTCACAAGATACCGTTTTTATTATTATTATTATTATTATTATTATTATTATTATGTCCAGAAAGTTGTCTCCTGTGTCAATGTGTTGAAGTTTATTCCTCACTTTCTCTTCTTTTAGGTGCAGTATATCTGGTTTAGGTTGAGGTTTTTGCTCCACTTAGATTTGAGTTTTGTGACAAATATTGATCCATTTGCATTCTTCTACTTGCAACAAACAGTTTGACCAGCACCATTAGCCGAAGCTGCTTTTTTCCAAGTGTGTATTTCTGGCATCTTTATCAACAGTCAGGAGACCATAGGTGTGTGGACTTGTGTCTGGATCATCAGTTTGATACCCTTGACCAACCTGTCTGTTTTTATGCCAATATGATGTGGTTTTGATTACTATAGCCCTATAATACAACTTGAAATTAAAGCTGATGATACCTCCACCAGAGCTTTTATTGTTCAGAACTGTTTTAGCTATCCTGTTTTTTCGTTGTTTGTTTGTTTGTTTTTACATATGAACTTGAGAGTTGTCCCTTCAAGGTATATAAAAAAACTGTATTGGAATTTTGATAGGGACTGTGTAGAATCTGTAGATTATTTTTGGTAGGATGGCCATTTTTACTATGTAATACTACCAATCTATAAGCATGGGAGATCTTTTCATCTTCTGTTATCTTCTTCAAAAACTTGGAGATTTTGTCACACATGTCTTTCACTTGCTTAGAGTTACTCCAAGATATTTTATATTATTTGAGGCTATTGTGAAAACTGTTGATTTCCTGATTTATTTCTCAATCCATTTGCCATTTGTATAAAGGAGGGCTGTTGTTGTTGTTGTTAATCTTGAATCCAGTTGCTTTGCCAAAAGTCTTTATCAGCTATAGACGAGCTCCTTGGTAGCAATTTGGGGTCACTTATGTATACTATCTTATCATCAGAAAATAGCAATATATTGACTTCTTCCTTACCAATTTTATCCCCTTGATCTCCTTCAGTTGTCTTATTGCTCTAGATACAATTTCAAATACTATGTGGAATGGGTATGAAAAGAGTGAACAAACACCTTTGTCTTGCTCCTGATTTTAGGGGAATTGCTTTGAGTTTCTCTCCATTTAATTGGATATTGGCTATAGGCTTGCTATAAATTCCCTTTATTATTATGTTTAGCTATGTCCCTTGTATTCCTAATCTTTCCACAACTTTTAGCAAGAAGCAATGTTGGATTTTGTCAAAGGCTTTTTCAGCAACTAATAAGATGATCATGTGTTATGTCTTTATGTTTATTTACATGGCAGATTACATTTACTGGTTTTGTATGTTGAACCATTCCTGTATCTATGGGATGAAGCCTACTTGATCATGTTAGATGATTTTTTATGTGTTTTTGGAATCTGTTTGCAAGTATTTTATTGAATATTTTTGTATCTATCTTCATGAGGGAAACTTGACTGCAATTCTCTTTCTATGTTGAGTGGTTATATGGTTTGGGTATCAGGGTAACTATGGCTTCATAAAACAAATTGGACTGTTTCTTCTGGTTCTATTTGGTAGATTAATTTTAGGAGTATTGGCATTAACTCTTCTTTAAAAGTCTGGTACAATTCTGTGCTAAAGCCGTCTGGCCCTGGGATGTTCTTGGTTGGAGATTGTTAATTGACAGCTTCTATTTCACTAAGAGTTGTAGGTCTATTTAAATTGTTTATCTGATTGTGATTTAACTTTAACAAGTGGTACCTATTGGGGAAATTATTCATTTTTTTACATTTTCCAATTTGATGAAGTATAGGTTTTTAAAGTATGTCCTAAGAGTCTCTAAATTTCTACAGTGTCCATCATTATATCTCACTTTCTGATTTTGTTAACTTGGATACTCTTTCTGGGTTTTTTAGTTTGCTTGAATAAGGGCTTATCTAGTTGATTTTCTCAAAGAGCCAACTCTTTCTTTTATTGATTCTTTGCATTGTTCTCTTTGTTTCCATTTTATTGAATTTATCTCTTAGTTTGATTTTATCTTGCCATCTACTCCTCTTGGGTATGCTTACTTCTTTTTGTTCTAGAACTTTCCAGTGTGGTGTTAAGTTGTTAATATGAGAATTCTCCAATTTTTTAGGCCCTCAGTACTGTGAATGTTCCTCATAGTGCTGCTTTATTTTTGTTGCAAGTATGGGTAGGTTGTGTATTCGTTTAAATTGAGTTCTAGAAAGTCTTTCATTTCATTTCATTTCATTTCATTTCACTTCATTTCATTATTTATTTCCACTTTGACCCATTTTCATTCAGTAGAAAGTTTTTCAGTTTTCATGAGTTTGTAAGCTTTCTGTTGTTTCTGGTTTTGTTGATATCCTGCTTGAATCTGTGGTGATCTGATTGTATGCAGGCAGTTATTTCAATTTTCGTGAATCCATCAAAATGTCTTTTGTGATGAATATGTGGCCAGTTTTGGAAAAAGTTCCATGAACTGAGAAGAGGGTATACTCTTTGTGTTAAGTTAAATATTCTTTAAATATCTGTCAGGTCCCTTTAGTTTATAACATCTGTTAGTTTCGATGCTTTATGTTTAGTTTTTGCATGGATGACCTGTCCTTTGGTGAGAGTTGAGTACTGAAGTCTCCCACTATTCATGTGTGAGTGTCAATACTTGATGTAAGCTGTAGTATCATGTCTTTTACATAAGTGGTTGCCCTTGTGTTTGGGTCATAGAAGTTAAGAACTTAAGTGTCATCTTGGTGCATGTTTCCTCTAATGAGCATGTATTGCCCTTCCCCATCTCTTTTTATTAATTTTGGCTTGAAGTCTATTTTGTTAGATGTTAAAATGTCTACATCAGCTTCTTGTTTCTTTGGTCCATTTGCTTAAAATATCTTTTTACAACCCTTACTCTTAGATAATGTCTATTCTTGATATTGAGTCATATGTCTTATATGCAACAGAAACCTAGATAATGTTTTCTTTTTTTAAAAAAAAATTATTAGATATTTTCTTCACTCACATTTCAAATGCTATCCCAAAAAGTCCCCTATACCCTCCCCCAGCCCTGCTCCCTTACCCACTCATTCCCACTTCTTGGCCCTGGCATTCCCCTGTACTGAGGAATATAAAGTTGCAAGACCAAGGGGCATCTCTTCCCAATGATGGCCGACTAGGCCATCTTCTGCTACATATGCAGCTAGAGACATGAGCTCTGGGGGTACTGGTTAGTTCATATTGTTGTTCCACCTATAGGGTTGCAGACCCCTTCAGCTCCTTGGGTACTTTCTCTAGCTCCTCCATTGGGGGCCCTGTGTTCCATCCAATAGATGACTGTGAGCATCCACTTCTGCATTTACCAGGCACTGGCATAACCTCACAAGAGACAGCTATATCAGGGTCCTTTCAGCAAAATCTTGCTGGTATATGCAATAGTGTCTGTGCTTGGTGGCTGATTATGGGATGGACTCCCGAATGGGACAGTCTCTGGATGGTCCATCCTTTTGTCTTAGCTCCAAACTTTGTCTCTGTAACTCCTTCCATGGGTATTTTATTCCCTATTCTAGGGAGAAATGAAGTATCCAGGCGGCGTTGGTCCTTCTTCTTGATTTTCTTCTGTTTTGCAAATTGTATCTTGGGTATTCTAGGTTTCTGGGCTAATATCCACTTATCAGTGAGTGCGTATCAAGTGAGTTCTTTTAATGTTTTCAATCCTATTCTGTTACTCTGTGTCTTTTGTTTTTTTTTCTGAGAAATTGAGACCATTGATACTGAAAGAAATCAATGACCGATGATTGTTAGTACCTATTATGTTGTTGTTGTTGTTGTTGTTGTTGTTATTGTTGTTATTGATAGTGATGATGATGATGATGATGATGATGATGATGATGATGATGATGCAGTGGCAGCCAGGGTGTCAGTGGTGTGGGTTTTCCTCCTTTTGGTTTTTCCTGGTGTGAGATTATTGACTTCCTGTGTTTTCATTTGTATAATTATCCTCTTGGGATAGAGTTTTCCTTCTAGCACATTCTATAGGGATTTATAGATATTGTTTAAATTTGACTTTATCATTGAAAATTTTTATATCAAAATTGTAATTGAAAGTTTTGCTGGGTATAATGGAGTTGGCATCTGTGGTCTCTTTGAGTCTGCAACACTTCTACCCAAGCCCTTCTGGGTTTATAGACATCTCCTTCTTTATAAACATTTTCTTCTATGATTTTGTTGAAAATCTTTTCTGTGCCTTAGAGTGGGGTTTTCTCCTTCATATATTCTTATTATTCTTAGGTTTGATCTTTTCATAGTGCCCCAGATTTCCTAGGTGTTTTATATCAGGAATTTTATAGATTTAACATTTTCTTTGACAGATACATGCATTTCTTGTGTCGTGTCTTCAATGCTAAGATTCTTTCTTTCATCTCTTGTATTTTGTTGGTGAAGCTTGCTCGCCTCTGTACTTTTTGTTTGAGTTCCTAGATTTTTTTTTTGAAAATTTTCTCAGTTTATATTTTAATTTATTGACTTTTCAATGTCCATTTTCAGGTCTTGAACAGTTTTATTCATTTTCTTCAACTGTTTTTTTTTTTCTTTTCTTTCTTTAAGGGATTTCATTCTTCTAGCTTTTTGTTATTTGTTTGTTTGTGGTTTGTATTTTTCTGGATTTCTTTAAGAGATTTATTAATTCTTCTTTAAGGACCTCTATCATCATTTTACAGTTGGTTTTCAGATCTTTTTCTTCTGTTTTGACTACTTTGGAATATCCAGGGTATGCTGTTGTAGAATGGCTTGGCTCAAGTGGAGACATATTGTCCTGGTTTTTATTAATTTTGTTCTATGCTGTCATCTAGGCATCTGGATTTGGGGTGAATATAGGTCTGGGTGCTGATTTCTATATTTGTCTTTGTTAGATGGGTGCTTTCTTCTTTTATTTACATTTCCTTTCTGGATTTTCAGAGAGCGGTGTTAACTGTTTTACTGGCCTGCTTGACTCATGTGTTCATGGGTAGTATTTGGTAATGTTGGAGGCTAGGGAAGGGGCTGCCAGGAGGTGGGTTGTGGGATCCACAGCAGTCATGAGCAAGGGGATGAGGAGGCTGTAGCTGGTGTTCTGTTGTGGCACTGGTGGTGATGCCAAGGATTGGGTCTAAGGAAACAGAGAAAGAGGGAAAGGTCTATAGGCAGACTACTTGGTTTTCTGTGAGGCTTATTCTGACACATTGTCCAACAGACAATGTGTGGGAGATAGCACATTCTGAATTCAGAGGGCAGGCTTGCATGGTAAAGACTCAACATTGCCAAGCTTCTCTGTAGTATCTAGGGCACAGACTTCTTTTCTGGAAAACATCAGTCTTCGTTCTTAAAACCGTCAGAGAATTGGACAAAGTGCACCCACACCAAGGAAAGTAATTTACTTTACTTTGATTGTACCTCTTAATCCCTAGTACAAATATCTTCTCAGCCATGTCTACACAAGTGTTTGATCAAGCAACTGGAGATGCTAGCCCAGCCAAGTTGACAATCAGCCATTGAACATGGTACACAAAAATGGATCCCAGAAAAAATTTTATATGTAAGCTACTTTTTTCAACACATTTCTGATTTTTTAATTAAAAAATACATGAGAATAACAGAAAGAGTTTGAGAATCTGTGCATTTGTTAAGAAAAAAAAGTATTTTTCTTGTAAAATGGCTGCTTTTTAAAAATTCATATAAGCATAAAAAATTCAGAGAATAGAAAATGCTTGTGCTTGATTTAAACATCAAAATATTTTATGCATACTTGGTTTTGAGAGGATTGTTCATGGGGAAGTATATTTGACTCTTCTGCTATTTGCTTAGAGAACAGTTTTACAGAGAGTTCTAGAATTTCAGCTCTGAGAGATATAGGGTGTTACTTGAGCGGCCCCATGTGTCACACATGGGTGCACAAGACCCAGAAAGGACCCCATAGTTACACTAGTGACAACAGGAAGGAGGAGCATCCATTAGGCTCATTATCCAATCTTATTACAGTGGGGAGAAGACAAATAAACATATGCAAAGTCCACATTTCTCACTACTTGTTTGCCAGCTGTGGACTAGATGTCAGTCCTCCTCAAAGGGGCTGCATGAATTGACAAGGATTTCAGGGCAAGTGAAGTCACTGCCCCATGGAATGGGGCAAGACTGGGGCACTCTGAGATAACTGGCAGAAAGAGCAGAGAAGGGGAAGAAGAGAGAGAAAGTGAATTGTGTGTTGTGACAACATCCTTGAGGTGATCAGAAGACCAAAGCTAGGAGGCCAGAGGACATGTTCTCAGTTCCCCGTTTGCCTTTCTTCAGCTTTGAACTTGCCTCCTTGACTTCAGTCCCCTCTTTTAAACGAAGAGGGAGGGGCTTAGCTATATAAAGGGAGGGAAATCAAAAGACCAAGTTCTAAAGGCTAGCTCTGTCACTCAGAAATGGTCTGTCTTGAAGCAGTACATGGAGACTCTCAAGTGTCTTCCCACAAAGGGAAATTAAACCTCTGCCTGGGATTTAAGATGAGGTCCTGTGAAGTGTCAGACCCAACATTGGTGTTCTAGAGTGGTGACAAGTTATGGCTCTCCCATTCGTTCCTCCTCATTCTCTCCAGGACTACATCCCAGAGGTCTCAGCTTCCTCCCAACCCATTCTGACTCTTCCTGCTCCTTCTTTAGTTCTCTCTATGCAAGCACTCAGCAGCTCATTATGGAGGCAGCACTGAGTATCAAGGGCTCTTCTGAGAGCTTCTCCTCCTGGAACCAGCGTGTTTCCCCTAAAGCTACAGCCTCAGCTATAGACTGGAGGTGGTCCTTGCCTGCAGAAGAACTATCAAAGCTTCCCCTTGAAACCTTGCTACATTGTTTCCACCCCAAACCCCAGCTCTGGAAACCTTTGCCAAGTCTGCATGGTGAGAAAGCTAGGAGCCTTGCTAGGAGGCGTGGAGTGGAAGTCTCAGAGTGGCTCCCAACAGCCAGTGCTGCTGAAATATTGATGATTTCCCTCCCACGCTGTGGAATCCAGGTGTGGCTGCCTTTGTGTGTCTCTCCCTAATAGTAATAGGGTCCAAAGAACACTTCCATTGTTGAGGTACCAGTAAGGTAAGGTCTCTTAAAATGTCTTCCCAGGCTCTGGTGATATCTGTAATTCAGTGTTGAAGCTGGTCTGTGGGGTCTGATCCACCCCACCACAGATTTGCCTAGTGGAAGCTGAGGCAGGGACCATGAGCTCTCTCTGGCAGAAACTTCACAGTGCGATGTGGGGCCTGGGAAGAAACTAATTGCAATCTGGGTGTCTGAGGCTGGGGACTCACTGAGTGAGTCACACTCAAGTCTGAGCTCATCCAGGCTTCATGAGTTTGCAGCACTGTTCATAAAGCCAATGTGTGAGTTACAGGCTAGCAGGGCTGTCTGACAGCTTCCTGCTGCTGGAGCTCCTGAACAGCCCCACTGCTCACGCCCACTGTCCAACATCTTTGGTTTCCTCTTTGAAATCTAAGGCCCTCATTCTGCAACTTTCCTTGTTAGCTTTCTGTACCTGCTCCTTAGCTGACCAAGAAAATAGGGTGTCAGGTCCTGAGCACAATAGTCCTATACCTTCAGACCCCATCCCTAAATAGATGAACAACCAAAATGCTCTCTATCTATTCCCCATGGAACACAACACACCAAGGCCTAAAACCACCAAAAAAATCTTGGACCCCAGCATGCTATGGCCCCATCTGTAGCTCCCAATCCCTTCTCTACTACATAGGTGTGGAAACCACACCCCATCACCCCACAGGTACTTAAGAATTAACCCAACTTTCTTCCCAGCTGAGCCACAGGACATAATCCATGCCAGGAAGACAAAAACTGTCTCTAATAGTAACTACCACCCCAGGCATCTTTTAGCATTCCTTTATTGTTTAAAGAAAGAACTGAAGACCAAGAAGAATTAGGAGATTTGCCAAGACCCCACACTGTATGTGTATATAACACACCCATGATCTTGGCCCTTCCACTTCCTGTCATGGCTTCCTCCATGCAAGCGTCTCCTTGGCCTGAGATCTCACCAGGCTCCGTCTGGCTTAGTTTTTGCCCAGCTTCCTAATAAATTAGGCACCAACTGTTCTTTTGGCTTAGTGGATCACATTCCAACTGCACTCTTCAGGATAGAGCAAAACACTCTCAAGCTATTCAAACTCTGTCTCCCTTTGATCTCCTTTGAGCTCAACTATGAATTTTCAATGTTCTTACTCTTGGTGAGCCCCCAGGAGGGGCCATTCTTGACTGAATAAAAAGCTGCAACATACAGCAGGCTAAACCTCAGTACTATCTGGGTAAGCTTACCTCTTTCTGTTGGCTCTGGGGTTAGAAAGATGACAAGACACAGGAAAATGTGGCAGAAGAAGTCATTGGAGTGTTAGAGTCAAACAAGATAAAACACATCTTAGGTGTGTGTTTTAGTATGGTGGAACCCCTGCAAAAGGTAGCTGGCAGACCCTGTGGTGCTCCCGGGGACTGGATCATCAACCAAAGAATACACATAGAGGGACCCATGGCACTGGTCACATATGTGGCAGAGAATAGCGTTGTTGAACATCAGTGGGAAAAGTGGTCCTTGGGCTGAGGGTGTTCAATACCCCAGTGTAGGGGAATGCCAGGGTGGGAAGACAGGAGTGGGTGCATGGGTGGGGAGCACCCTTATAGAAGCAGGGAGAGGGGGAATGGCCTAGGGGGTGTCCCGAAGGGGTTACCTGGATAGGAGAAAACATTTGAAATGCAAATAAAGAAAATATCCCTCCCCGCCCCCCCCCAAAAAAAAAGAAAAAGAGAACTCAGCAAAGGTACTATCAGATCACTTCTGTCAATAACAATTCAGAATTTAAAAAAAAAAAAAAGACAGGCATAAAAAAGTATGGCTCCTATAATGTTACTTATTTAAATTTCAGTTGATAGATTTGTTTAAGATCAAGTCTTATGATTACATAGTTTATTTATGGTCAAAAAAAGAAAATCCTGGAAATTTGATTGTATTAGACTATTTGCTTTTAATAAAGAGATCAAAATAAAAAGTATTAAACATGAAAAAAAAAAGCTACCTGGCTTCGTTGAGCCTCTGGATGCTCCCGGAGAAAATATGGATGCTGGTCGTTACCTCAGGACTCCTGTGAGCGTTGGGGAAATGCTACTGACTCCTCTGTTCTAAGCTAGAATTCTATTCAGTAGTTTTTGTTCACTGGCTCCATGGTTTTACCTCTCTCTAAACTGGGGTATGTGTGAATACATATGTATAAATGTATTCATGTATGTAGTCCAAACTCAGTGATAGAGGAACAAATGGCCTCGCATAAGGTCAAACAGCTTGATGTCAAGACCCTCCCCTCCAAGTCAGACATTGACTTTCTTCTGCCTGCCACCTGCAACATTCCCTGGTACCAATCCTCCACATCTCTGCTTTGCAATGCCATCAGTTGAAAAAGCATACACTTACTGAGTCCCTCTTAGGGCTGTTCAGACAAACTAGATACTGTCTTAGTATTTATGTTGCTGTAACAAAGTGGGTAAGGATGGGTGTGGTATAAAGAAAGGAAGTTTATTCAGCTCGTGGTTCTGAAGGATTAAGAGCGTGACAGTGCCATCTGCTCGGCTCTGGTGAGACTTCCTGCTGGATGGCATCACAATGGTGGAATTGTATGTGGGAGAGAATGAGTAGCATTATAGAATGACACTTCTTGTGAGGTGGTTACTTCCTGAATGATAACCATTTTTATAGGAACTAACCCACCTCATGAGAACATTAATATCTTCCAAGGGTGAGTCCTATGACCCCATTACTTTCCACTAGACTCCTCCTCTCAAAAATTCCAGTACATAGCAGTGCCACCCTGGGAACCAAGCTTCTAGAGATACATCTAAACCATCACAGGAACCATGTATCAGGAGGAAACAATGGTTATGCACAAAAATTCCCAAAGAGTATAAGGATGATGTAAATACGGTTCTCTGACTGAGTAAGTTAAGAAACACCGGACTCAAGATTTCTTCATGCAGGACTCCATGCCTTCCACCTGCCAGTATGCATTGGCCTATCCAAAACTAGAATATATGTGCAGCATCTCCCAAGAATATTTGATATTGAGCAAACATTTTGGAAGCCGTATGATGAACTCTGAACTCGGTGTTCCATTCAGTGGATATGGGCCTCAGTTTCCACAGCACAGAACTTGCTCACCATCTTCACTCAGCATGCAGTGCAAGAGAAAGATGACGGGTGGACCCTGACTCAAACAAGCGAGTAGTCGAGAATTAGCAGCTGTGGTTGTCTTCTTACCTCTGCATTCCCCATGCGGGCACACACTCTTACACATGCACACACACATATTCTCTCCCTCTCTCCCTCTCCTGATACACACAGATTAAAAAACAAATCTTGAGCCAGGTCATGATGTCATCAAGTGAAAGTACTATGGGATGGCTCAAAGATCCCCAGACCTTAGAGATGTTACTCATGGGGCTTCTAAAGGCCTATGAGGCAGTGAACAAAAGTAGCTAGCTTTTCTCTCTTCATTTCAATTTTTTAAACTATGTAAGCAGTGGGAGTTGCCAAAGGTAGAACCTAGTGTGATGGCTTGAAATGCAGAGCCAGTCACAGCCACCACCTCGTGTATAGTCTACTGTGTTCTGAGCAACAGCAATCAGGCTCCGCATCTTGTGGGGTGGGGAGAATTCTCAGGAAGCCCATGCCTGTGGGAGCCACGTGGGCCCCATCACAGCTCTGTGCTTCCCTGCAAGCTGGCTATTGACCTCTGTGAGCTTTCTATGCTACAACAGACACCCAAGATCATGGACTCATAAAAAGAAAAGACAATGGTCTGCTTATTCTGGCCCACGGCTTGGAACATGTACCTTCCATTCCTGACAGTGGAGTCCTTTGCCTTTGGGCCTGTGGCGAGGGCAGCAAGTCAAGGCAGGAGCACAAGGAGGATGTATACAGGTTAGCATCTCATGACTAGGAAGCAAAGGGAGACTGAAGGGACTAGCGCCGTCCTAGCCTGCTCAAGGGCATATTCCCTGCTAGGCCCTGTCTTTTAAGCTTCGCAACCTCCTAACAAGGGCAACCTAGAGACCAGCCTCCCAACATGTGGGTATTTAGGAAATGTGTGTGATTTGTGCTATTGCTATTCCCATTCAAAGATTGAGAAACTTCCACCCTGAATCTTGTTTCATGTGTGGCTTTTCCAGAATCAGCCTCCATTCTAAAACAGGGTATGATCTATGTCTCTTGTTTCTTCTTTATCCTCTGGCTCTACCACCACCACCACCAAATAAACATGCTGTACATAAATGTCACCACCAAGGCAGAATTTACCGAGGAGTCCACAAGACAGTGTTGAGAATTTACGTGACACGCCATCCTTCTCAAAGGGCTTTCTTGATGTTTCTTATCTCACTCAGGCAGGCCTTGATTATGCTGTTTTCTCTGGAACATACCCTCCCTGCCCCCCGAGTATACTCGTTTATGGAGTCTGAAGCCCAGCTAACTCTGGGCTTTTATTAGCAGATTAAAGTCCGGGCTGGAGGATGCAGGCAAGTGGACAGCTCGTAGTCATTGACCTTGGTATCACAGAGGCGGTTCAAATCCTGGCTTTGCAACTTCCCAGAGGAGGAATCCTGTTCAAGTCACTTTGCTTTTTCTGGACTCAATTTCCATTTGAAGATGAAACTAACAACCCATTTTGCCTGATCATTTTGTGAATAGGATCAAAGCAAGAGGAGGCAGAGAGCCTGCCACGTGGCAACAAGAAGCCACTTGGTGAATGCAGTGACAGTGACTCAGAGAGGGACTGAGAAGTGCCTGAACCCAGATGGTGACTGTTAAAAAAGGAGGTGGGGGGTGGGGGACAGGTGCATGAGCCAGTATGTCTCAGCATAGACTGTGGCTGCTCTGGAGTGAAAGCAAGCGATGACAGGTCTCCGTTAAAGAGATTAAGTGCTTGGCCTTGCATGAAGATCTGGGTGCCACTCACGATGGAGTCTGACAGCTGAGCATCAGGGACTGCTGTGGAAATAAGCCAGGTGTCTCCCAGGACCCATGGGGGTAGCAGATAAAGGGCTGAATTAATTAATTAAAATAATAGCTGAAGGTCTGTTTGATGTTCATTCAGATAAATGACAAGGCCACCTAATTGGTGAAGGTGGAGGGGAATTTTTCGTGAGTGTTGTTTGACTATAAGTTGTAAATCGTCTTTGGCAAAGTGAGAGTTCGTTCTCTGCTTTATTTGTGGGTGCATGTGTTTGGTGGCGCAGGATAACTACTGAATAATTCTCAGCCTGGTCACAAGTGACTAAGAAGAGCCTATTGCCATGCTTAACTACTGGGGAGCAGAACAGGAGCCGGAAGCTTCTGGATGCTGACGAGCACTTTACCGTGGAAATTCATGGCTCTGAGTATTTAGACAAGATCCCAAGTCTGATTTAAACCTTCAAGTTTGGCCATATTATTTCATATGGGTCTTGGTAATTCTTTCAATGTAGTAGGACTACCTTTCTGGATTTTTCTAAGGTACCCATGAAGCTAACATAAGGAGAAGGGGTACCTGGCCCATGGCTGCCACTCAAGTGCACACTGGTTTGCCTTACTTAGACATTAAACTTGAACTACTTACATGTATGTGTGACTTTATATTGGATAGAGAAGGGGGAACAGAGAAGAGAGCTCAGAATTCTATGTGTGACTTCAAGTGCCTATGCTCTGCTTCTGAGTATATAGGTAGGCCAGAAGGAGTACTCAGGGCTAAAGGCATAGTCAAACAATGCAGGGCTTTGGTAGGCTGCATTGTAAGACTGTCACATGACAGAAGAAGGAGAAAAGAGATATGGGAATGAAAAAAATGAGGAAGAAATAAGTCTAGGAGGAATAATGAGTTTTGATGTCTCTGAGAACTGAGGAAAATCAATGTACCATGTGGCTGAAAGATGAGGCTGAGAATATGGGTCACACAGAGAAGACAGTCTTGGAGGTACTACTGTATGCTAATAAGCTGAAGTCTGGGATTATCCTCTGCCCTACAGGAAGGATGCTAGAAGGACAGTACTTGGCTCCTAAGAAATATCTGAAATGGCAGACTGGACAGTCTGTCAGGGTAATTATTTTTATCATGGTAAGTGGAAGAGAAAGATTAGGGGACATTGTTTAGTCAACCACCATCTTGATGCCCACCTACTAAAGATCTTCTAAGAAAGCCAGGGGAAAACCAGATGAGGCCAGAAAGACCCTTGTTTGTGCACTAGGGGGCCTTTGCACAGAACCCAGACAGTTCCTCTCATGGGAACACCAGTTTTCTTATAAGACTTGGCTTGAGTTTCCCATATTATTGTGACAGACAAATGGCTTACCTTAACATGTTTTTTGATCATCTTGTTTAAGAAGTCTTGGCTCCTTAATGCTACAGGTGTACTTGGGAGGCCTGGAGCTCGCATCAGGCAGAAGATGGCAGAAAGAGCAGAGGCCTTGGTCGGTTTCCCAGCACTCCAACTTCTTTACGCTCTGACTTGACCAAGTAGCCCCAAAAGTCTGGTCCTTCGTTTCTCCTCAGCTGAAAACTGAGAGGACATTGCTAGTAGGGCTCTTTTAAGAAGTCTTGGGTAGCAGCGAGTGTTGTAAAAAGCCGATTCAGATGAGAGAAATTATGAATCGCCAGCATGGTAAAGTCAAAACACCAGCCAAAATGTATCAAGCTCTGTTAAAAAAAATTGATCAAACGTCTTCATATTTTTAGACTTGGTTTTCCTCCTTGAATCTCAGGAAGCAGGTGCTGTTATTACTCTCATTTCCCAGGTGGAAAACCTGAAACTATGCCTGTCAGAGTTCACCTGAGCAGGGAAGCCAGAGCCATAAACTGAGCCCATGCCACGTCAGCTGATTTTGCTACTGAGCCGGGCAGACTTGGTCAATCCTGGAAGAAGCTTTCGCTTCTCTGTTCTGCATCGGAAAAATCCTCTAACTGGATCATCCCTGGGATCTCCACTATTTCCTCCTTCAATACTGGCAGAGCTAGCATGGCAGGCCACTTTGGACAGCAGATGAATTAAGAAATCAGTGAACATTGCTATCTCCCTTTCTGAACCCCAGAAAGGAGAGAGCAGCTATGTTTCTCAAAGTCTTGGCTTAGCCTAGAGTGAACGTGACTGGGGAGGGGCAGTAAAAGAGTGAAAGGGTGTCTGGGAAGATGAAAGAAAGATAGTAGAGTGTTTGCCAAGTGAGCAAGGGACTTGAATTCAGTTACTAATACAGATGTAAAAAGAAAAAAAAAAGTCTAGTACCTCTATTCCAAGAGCTAGGGAGGCTCGCTAGCCAGCCCGTCTAGTGAACTCAGCAAGCTGCAGGCTCAGTGTGAGACTATATCTTTAAAAATAAGATCAGCGAGCACAGAAGAAGAAATGCAGTGTCAACAACCTCTAGCCTCCCCATGCACACATCTGTAACATGAACCTAAACATGAGTGTACACACACAAATGAAGCAACAGAATAGTTACAAGTCTTGAAAAAGGCTAAAAGAACATAACCAGGTGATCGCAGATCACAACAAAGACACAGTGACAAAGGGTCCCATGAGGCAGTGTTCAGATTAGATGAATGAAAACCTGTGAGTGTGGTGGTGGTGGGAGGGTGCTTTGCATCTCCTGACAAGGGCTGGAGGGTCTCTTTTGAGGATGAGGGCCACAGAGAACTCTGGGGAGGTTTTACTTGAGGTAAATAAGGGAGTGACAGTGGTATTGCTTTTGCCCAAAGGCAAGTGTTGCTTGCATATCTAGCTAATAAGTACGAGGAGAACGCGGTAAGGCCTAAACAAATCTAGTTTTTTTTCCCTCCCTCTCTGGCCCTGTGGATGTGGCAGTCTAGGGAGGAGAGAAAGATGGAAGCCTCTCTTTTCATCGGGGGCAAAAAGAAATGTATGCCACAGAGATGGGTTGGAATCAACACTTCAGCTTCTCTTTTCCCACACACACACACAAAAAAAAGATTTTAATTTTAACATGAAAATTTGATGAGCAAATATGCAGCCTTGCCTGGGTCGATATGGACATTTCAGATGCATTTACTGTCATTACTGAGAGAACCTCCAGTTCGTGGACCATTAAGACAACGCACTGAGGAAATTAGCTAGATCATGCTTAGGGTAACCACTCTGTGGGCATTGTGGGAAGAGATGCTCTTCCTGCAAGTGGTGGTTGGTAAAGGGATGTTTCTGGAAAATGGCCTTTCGAGGAGGGACAACAGATAATCAGAAAAGATAGCTGAGGGGAAGAAGGGGAGAAGTAGGAATTTGTGTAGATATAGCCACAGTCTCCTCTCTGTCACCAGCAAGCTGAGTGACAGATTTGTTAAAGTATTAATTGTGTCCCTACTATATGTTCTCAGTGTATTCCATGCATGGACTATTTCAGAATCAGCAAATGGAATAAACCCCTGCCCCAGAGGAACTTGTTACATTCAGGTGGTATAAAATTGTCATACAGGATTATGTCTCCCCAAAATGCATATGAATCCATAGGCGTCCAAGTGGCAGGATGAGAAGATGGGGCCTGAAGACATTCTCTAGGAGAAATGGGGACGGGGTCTTGGGCATTTGTTATAGGATTAGTACCAGTATAAAGTGAGACAGGGGCACTCTCTCACTCACATTCAGTCTTCCCAACTCATAGACACACAAGGAAATGGCCATCTGTGAGCCAGCAAGCCATAGGTCTCTCCCTGGAAACCCTGAACCTGGTCACACAGCTTCCAGAACTGTGTGCAGATAAACCTCGGTTGTTTATTTCACACCGGCTGCATTCTTTGCCATGGAAGACACAGATCACTAATAAATATGTATTTCAAACACACAGGATGCTATCTCGTGGGAATTCCTGTGGAGGAGTTGAAGGAGAGGAATAATCAAAATGCTGGAAGTGGGTTGTACACAGGAAGAGGCTGTGACTTTCAGTAGCAACTTTAAGAGACCCTCACTCCACCCCTACATTCTGAGCCAAGCCAATGGCTAGCCACAACACAGATGATAAGAGCCCAATTTTCCACAGTTTGTTATTTTTTTCACCAATTGTCATCAAAGGAAGCTAACCCCCAGCTCCACTTGTCACCAGCGGGACGACCTCAGGCCAGTGCTTCACAAATTCTGCTGTGCACCAGGATTACCTTGAAAGGACAATACAAATACAGTGGTGCCGCCTTGTGAAGATCTAATTCTCTAGGTCCAATGTTAGCTTGGGAATCTGCATTTCTCATAAGTTCCCTGCTGCCACTGCTGCCACTGCTGCTAGACTGGGTCCTCATGAGAGAACCTCTGCACTCTATAATAAACCCCTCATTGCCTTCATTTCTCAGCTACGAACTGGGAGTGCTAATTCCTCCATCACAAGGTGGCCATTAGCTTTAGGACACCCAGTTCTCAGCAAGTGATGGCTGCTGCTGCTACTTGAGCCTTGTCAGCAAAGACATAGTGTCACATCCCTTCTCTAGGAGAGAATGCCCTGGGATAAGCAAACAGGCTTGGCCAAGATGGCCCCAGTCTGCTCAGGAGTTAGGGCTACCAGGTGTTTGCTAGAGATAACAACAGGATGAGTAGCAATGGAAATCTTGGCTTCAGCTTAATGGGGAATGGGCAGGTGAGGGAGCTTGATGGGGTGTTCTGAGCAGGAAGAGGGGACAGAGGGAAGAGAGGATGCTTATTCGGGGCACTGTGTGCATCTGATGAATGTAAATGTGCACCAAGATACGAAGGACTTCCGTGAGCTGTGACAACATGCTTGGTTTTAACCTGAAGTCATGAGGGAACTGATGAAGGATTTATTCAGGAAATCGTGTAAGTGCATCGGACTCCTTGGGGGAAAACTGCTTGAAATGGCACAGAGAAAGCACTGCAGTAAAAGAGCTGTGTCTGAAAGCTGGGAGACAAATATCACAGATTATAATGGGGAAGGCTAGGAACTTTCATAAAGACCCTGTCTGGGAAAAACTGGCACTTGCAATCCAGCCCACCGTTTGATTAATAGATGTCTCTGTCACGAGGCTGGGTTTCACCCAAAAGAAAACAGCTTCTGATAAGTGTTTGCTACAAAAACTTAAAGACCAGAGTTTCGATTTCTAATACCTATGTCAAAGCAAGGCATGGTTGTATGAACCTATAACCTTAGCACAGAGGGTCAGAGATACATAGACCTAGAGCTAACTCACCAGTCAGTCTAGCCAGCAGATGATCTCCAGGTGCAATGAGAGACCCTGTCCAAGAAACAACACTGGTGTCTTAGTCAGGGTTTCTATTCCTGCACAAAACAACATGACCAAGAAGCAAGTTGGGGAGGAAAGGATTTATTCGGCTTACATATCCATGTTTCTTTGCATCACCAAAGGAAGACAAGACTGGAACTCAAGCAGGTCAGGAAGCAGGAGCTGATGCAGAGGCCATGGAGGGATGTTACTTACTGGCTTGCTTCCCCTGGCTTGCTCAGCCTGCTCCCTTATAGAACCCAAGACTACCAGCCCAGAAATGGTAGCATCTAAAAGGGGACCTCCCCCCCTGGATCACCAACTGAGAAAATGCCTTACAGCTGGATCTCATGGATGCACGTCCCCAACTGAAGCTCCTTTCTCTGTGATAACTCCAGCTTGTGTCAAGTTGACACGCATAACCAGCCAGTACAACTGGGGAGGGAACTGAGATAGATGAAGATACCCAACATCAATCCCTGGCCTCTAAGTGCATGGTCCCACAAGTGCATATGCCCTCACACTCAAGTGCAAAACACACACTTATAAGATGAACTTTGATACCTTCAAGGCTGATACCATCTTGGATCATTCTTGAAAATTCAGCAAGCTGAAATGCATCCTATTTTGTAGAACAAGGTACAAACAGGACAGGCCTATGATCCAGCTACAAACTGGAGTTTCCCCCTTCTGGGAATACATTAGACCCTTCTTGGCTCCTTGAGGTTGATTTACACCCCTCTTGGATAAAGTTCCATATTCCTTATCCTGTGGCCTTACTCACGGCCCTTTTACCACTTTCTCTGGGGAACTTTCTCAGATTCTTGCTGATTCAGTGAGTTGTCTCCTCCTCTGGATTTTTTCTCCCCAGAAACTCATCCATCTCTGCCACATTCAGTGTCTTATATTTTAATGCACATGTCCATCGTCTCCATCCCCCTGTTTATTGCTGCATGCCGGCAGCTAGAAGTGAGCCTGCCTGGAGAGCAGGTTATCAGGATGAGTGAGTGAAGGAAGGAAAGGCATCAGTGGGTACATAGAAGAATGAAGATTTTGCTTTGTGATCAAAAAGAAGCCCTGTGCCGGCAGGCAGACTTCATGGGATGACTCCTTTCCGGAAGTCCCAGGTGGCTGGAGCCTTAGGCTTATTCACCACTTACCTCAGCCGTCATACCTTTCCAGACTCTTCTCCCCAGCTCTTGGTCCCCACCCTGTTCTCCCTGGCTCTGGGCCAGCCCTGCTTTGTTTTTGTGGGAGCTCCACCTGGCTCCAAAATACAGTGAGACATAGCTCATTACCTGCTAAAGCACAGTACAGATGCTCTGGGCCAAAACAAACACTCGCATCCTTCTGCCACTGAAGCAGGACTTGGGAAAAGTCACAGAGAAGAGGTTGCCTGATGCTGCCTGCCACATCTATGGGCATTCTTTGTCTCCGAATTCCTTCCCAGAAGGAATGGATTAATGTAACAGTACACTGACCATACAGGAAGCAGGTTCTTTTCAATGCCATGGGAACTTAAAGAGTTCTAAGCCTAAGGTCTTCCAAATGATGCTCAGTTGACAGCTAGACCCAAATTTGTAACATCAAAAGCGGTTGACATTTACAAAAACTTTTGGAAGTCAGTGCTAAAATAGGACCAGAGCTGAGAAGTATACAGTTGTCTGTTCACTTTCAATAAAATCTCTGTGGTCCCTAGGAGAGACCGAAACCAAGATACCAACTCACTGTGGACGCCACAGTCTGATCTTAGCATCATTAGTGTAAAGATGATCAGGATTTTTAATGCTGGAATGGGTACTTGGGAGGATGCCCAATAAGAGACCAGAATGAATAAGTAAATGAACAAATAGTAAGTGACCAAATAAAGCCCCTACATCATTATGCAGAATCACTGATGTGCAATAAAATACTTTTACAATTTTCTTTTCCCCACCCAATAACTTTTTATTTAACTTTGATGTCTTCCCTTCTACAAACCTTGGAGAGCCCCTCCTTTTTCATTCCACTGTTCTAGTATCATTCCTGTGGACCAGGCACTTTCTTCTAGGGCAAACGTTCCTGGATGACCCTTTGCAAAAAGGGTTGGTCTCTGTCATTTGAGCATGTCTACCTTCTTGAAAGTGGGTAGTCTAGAACAGGCATTGAGAAAATGTAAATAATCCTCTCTGAAAGGATACCATGAAGGGGTGTATTGTAAATCCTACCATGTGAATGGAAAACCAATATTCGATTCTCTCCAGTGGCCTTTCCACTTAATCCCCTTGTGGAAGAGCAAGAAATGGAACCTGGGTGAGAGAAGCACTCTGGGGTTTTCTGGAAATTTCTACTCATCTCCTGTCTGTTCCAGTCTTGCACCTTGGACCACAGAACACAGCCCTTGTTAGAAAAGTTTGCTAGTAGATCTGAAAACTTGTTCTCAGGTGACTGTGGATATGTGTATATGTGTATGATTGTGTGTGAATGTGCCTGAGTCTGTGTGTTTGTGTGTGTGTGTGTGTGTGTGTGTGTGTGTGTGTGTGTGTGTATGTGTGTGTGTGTGTGTGTGTGTGTGTGTGTGTGTGTGTGTGTGCGTGACAAGAATGGAGTGGGAGGGAGAAACTCAGGGAGCTAAACAGGAGACAGAGATAGCGCAGAACAGGCCAGCCACAAGATCCACTAAGTGAAGCCCAGTGAGGACTCTCTTCCACAGACACAGTGTGTGTTCATCTGCCGAGACAAGCCATGGAGAGATTTTCTTTGTCTTGCAACAATTATTGGATATTACTTCATAAAATCTAGATTTCAAGCTCCTCTTAAAATTGTGAAATTGTGGGAGGTGGAGAGATGGACCAGCAGTTAAGTGCATTTCTGCTCTTAGGACCCAAGTTCAGTTCCCAGAACTCATATCTGCTAGCTTAGCCTGTAACTTCAGTTTCAAGGAATCTCATGCTTTAGCCTGGCCTCTGTGAGCACTGGATGCACTTGATATACATACATACATACATACATACACACACACACACACAGACTCAGGCACATTCACACACAATCATACACATATACACACTTACACATACATGTAAAATAAGGAACAAACCTTTTACAAAATCCGAAATTGGTACAAGCCAGGTGATTGGTGCTATCTTGTATCCCTATGGGGCTCATGCATTCTAGTTTGCCATAGTCCTCACCATTCCCATATGTTCTGCATGCCTCTCTGGCCCTCTTCACTCATGAGCACTACCAACTTGGCTCCTGTCAGCTTTTGATTTGCAGTGTTTGAACAAGAAAGAAAGTGAGGATAGAAGCAGCGAGTCTTGCTCTTAGCCAAGAGCTCCTAGGCACAGATCAAGTGCTGTGACATCACTGGGCTAAAGTAGCATCACTCCCATTTTAAGCCTGATAAAACTCAGACTCAATTAGGGTCAGTGTCATGACCATGGCAACAAGCAAGTAGGTTATGGAGCTCAGACTGATCCTAAACTCTATACCCTCTCTGAACTATGCCAAGCACTCAATAGCACTCAATGCTCCCACACCACCTCTGCCTCTGTCTTTAGATTTGCTTTGATTCTGAACTTGGATGCTGACCCAGAAGGTCTAGTTCATTTGCATATTAATTGAATGTGGTCTGAGAGAAGGGTCATCAGTTCCAGAGCGCAGTCGAAAGGCACATTTTTAAAAACCCTAGACAAGCCAATGTGTCATTTGCTGGCTCTTGACTAAGGGAAAAAGAAAGAGAAATAATTAAGTTGCCTGAGTGTTTGGACTTCAGTGTTCAGACCACTAATTGTCAAAGGCAAGAGACTGATCATGGAGAGACAGGAGTTCTGCTTTACCACATCCAAAGCCCCTATTGGTTGTAGACATGACAAAAGAAGTTACAAATAAGGAGGAAAATGTGTGTGTGTGTGTGTGTGTGTGTGTGTGTGTGTGTGTGTGTGTGTGTTGTGTTGGTGGTTTGAATAGGCTTGGCTCAGAGAGTGGCACTATTAGAAGGTGTGGCCTTGTTGGAGTAGATGTGGCCTTGTTGGAGGAAGTGTATCACTGTGGGGGTGGGCTTTGAGACCCAATGCCTAGCTGCCTAGAAGACAGTAGTCTTCTCCTAGCAGCCTTTAGGTCACGATGTAGAACTCTCAGTTCCTTCTGGTCCATACCTGCCTGGACACTGCCATGCTCCTACTTATATGATAATGGATAGAACCTCTGAACCTATAAGCCAACCCTAGTCATAGGCATGCACACGCGCACGCACGCGTGTGTGTGTGTGTGTGTGTGTGTGTGTGTGTGTGTGTGTATTTAAATGCCTAAACATATTTTGAAAAATGTGACTTAAGCCCTTAAATTGATCAAAGAAATTCTTTTTAAAAACCTGGATCTCCCTGTCACAGGGACCTGGGGACCCCCACCATGGTTGCTCGGTTTGCTTTCGAATCAACTCATGATTCATGTACCAAGTATACAAAGATCTTACCATGTACCTGAAACTTCGAGGTGTTTACTTTCTCTTTGCAGGGACCTGTCGTCATGCTTCACAACAGGGCTGCTTAGACTTTTCCCATGTGAGACACCTTTTCACTGGAGAAATTTCTATGCGGTGGGATACAAATGTTGAAAATGCATTTACAAATCAAGCATTTACTGATGATAAATCATAATAAATTTTATTTTGAAATAATTATTTGCTATGCAAAGAGCTTTACCCCGTATTAGGATGAAAACAAATCTGCATGCTAATGAGATGCAGGGCTGTGCATGTTGATTTTTACATAAAGATAAGATCTTGGCTGAATATCTGATGCTTCGCAGCACAGACCATCTTCAGAGGGTTGCAGGCTGATCAATAGTTTGATTTTTATAATCATCAATGCTGAAAACTCAGCTTTGCATAAATAAGTAGTACAAGATACAGACGAGTATCTTGGTCATTTGGGTAACTTGGAATTTCTGTGCTAATCCCAAGTTAAACTCACATAGTGATTTGTGTGTGTGTGTGTGTGTGTGTGTGTGTGTGTGTGTGTGTGTGTGTTTTGTGTGTGTGTGTGTGTGTGTGTGTGAGAGAGAGAGAGAGAGAGAGAGAGAGAGAGAGTGAGAGACTGAAGTCATCAATTCAAACAGAAAACTTTATATCAAACATATTAACACAATGAAAGCCAGAGACATACTGATTTGATACTTAAAGCCTGCACTGCCTGGTTTTATGTGTCAACTTGACACAAGCTGGAGTTATCACAGAGAAAGGAGCTTCCCTTGAGGAAATGCCTCCATGAGATCCAGCTGTAAGGCATTTTCTCAATTAGTGATCAAGCGGGAGGGCCCATTGTGGTTGGTTCCATCCCTGGGCTGGTAGACTTGGGTTCTATAAAAAAGCAAGCTGAGCAAGCCAGGGGAAGCAAGCCAGTAAGTAACATCCCTCCATGGCCTCTGCATCAGCTCCTGCTTCCTGACCTGCTTGAGTTCCAATCCTGACTTCCTTCAATGATGAACAGCAATGTGGAAGTGTAAGCTGAATAAAGCCCTTCCTCCCCAACTTGATTCTTGGTCATGATATTTGTGCAGAAATAGAAACACTGACTAAGACAGAGCCTAAAAACTGAGATTTGGAAAACTTTTAAAGTTTTGTTCTCATGGGAAGGTGGTGGGTCATATAAATACCACATGCCAACAGGTGGCTCCAAAAGTTTTTGTTCTTTTAATTAAATCATTACATTTCTAGAAGGGCAGTAAACTAAATATGCAGTACAAATGTTGCAGGTCACAAGGTACAGTAGTCTCCTCAGAGAGGAAGTGTGTGTGTGTTTGTGAGCACACACACTCGAGCTCAGAAGTCACACAGTTCAACATAGACTGATGCTGATAGAAACCCTAGATTCACCACACATTTCATTTTTTATTAATTTTTCATCATTACGAATTCAGAAACCTTTACTGTCTCTAATTTTCTAATTAAGAAGCTGGGCTTTCACCTATGTCTTATCCCCATTTCAAAGATGAGAATGCTGAGTTTCAGAGAGATTTAACTAGTACCCTTTCCTCAGTCCTCTTCCATAGCCAACTACCAGCTACTTTTACCAGAGACCCCATAAATTACCAATGGGGTGAGGACAGTAATAAAAGACCAAATTCTGATGTTGGTAACCTAAGTTCAAAGCCTCATGTGCAGAAACAGAAGCCCCTCTGAGACCTACGTTTCTTGTCAGAAGAGAAACCCTGAGTCCCTGCGTTCTTGGGAAAGCAAAATGCAGGATGTGTGTGAGCAACTGGTATGTCCTGAAACCCCAACGTTAAACTTTCATCCTGTGCATGTACACACATATATAAACATATTCTACACCTTAAGTATATATTAAGGAAAAGAAGAATCAAAATGAGGCTGGGGACTCAGCAGGGATTTTTCCATTATGTCTCCAGGATTTGTGGCTGGAAGTAAGGCATAGAATCAGGAGTACAGCAGAGCTCCAGTGAGGTCTAGAATGATTTGCACCATATATTGGTAAATGCAGATCTATCCTTGTTCTTGCCTGGATCAGCCAAGGCTAATACCTAAGTGTACAGGGTCAGAGGATGGATGGGTAACCATCTACCTGAAAGAGGCTGAGATAGAGACCAGAAGACCAGAGCCAAGTACCACAGAAGGAAATAAGATGCCAATTAAGTGTAAGTGAAATTCTTTTAAGAGTCAACTTCATCAAAATTACCTGAGCCATTTATCTGGAAAAAAAAAAAGACTCATTGTTGGGATACACTCCAGGCATTCTAGATTAGAGTTTGTTAAAGTGCAGTAGTCAAATGCAGAGGGGGAAGTGGAGGAAGGGAAATGACTGTATACATCTTTCCTAAGTAATTCTTGGAGAACCAGGATTAGAAACCACTGTTTTACTGTTTTCCCCAGTGGGGAAATGATCAGGAAGGGTTTTGGATGGTGGTACCCAAGGATTAGCCTAGGCACAAGGCCTGTCTCACTCACTCTTAGCTGTCCTTTGGGACAGAACACTTGAGGTGCCAATGTACACCATTGTTACAACATCAAGAGACACACAATTAACAGGAGGAGCCATGAGTTCTTGGAGGGGAGGTGCTCCCAGTAAGTACCTAGCCAAGTGCTTGGGGCAGATAAATCTCCAGCAATGATTAGGCACTGCTGGTGGCAGGAGGTGTAAAGGAGAGAGATGTTAGGGCACTCATGGGGACCACAAGAAGTCAACAAAGCAAATGATCAGATTTCCCGTTCTAAAACTGAGAAAAGACGGTAGAGCTTAGGGTGAACTAGGGCTCAGTCCCTGTTCCCAGCCAGTACAATTTAGGTCCTCCAGCAAAACTAATTGTCCATGCCGAGAGAAAACCCATGACATACTCCAGCTTTAGCTCTGATTGGCCTAGGTGGGATTTATATAGCAGGGAATGTACTGCACACAACAAGAAGGTCAGGGAAGGACTGCCCATGGGAAGAAATCCCTCTCCCTAGTGGACCTCAGCTTGGGGTTGGCTCCGCATGTTAAGTGGCATGCTGACACCACTCGGAGTAGGCAGATAACTTTATTAGATGAAGGGTCAAGTGCAGTAAGATGCTTGGAGGCTTTTAGAAAAAACATTAGAAACATTTACCGTGACGTTATTGACAATCTGGTTAATAAGCTGCCTGGACTGGCTTGATCCTGCTGGAGTCAGCAGCTTGCTC
This sequence comes from Mus musculus, assembly GCF_000001635.26. NCBI lineage: Eukaryota > Metazoa > Chordata > Mammalia > Rodentia > Muridae > Mus > Mus musculus. Next base: position 95,972,246 of record NC_000073.6, read on the forward strand.
TCGGCTTGCGTTTTCCTCCTCCTCTCGGGCCCCCCAAGGTACTTGGTGTGCACCTCCTTCCTGATGATTCTCACCTGTGCTTCCATTGGGAGTGACCTCCCACTTCAACTAAAAGGTTTCTTTAAGGGCATTAGGTAGTTCTTTCTGTCTCTGTTTCTTTTACACTTAGAATCTATTTCTGTTCTTCCGATGTCTCTTGCTTTCCTATGTCTTTCCTTTTTATTTAAATTGTTCATACAGTATATTTCCCCTACCACAACCTCCAACTCTTCCAAGATCTTCACCACCCATCTTCATGTTCTATCTATCTATCTATCTATCTATCTATCTATCTATCTATCGATCGATCTATCGACCTATCGACCTATCTACCTATCTCTCTCTCGACAAAACCTGTAAATAGAACAAGACAACAGCTTCTCGATTATGAATGCAAGACTGTGTCCACTTCTCCACCTTGGTGCGGGGGTTGTGTCTGGTTTGAACCTGGGCCTTACATGAGCTGCCACCGTCTCTGTGAGTTCTCGTGTACATCTTCCCTGCTGTGTCTGAAATATGCTGCTTCCTTGGAATTACCTCCCACCTCTGGCTCTTACATTCTGTCTCCTCCTCTCCCACATAGAAAGGTTTGATAAAGACATTCTATTTAGGACTGAGTACTCCTATTTTCTTCCTTGACTTTACACTCATCCCAGAGCATTTCCCTCTATTTCTCTGTCTACAAAATAACTGAATGTCAAAATTCATGCAGCTTATAAAGTGCAACATAGAAGGAAGTCTACCTGATTCTTGCAGGGTAACTAAAGGGCTCCTTCTTACCCCACCCTCCATTCTTAGTAGGCAAAGGCATCCTCACACTAGGTAGATGAGTCTATACCTTTGGTTATGAGTGAGTAACTTTCATAGATGCCCACAACTTAACTGTAACTCTGAACTGGTCAAGGTTCAGTTCCCTATGAAGACAAGCATTCCCATGTCTTCTTGGGCCCAGCATTCTCACATGGAAAATTAAAGTAGAAGCAGTCCCTACGTTCCAAGCTTGTCTAAATGCTTAAGATAAAACTGTAAACTGAACGGATACACAGGTCTTTTCATTCCTTCACAGGCTTTCCAAGTTTCAAATACTGTATCCGAACTGGCACATTGGCTAACTGCAGCTGATGCTGTTCAGGGAACATCAAGTGTCCAGTGGACAAAGTACTTTCCCACACACTGCAAGAAGAGGGAACAATGTGTCCCCCTACCTCTGATTCTTCATATTCCCTAAAAGAAGACATAATCACAGGCTTTCAAAACTCTGATAAAAAGTAGAGTGCCCACTGCTCTGAGAATAAAAACAAAGAGTCAGTTATCTTAGAGCACCCTATGAAATTGCTTCAAGGTTATATTAATGCTCACAGACATCTACTCTTTTTCTGGGAGAAGAATGTATCCCCAACTGTCATTGATGGCAGACTTGGTCATGTGACTGACTTAACCAAGGAAATGCAGTAGAAATTAATATGCTCTATCTAAGTAAAAATTCAGTATTCGATCCTCCCTCTTCTGATTTCCCTGCACTCTGATACTCAGTTGGTGAGCTGAGCTGTAGCTCCCACAGAAAGAGTAAAAGAATTCAGGGGAAATAAAACAACTCTTTATATAATAAGCCACTAAGATAGACAACAGGGCCATTTGTTACTGGAACACAACTGGCCCTATTTGGACAGATACAAACTAAAAGATTAAGGTATTCCAATTCCCAGGCAACTGCTGAGCCAAAGAGTGGAAGGCAGAGTGAGTTCTTAGTGTATCCCATTGAATAAAGTCTTGCAGAGTGGAATTGAGTGTCTTAACTGAGCTGCAGATGGCCAAGAATGCACAATCAAGAAGTTTTGACCTTATCAAACACTCAGAGGCCATAAAAATCACTTGACCAGAAGAGTGACAGGAGGAGAATTCCTGCCTCAAAGCCAGCAGATGACCTTGCAATTGATCCACTCACCAGAAAGGTGGAGGGGGCTGAGAGCTGTGGAGGGCGGAAACATTGTTGGCTTTGAAATTCCTGGCAGGGTTGCTTGCATAAACCCATAGCAACAATGCCCAGCTCAAAACCTCAGCCCAAAGATATTTATGTGCGTGCCCACAGTAGTCTAATTACTCTGTATCAAGTACCATGTATCAAAATACCCTTCAAGATTATAACAGGTTTAATTAAATGCACAGTGAAATCCACTTAAGATGAGCTAATTGGGTAGAACCTGATTTTCCTTCCCACTGCATCTGACAGACCTGAGGACATCCAAGGGAAGAGAACGCACACACAGAGATGATGGAGAGGCAGGGGTCAGAAGCTGCTGTGTTAGGAGTCATGGCAGGACTGATACTTCCCAGTGGCAAATGTGTGGAGCTGTGAAGAGCTGGGAACAAGCCCAGTGACAGCAGTTGTCTCCTGTCCTAGCTAGGACATTATTCTATTTTGGCTCCTGCCTGTACTCAAATCACCCAGTGTGTCTCACCTGAATGACTGAACTGGCCTCCCAGTCAGCAGCCAGATGAGCCTTTTAGGACCCAAGTCAGATCATGTCAATCCTCTACATAAGATGTTCCAAGGGCTCTGAACTCATTCAAAATAAAGGCCAGGCAAGGTCTTGCCCATGACTCACAAAGCTCTATATTATTTTCTCCTACCCAAAGGAAATTCTCACCCAGGCATGAATGGCCTGGTGAATGAGCTTCCTCCCAGGTTCATGGCAAGCAATGGTTTTCAAAGCCTGATTGCCCCATACTATGATGTTGCTTAACAGGGACACAGGAAAGGTAGCTCAGCAAGTTTCCAGTCTCTTTGGAAACACACACACATAGACTATGATACTAGAGGTCAGCCTGACTCCCAACAACTGAAAAGGAGGCATGAAATATTTAAGGGCTACTAAGATTAAATACCCACTCTGGGGAGTCAGTTTTCATGGTGACCATTGGTTTGATTTTAACTATTTAAATAAGGGATTCATTATGAGTTGTGTAAAACTTTGATAGTTTTTTTTTTCCAGTTGATTCACAAGTAGTATGTAATGCCTATGAGACATTTCAGACCTAGACACACTAATGTCTAGGTTGGTCCGAGAAAAGCTCTGGTCCGACAATTCCAACCCCTCTGACCATGACATAGTAGCTACCCCTGGTAGTACCAGAGCAAAGAACCAAACATGTCCTAAGATCAAGGCAAAATGCCCTGCCCAAAGTACCAAGATCAAAACCCCCTGCCTGTAATTCATCTCTATGGACAGAACAGTGTCCTGTGAAGTGTTGGGCCAGACAACCAGGCAGGTCCTGCCAACCAGCTCCACCATTCACAGGTTCCCCAGACCAGATGAAACAAAATTCCTTGAATCTGGTTTCTCTGGGAATGCTCCCAAAAGGGTCACCATTGCTGCTAGAACCGGCAGCATTTTGGCTGTGGCACTCAGCGCACGACGAATATTCACTCCATATTAATAGATCAGAGTTTCCTTCTCAGAGTCCAGTTCTCAAACAGAAGAAATTGAAGGAACCATAGTTATGTATATTGAGGATAAGCATCAGAACAAAAAGACCTTTTGTCTCTGTATCCCTGATAGATGAATGCATGAGAACCCCTGGAATCAAATACTACAATCAAATATTTAATATAGTTCCTACTGTCTTGGTGAAGCTGTGTGGACAGCACACAGACTATCATCGTGGCCACTGACAAATCAGAGACACAATGAATTATTTATGATTTTTGTTCCACCCAATATTGAAGACTTTGTATTTTTGAGTTTTGCATACTATTAATTTGAAATATGTTAATAGGGGAGTTGAAGAGTAGGAGAGAGGGTAAGGACAGGTACAGAGACTTTTTAGAGTAGGCTCTCACCACCAGATGGCCAAAGGAACAGAGTTGTAGAATAGTCTTGTAAATGACCTTTGAACCTTTTTCTCATGTTTGATATTGTAACATAATTAAACCATTTCTCCCTTCCCTTTCCTTCCTTCAAAGTGTCACATATACCCATCTTTGCTCTATTTCAGATTCATATATTTGTTGGTGTGTGTGTGTGTGTGTGTGTGTGTGTGTCCGTCCCTGATACCACCTGTGCAGTCTCTATAATGTTACCTGTATGTATAATTTCAGGGCTGACTATTTGGTATTGGTATTGGATAACCAACCCAACCAGTGTGCTCTTCTCTAGGGAAGACTATCTCTCATGCTCTCAACACTCCATAGTCTTCTGTAGTTCTTTATCTGAGACAAGCAGAAAAGGAGTTTTGTGAGCCATTTTGCAAAATGAAAAACTGTGTGGCTTTTTGTTATAAAAATATTAAAATTTTCAAGATGGGGACAGCACAGCATTCTGTTTAGCCTTGAGTGTGGGACCAGAAGTGTTTGAACAGCCTGCAGACCATGAGCTTGTTTCATTTAAGTTTTCAGCTAATTTGAGCTGAGTTGAAGTAGCCTGAAAGACCCACCTTGACACAAGCAGCCTGCTGGTGGACACCTGCCCTTCCATTAGACAGGTCTATAACTCCATAGACAATCCTGACTGACTGCTGGAAGCCTGTCTTTCTGTGGTTTGAATCTGGATACTTTCCCAGAGTTCCCTGTAACAAAGGCATGGCCACCAACCTGTGGTATTTGGGAGAGATAGTGGAATATTAGATAGTGAAGTTTGACTGAAGGAAGTTATGTATTGAGGGTATACCCTTGGTGGTCATTTAGAGGTTGTTGATCCTTTTGCTCTTTTTGATTCCTGGATGACATGAGTGTGGTGGTTTGAACAGGAATGGCCCCTCATTCACTCATGTATTTGAATGCTTATACATATGAAGTGGTACTACTACTAGTAGGTGTGGTTTTGTTAGAGGAGGCATAGCCTTACTGGAAGAAGAGCATTAGTGTGGAGGCAGGAGTTGGGTCTCCTATGCTCAAGCTCTACCCAGTATGGAATTTAGTCTCGTTCTGCTGCCTCTGGATCAAGATGTAGAAAACTCAGCTTCTTTTCCAGCATTGTGTCTGCCTGCATGCTGCCATGCTTCCTGCCATGATGATAATGGACTAAACCTCTGAAACTATAAGCTGCCCCCAATTAAGTGTTTTCCTTTATAACAGTTGTCTCGGTCATGATTTGTCCTCCCAGAAATAAAACCCTAACTAAGAATGAAGTTAGTACCAGTGACTGCAGTATTGCTGTGATAGGTCTGACCAGGCTTTTGTTCAGAAGAATGTGGCTTTGGAGGATTTTGATTTGGAAAGAAGTGGAATGCTTTAAGCAGGGGTCAATGAGCCATATTAGTAGGAACATGGAACACAGTGGTGCTGAGGGTGATTTGAACTGTGGGAGCCTGGATCGAGAGGTTTCAGAGGAGAAGAATTTTAGTATGAAGTCTAGAGCCTGCTCTTGTGGTATTTTGGTGAAAAATGAGGCTGTTTTTTTTGCCCTTGTCTGAACAGTCAGTCTGCCTGAAGGCTAAAGTGAAGAGATTTAAATTAATTGCATTGACAAAGGAAATCTCAAAACAGTCTGGTATAGACTCTGTCCTGAGGTTCACTCTTATGAAAAACATTTTGATGAAACGGAGCAGGAAAAAAATACAAAATGTATGGTTCAAAGAGTAGTGGGGCACCAGGAAGTGGGATGGAGCTAAATCTTGTGTTCAAGGAAATAAACAGATTAAAGATATTAAATGAAAGAGAGGCCCATTGGACACGCAAACTTTATATGCCCCAGTACAGGGGAACACCAGGGCCAAAAAGGGGGAGTGGGTGGGTAGGGGAGTGGGGGTGGGTGGGTATGGGGGACTTTTGGTATAGCATTGTAAATGTAAATGAGCTAAATACCTAATAAAAATGGAAAAAAAGAAAAAAAGATATTAAATGGAATTAAGGGAATGGTGGTCTCAGAGCAAGATCCCATCCAACTAAGTTTCTATTTAAATTCTCCTGAAAAGAAATGAAAGAAAATTTAGATCCATGTTTGGTGGTATACACCTTTAATTCCATCACTCAGGAGACAGAGGCATTCAGATTTCCAAGTTCAAGATCAGTCTACAATGCAAGTTCTATGACAGCCAAGCTTAGGCAGTGAAGAAAACCACCAAAAACAGAGAGCTGGTGAAGATGTGACTGAATATTCCCAGCAAGAAGCAGAACTTAGAAGCCTCAACCTTAGAATCAAGGATAGAAGAAAGGGGAAAGGGGTCATGGAATCTCACTTCATGCTAAGGAAAGTCTCTGGGGCCAGATGTGTGCATGAAGGTCTAGAGAGGCCATTGTGTGAAGGGGTGAAAGGCCATTTTGTGAAGTTGTGAAGATGAAGCCTGGTTTGCCTTGAAGACCCCAAAAGGTTTGAGATGCCAGAGCTATGGAATACCTGCCAAGGAAAGCTGCTAATAGAGAGTAGGACCAGATCAAGAGAAAGAAGTTGTGTTGTAGTCAACAAAACTGAAAGGAGTTGGAAATATGAAGAACATTTTGACATAAGAGGTGAAGATGCAGAGTTTGGACTTTGCCCAGCTGGTTTTGGTCTGGGTATGGTCCAGTATTTCCTCACTGTGTTCCTTTCCTTACATTTTGGAGTGGTAATGTATTTCCTGTGCCATGATATATTGAAAGTATGTGATCTGCTTTTTGAATTTGATTTTATAGAGGATTACACTTAAGAGATTGCATGAATCTCAGGAAAGACTGAACTTTTAAATATTGTTGAGACTGTGATAGACTATGGAGACTTTTGAAGATGGACTAAATGCATTGTGTTATGGCTACAAGTCTATGGGTGTCAGGGAGTGGGATGTAATGGTTTGAATAGGTTTGGCCCCCATAGACTCATGTGTTTAAATGAATGTCCCATGGGGAGTGGCACTATTAGGAGATGAAGAGGTGTGGCTTTCTTGGAGTAGGGATGGACTTGTTGGAGAAAGCATGTCACTATTGAGATAGGTTTTGAGGTCTCCTATGCTCAGGCTCTTTCCAGTGCGAAACCCAGTCTCTTTTTGCTGCCTTTAGATTAAGATATAGAACTCTCAGCTCCTTCTCCAGCACCATATCTGTCTGGATGCTGCCATGCATCTCACCATGATAATAATGGACTAAACCTTTGAAACTGTAAGCCAGCTTCAGTTAAATCTTTTCTTTTATAAGAGTTGCTATGGTCATAGGGTCTCTTCACAGCTATAAAACCCAAACTAAGACAATGAGTCAAACAACTTTTCCTCTATGCTATCCTGCCTTGCTGTAGACACAAAGGCAATGGCACCAACTGACCATAGACTAAATCCTCTGTGGTCTAGAGTCAAACTTAACTGTAATTACACATAAGGTGGTTTTTCTGGTATTTTGTCACAGTAGCTTTGAGAGCTACATAGTTCAGGTCCTAAGATTCTGTTCTTTCTTGTCACATCTTAATCTTTGGTATTGTTGTTGCTGTAACAAAATACCTGAGACTAGATTATTTATTCAGTATAAAAACTTCTTTTAGCTCACAGTACTGCTGCATTGAGAGATAAGTTTCACACTGGGTCTTGGAGGAGACAGACTGCATTCAGGACATAGTGCCAAGACTCTGACAAGCGAAGAGAACCTTAATGCCTCTGTCGTTTTTCACTCAGTTCACTGCTGCTATGGGGACATGTGCCTCTGGGATACTGTTAAGATGTGTGGCTTCAAAAGGATCATTTCACTGGTCCCTCTCCTATCTGATCTTCCCTCCCTTTCTCAAAAAAAAAAAAGCAGTAAGACTCCCATGGGTGCTATTAGGAAAGAAAAAAGAAACAGGAGAGAGAGAGAGAAGTCCTCCACCATCTATCCTAAGCCAGCACAGGACTTGGCTTCTGAGCACAGAAAACTGCTGGGAGCTCAAGAGTTTCCCTTTGGGTCCTAGCATACAGGGCAGTGGAAATTCAGTAAAATGGCTGAAAATCACTCTACACTCCCAGGATCAGAGGTACAGATGTGCTGTGGAGAGGCTGACATTCAGTGCCCGGTGGCCTGACCTCTGTGTGCCCTGGCTTCACTTCTGTCACTGCCTAAGACAGACCTCTGCTCCACACAAATATTTCTTCTTAAGTGTTCTCTGTACCTCTGGCCTTGCAGCTCAGCCCTGGCTGATTCCTCTTCTAGAAGGAACCACCTACATTGATGGATAATTCCCCCTTAGCTCTCAAGGCCCGCCTTGATCATTGATACCTGATTCTCACCTGTGCTCTGAAACTAATCACCATCACTAATGGCCTAACAGTTTTCTCCTGCCTGAAGAGTGCTTCTTCAGAAAGATCAGTCTCTCTTGTACATTGCTCCAACATTTTATTTGAAACCCTCTTCCATTATGATGCCATGGATCCTTGACTCTTATTGGTTAGCACTCTTCTGTTACAAATGGCAGGTAACTTAGCTTTCTATTGTTAATGGTCCCAGACAGTTCAGTGGCACATAGCTCAGGCCATGGCATCTTCACGACTTTCCTTGCTCCCCTTGCTCTGGGCTGGCTCCACTCTTTTATTATTTCCTTCCTAATAATAAGAGCTTGGAAAGGTCTCAAGGATCTCACCTCTGCTTCCATTGCAAGTAGAGCCACAGAACCCTTCAAGGACCTTCTCCCCATAGAGTTGTGATGTGTAGTTACGACTCCTGAAGATTTGGCTTGAGTGTCTCAATCATATTTTAGAATGAGTTTCTCTGACTCTGTGGCAGGATATAGAGCACCATCCAAATAGCAGGGCCCATGAAGAGAGAAGAATTTTGGGGGCCTAACACACCTTTTGGTGCCATAACAGATCTAGCAAACAATTATTGACCAAATGGATGGACTTTCAGTTATATGAATATAGTATGAATTTCTAACATTTAAAATATACCAAGTACTTGCCAATGTGCCTGTGATACAGTAGGATCACCTAAAAGTTTGTTAAATTAATTAACAAAAGAGAAGACACACACTATGTGTCAAGGATGCTAATCAGTAGCACATCACCTTTCTTCTTTGCTTGATTAGCAATTCCTCAATACATAGTGTGTATCCTCTTGGAGTTGTTAAGAAGCAGATTTGATTATAAAAATTAAGGAGGACCTTGAATAATAGGAGAGAGAGATGAGGAGGACTAAACTAAAAGTGAATAGCAACAAAAGAAGTGGACAGGTTATTTGCAATTAGCTAAACATTAACTGTATGTATGAGCAAAATGTCCTTCAAACTGGAATGAGCTGCCTATTACAGACTCAAATGTAAAATCAGGATAAAACTTTTTTGTCCAGGTTTCAAGATATAGAAATTAATATAGCAAGTAAGTATATATCATCCCATTGCTCTTGTGCCTGTTTTCATCACTGACATCCCAATTGCTCCAAGAGTATGTGAGTTCACCTCCAAACTCTCTAGGAGGCTACCCTTAGGAAAGCCTCAGGGAAGGCAAACAAGGGTATGAAGTCACCAGGCAAGCCTCATGTGGCCTTTCTCCAAGTGTGACCCGTGGAACACTAGCATTAGGACAGGGGTGAGTTGATCAAGTGAAGTTCTATATCTCATTTCCCTAGAGATTCTCAGTACTCGACCACTGGAATAGGGAAGAAGCCCATCTAACACAGTAAACTCTGTTTGACCCTAGCATCCTCCTCCTTGTTGTTTGGTCTTGCTTTGTTGTTTGTATCATTTCCCTCGAAATGTATGCACGTCCCAGGCCATGAGATCTTGGAACAGCCGTAGGGAATATCTGCTTCCTAATCTTATTGTTGCAGAACTGAGGTCTCCTGAAAGGCAAAATAACACATCCTGTGTCTAACAGCCCAGCTTTATCACCATCTTTTGACTGACTTGATCAAATAGTTATCTAGTAGCATCACATGTTCACAACTCTCCCCCCAACTGCTAAAGGATTAAACGGTGGCACTTTATTGGGTTCTGGGCTGAGTTTTACAGTGAGAAGCTTTTATGCCTGCTGCCTCCTGGGGGAACTGACAATAATAGGTTCCCAAGAATCAAGTTCACTTGTTCCCACCAGGATGACTTACTGTCCTAGGCCACGTTGCTATTGTCCACTATAATGCAATTCCCCATTATTCACTGTGATCCAGAGAATGATCTATAATACCTATCCTCTTGACTTCAAAGGAGTCTGTTAAGCACATAGCAAGTAAAAGTACAGCAATAATTAGCAGACAGTAGTTATAAGCAGTGGATAGATAACAGAAGATCATGAAATCAAGCATCGGTAACATCCAGCAGAGACACTGAGTAGCCCGATCAAAAGAAATCAAGCAAAAGGACCTTGCAACTGGGTACTTGCAACATTCAGCAGGAGTTGGCTGGAGAAGAAGTAGTCAGCTGGAGTTCACAATCTAGTCATTCTAACAATGAATGACCAACAGTAGGATTCTGGTTCCCACTACAGGCATTTTTATGCCATGAAATAAACAGCAGTAACTGGGGAACTGGTTTACTGTCTATTGGTTCTCATGGGTATATAATTTTAGTACCTTTAGTTGCTTGCTCTTTTTCTCCTTCCCCATTTCAGACGCAGGGGCCCAGAGTAACTTGGATAAGGGGCCTTGAAAGAGATTTTGAGCCAAACATACCTGTGTCTCAAATGAGGGGTCTACCCTCATTAGAGAGCCAATATCTCAGTAACTTTAAAGAACATGTGACAGACAGTTTACCAAGATGTTGTATATTACAGCCATATATATAGGATGTCTTTCCAGCGGTGACTTCTGATCTCTGTTTTCACAGTGCAAGACTTTACATTATGGCAGGTCCTTGGGTGGCTCTTGATAAATGGTATATAAATAAAATAAAATTTAAAACAACTTTTAAGGCCTTGCCTAACCAAGTTGTCACATGTAGTCAGAAAGAGAAATGGAGAAATAGTCTTGCTATCCCAAAGAGCTTAAAGTTTCTTCTCTTTCTGGACTCCTCTGCTTTTCCCTCCACCTCGTCTGCTGTGGAACCCTAGCATTAGGTGTGAGGTTTGCAGAAACTGGGGTTCCCCTGGCTGCAGTGTCCTTTCTTCTTTTAGCCTGGCTGCAGTCCTAACTCACATGTCAAGCTAACTCAAAAAAGCACCCTCTTTGTTATTGACGTCACCCAGCAGTGGACTTGGCAACTGGCCCATCTCCAAGGTGGGGCTTCAACTCTTAGAACCTCAGCTCCCAGTCTCCCCTCACTGCAGTGCTAAGGTGTGAGGTCTTCATTCACACCTATCTCCCCTCTAAAGTAGCACTCTGGCATTTAGTATTCAAGCACAGGCTTTGAGCCCAGTAAGATGAAATAAAATTCTACAGCTGGAACTGCCCCTTTATTGCCTCTCTATTTCAGGGGTAGAACAGTGTCACCAGGCATAGTCAGCAGTGGCAAGGATGACTAAATGAGACACCTTAAGAGCTCTGCAGAGTGGAGTGGAGTGGTGTGCACTGGGTATCCTGTGACTCATGGCAACCTGTATTAGCTTCATTCCCAGCCAATACCCTGATATATAGGCATGTGTACATCCCACAGCCTAGCCAGTGTCATCACCACCCTGCAATAGCTTGCACCTTTCTTGTCCCGTGCCCACTCTAAGCCCAGAAGACACATCTCTAAGTTCCTTCTTCTAAATGTCACTTCCTTCAAGGGGCTCCAGGTCACGGCTGTCAGAGCAGACTCTTCACTCCCATGTCTTAGTGTTTTCCTTGTTTTATTCTGCTTAACTAGTCCTTTGATGGGCCTAGCATCCCCTCTTATCTTTCTACCTTTGATTTTCAAAGTATATTCCCAGTGACTACCTCACAGTCAGTCCTCAACAAGACTGATAAGTGAACAGATGAAAAGCTGAAAGGACTTTACGATTGTAAGACAAAGTTCCCATCACAACATAAAACCTATTCTCAAAACAATAATTTTGCCCTGACAGAGCTTCATGTAAAGAAAGTTTGTGGCCTTGATATGCTAGGCCCCTTCCTGGTTGGAAAAACCACCCATGCTTGCAGATTGGTAATTGAGAGATAGATGGGCTGCAACTCTCCTCTATGTGGAAATCAGAACTCTCCAAATCGTAGCATCTGTCATGTGTTCCCACATGCACAGACCAGTAGGAAAGTGTCTTTAGATTTCTTAACCAGTTTCCTTAAAGTTCAAAGCGTAAAACATTAGGGGCATCGAAGTAACCTTTTCAGAGTTTCTTGCAAATCCTAGCTTGTTCCCCTGGAAGGAAGCAGGTTGCTGCTGGCAGGTCTTTAGACCAGTAATTGTCATATTCATGACCTGATTTAATCTTCACAATAAACCCTTGGGGAATCCATGCTGGTTTGCTTTCTTCATACATTCATGCATGTGTGCTACGCATGCACATATAAGCCAGAGGCAGATAGCAGGTGTTTCCCTCAATTTCTTTCCAGCTTAATTTTGAGAAAGGACATCTCACTGGACCTGGAGCTAATCAATGAGGCTAGATTGGATGGCCAATGTGGCCTAGGTATCACCCTGTCTCTGCTGTCCCAGTGGGGTTACAGATGTGGACTGCTGCACCTAGCATTTTGCATGGATGCTGGAAACCCTAGCTCAAGTTCTCATGCTTGCACGGCAAGTTCCTCACTGGCTGGGCCAAATCACCATGCCTAGTGTTATTTACTAGAGAGAAAGCAGAAGGCTAGAAGACTTGATAAACCAATTATGGAGCTGAACATTTGAATCCAAATCCAGGTCCTTTCTCTCAAGCCATGTACTTCTGATGTCTACAAATCCCTTTCTTCTACAAAGCTACATTTTCCAACAGCACCGGACAGCTGTGGCTTTGTTATACATATCAGATGCACACAGCAGCCACCACCCTTACCTCTGATACATCAAAGCCAGAAGCCCATTCCTGGATTGCAGGCGATCATTTCTCACTCGTGACTGAGAATTACCTTTCACGCTTTCCCCACTTTGGCAAAACTGTTCTATATTTATTTCATTGTTATTAACATTTTCATCATTCTAACGATTATTCAGTACATACCAGCTGTCTCCGATGAAACATGCAGGAGATGAAAAATCTTTGGGTGGGTTGGTGTGTTTCAAATTGTTAGTGTATTATTCATTGGTATATTAATATTGCATGGGCTGTATTTTTATATGCAATTTAAAGAACAGGTAGTTTGAAATGGGACTGAGACAATATTGTTGGATCAATCAGAAGCTCCGGCTTTCACTCAGAGCTTTTAAATGATCGCTCTGATCTGCTGGGTGAGAGAATATGTTGTCAGGAACGTGATGCATCTGCAGGGGGATGTTTGCAGGAAGGACCTCTCAGCCTATACCGAGAGTGGGACTATTAAAGTAAATGCTTTCTTTCCACCATGCGGACTCAGAGGAATTGGGTCTGGTGGATGGTTAAGGTATCCTCACAGGGAGCTGTCTTGGGTCTGACAGCCACTGGAAAAAATAAAAATAAAAGGAAGGCAGATACTGAGACTGCCCTGTGGTCTCTGCCGTGTCTTTCTGAAGCTACTCCCTCATCGAGAACACAAATCACTTGTGCATTTTTATGCAAATCCCCATCTTTATGCAGTGAAACAGAGTATGTGTGCTAGTTCCAATCTGAGAGATCAGGAGAGGCAAGCCCTACCTGTATTCATGCAGCTCCCAGGGAAAGGGCGGCTTCATGCTGACCATCAAAGGGATGCTGTATGGTGACCCATTTCTAGGCACCATTTTACTGAAAGTTACCCCAGACTCTTGAAAGCAATGAATACTGTAGATTCACACTATTTTTTTGTAGATGCCAGCATTGAGGTCGGAACCATCTGACACTAGTCTTTGTTCCCATCCTCTGTTCTTCCCACTTAAACATGTTTCACGGAAGCCTCCTCACTATTAGCTACCCCCGCTGCAGCTTCAGTCCAAACACTGCTCATCATCTGGATGCTAGAACCTGAGCTTATCTCTAGATCGCTGGGTTGGAAGAAGCTTGACATAGAGAGTCAGAAGCTCTTGATGGAGTCTTAGCTGAGAGGACCCCAACGAGTCTGCCTCCACTCCTTCTCACACGACTTTTGGGGGTCAGAAACTCAAAAGCCTTGGGGAGCAGAGTAGCAGTGAGGAACCTCACACCAGAATGCATGTTAAATAAATGAAGGATTTTTAATGATACGGGTAACAAATGATACTGGCAAACAAATGGCATGACTGCATAAGCTGTAAACTAGAAGATAATGGTGGGTATTTTTAGCATTAGCTTGACATAGGCAGCTTTACTCACTAAAAGAATTCGTTAAGTTTAGTGTGGTATCTATGGATACTTGCAGGCTATAGAAAGGAACTCCCAATAAACTACTCAGAGAGTCCTATCACTTATCTGAATGAGAGATATAGCTAAATGCTTGCTTTGATAAGCTGGATGTAGGGAATAGGGAAGATAGCTCAGTCTATAAAGTGATTGCCTAATAAGCATAAGGACCTGAGTTCAATCCCCAGAACCCACATAACGAAAATCTTGGCACAGTGATATGTGTTTGCAGTCTCAGCCCTGAGAAGCACAAACAGGTAGATCCCTGTGCCTCACTGGCCAATGAGCCTCATCCACTCAGTGAACTCCAGGCCAGTGACAGATTCCATCTCAAAAACAAGAAAGTAGATGTCACCTGATAAGTGGTACCCAAGACACATGCATACACTGCCCCCTCCCCATGCACACACAGACATACACTAAAGCAGAGATGAACATACATGGAGTATCTTGATGCTGAAAAGAGCCTCCCCGATCATTTAATATAAACTTTATTTTACAAAAGACAGAACAGAGAGCCAGAAAGAAAGACTGGTGGGCCAAGCTCTTCCCATCGTACATAGATCTTACTTGCTACTCTGGGACTCCAGGCCCTTGCTGGAGTTTTCCAGGCAACCTGGGATCTGCTGTAACAGCTAGCCCTGGGGCCTTGAGTCCTGTGAAGGCACGAAGCAACACATATGGGAGTGGCAGGAAATGACAGCACTTGGAGCTTGGCAAGAGAAAGGTTACAATGACCCTCTTGTTTAATTATTGCCAGCCATAAAATAATCTATCATTGTATCGCTATCCCTAATGCCAGCAAGGCAGAGGCTCACTGGGGTTCTGTTCTTCCTAAAACCACATCCATGTGTTGTGTTCCATGTAGTGGGCAGAGAGCTGCAAAATCTGCTTGGCATTGGCATCACCGGGCTTCCTTCGTTCATGTGTTGAATCTTTTATTCACTGACTGATAAAATGTTATTTACAAAATGTAACATATACAATGTGATGTCTTTCAGCCAAGCATCACGGGAAAGAATCTGAGATGAATTAGACAGGGGTCTTCAGTAGAATCTAGGGGAAAACAACTTCATATTTCATGGGCATCTACCTAGGGCCTGGCTTACTGAATCCAGTGTGGGAGTAAGGAGATAGCTCATAGATAGATACCTGAAGCTCATAAAATCCCTTGCCCAGTATCGCCCGGGAAGCACGCCATCAAATCAAATCCAGCTAGACCTATTTTCTGCATCTTCCACTTACTACTCCAGTATGTAAATGAACTCTTTACCAGACAAAAGTGCTCCATCATAAATAAATGACAAGACAGAGTGAAGGTGATGTGACCAAAGAGGAAAACAGTCTTACCCGTCCTCCACATTCTTTCTCACCTGTTTCCTGTTCCTGCTCCTGGAAGCTCAGACACACTAGAGGTTACAGTGTAAATGGAGCAAGGTCTCTGCCACTTGGGAAACTGTTTCTCAGTCTGGTCCTGTTACCCATCCTATGACCTCAGCTCCTATGAAAAGCAGATGGTGAGGAAAAATAAATAAAAACAATAACAGCTTCTTTCTGTTAAGCAATTTCTTTGCTCCAGGCACAATCATTGCCAAACTTTATCTCTGAACTTCACAGTTAACCTTACATATAACCCTATATTCAGAGTCTTAATTCAAGAAAGAAAGAAAGAAAGAAAGAAAGAAAGGAAGGAAGGAAGGAAGGAAGGAAGGAAGGAAGGAAGGAAGGAAAAAGTGCAAGCCTCCATTAGGCTCTCCTGGTCTCCCTGGGACCAGGTCTGAATGTCAGCCAGTGTCCTCTATGTGTGACTTACAGTCACCTGTCTCTGCGCAATGCTTTGTCTAAGGCAGTTATGGTTGTCATTCATGCAGTACCAATTACAGGTCAGATGCTATGCAGTTCTCTAGTATGCACAAAAGGAGGCATTAAACTCAGGAAGAGGTTTAAGGCTCAGATAGTTAGCAATAAAGAGCTAGCAACCTGCTCCATCCTCAGACCCACTTGATTAAACCCTCCAAAGTAAAACTTTGCATCTTGACCTTATAGCATCTTCTGTTTCAGAGAGTAGGAACTCTATCCTGAGGTGGCACTCTCCTCTGAGCACTGTCATCCATTCCCAGTCCCGGGTGGGTACCATTTGATGGATTGTCAACTTACATCACTTTTCTATGAGCATGTTCAGGTTTCTCCAACTCTAACCTCCCCTCTGACCTTCTCTTCCTTATTGATGCTCTGTCTTCACCCTTCTACCTGCTGAGAGTTGGCTGACCTTGCACTTGCCCTCCCTCACCCGCTCACTCCGACATCCTCAGCAGCCCTTCGTCTGCTGCTCCAGACTGCTAAGGATGTGCCCCCAAAGGCCACCAGAGACCCATTGCTCATCAACCCTCGTGGTCTTTTAGCCTCACCTGTACTGACTTCACGGTGGAACTGGCTCTTGCTGAGCTGTGGCCACCTTCCGCAAGTCTCCCTTATCGATTTCCTGTGACCCTATGTTATTATAGTTTTCATTTAACCCAACCAGCGATTCTTACATCAAGAGGGGAATCTAAATGTCTTCCCATGAAACTGATACCTCAGTGAGGAATCTCTTCAATAGCAACCGTTACAGGACGTCGCCTTGCAGTTTCCAGAAGCCTACTTATATACAGTAAAGCAACCACTACCTCACGCCTATTTTCCTGCTCTTAGTATTTATTTATCCATTCTCAGGGGTTCTTGATTTTGATTCCCAATATGTAGGGATATTTTAGATTACAAAACATTTGCATGTTTTCTAATTAAAGATTAATAAGTAAAAGTCTAATATTTATGCCCCATCCAACTAACATTCACTGCTTATTCTCAGGCCCATAGAAATACGCATATTTGCATAAATGCCATTGGTGGTGTTTTACTTTCGAAGTTACCTTCAGAACCTTACGAGAGTTCTCTAGTTGGAACTTTACAAACATACATAAAACTTGCTCCACATGCAGCCATAGCATCTTCACAGTGCAAGCAAGCCTCTCTTTCATATTCCCACATCCGAGGACAATTCTATTGGCTGCCAGGATTCTTTCATTGATTTGCGTTTATCTGTTGCATTGAGCTTCATTACAAGTAAATCTTTGTGGGCTCACATGTGCACAATGAACCTTCATCTGGGTCAAATGATTCCTATTAGTGTAGGACTGATTTTACAAAACTTTCCAGGTAACATTGGGGAAAGTGCTAGTTAGCCATCCGCCAATGAGGAGGGCAAGACAGCCTGTCCTCTAACCTCACCATGAACACTTTGCTGTCTAAAGTGTTTGCTAATCTGGACAATAAGAAATGTCATCTCAAGATACAATTTGCAAAACACATGAAACGCAAGAAGAAGGAAGACCAAAGTGTGGATACTTCATTCCTCCTTAGAATGGGGAACAAAATACCCATGGAGGGAGTTACAGAGACAAAGTTTGGAGCTGAGATGGAAAGAAGGACCATCCAGAGACTACCCCACCCTGGGATCCATCCCATAAACATCCAGCAAACCCAGACACTATTGCATATGCCAGCAAGATTTTGCTGACAGGACCCTGATATAGCTGTCTCGTGTGAGGCTATGCCACTGCCTGGCAAATACAGAAGTGGATGCTCACAGACATCTATTGGATGGAACACAGGGCCCTTAATGAAGGAGCTAGAGAAAGTACCCAAGGAGCTGAAGGGGTCTGCAACCCTATAGGAGAAACAACAATATGAACTAACCAGTACCCCCAGAACTGTGTCTCTAGCTGCACATGTAGCAGAAGTTGGCCTAGTCGACCATCATTGGGAGGAGAGGCCCTTGGTCTTGTGAAGATCATATGCCCCAGTACAGGGGAATGCCAGAGCCAGGAAGTGGGAGTAGATGGGTTGGGGAGCAGGGCCTGGGGGAGGGTATAGGAGACTTTTGGGATAACATTTGAAATGTAAATGAAGAAAATATCTAATAAAAAATGAAATGTAAAAAGAAAATTTTTTAATTAAAAAAAAAAGAAATGTCATCTCTTTGTTGCTTCAACTTGAATTTCAGCATGGTCATCTTTTACATACTTATTGGTTATTTAAATCTTCTCTTCATAAATTCTCTGCATATAACTTTTACCCTTTTTATTATTTGTTTTTTGTGAGTGTTTCTTTTGTCTCTTTGTGCAAGAAATATGCATAGAGACATACTTACCTAGGTCCCTATAACCTTATGCTATGATACCTAGCATTGCTTTATTTTGTTTGGACTTTGTGGTGTTTTGTCATACAAAGATGTTAAATGCTTAAGAATTGAAAAATAGTTACCTTTCCTTTCTGGTGTTGCTTAGGAAAGTTGCCCTGACTCCTAAGATTTTATAAATATTCTATGTTTTAAGGTCCTTTCTACTTAAACCCTTTTGATTTGGACTTATTTTTGTGTATGATATGAAGAAGAAGATACAATAATCATGTTCTTGCTTGACTTGAATCTTCAGTCCTCCTCCTTCTGTTCATATCCCTGGACTAACTCTGCCCTTAGGGCTACCTGGGTCAAGGTTAAGGCTGCAGCGTGCCAAGGCTAGGTCCAGGCTCCTCAGATGTTCCCCACGTAGGCTGATGCTCTAGCCTCTGACTGGACTCCAGAGAATCCCATTTGGGAAAACCTGTGACATTTTATTTTAATTGTGGTAAGATTTGTTTTTTTATCTCTTCCTTTACAGTTTACACTTCTTAATGGTAAGATTTCCCACCGAAGCTTAGCAAACGCAAATAGCCTATACTTGTCCCGTTGAATTCCCATCACCACACCTCACGTGTCAGTGCCCACGGCCTCCTGAGACTACAAAAGCTTCCCCTCTGCTATCTGGAGCCACCGCACGTCGGAAAGCATTTTGTCCCATTTGTCCAGGGACAGGCGCATGGGAAAATGCCACTCAATTAAGCCCTTTTGGGTTTCCTTAGAGCTCTTGCCAAAATCATAATTGCATATTAATTTGCAACTCAAGTGAGTTTTCCTAATTGCAGCTAGGGGAGGGGGTCGAGGACCCACGTGTGTATCAGAGGGAAGACAAGATGCTGCTGCCTAATGAGCCTCTGTAGGAAAAGGTCAAGGTTAAAGGCTTGCTTCATCAATCCTTAAAGGTCTGATGGGGGTGGTGAACTCCCATTGGAATTGAGCTCATTTTCATATGTATACACTCTAGGAAATAGGATTGAGGGGGCGGATCTGAGCATACACAAGACACTTCCCACCACAGTCCCAGAGTGGAAAATGTAGTGCAAGCCACACCCTCTGTCTTACCTTCTCTTGCTCAGTCAGGTTTACATCTTATCATCTGTAGAATGGGAATGAGAATTTGCCAACGAATGGATTCAAATTAAATGGATCATGTAAAATTCCTCACCCCACATGTAGCAATTAAGGAGCCTAATAAATGACAGCTGCTATTTTTATCTTATTGTTCCTATGACTATAGAGTGTCAGGAACCACAGTTGCTCCAGCTTTGCAAAACCAACATGCCTTTTTAAAAAAGAAGAAACTCATTTGAGGAATGTGAGTAGAAATGGGAGGGACCAGCACAGCATTTGGGATGATTTGAGCTCTGGCAGAAGGATGGGTGGGCACAGGCACATGGAGAATGACAGTTTAGGAGCCAGAGTAAAGGGACCTAGAAACAAAGGAAAACTCTTTGGCATTTTATCCTTAGGATAAACACACACATATACCATCTCTCCTTGCTGGTCACTTGGGACAGGGACTAGGAAGCAGTGATTTGCCTGAACAGACCATCTCTTAGGTGCCAGAATCCTGACTCAGTGTGCATTTGTGAGCGTGGGGACTCGGTGTAGGTGGCCCGTTTCCATGCTCAGAAGAGCCCTGAGAAGGCAGATGTAAGCCTTGGCTGTGGGGAGTGTCCACCCTTCTTTAAGTTTCTGATCTCTTGCCTGCCAGATCTCCTCACATGGGCAGATTTTTTTTTCTTTTCTTTTCCTTTTCTTTTCTTTTCTTTTTTGAACCCTTGCTGGTGCAGGTGCCTTCACAGCTTTTCTGGACAGTTTCTCTACAGACATTTCACAAGAGAAACAGAAGATCAGACCTTTGCAAGACAGACAAGGTGTTCATTTAATTTCCTCAACAAATATTGTATGCCAAGTGTTGTTCCGGAAGTGAGGCAGCTTTGACAAAGAAACCAGGCAGTAGCCTGCTCTTGGGAAACTCACTTCAGGAGGGTGCACAATACGATAAGCTTGGGACTGGTAAGGGACAAGAAGAAAGAAAGGCAGTTATAGGGAGCCTGAGGAAGGAGAGATGGTGAAGGGAATGGCAGGAGAGGCCAGACAGAAAGGCATAATTCATAAAGGAGAGTGGGAAGGAATTGAGTTGGCATCAGACGGAAAGGTATAATTCATAATGAAGAAAAGGAGAGTGGGAAGGAATTGAAGTTGGCATCATCTTGTTTGAATTGTTTTCATTTCTAGAGTTCAGTGTGATATTTCAACATGTGTATACAGTGAACACTATTCAAACGCTGTCTCCCATTATCTGTGTCCCTCTTTCCAACACTAGTAATTACCATTCTACATTCAGGTTGCTGGGAGGGGGTTGTTTTGTTTGTTTGATTGGTTGGTTGTTTTGTTTTGTTGTAGGTTTTTTCTCTTTTCTTTCTTTTCTTTTAGGTGAGGATAAACCATTAGTAGTTTGTTCATCAATTGCTTGGGGATCTTTTATCTGCTCTTCATCCCCGTTCTTACCTCCTGTCCCTTCTTAATGACTTCCAATACCTCTTTGTCTTCCTCAGACAATACAGAGGAAATAACTTTACCTATATTAATGACAGTGTGGATCAAAAGATTCTGCTGCTTCTGAAAAGACCTCATCATAGGCTCCTTTGCTGATGCACAATACTTCAGAGTTGGCAAACTCACCGCCCTTGTGCCCTCTTATTTCAGTCTTATGACAGCCTCACCTATCATCTAACCCAGCCTTCTGCTGCTACACATGTGGAAGAAAGCATACAAGAGGAGCATCATGGCAAAGTACGACAGCAAGCAGTAGATGGTAACCCTCAGGCCTCATTCTTTGATCTAATGATGCTTTTCTCTCACGTTCAGTGAGCTTCTCTGTCAGTCTCCAGCAGCAATGGGGAGAAGAGTGGTGCTACTTGATGATATGTTCTTCACTAAACCAGAAAATAGGACTCAGGAAGCCAAAGGAGCCTATCCTGACTTCTACAGTCGGGCACCCATGTTCGAGTTCTTGGATGTCTATCCATCCTATGGCTGCTTCCCTCCATGGTACAGTTGTGGTGTGATGGGAAGAGGTCAAACTACGGTGTCAGACCAATGTGGGTTTAAATGCTGGTGATTTCCCAGTCTGTCTTTTCTTCCTCTGTGTCTTGGTTTTTAAAAAATATCCAGTGATACCACAATTGCTTTTGTCAGAATTTCAGAAAAATATCCCCTACGAGCCTCATCTTTATTTATAAGGATTTCACTGTTATTATTGACATACTGAGTCACATACGGACTGGGAATTGGGTGGTGTGTCTTTGCCTGATTAACTCCCCATCTTGGTCATATAACCCTTGAATTAGCTGTGTTGGGAAAGGGAAATACTAAAGGGTCTATAGGGTATGCCTTTAAAAAGAAGGTGCTAACCCTGAAAGACATATAACTTGGATCTGCAGTTTATGGGCAGGGATTTAGTTGTTCCATGGATGGCAGCTGCACATAGCTTCAAAGAGAGGTAGGGGCTAGGTATGATGAACACACCATGGCTTGTTTTCCACACTGCTTCACAAAGAGAATATAAGCATTAAATAAGGGCAGATGTTCAAGTGTCTAGCACAAGGTATCATGAAGTGGCAGCTGTTTGGTAAGGAGGCAGCTGGCATCATGATAACATCATCAACATTGAAATTGACTCAGGGCCTGAGCAGGACTATGACAACAAAAAACACTCAAACTCCCTTCCTTCCTGGGCCCCAACTCACCATGAGCAGGAGGAGGGTGGTAAGGCATTACTCAGGCTCCTTTCAGCTCAGTGAAGGTTCCCTCTATGCACTGTTCTAATTAATATTTAGAGTTATACCATTTAAGTGAAATGATCGATCCCTTTTCGGTGATGATTCCAGGTGTCCTTTATAAATAAAGATGTCCTATTTAAATAGGGATCCTAAGGACCGTAACACCTGAAGAAGGTCTCCTAGGAAGCTGGCTGTCCAGTCGGAGCAACAATTTCTATTATGAGAACCTTACACAAAGGTGGGCTCTAAGCATCCCTTCTTCTAAAGACAGTTGCAAACCTTACCGAAGATGTTATTTTTGGAAAGGCATCACATGTGATGCCTTTATCAGAGATTCTTTATCTGACTCATGGTACAACTGACTGGCAGGCCTCCTTGCCAACCACAGAAGGAACAAGCAGTGTAGAATTGGAGTAGTGAGTGACTAGCTTCTCGTGGACTGACTTTCTGTTTACAGCCAAGCACTATTGCACTCTTTGAGATTTATTCTCCCCGATACTCTAGAATGATAAGTGCTGATATTGCACCCTGTTTAAGATGAAAACTGACTCCCTAATGTAACTTAACTTGTAAGTGACTATTATGTGTAACTTACTCATAGACCCCCTACTCCAGATCTTGACACTATCAGGATACATGTATGTCACCTGTGTCAGTTTGATGTTCTTTTAGTGATTAGAGAACCCTCAACTATAAGCATACAGGAGGGAAAGCATAATTGGGGATATAGCAGCTATAAACAATAGTTGATGTGAATGGGTGACCATACCACTTCCAGGTTCATGTCTTGGACAGATCCCAGCATTAGCCCACCTCCTAAGGACGAAAAGACCACATAAGAATATCCTGGAGTGCAACAGGGTGAACATTGCTCTGCATGCTTCTGCTCTAGCTGAGACATCCTACAGACCTGAAGGCAGCCTGGGCAGACTAGCTCACTAATGCCAGCACTGTCCTTTAATCCCTATGAGCTGAAGAAAAGGCCACCATCTCCTCACAGGCAGACTGGTCCCCAGATCCCAGAATCCTGCAGTGGGGTCAATGCTGGCACTGAAACAAAGTCAAGTTAATAAGGAGAGAATGACAGCTGACATCCATCACAGTGACTTCTAGTCACAGGGCATGATTAGTCTCATTCTACTTATCACAGTACCATCCCTGGGTATCCACCTTCAGATGTATTTTGCACATGAGATAACTGGGGCTTGGTAAAGCATGTGATCAGCTAGAAAGCTTAGCTTCTCTGGAATGAGATCCTATATTATTGATGACAAAAAGCCTATGTCCACATTCGAACATGCAACTCACAGATGATTCAACTCAGGTATATTATTTGCCAAATACTAAGGATATGAAGTCATAGAGAGATGTAAACCCTCTCTGCAAGGTGCACAGGATCTGAATTATATTTTATGAGAAACCTGGCCAAGGGTTAGGAATTTCTGGAAACTCACAGCTGGACAATGAAGAAAGAATGCTGACTTGGCCACCGAAGAGGAGTGGCCGCTACTCCCCACCCTCTGTGTGACAGAGAAAAGACCCATTCCCTGGGTCTCCTTGACTTATAATTATGAGACTAAATTGTTTGTGTTTGTTGCCTTGGTTTCCTCACTGGTAGATGGGGGATTTAATAGTGTCTATCTAGCTTACCAGTCTACACTGAGCATTAGGTGAGTTAGTAAGTCAATAACTATTGCCAGTCATTCAGTAAGTCATTAGTCACTGTTACTCATTAAATGAGCTATCACACAATGCCTAGGACAGTGCCTGGCACACGGTTATCATTCCATTCCTATGAGATCCTAGTTTTCATAATATTGTCATCATTAGAAAACTGGACCTTGAGTGGGAACGTCTCCGCACTCCCTACAACAACGCAATCATCCAGTCTCACTGTCTCAGAGTGCCTTTGAAAACCCAGGCAGGTTCCCGAGGCATGCCTATTGGATGGCCATAGAGTCTAAAATGAGCCAGAATGGGACTGGAGAGATGGCAACGTGAGTGGGGATCCAAGACTCAAGTGAGAGCTAGGCATGGCGCTAGGCTTCTGAAATCCTGGTGCTGAGAAGACAGAGAGCCAGATCCCTCGGCCCTCTTATCAACCAGTCTAAATAACTGCTGATCTCCAGGAGCTAATATAGCTATCACTGAGCTCCTCGGTTCAGCGAGGGACACCCTATATTTAAAGAAAAACAACAACAACAACAACAATGGTAGTGCACAGTAGAGACAGACGCTCAACATCAGCCTCTGGCCACTACGTGGGCATACACATACAGATGTGAACTCACATACACATGAGTACATATACACAAACACACATATATACCACATGCATATAGAGTGCACCAGAGTGGAGAAAGGAGGTAAAGTTCTATAATTAAACCAGCCGCCTGTGTTCTTGTTCTAACCCCTCCAACTCCACCTAACCCCTGCCATCCTATCCTAAGATGCTTTTGAGACAGGTGGTTTATTTTACAGGTTTTGCCCATGCCCCCCACCCCTCCCAGAGAAAATGCAGAGTTAGGAATCCCAGGATGCTTACAGTCCCTCTTTGTCATATGAATTGGTAGAAGGAGTAGAAGGACAACCTGAAAACACTGAAGAAGTTACAGTGAGTGCTGGCTGAGTTGGACGTGTAGGGAGGGGTTTCAATGACATCTATTTCCTCTGTCCTGGTAACGTGCTAATGAGCTGGAGAGCTCTGACTAAATTGCCATTTCCCAAAATGAGTTAATTAATAAACTGATTTTGGGATGATTAACAAGGGGGGGGGGGCATGGTTAACATGATTTTAATGGGAAAGCGTCAGCGAAGCACAAACTCATTAGTGCAAAACTATTTCCTGCCCCAGCAGGCTTGTCACATACTACTTTTTATGAAGGAAGCTGGAAAAGCCAAACTGATAAGGATTGGGCTGTGAGTAGCCCTGAGTCCCTAAGAGTAACACCCACTGAGGAGGAGTCCTTCACAGCCATGGCAGAGTCTGGCAGTTCCCCTAACGAGTGAGGTCCACTCACATCTCTTTGCTTCCATTCATCTGTGGGTTGCTAATATGCATGCTTAATACTTAGGTTAATTAAGCCCTGTGTTATTATCAAAGAACAGAAATAGAATTCTGTATAAACTAGCTGAGATAGCTCCCAAATATGATAAAATAATAGCTGTAGCAATGAGTACTATTATCATAAATGATATTTACAATGCACTTTTTTTCCTTGTCTATAAAAAGGAATCCTAACATTACCATAACCTGAAAAGTCATCACGAGATTGAGGATTGATCCTTTAAATCGTTCATTCTCTGAGTGCCTGCCCTCTGCCAAATACTGCGCTAGTAGATTCCTTTGGGATGAATAGCATTTCAAGATTATGAAACTGAGGCTTAAATGAATAAGGCAGATTCCTATATACAAAAAAATAGTTAATAAAGCTTAATGTGCACATATCTCATCAATGTCTTCTGAGTTATCTTAGGAGATAGGGCAGCCAAGTGTTACCACCCATTGCCCTGGTGTAAATGGAAAGGACTAAGGATGACGTGACAAGCCTGAGGGTGGTAGGACTTGCCCACTGTGTTAATTCCTTTTTCCTTAACTGTCATCAAATACCTTCCAGAAGCAACTTAAGGAAGGAAAGATTCATTATCGATCACAGTTTCAATTCGTCATGACTGGGAAGGCTCTGTAAAGTTCATAGTGGCCAGAGCAGGTGCCAAGGCTCCTCAAATATAGGTAGATGAGGAAGCTGAGGGCTTGCATCTGAGGCAAGATCAGGTTATAACTTCCGAAGACCAGCCTCCAGTGGCCACCATTACCAGCTGTGCCACCTACCTTGGAGGTATCACAGCTTCCCAAACAGTGCCAGTAGCTTGGGACTAAATATGAGCCTATTGGAGACATTTCATATTCAAACCACAATACCCACCAATAATACAGTGAGCTCAGTGTGTATGTAGGTGTGTGTGTGTGTGTGTGTGTGTGTGTGTGTAGACCATGAAACTACTTGAGGTGACACTCTGAATGCAGTCAGCTGAGGTGCCTGAGTGGTGGGAGGTATGTATATATGACCAAGCCTTGACTATTTATTACAGACCAGGCTTTATACGTAGCTCCTGCTGCATCCTTACCGCAGCCCCACAAACAGGCACAGCAGGAAGAGAAGGTCCTAGGATCTGTCCCACCTTGCAGAACAGAATCCTGAGGCTCACAATGGTTAAGTAATCTGTGCATGTTTTCAGAGTCAAACTGAACTCCAACAAAGAGTCCTGAACTCCCCTTTAACTATCATAGTAAAGGCCTACATGATAATCAATGGGCCTCGCCCCTTTAATGCCACTGGAAAATTGGTTCAAGTTCTCTTTTAAGTCTTGTCAGAAGCTCAGTACTTTCACTGAGATTTCTGACTGTGCATTATCTCTGGACCCCCTTTTGTCTCTCAGGAAGGCTACCTTATAGGTCCATGGGAGAGCTCAGCAGGTAAGCACCCTTGTAACTATGCTCATGAGCTGTTCACCCCCCCCCCCAAAAAATCCACATGGTGAAAGGAGAGAACCCCCCAAATCTACATTGGGAAAGCGATTATAGCTCCTCAAAATTGTCCTCTAATTTCCACATACAAGCTGTGGCACACATGACCCCTTCATATACAAAAGAAATACATAAGATGTGAAGAAAATCCACATCTCATCTGAACTATTAATTTCTGGAGAAATGCATGTCTCTGGGTCTCTTGGCAAGCAGCAAACTAATTTCCAGAGCTTTTCTGGGCTGGGACATGCAGAGTGAAGTGACCGTGCCATAGTAAGAGTTCCCGCTGAGTTTTCTGTAATTCTATGGCTCAGTGGGGTGTGTGCATACATCTACATCTGCACAGAGCAACCTCAGTCTCCCATCTGGGAAAAAAACACAGCAGTGTGTCAGCAGCCTCAAAAGCCAGTAGCTTGACCTCTTCAGCAGTCAGCCAATTGGCAAGAGCTGCACTTGAACTTTCTCCGAAAACCCTTTCAATGGCTGAGACTCATCACCTCTGTTGTAGTCTGAAGCTTTGTTCATGACGATGGCTGCAAGCTTAAAATTTCTTTGAGGGATTTTTAGTAGTCTTAAATCAGTGGTTCTCAACCTTCCTAACACTGTGACCCTTTAATACAGTGCCTCATGTTGCAGTGACCCCCCCCCAACCTAAAATTATTTTCATTGCTACCTCACAACTATAATTTTGCTACTGTTGTGTGTGTTATATGTAATATAAATGTCTGATTTGCAGGATAACTAGAATACAACCCATGTGAAATAGTTGCTTGACCCTCTCAAAGGGGTTGAGACCCACTGTCTTAAAATGTCACATAAATGCCCACATCATAGACCATGTCATTGTTTAGATATAAATATAATGACAATTACTTGTTAATAAACTTATTTTATTTTTTTCCTTATCTGACAACTCAGGGTTTTATATATATATAAAGAGAGAGAGAGAGAGAGAGAGAGAGAGATGCCAAAAACTGTATCCAGAGTTTCTTAACAGTGTACACTCCCTGTCCCCCTGACTTTCAAAAACAGAAACAGAACAAGGTTGTAATTATTGTCATGCATTTTGGTTGGTGAGATGAAGATGCATTGCGATGAACACACTCGTATGTTGTATGTTTGGGCTGTTTGACCACAAGGCCTGCTCTACTAAACAACCCAGGCTTAATGCTGCTCGCTTAGTGCCCATCTATTTATTTACATACTTTATTGAAAGAAATGTCTATATCTAATTTAATAAAGCCACACTAAAGATTGCACTTAGCAGGAAGATGGTGTAAGAGCCCAGCTTCTATCAGAAGCCAGAAGCCCACAGCATCTGAGACATCATGCCATCAGACAGAAAGATCCCAGAGGTCTCTAGTCTGTCAGGAGGCCTTGTACTCCTTGTACACAGCCTATAGAAGTAGCTCTCTCCAGCTCCTGTGTTACCCCCCTACCCAAGGTCTCAAGATATCACCATGGTGATTGGTCTGGGATGCAGTGTAGGCAAACACAACCAATAAAAAAAAGAAAAAAACCCTATAACTCAGACAGTAGGGATCTCAGCAAGCTGTCCTCAGTCATGCATGAAAACATCTCAGGTGATTTGAATAAAACACAAGGTGACATGAGCTCTGTGTAGGAAACTGACTCTTTACTCTCATGGCTGACCTTGCTCTTCTGTAGACATACA
The DNA here is from genome assembly GCF_000001635.26 of Mus musculus. Lineage (NCBI taxonomy): Eukaryota > Metazoa > Chordata > Mammalia > Rodentia > Muridae > Mus > Mus musculus. Next base: position 96,000,691 of record NC_000073.6, read on the forward strand.
GAATAGTTTTCACAAGCAATAGAAGGCTTTCAAAATGGAGAAAGAATAGCTTCAAGAAAGTTTGTCAGGGGTGGAGAAGACAGTTCAGTCAGTGAAGGGCTTGCCTTGCAAGCATGAGGACAGGAGTTCAACCCCCAGACACACATACAAAAGACAGCACTGGGGGCGGGGCGGGGCAGAGAGAGAGAGAGAGAGAGAGAGAGAGAGAGAGAGAGAGAGAGAGAGAGAGAGAGAGAGAGAGAGAGAGAATACCTGTGGTCATAGGCATCACACATACATGAACACACAAACATATGCACATGCACAGACATACAATATTTAAAGCAAAGGTAGTCACTTGTGGCCGCCATTAGGTATGACGTTGACACCAGCATGTTGGGGAGTCCTAGCAGCATAAGATCCATGAATCCTAACAGCCATGTATAGTGGGAGTTGAGAACATGAGTCACATCAGAGTCAGGCAGGCTCAGATTCAGAATTCAAGTTAGATAATTTCCCATTGTGGGGTCCCAATAAATTATTAAGCTTTCAGCACAATGTTTTTTCCCCCTCTACAGACCAGGGATAGCAGTGTTTCCAAACAAGCTTAATGTGAGAATTCATTATGATTGACAGATTTAAAGCTCATGCACACTAAGTTCGAGTGTGCCTCCTCCTCCTCCTCCAGCTGTACAGCCCCTATGTTCATGTGGCCATTCCCCTGCATAGGCTATTTCTCCTGACTACTATGACCTCCATCATTTTATGCCTAGAGAAGTCCTCCATAGTCCAGCTCAGAAACGACTTACTCAAGGAAGCCTCCTAGGTTCACCCTCTGCCATTGAAGTTATAGCTTCTACTTCTATTCTCAATAGTCATTTGTCCACACTGGGAACAGGTGAAGAGTAAGGACCTCTGCAGGCTCTAGAACCATCATGTTAAGGGGTTAAGGGGTTCAACCTGAATCACGTGCCCTGGTGGAACAGAATAACCATGTGACCCAAGTGACTGGCAAAGAACTGTGAAGTGTCTATGTCACTAATGTCTCAGTGAGCAATTTGGTCCTTACTGTGGAAGATGAAAGAGGAAATACTGAAATGGGGAGAAGAAAGAAAGGAAGTGGGGGAAGAAAAGGAGGAAGAGGATGAAGAGAAGAGTAGCTGCCACTACAGGACCAAGCTTATCAACTCAGCTACTCAGGAGGTTGAGACAGGGCATCTCAATTTCAAGGCCTACATGGACTACACAGTGAATCTGTGATCAGCCTGGGCAACTCAGTGATACCCTGTATAAAAACAAATAGAAAAGAGGGCTGGGTGTATAGCTCAGTAGAGCTCGTCTGGGGTTGGGGGGAGGCAGGTGGGAAGCAAAAGAAGAATTCCTTCCCCAAGAGAGGAAAGTCTGAGCCAACTATAGAAGTCAGGTAGAAAGTTAAACAACCCTTCAGACCACGTCAGGTTGGAAAAAGGAATCCAAGGTGCATTCAGGATCAAGTTTGTGCCTCACACTGTGCAAGGTTGATTTACTGGCCTCAGATCCCAGCCAATGTGAGAGGGAATATCATGCCTCTCTTACATAGATTATAGCTGGCCCTGAGACTGAAGCTAGTTAAACAGAAATACCCAAGGATGAGAGCCTCATAATGGTGGAGTTTCAGTTTGAACCCACTCTGCTCCCTGCTGTTCCCCTTCACACCCCTCTACTCACATTTGCAAGTAGATAACCTGGGAGCCCTGAGCGATCACTGCAGATCTAAGTGACACCATCTCTTTGATTTTTTTTAAAAAGACTGGTGATCCTTTCATCCCCAGCATTTAGACACAGCATGCAACAGCCTGTTATTAATACACTGACACCCTGCATTAGACTCTGCAGGTCAATACCCACTCATTCTGTCATATTAAATGGCCGTTCAAGTCAGAGTGGACGAAACTCCAGTTGCAGGGCTCTCACTATGAACATGAGGCAGAGCGGATCACTTCTAAGGCTAAACAACCCTGACCGTGGCCCAAGACCAGAACTGTTGGGCAGCTAATTGCCTTCCCCTTCCAAAGAGCCAGGCAGGCAGACAGCATTACCCCCACCTCCTCACAGCAGTTCTTCAGTATTTCATCTTTCTTGACAGGCAGCCAGTCCATCACTGGACCCCTTTCATAATTTGTATTGATTTGCATTTATCCACAGCCTAGTCCGTTTCCAGACCATTTTTTTAATGAGCAGAAAAACTGTCATTTGGAGTTGACACAACTTCAAGCACCCATGTGAAACTCAAGGGTGTTCATCCCACTCACCTTGATGGCTCTGAGATCAGTCTAATACCAGCAGCTTGAGATGATTCAGCCACGAAAGCAACTGGAACTTGGCGTTGACTCTGCAAGTCTGAGACACTTAACCCATGGTCTGCTGTCCAGAACAACGCCATGGAGACTTAAAATAAATAAATAAATAAATAAATAAAAGCACAGGTCACAAACTGACAGACTAGACCTCATCACAGAGGGCAGGAGGTGCTCTGGGCCATGTGCTATTTTTAATTAGAGCAAGTTGGCAAGATGAAAAATGTTCTAAGATGTCGCATATCAAATTTCCTACTTTCCTTAGCATTTGAAGGTCTGGAAGTGATGAGCTTATGTGACCACCTGATGCCTCTCCGCTGTTACTGGCAGGTTTCTCCTAGGTAGACAGGTTCCTAATTCATCACATGTGCATTGCCATTGGTCCCTTGTGACGTTTGGGTGTACAGCCTTTACCTATATGGATATGGATAGGACACTTCTAGTCTGAACTTTGGTTTTCTCACTTGTAAACTTTAAAATGTGGTTCTATTCGAGATTTTCTAATTTAGGCTAGATGCTCTACTAGGCATTAAGAATGTGGTGATAAATTAGAGACCATGCTTGCCCCCAAGAAGATTTGGATTTAGGAAAATACATGGAAATGATATATTTCAAAATCATGTGTTAGTAAGCATGAATGCAAGGATATTCAGGGTGCGGGGACACAAGGAATGGCCATCTCTTGCTATGTGAAGGAAGACTAGAGACTATTATCCACAGAGGGATGCTCAAACAGGGATCACAGGAGGAACCACGCGTCTTTAGGCAGTGAGACTCGCTGAAGCTTTTGGAAAGAATGTGGGAGATTCAGAACCAAAGTCAATTTGGAGAACACTGGGCACAAGAGCTCTGCCTGTCTTCATGGAGTTCTTGGACTTGGTCCCAGAAGGTTGTTTGAATGAAGAGACACAACTCACTCTCAGAATGGAATTGTGAGTTCTCAGATATTTCCAGCCTGTGACAGATTTGATGGAAAGCAGGTGGATGTGTTCAGCAGGAAGAGATCTTCAAGGTCAAAGAGGCATGTGAGCTTTCAGAATTTTCAGACGTCTGGCAGACTATAAGAGAACTGAATCCATGTGCCAGCTGGTCAAAGCCCATAATGAACATTAAAATACCAGCTTTCATTCACATCAGACACCAGGCAGATCATGTAGAGTACTAATATCATGTTTTCTATTTTATCTCAGAGGTATGGAGGATACATTGGTGAACAAGAAAATTAAAAACAAAGCTTAGCTTTGCAACCATGCAGAAGCATGCTTTCAGCAGTCCTTAACAAGTGGATATATCAGTAAGGATGGAGACAAGCCAGGGATGCAAGGCATGAAGAAAATAAAGCTGGGTGTTATGGTAGGGACTAGCAGGGTATACAGTGAGGATGGGAGGCTGAGTGAAGAACTTCTCCGAGATAAGGCTATATGGGGTTCCACCTGAAAGAAAGGAAACTGACCTTGGGAAGTACTGAGGGGAGAACGTTGATAATCTCACTAGCCACTAGAGATGTCCATGTCATTGGGAGACCAGGTCTAAAGAAGGAAAGCAAATGTTTTGTGTTGCTGTAGCTTCCTACAAGGAAGAGTGCAGAACGGTAGTGATTCAAAGACTCCCTTCTACTCCTATGATTTCTTTGAATCATGAAAGAATGTCAGAAGGGCAAAAAAAAAAAAAAAAACCACCAAGAATCCCTTTAAGCTTCTCCCGTGTCTATTTTGTGTTCATGTTCATATTCCCCATGGTTTGTGGTCAGCCCATCTACATGGAGAACCCAGGAAAATCTCAGGATACATCATAGGCTGAGGATAGGTCAGGTGCTCTTCAATGAGAGTAAAATAAACAAGACACAGGACAAGAAATCAGAGTATGGTATCAGATGACTTGTATGAATTACCTTTGCCTTTCTTGTACATGACAGACATTATTAATAGATTGCTGTTCTCTTTCCTGCTGGGACCAAATGTGACCTCAGAATCCTTCCCAACTCATGGTTTCAAGCATAGACTATAAATCTACCAAATTCAGAACAACAGGGAAGATCTATTTGTTAGGTCACATCTTAAGTTATTCATAGAAGCAGTGGGAGGCATTCTGATATAGCCAGGTGAAAATGAAAAAAAAAAAAAAAAAACTCCTCTTTTACCCAGTTAATGTGTGTGGCAATGTCAGATTCACACACACACACACACACACACACACACACACATTTGACCATTGATTGCCTTATCAGCCCGCATTTAATAGTCTCCACGTTAAAACATTTTTGCAAGGTAACTACTACTTTGATATCTCTAGAGAGGGACATTCACCAAGCCCCGTTGAGGACCCGTGTCACTGACTCTTACCATCTTAGTTGCTGCTGGTGGAGAAGACATAAATTAGCCAGGCAGAACTCTGCATATAATGATCAGCTTGCTAAGAATTGAGGCTCTTGACAAATACAGAAGTGGATGCTCACAGTCATCTATTGGATGGAATACAGGGCCCCCAATGAAGGAGCTAGAGAAAGTACCCAAGGAACTAAAGGGGTCTGCAAGTCTACAGGAGGGACAACAATATGAACTAACCAGTACCCCCCAGAGCTTGTGTCTCTAGTTGCATATGTAGAGAGTAGCCTAGTAGGCCATCAGTGTGAGGAGAGGCCCTTGGTCTTGCAATGATTATATATATGTCTTAGTACAGGGGAATGCCAGGGCTAGGAAGTAGGAGTGGGTGGGTTGGGGAGTAGGGTGGGGGGATGGTATAGGGGATTTTCGGGATAGCATTTGAAATGTAAATGTAGAAAATATCTAATACAAAAGAAGAATTGAGGCTCTGATACCAGATGCCCAAAGTACATTGGTTCTGCCATTTAATAGCTGGATAGTTATATCATCCAACTCACAAGGCTTCAACTTTCTCATATGCAAAAAGGCTAAAATAAATGTTGTCTACTGTGTAGATCTGGTGAAAGGTTATCACATATTTAAAAATCATGCCCAATACAGAGTGAGAACTTAATGTGACTGTGCATGAGTAGATTTTTTTTTTAAAAAAAGTAGAATTTAGAGGTAGCTATGACTGCAACAAAAGCTAGGTGGGAAGTCTATCTATGAGTAGTGAGGAATCCAAGATAATAGCCAGGAAGATCCAGAGGAGGCTGGGTGGGGGTGGGGTCCTGGGTTTCCATGAAGTAGAAAATAAGCATGGTAGATTTGGTTTCATGACCCCAGCTGACTTCATTTATCACTTGCCTTCTCTGAGGTCTAGTTGTCTCATTTGTGAAACAGGTACAAAGGCTAGTGTCCATCTCTTACCCTTGATATCAGAACACATTGTGAGCATCAAACAAGTCCAAGAAGAAACTTAGAAAATGAGACATGCTGTCGGAGTCCTCAGAACCAGGGCAGAAGGAGAAAAGGAATAGAGATCAGAAAGGAGACATTTTATAGTGTCTTCATAGAGACTGCAGGAGAGAGTGGAGGAGACACTTACTGGTAGAAGCCCCAGTCTCAGAACATGATGCAATCACAGGCAAACCTAGAGATAGAACAATATGCTGCTCGTTCCTACAGTGAGATTGTTAACCTGGTGACCAAAGGCAAAACATCAAGGAAAAAAAATATAGGAGTATGACCCTAGGACCATGAAGACAAGAAAAAGTGAGAGACCAAGAACAACATGGTATTACAGAACAGATCTGTTCAGTCACTGAATTATAAAAGGTCCTAGGTCCCCTGAAGCTATAGATATATTTCATTTCTTTTTAATATGTGTGAGTGCATGTCTATGTGTAGGTGTATTCACTGGCTTGTGTGCCCACAGAGGCAGAAGTGGGCATTGGAATCCCAGGCACTGAACTTGGATCTATAGAAAAGTGCCATACTTGCTAACCTCAGAACTATCTCTCCAAGCCCAGTTTTTAAAAGATTTCTTGATTTAGTTAGTTGTTTTGTGCATGTGTGTGACAGTGATTGTATGATTGCCTCTGTGTGTGTGTACTTGAGCTTACGTACAATACAATGGGCAGCTACATGCAGAGGCAGAAATGTGTCAGGTCTCCTAGAACTGCAGCTACATGCAGTTGTGTGCTGAGTTGCAGCTTGATGTGAGCTGCCCAATGAGGGTGCTGGAAACCAAACTTCTACAAGAATGGCAAGTGCTCCCAACAATGGAGTTATCTCTCCAGGCCCATGAAGCTGTAGTTTTCTAACTTGTATTTTCTTGGTGAATAAGGAGAAAAGGTGCAAGAGAACAGAGCCTTTGAATAGGTTCCAGCTTAGTGGTTTTATCGGCTTGGATTCCACAAAGCTTCATTTAAAGGGATAGCTAGGCTACTTTTCAAAAGAGATTCAAAACCACAGACTTTAAAGAGCAGAGAGATTGCCTTATAGAATCCTAATAGCTTAGAATCAAATGGCCACCTTAAGAGCCATCCAATCTATCTTCTCCAAGGAGGGAAGCATCCCCTATCACCTGCTATGGAATCATGCAGCTTCTTTTTGGGTACACATGCTGGCAGGAACATCACAGTGCAACTTGTCTGACTGATGAGGCAAAATCCCTTCTGTCATCCTGAGATGAAACCAAACTCCCTTCCTCCAATTCTATCTAGTACACTCTCATCTCATCCTCTAAACCTCAGCGCCTGCTGGCTCCACAATAGACCATCTCCTTCTTTAAAGAGCATATCTGCTTATGCCACACCCCAAAAGGGTGAGCTTACTGCATAGAGGAACCACGCTGAATCCACTGCAAGGCACTAAGCCTGGGAAGGAAAAGGTATTTAATACATTCTCTCTCTCTCTCTCTCTCTCTCTCTCTCTCTCTCTCTCTGTGTGTGTGTGTGTGTGTGTGTGTGTGTGTGTGTGTGTGTGTGTGTGTGTGAGAGAGAGAGAGAGAGAGAGAGAGAATACAGATAACAAAGGAATAAATGGATGAATACTTAGGCCTTTACAGAATATTAGTTCAACATCTTCATTCTGTTAAAGAGCAATCTGAATTCCAACTAATATAAGTTTCTGAATAATGTGTGGTGGCAAAGAAAGAATTGGGCTCTGAATACATAGAGTGAATCTCAGAACTTGAGACATGGCCCTGGGGATTGAGGCTTTGTAAACATGAGAGTTCTGCCACCCAGAACAGAGAATCAGAAAGGTGATGAATGGTCTGACTTCACACAGGCCAGTGGCCACTCAGAAACTAGATTCACTTATGGTTTGCTAGTAAGTCCCATAATGTTTTATTGAGTATGTGCTCTAAGCAAAGCTCTGTGTCAGGCCCTGAGGAGGAGTCAAAGATGATCACATGGCCTCCATAAATGTGTGCATTCATGACTGCCATGGACATTCTCGGGCAGGTTATGCAATGCTCTATTACAAAACCATTATTAGCAAGGGGCTGCGATAAAGTCATTCACTCCATTTAGGAAGAACCCAAGTCTCATGGAAAAACAAGCATTTGACTTAGACACCAGATGATTGAAGAAAGTAAGCCCATAGATGAAGTATTGAAAGGACAAAGAAGGATTTGGGTAACTGGACATGTACAGAACCATTGACTGAAAGAATGTTTCAGCAGTGGCCAGATGCCTCACAATGCACAGGTTCAAGACCCAGCTAGGACTTCTTCTGTTACCACCAAAAGGAGTAACGGAAGAGTTTGCATGGTGAGACCCATGTTTAACAGTGTTGGGGACACCTTGTCCTACAGTTTGTATCCCTCCTGAATGAGGAAGGCCAGATCTGTCAGTCATTAACATTTGTGTTCAGTGTGAATCTGCCATTCAGGCCTTAAAAATGTCCTGAGTGGTACCAAAGTTGAATCAGGATCAAGTTGACCTTCTAAACAGTCCCATATCCCCTAAAGAAATAGAAGCAGTTATTAATAGTCTCCCAACCAAAAAAAGCCCAGGACCAGATGGGTTTAGTGCAGAGTTCTATCAGACCTTCAAAGAAGATCTAATTCCAGTTCTGCACAAACTATTTCACAAGATAGAAGTAGAAGGTACTCTACCCAACTCATTTTATGAAGCCACTATTACTCTGATACCTAAACCACAGAAAGATCCAACAAAGATAGAGAACTTCAGACCAATTTCTCTTATGAATATCGATGCAAAAATCCTTAATAAAATTCTCGCTAACCGAATCCAAGAACACATTAAAGAAATCATCCATCCTGACCAAGTAGGTTTTATTCCAGGGATGCAGGGATGGTTTAATATACGAAAATCCATCAATGTAATCCATTATATAAACAAACTCAAAGACAAAAACCACATGATCATCTCGTTAGATGCAGAAAAAGCATTTGACAAGATCCAACACCCATTCATGATAAAAGTTTTGGAAAGATCAGGAATTCAAGGCCCATACCTAAACATAATAAAAGCAATCTACAGCAAACCAGTAGCCAACATCAAAGTAAATGGAGAGAAGCTGGAAGCAATCCCACTAAAATCAGGGACTAGACAAGGCTGCCCACTTTCTCCCTACCTTTTCAACATAGTACTTGAAGTATTAGCCAGAGCAATTCGACAACAAAAGGAGATCAAGGGGATACAAATTGGAAAAGAGGAAGTCAAAATATCACTTTTTGCAGATGATATGATAGTATATATAAGTGACCCTAAAAATTCCACCAGAGAACTCCTAAACCTGATAAACAGCTTTGGTGAAGTAGCTGGATATAAAATTAACTCAAACAAGTCAATGGCCTTTCTCTACACAAAGAATAAACAGGCTGAGAAAGAAATTAGGGAAACAACACCGTTCTCAATAGTCACAAATAATATAAAATATCTCGGCGTGACTCTAACTAAGGAAGTAAAAGATCTGTATGATAAAAACTTCAAGTCTCTGAAGAAAGAAATTAAAGAAGATCTCAGAAGATGGAAAGATCTCCCATGCTCATGGATTGGCAGGATCAACATTGTAAAAATGGCTATCTTGCCAAAAGCAATCTACAGATTCAATGCAATCCCCATCAAAATTCCAACTCAATTCTTCAACGAATTAGAAGGAGCAATTTGCAAATTCATCTGGAATAACAAAAAACCTAGGATAGCAAAAACTCTTCTCAAGGATAAAAGAACTTCTGGCGGAATCACCATGCCAGACCTAAAGCTTTACTACAGGGCAATTGTGATAAAAACTGCATGGTACTGGTATAGAGACAGACAAGTAGACCAATGGAATAGAATTGAAGACCCAGAAATGAACCCACACACCTATGGTCACTTGATCTTCGACAAGGGAGCTAAAACCATCCAGTGGAAGAAAGACAGCATTTTCAACAATTGGTGCTGGCACAACTGGTTGTTATCATGTAGAAGAATGCGAATCGATCCATACTTATCTCCTTGTACTAAGGTCAAATCTAAGTGGATCAAGGAACTTCACATAAAACCAGAGACACTGAAACTTATAGAGGAGAAAGTGGGGAAAAGCCTTGAAGATATGGGTACAGGGGAAAGATTCCTGAACAGAACAGCAATGGCTTGCTCTGTAAGATCGAGAATTGACAAATGGGACCTAATGAAACTCCAAAGTTTCTGCAAGGCAAAAGACACCGTCAATAGGACAAAAAGACCACCAACAGATTGGGAAAGGATCTTTACCTATCCTAAATCAGATAGGGGACTAATATCCAACATATATAAAGAACTCAAGAAGGTGGACTTCAGAAAATCAAATCACCCCATTAAAAAATGGGGCTCAGAACTGAACAAAGAATTCTCACCTGAGGAATACCGAATGGCAGAGAAGCACCTGAAAAAATGCTCAACATCCTTAATCATCAGGGAAATGCAAATCAAAACAACCCTGAGATTCCACCTCACACCAGTCAGAATGGCTAAGATCAAAAATTCAGGTGACAGCAGATGCTGGCGTGGATGTGGAGAAAGAGGAACACTCCTCCATTGTTGGTGGGATTGCAGGCTTGTACAACCACTCTGGAGATCAGTCTGGCGGTTCCTCAGAAAACTGGATATAGTACTACCGGAGGATCCAGCAATACCTCTCCTGGGCATATATCCAGAAGATGCCCCAACTGGTAAGAAGGACACATGCTCCACTATGTTCATAGCAGCCTTATTTATAATAGCCAGAAGCTGGAAGGAACCCAGATGCCCCTCAACAGAGGAATGGATACAGAAGATGTGGTACATCTACACAATGGAGTACTACTCAGCTATTAAAAAGAATGAATTTATGAAATTCCTGGCCAAATGGATGGACCTGGAGGGCATCATCCTGAGTGAGGTAACACATTCACAAAGGAACTCACACAATATGTACTCACTGATAAGTGGATATTAGCCCAAAACCTAAGATACCCAAGATATAAGATACAATTTCCTAAACACATGAAACTCAAGAAAAATGAAGACTGAAGTGTGAACACTATGCCCCTCCTTAGAAGTGGGAGCAAAACACCCTTGGAAGGAGTTACAGAGACAAAGTTTGGAGTTGAGATAAAAGGATGGACCATGTAGACACTACCATATCCGGGGATCCATCCCATAATCAGCTTCCAAATGCTGACACCATTGCATACACTAGCAAGATTATGCTGAAAGGACCCTGATATAGCTGTCTCTTGTCAGAGTATGCCTGGGCCTAGCAAACATAGAAGTGGATGCTCACAGTCGGCTATTGGATGGATCACATGGCCCCCAATGAAGGAGCTAGAGAAAGTACCAAAGAAGCTAAAGGGATCTGCAACCCTATAGGTGGAACAACATTATGAACTAACCAGTACCCCGGAGCTCTTGACTCTAGCTGCATATGCATCAAAAGATGGCCTAGTCGGCCATCACTGGAAAGAGAGGCCCATTGGACACGCAAACTTTATATGCCCCAGTACAGGGGAACGCCAGGGCCATAAAAGGGGAGTGGGTGGGTAGGGGAGAGGGGGTGGGTGGCTATGGGGGACTTTTGGTATAGCATTGCAAATGTAAATGAGCGAAATACCTAATAAAAAATGGAAAAAAAAAAAAAAAGAAAAAAAAAAAAAAAAAAAGATGGCCTAGTCGGCCATCACTGGAAAGAGAGGCCCATTGGACTTGCAAACTTTATATGCCCCAGTACAGGGGAACGCCAGGGCCAAAAAAAATGGGAGTGGGTGGGTAGGGGAGTGGGGGGGGAGGGTATGGGGGACTTTTGGGATAGCATTGGAAATGTAATTGAGGAAAATACGTAATAAATAAATAAATAAATGAATAAATAAAAAAAAAATAAAATATGAACACACAAAAAAAAAAAATGTCCTGAGTATGTCTTGATAGACTAAAAAATTGACATGACTTGGACCATAGAGAGTCACCTCTGAAGCTAGGTGGGGGATGGTTGACCATAGCTTCTGGCAAACTCTACAGTAGGGCTAGGACTGAAGAAGCTTCTCTTTCCATAAGTCGTTATTGGGGTGTCTTTCCCATGGGACACAAGTTTCCCTATGCAGATGTAGTGAAATGGTGACAGGCCATCAGTCCTTGCATCTTCACTTCTGTCCCCCAGGATCTTTGAACAAACAAACACCTTGAACTCTCTAATATTCAACCCCAGTTCAAACTAGGAAGGATAACACATATCTCAAACGGGTTATTGAAAGAATTTAAATGTTATCTTACTGACTGCTCTTTCAGAGGACTCGGGTTGAAGTCACAGCATCCATATAACAGCTCACAACTATCTGTAACTCTAGGGTCTAATATTCTCACATAGACATACATGCAGGCAAAATACCAAAACACATGAGATTAAAAATAACTAAAATTTTTAAAAAGAATTTAAATGTTGAGCCCAAAACTAGCAATAAGTAGGAAGCCCTTTCTCTTCCCCTCATCCAGACAGGAAGCCAAGGCTCCCTAATTGTTCCTCCAGTACCATGTACTGAGGAAAAAAATCCCATGAATGCCCATTACCTGTGTGAGTTGAGGTAAGATAGCATCTACACACTTGGCACAACTTGTTCAAAGCTTTTCACCTCTGTTCCTCGGTTCCTTTCCCACCCACCTCCGAATTTCAAGACACAGTTTTCCTTTTCGGAATGAGGGGTGAAGCTCAGTAGCAAGCCTGTGACTCACCATTCTGCGAGCAGAATCCTGAATTGATTGCTCTGAGGGCTACAGCTGTCACTTCACACAGCTCCTCGCTGCCTCACATTTAATTGATACAGAAGTCAAAGCGCTGTGGATCCCATTTGCCATTGATGCAAAAAGTGGTCCAGGAACTCCTACTGGAGCTGAGAGTCTGAGGAATATGAGTCACTCAGGTCTAGAAGGAGTGCTGGAGAGAATCTCGATAGTGCCTGGCATGGTACACAAATGCTTGCACACCACTTACTCATGCCCATGTATATATTTTGCCTCAAATATTTCAAAACTAACTATTTAAGATGGCAGAGGGGATCAGGAGTTAGTTCAGTTGGTAAGGCACTTGCCTTTCAAATGAAATGACCTGAGTCCCACCCCCCAGACCCTGCATTTAAAAGCCAGGCATGGTACTATCTGCTTGTTGTCTCAGCACTGAAGATAGGAGAATGCCTGGAGCTTTCTGAAGAGCCAGCCTGCCTTGCCTATTCAACAAGGCCCCTGGCAATAAGAGACCCAGTGTTAAAAAAACAACAGGAATGGCTCCTGAGGAAGAATAATGGAGGCTGTCCTCTGGCCTGAATACACTAACAGATATATACACATACACACACATTCATTCATACATACTACACACACACACACACACACACACACAAAATGTGTCTTAAGTCATTGGCACATATTAGCTCACTTAATCTCCAGAGTAGCACATAACTACTTAGTACTTTGTATAAGAACAATTTTTACCTGTGAACTTGAGAGCTCCAAACAGATGTTTGATGCCACGAATCTCAGAAGCCAACAGAACATCTCTGTCTCTGCTGTCATGCTCCTAGCTCTTTGACCTTGAACAATCACCTGAGCTTTTTGAGTCATCATTCTTTTAATCACAAAATAGATCGAACAGAGCTGGGCCATAACTTAGCTGGTAGAATGCTGGTCTAGACTGCAGAGTCCTGGTTTGGGCTCCCAGCACTGCATAACCAGGACTTGACAGTTACCGCTGTGCTCTCCAGGACTAGAAAACTCTCAGGAGGGTCGGAACCTCAAGGTCACCCTCGGTTATATAGTTTTAGCCCCTATGTGGAGCATATGAGACCCTAACATGAAAAAATATGGATGAAATAGTGTCTCTTCGTAGCACTAGGAAAAATCACTAGGATAAAGTATAAAAGTTTACTAAGTCAGCTGGTACATAATACATGGACACAGGATATTAGGAATTATTAATAAGTAGTTTACCAAGACCATGGAGCTGGTAATAAACCCTAGCCTGCCTGAGCAGGAAGCCAAAACAACCTGCGAGGCTGTCACTTCTCTTTTGCCTCCCCACAGCTTGGTGTGATCTTTATTCCCTCAGGCTAGATACTAGAGATCCAGGGAGAACCTACTCAGGGATGCAGAGCTGGCAGAGTTCAGAGCCCATAGCACAAGAGTCTGGACCTCTGCTCCAAGGAGAATGGTTTGTCTCTCATGGCTCTGCTCTGCCTTTTCTTTCTGCAAGCGCCCCATGTTCATCATACCACTAGGATATCCCAAACTGAGAGAAGAGACACAGCTTGCCCAGTGAAGGCCAGGTGTAAAGTGGCAGAGCTGGGGCTAGACCCATATCCTAGCCCTTATCCTCATTGTTTCTCGTGTACATTACATTACAGATCAGAGAGACTGAGATGAGGACAGACAGACAGATGACAGAAATTAAACAGAAAGGGACAGACGGATAGAAATGGACATAGACAGAGGAATGGAGAGAGGAAAAAAATACAGAAAGTCTCTGACTTTCTCTAACTGTATGTTAAAAATACCTTTGAGACTGGTCCTTTAAAGAGGTACTTAAAGTGATGAGGACTTGGTGATTTTAAAGGGGAGAAGGTGAATACTAATACCATAGCAACTACTGGCACAGTTCATTAGCAAGTCTGAGTAAAGGGGGGCAGGGGGTGAGGAAGAAGTAGGGAAATCAGAGCTTGGTCACACTTACAATCATCCAGTTGGGTGCCTGCCCTCTCCACCCGCCTCCTGCAGAAAGAGCTAGGGTTGCAGTCAGCATTTGCCAGGGACTTTTGTGCAACTGAAGGTGTGAGAATCAACTAATTGAACACTCAGCAAATGGAGATGAGCATTTTGCAGATGTAGTCTCCTGTGGATTCAGGGGGTTATTGTGATCTCACCTGTTCCTGTTGAGCATCAGAGGTGTTCTAAACAGGAGAGCTGGAGGATGCCTGAGCTTCCAGCATCAGAGAGGGCAGGAGATGCAGTATGATGCAGGCCAATGAACCACCTCGCTGAAACATCAAGCTTGCAGTACACAACTTGACCAACTCATTCCCAGCATAGCAAGTCCTCTTTACCTGGTAGTTACTGCAGGCTCTACAGGGCATAACTATTTGCTGGTTTTCATCCACATTTATACTCCTAACCCTGGACTTAGGCTTAGGCCTTGCCCTGGTGTATCCCTCTGATTAGTAGTCCCATCCACAGGCCCAATTCTCCTCTGGGAGCTCGGTCTTCACAGACTCCACTTCACTAGTGATATCTCATCCCTCCCTTCTCTAAATGTCCACAATAGCTTCAAGTTTCTTCTGTTCTTTGAAAACTCATTTTCACGGGACTATATAAGGAAAACAAAGACACCTAGTGACAGTCCATACTTTCCATGGTTTAACTCATGTGTAATTCAGTGTAGACTTACTATGCCTAAGGACAACTTGGGCTGACTCATTGCTGCTAAAATCCCAGTTAAAAATACTAAATCAGCCAGTCTAGCTAAATCAGTATGCTCCAGGTTCAATGAGAAACCATGGTTCAAAAAGTAGAGAGATACACAATCAAGGAAGACATCCAACATTGATCTCTGACCTCCTTGCATACACCCACATAAACAGGTCCATACAAAACACACACACACACACACACACACACACACACACACACACACACACTCCACACACCAGATTGGCCACTGACTGAATCAGGGTACATAGCCCAAAAATGACTTCATTCATTGGCCAAGCAGAGGCCCGTATACCTATTCTGTAAACAGCATATAAGCAGTTGTTTTGTGTAAGGAATTGTTAGGTACTGAAAACACAACTGTCAACAAAGCAAGGTCCCTGTCCTCTTAAGACTTTATGGCCTTAGAGAAATAGCACTAAGTGAAAAGAATGAATAAATTATAATGATAACTATATATTAAATGGCAGGTTGGTGGGAAGTGCTTTGGAGAAAGAGGAACAAAATGTGTCACCAGGACATGGTAAGGAAGGAAAGTCTCATTGTAAATGATTGACTAGAAAAGTCTTTGTGCTAAAGTCACATTTGAGCAGAACCCAAGGAATGTATATGAGTAAGAGTGTTTATTAATTATAGGTATCAATTTGACTGGGCCATGGGATGCCTAGATATTTGGCCAAGCATTCTCCTGAGAGATTTTCCCAAGGGTGCTTTTATGATGAGTTTAATATTTGAAGTAGTAGATTGTGGAAGGATATGCCTTGTTCAATCAGATGAAATTCTGTGCGAAACAAAGGCCTCAACTTCTCCAAATGAAAGAGAATCCCTCTGCCTCATGGGGCTTGGCTTTATTTGGCCTTTGAACTCAGAACAGCTCTCCCGCATCTTGCTTGCTGACAGACAGCTGTTCTTGGGACTTGGTGATCTGTATAACCACAGTAATCCAGTTCACCATAATAAATCCTTCTCATCCCACATCATCAGCCTTTCATATTTATTGGTCTTATATCCATGGTTTCTATTAACTGCATATCAGGAAAAAATTATATCTATATTGAACATAGTCAGATATTTTCTTATCGCTGTTCCTTAGGCAACACAATGTAACACGTGTAACACATGTCTCCATATTTATGTTGTATCATTTCAAGTGATCTAGAGATGATTTTATGTAAATGAGAAGCTGTATGCAAATTATACCCAAATACTAAACCACGTTCTATAAAGGGCTTGAGCAGCTACGTATTTAGTATCTACAGAATTTCTAGAACCAGTCTGACATGGTTACCAATGGCTGAATATGCATCCCTTTGTGTTCTATGGAGAACCGTGATTAATATCACGAGCCATGTGCATAGTTTTAGAAGAGCTCCCAGCCATGGGGACAACTTAAATAAACACCTAGAGGTTACAAGCAAAGCCGAGTGAATAAGGAGGGTAGCCAAGGCTGAGGCCAAAGTCCTGGGTGTCTGAGGGTGGAGTCTCTTGAAGCTTATGAAGAAACTGCATTTTCCTCCGCACAAGATAGGGAAATTTTCCAGTGGAAAGGCGATGGGATCTGACATTGGCTTTTAAAGGCAGCTCTGACTGAGCTGAAGACAAATGGACTGTTAAGGGGCTGTTAGAGTGATCCAGAGAGAGATGGTGGCTGAACCAGGGAACTGTCAGGGAAGGTGAAGAAATGAGGATATCTAGGTACAGCATGTGTGAGTGAGATATGGAGGAGGTCTAGGCTGGGGTATAGATTATGAGCATCACCATATAATGAAGATGGCTGACATCACCAAAGGAACCTCACAGAGATACAGAAGGTCCAGGACTGAGCCCACAGCCTGCCAACACTCACAGCATCTTAAGTCAGTTTACAGGATAATGAGCAGTACTTCGTCCAATGAAATAGAAACAAATGGAAAATATCACAGTGCTTTGAATGTGGTGTTCCATGAAATATTTTCAACACAGTTCTTAAACAAATGTAGGTTTGCAGATGGCTTGTTTATGTATCTGTGTGATTGATTATATATGTTCCAAGTGAATTTATAGCTTTACTACATGATACACACACACACACACACACACACATATACACACACACACAACTTATGATTTAAATATGAAATGTCCATAACCTGATGGGCTTGAATGCTTGCTCCCCAACTAATAGTGCTCTTTGGGAAGATTTTAAGACAATTACGAGGTGGCACTTTGATAGAGGATAAATGTCACTAGAGTTAAGTCTTGAAATTTTATAACATGTCTAGTTTCCTGTTTAACTGTTTAACCTACAGTTGCAGTATAAATAGCTGGTCTCCGCGGATGCCTTCCCCACTGTACCTGAGTGGGACCCCCTAAATTCTAGGACAAGAATTTTTGTCACAGAGATGAGAAATAAGGAAAAAAAATAATACAATTGTTACAAGGCAATTGTGACAGTTCTACACTGACGTAGGACTAAACAATTACTTTTGAGACATAGTAGAGTCTCCTTGCTTCTGAGCTCTATAACTAAACTATCTCTGCTTGACCCCAAAAGTAAAACCAAGAGCACAACCTCCCAGATAAGGAAGCAGAAGGGAGAGGGAACGTTTCTGTGACTGAGAAACGAAGGCAGAGTCAGATGCTTACTCTCTGTAGTCTCTTTCTTCCATTCTAGCGACACAGTCTAGTTCTGCTCCCTCTGAGCTTATGCACAGACGCCTCTGCTGAGCATCTTCCTCACAGCATGCAAGTTGATCCCAGCAAAGAAGTAACTCCAGCAATGAGCCTCACTTCCGAGCCCCTCTATTTGCATATCTGTAAGATGATTCTGCAGCAAGATCCTTGGATATGTTCTGAGGATTGGAAAGGCATTTGGGCTCCATCAAATTTTCATTAAATGCTTCTTGGAAGAGGGCACAGCTGATGTTCTTTTGTCCCCTGCAATTTTCTGGGTGTGCTGGTTGTACTGGCATCAATCTTGTGAGTGACAGACTTCAGTCTCTGGGGGAGGCCCAGGCCTCATCTCCCCTCTAGAGGAGCCCAAATTGGTCTAGAGAGGCATGCACATTTAAGTGTCTTGAAACAAAGAAGAGACTTTGAAGGGATGAAGGATAGGAATGAAAAGCATTAGACTGAAGCTGGGACTGTCTTTCAAGCCATGCTTCTGATTTCTGATTACCAAATCCTCCACTCCTGCATCGATCAGGGGCGATGAACACAGGGTTGTCCTACCACCAACATGGGAGAGAAATGCAAAAACACAGACTGGGTGAACTAGTGGTTCAGAACCAGGTTCTAGAAAAAATGTCTCTTCTTTCTCAGAGGCTTTTTGTTTTAACCAAAAAGTAACGGATGGGAACTAAAAAGTTGGGTCAAGAGTTAAAAGCAGAGGACCTGGGTTGGGTTCCTAGCATCCACACGACCATCTGTACCTCAAGTTCCAGGGGTGCTCTGAAACACTCTTCTGGCTTCCAAGAGAAGCAGGAATGCCCCATGATATATAGATATACACATATCAAAACCTACACACATACACACACACTAATAATAAAAATTAAAAATTGACAAAAAATTTAAGTGATGATTTTGTAAGGCTAGGAGGGTGCCTTAATTAGGGTTTCCATTGCTGTGAAGAAACACCATGACTAAGGCAACTCTTATAAAGGAAAATATTTCATTGGGGCTGGCCTGCAGGTTCAGAGGTATATTATCAACAAGGCAAGGAGCATGGCAGCATGCAAGCAGACATGGGGCTAGAAATGAAGCTGAGAGTTCTATATTTTGATTCAACTGCGCTAAGTTAGACTGTTTTTCAGGCAGCTAGGAGGAGGGTCTCAAAGCCCACCCCTACAGTGCCACACTTCCTCCAACAAATCCACACCTATTCCAACAAGGACACACCTCCTAATAGCGCCACTCCCTAGGCCAAACATATTCAAACCACTACACAAGGGCACCAAAGGAAGCGTAGGTTACAGGAAGGTAGTCCCACACCATGTTCCTGTGCCCTCAACTATTCCAGACCACAAGTCACAGGTACATAGGACACACTGGAAACAAATGGCCATCACTACCCTATCAAGCTGACAGAGATTGGACCCAAATCTCCTAATTTTTTCACCTCTAATTTTTCTTCCATGGGCACTACTTTGGCTGCTACTTCTATTCTGTATAACAGCATCCATGAGTGTATATGCTTGGGCGTGGATTTGGCATAAAAGGATAGTGGGGGGGGGTAACTAAGAGGAGTGGATGGAGGGGATGCTGTGGTTGGGATGTATTGTAATGAGAGAAGAATAAATTTTAATAAAAGACAGCATGAGCTATCACGTTAGTATTGGGAATAAAACTTGGGTCCTCTTGAGAGAGCAACAAGTGCTCTTACACACTGAGCCACCTCTCCAGCCATTTGTCCCCTCTAAAGTTCTAGTCGTGTGCCTGTAAGTATCTATTTGCTATCCCATATTTACATATCTATTTATCTTATCTGTGTTAGCCCCCACTTCTGGCCTCCCATAGCACTTTTCATACATCTCTTTGATTTTGCTTATAAAACGTAACACATGTTTCTGTCCATTCAAAAAGAAAAACAAATAAAAATCTCAACTTTCCAAAAGACAAGACCTAGAAGCAAACCATATCTGTGTTTTTTTTAGCCTTAAAGGCATATTTGGTGCTCAGCGTCCCAGTGATTTTTCTTGGTAAAGTAATCAATTCAGTTGAACATACATTTATTAAACTTAGAGTGTGCACCAATCTGAAGCTGAAGATACAAGTACTTCCCTGACTTGACATATCTCACACTCCAACAATGGAGAAAAATATCTGACAAAGAAACCCAGAAGAGTGACTACAAATGCCAAAGTGTGTTAGAGTTACAAACTCAACCCAATAGAGGAGGAATATTCTAGGAGAATATAGAATAGGACAACAGATGGCTAGAAGCAGGTGAAGAAGAAGAACGTGGGTAGAAGAGCAAATAATAGTAACAGTCAGTAGCAGAGTCACCCCAACTTCAGCATATCATTGTCAAGGTCAAGGCTATTGCTTCTGTGTTGCGAGTATGGTACCAAGTTTCCAGAACCTTCCCACTAACTGTCAGCTGAAGACAGTACAGCTTATTTCAGCCTTCCACTTGGGATAAGTCTCAGACACAATACAAACCTACCTTGGGGGCTGTGAGCAGCGAAATAAGGCTGTGTTGAGGATAGTGTGCCGGAGCACAATTGATATTCATCCTTCTCATTCTTTAAAATACATTTCTTCCTAAGGACAGTTGAATGTAATTTAACATCTTAAGCAATTTGTTCAAATGAGCCTGCCTGCGTTGTGGAGCTGAGGGGGTACTCTAGAGGCTACGCTACACAAGAATGTAACCGCAGAGCAATCCTGTTGATAAAAATGAATTAACCAGAGAAGGCCAAGCGTTCTGTGATCAGAAAAGATGCCATCACAGGAAGATGAGATCATTAAAGATGTGGTCTCAGGAAAGGCAATGAGAGAGAGAGAATATGAACCAGAGGTTCAGTCCTACCATTCAAGGGGTATCTGTGCAGATCTGCTGACTGTGCGTAAAGCCTTTGTGAGGCTATTGAGGTGAAGATGGTGAGGAAAGTTCTTTTTAACTCATTTGTGCTTGAAGGAAGTAAGGAGGATTTGTAAGGAGAAACCAAGCAAACTTGAGCACCTGCTGCATTATCAAGCACTATCAAGATTCTCCTTCTCTCTCTCTCTCTCTCTCTCTCTCTCTCTCTCTCTCTCTCTCTCTCTCTCTCTCTCTGTATACATGTATGTACATGTTGGTTCAGTACCTGTGTGCATATGGCAAGGCCAGAGAGGATGTCAGGTGTCCTGCTCTATCACTGTCCGTCTTACATTTAGACAGGTTTTATTACTAGTGGAGCAGCTTGGCAGATCAGCTAGACTGGCTGGCCCGTGAGCTCCTGGAATCTGTCTATTTCCTAGCACTGTGGCTGCAGGCACATGTGACAGCTCCTTACTTTTGAGTCGGTACTGAGGATCTGAACTCGGGCTCTCATGGCTGTACAGAAAGCACCTTTCTACACTGTCATCTCCCCAGCCTTACATCCCCTTCAATACTGTGATTTGATTAACTCATTTTCCGGATAGGGGAAATGATAGATGGATATAAAGAAGTGTAAAATAAACCACAGGCATAGTCTGCAGGGATTCAGAGAGGAATCTCATTCACTCGTTCACTCAACTACCTTTACAACCCAAGTGTGGTGGTGCATGCCTATAATCCCAGCACTGGAGAGGCTAACCTGGACTGCAAAGTAAGACTTTGTCTCAAATAAGAAAAAAAAAATCTTTAATGAGTAACTATCAGGCACTGTAACAGATGCTGAGAATATAATAATCAAAGATGAAAGGTGTAGTCTTTGACATCACCCTATCCATGGTCAAAGTAATAGGCATTCCACCAATTAAACAACATTATGAACTAACCAGGACCCCGGAGCTCTTGACTCTAGCTGCATATGTATCAAAAGATGGCCTAGTCAGCCATCACTGGAAAGAGAGGCCCATTGGACTTGCAAACTTTATATGCCCCAGTACAGGGGAACGCCAGAGCCAACAAAATGGGAATGGGTGGGTAGGGAAGTGGGGGGGGGGCGTATGGGGGACTTTTGGGATAGCATTGGAAATGTAATTGAGGAAAATACGTAATAAAAAAAGTATGATAAAAAACAAAAACAAAACAAAAGATACCAGAAAAAAAAGTAAATGTGTCCTTCAAAACTTAATGTCTTGAAGGACAGGAGAAGTAGCTTTCTGAAAAAGTATGACAAAGGACTTATCACTTAAAGAACAATGCCAGCAAAAAGCCTCCTGAGACAGTGGTGGCTAAGCTGGAGGAAGGTACTGGAGATAGGCTGGGAGTGGGGCATAGTTGACTACACTGCAACTATTACACCTTAGCACACTTCCAAAACCCCTGTTGAAGAGAAGAGCATGAACTATGGAACTGAAAGCAGAGCTAGAACCCAGGAAGCCAGGGAGGTGAGAGGTTGATGAGGGGCCACAGGCACATGCACGTCTTCAATTTTGCTCTAATAGAAAGGGGAAGCCATCAGACTGTGATGTGAACTCACTGGCACTTTAAAGAGATAACCCTGGCTGCCATGTAATATACGTAATGGACTGAAAAGAAGACAGATGATTGCAGAGTGGTCAAGGCAGAGGCTACAACACCATGTAGGTGGCCTGTGGTTGGAAGCTTGACTCCGAGTGATGGAGACAGATGCAAGCGGGGTGACTTGGGAGATACCCAGAAATGAGATAGACATTGCTCAGAGATGACTGTAGAGTAATGATGGTAAGTAGGACAGGAAAGCATTTGGGCAAGCACACACATTAAGACAAATGCTCACGTTGCCTACCAGTGCCTGCTTTCCAGGGATGCAGGACAGGACAAAATGCCACACCTTTAAAACTAAGCACAATCTAAGCTACAACCACAAATTTCCGGAGTATGAACCTGGGAGCACTTGCCTCGTGGCCCCACCTGGGGTCAACCTTACCTAGGAAAAAGTGGGTGTGTTGCTGATCCCATGCAAATTCCTGTCCCTTCTTACCTTGACCCATGACTTTCCGGATAAAGCCTGCTTGTTGGGAGGAAGTTTCCAGGTAGTGGGTTCTTACCTCAGGATTCCCTCAAGCGCCTTTCAGTTCTTCCTGTCAGGGCACTGGCTCACCATATCCCAAAATGCACCTGTTAAAGGAGTGGGCTAATTTTCCAAGTGTGGAAAGGTATGCTGTTTCCTAGGAGCTATCACATGCCTCTTCAAGCTGAGACAAGTTCTTAGTGATATGTTGAGTGTTCTGTCATAGAAAGTGAGGAAATCTGAGGAGGTCATCTTCTCTTACCAGTTCCTACAAGGAAATTTCTGGATTGAGCATTGCCATCAACAGTATTTAAGTAGCTACAACACATGTTCAGAAGTCAGGAGTTGAGAGTTTCCAGCTACTAACTCACTAGAGACACGGAACTCAATCTCTTGCCCACAGGTCTCCTATCTACAATGATATGGGAGGGCTCAGTCCTTCCAGAATCGAGATGTATCCCTTCAGCTTCTTGTGACAGAAGGAACATATCTGTCACATGTGGTAGGGACATAATAAGCTTATTTGGGCTATCAAAGTACATGCTAATGCTTCCTCAGTAAAGACAGAATGGCATAAGAACAGGGGATTCTAAAGCTGGAAAGGGTTCTGGGAAAATGAAGCCTGAGTAATGTTGTTGCTATGTAATGGCCATCTTGAAAACAACACAAATCAGAGAGAAGGAGTGAGAAGGGACAGAAGGGAACATGAAAAGCAGCATTTTGTTCTCATTATAATGGTAATCTTTGTGTTGTTTGTTTTTATATGTGTATGAATGTCTGCATGCATGCAATATCCTCAGGAGGCCAGAAGAGGGTGCCTGATACCCGGAGACTGGCGGTACAGTTATGAGCTGTCACGAGGGAGCTGGGAATCAAACTCAGGTCCTTTGGAAGAGCTGCTGATGTTCTTTATCACTGAGCCATCTCTCCAGCTCTAATAATGCTAATTTATACTCTGGATCAAAATCCTAGGGAATTCAAAGAAATTTTAAGGCAAAGAAGGATAAGTACCTGCTGACAAAACCAGACCAAGTTATTATAAGAAGACAAAATAATACAATTGGCCAAAATCTCTGGTGAACATAGACAAAAAAAATATTCTCTAGAAAATATTATCAAGCTAAACTCAGCAGCATGTTAGAAAGGTCGCACACCACGACCCAGTGGGATTTGTCTCTGGAATACAAGTATAGTTCAACATGAAAGTTAATTAACAGCATGTTACATTAGCATCAGGAAGGATAAAAACATGTGGGCTAGATACAACCAGAATGCATTGTTTGGAAATCTCAAAAAAATAAATAAAAATATTTTCAAAAAGAGGATAAAGACCATAATATCATCTTGGTTAATACAGTAAAATTTAGAATTTTTAATTACTTTTTATTATGAAAAACTACACAACAATCTAGGAATTGGTAAATTTCCATGATATGTGCAAAAACCTACTATCAGCATCATACTCCGAAGTGAAAAGGAAAGAGCTTTTCCTCTGAGACAGTGGTTCTCAACCCGTGGGTTGCAAACCTTTTGGAAGTCGCCATAGTCAGATACCCTGAATAACATTTTTATATTACTATTCATAAGAGTAGCAAATTATAGTTATGAAGTAGCAACAAAAATCATTTTATGATTAGGTGTTGCCACAACATAAGGAACTAAAGGGTCACAGCATTAGGAAGGTTGAGAGCCATTGATCTAAGACCAGCAACTAGGCGAGAGGGAGTCTCACTACTTCTAGTCAATGCTTTATGAGAAACCATTGTTGGGGTGATTAGACAAGAAAATAATCACAATCCACCAAATTAGGAGGAGGTCTATTTGCATATAAGATTACCTTACATGTAAAAAACAAAGCTAGATATATTGTAGAATTGTTAAAAACAATAAAATATATAAGCTTGAAGATAGAAAACTTTACACACAGTGGCCAGAGGGTAGCCTGCTCAGTTGCTACAATCAGGCCCTGGGTATAATCTCCAGGATCAGATAGATAGGTAGATAGGTAGATAGGTAGGTAGGTAGATGGGTGGGTGGATAGATAGACAGATAGATAGATAGATAGATAGATAGATAGATAGATAGATAGATAGATAGATAGATAGATAGACAGACAGACAGGTAAAATTTTTTTGTACAGTAAAAATGAGCTAGCTTAGCTGGGAGTAAAATTAGGTCTTATTTACAATAGTTCCCAAATGAATAAAATGCTCAAGAGTGCATTTAAGAAACTTAATCACGTTACTCATTTCTTTATTGGTCCTTTGTGTTTCCTGCAACACAAGCTGGCCTGGGACATACTACATAATTCAGACTGGCCTTCAACTCCTGATCCTTCTACTTTGCCTTGCATGTGAGGATTACAGGTCTGTGCTACTAGCCCTGTCAGAAAGAAATTACAGAGGAAAGAACTAATGAAAACACATCCTGTGGTCATAAATTGAAAAGATTAGGACTGTCAACATGTGCATAATATCTTCAAAAGAAGGCTGCACATTCAGTGATGTCCCTATCTAAATAGCAGCAGCAAGTTTTGCAGAAACAGTTAAAAAAAAAACAGTTTTGCAATCAAAGAGTAAAACTAGATGTATAACATTTCCTGTGCACTCACGCTTTCTGCTTTCTCTCTGTCTCTCTGTCTCTCTGTCTCTCTGTCTCTCTGTCTCTCTCTCTCTCTCTCTCTCTCTCTCTGTGTGTGTGTGTGTGTGTATCTGTGTGTGATGAGTATGTGACCTCTCTATATATATTTCTCTGTGTGTATATAGTTAAAAATAGAAATACCATATGATCCACAATTATATTTTCAGTATGTATCCAACTAATTAAAATAAGAACCTTGAATAACTGTTAATCTCCTGGTGTTTGTTGCACAGGATAGTCATGGACATATATTGTATATGGTGTACAAATAGCACAAACAAGGAGTATAAATATGTGTTAATAGATTAACAGATTAGGAAAGCATAATGCAGAGAATGGTGTATTATTAAGCCTTAAAAATGAAATTATTTAAGATGAACTTAGGGAACAATATATTGACCAATCCAGACCCAAAACAAGTATTCAATGATTTCAATTGTGTGAGCTATTTAAAATGATCATTCTTGAGTTGGGTGTGCCTGCCATTCTTGGCATAGGGGAGACTGCAGGAAGGTAAGTTTGAGGCCAGCTTTGGCAACACACAGGGAGAAACTCTGTACATATACTAAAGAAACTCCTAACTACATATATACAGGTGTAACTGTGGATTAAACCCCCCCCCCCAAAACAGGAGAGGAAACCAAAGGAAGGTAATGACAGGTGATTAGGAATTACAAGGGGTGAGCAAAAAAAGGTGTGGGACATGGTAGAGGAAAGGATTAGAGGGACAGCTACAAGCAAGTAGATGAAGAGTACTCAAGGGGAGAACCACAAAAGCATACTTTGTTCACAAATGTCATAAAGATAGCTAACAGCCTTTATGCTGATTTTTTTTAATGACATGAAGGGGACATGTAAGAGATAAGAGGGGGTACTATGGTAGGAGGAAGATAAGAGGGAAGAGTTACAGTAATCAGAGTGCTATGTGTGTGTGCTTACATATGTCAAAGAATAAATATTTTGATAAAACAAGAGAAATAGCAAAACAAGCGATAGTTCACTGGACTCAAAAGTAGGCAAGCAGCCTTAATGGGAGAAAGAAAAGAACTGAGGTTGCTAGGATACGCCTAGAAACAAACACCCTTCATTTTCTTCTAGTTCTTCTTAGTAGATCATTCACATTGCTGACATCGTACTCTATGCACACACTCTTCTTCAGGCATTTTTGTCACATAATTATTAGATCTCCTCCCATGTTGGAACCAGCCTGCTCCTCTTTCCAACTGAGGGTTCGCTGACATTGGAAACCACTGTGGTGGAAATGTTTATACCATAGAAACTGGCAAACGGTTCAAAGTGAGACCCGTTTGTTTTATTATTTTTATATTCAAAGACTCTGTTGTGAACTTTATTGTACATCATGGCTGCATCATACGCTTCTCGAGGTCTTAGAACTTTCTCTGTAAGCAACCTGTAATCATTATATGGTGATGATTAGTTCTCATTTCTAGACATTATATTCAAATATTTCCATGATGGATAATATTCTAAAGAACAAATCTTAGTACAGAAAATGTATTCTTATCTTCAGTATAGATTCCCAGACAGAGAATTATTAGGTCAAAGGATATTAACATCATTTGTAGGCTCTTGAGATTTCATGAGAATTCTCTTTCCCAGTGATGGAAATAAGATAATGACAAATTTAAGAGTTCATTGAAAACACGGCCATTTTTACTATATAATTCAATCAAAGGGCACACCGGCAGAAGGAAAAAAGGCAAAATGGCTGCCTCACTGATTTAGTACAAGACAGCAGTTTTTTAAAATCCTGTGTTGAGAGAGAAATCTCTGTTCTCTCTTCCTGTAGGCCAGGACTTGACTTCTCCACAACTCCCCATCCTATGTGTTTAGGGCACAGAACTTTATCTAATGAAGAATTTGGGGGTTCTGTCTTCTTCTCTGGTCATGAGCTCACCCACCAGACTATCTGTAACTTTGCACCTCTCAAGAACTGTGATGTGCTTTATCCAGCTGTCATCAAAAAGTTCCTTCAGCAGGAGATGAGAGCAGATTCAGAGACCCACAGCCAGACATTATGGAGAGAGAGGGAGGGGGAGGGGGAGAAGGAGGGGGAGCCTCCATCAGGTCCCTCCCTTTGGAGCTCTTGGAACCCAGCAGAAGGAGAGGAAAGACTGTAGGTATCAGAGGGGGCAGAGGACACCAGAAAACATGACCAACTGAATCAACTAAGCATCTCTCATAGAGAGTGAAGGGGCAAGCATGGAGCCTGCAAGGGTCTGAACCAGGTCCCCTGTATAAATGTTATGGCTTTTAGCTTATGGACCTCATAAAATGAGAATTTTCCTTGCATGGCCCCAAATGAAACTAGGAGACAATTAACTAATTTACAATGTGATAAATACGTTATATGGCAGGCCATTATCTCTAAGATAGAAACAGTTTGTGCAAATCAATTAAAACAAATAAAAGAGCTAAGTACTTGGGCACACTAACATTTGAATTCATTGTCATACCCCAATGTGAAGACCTTCCACAATTAAATTCAGAGAATACAAGCATAAGGAAAATCTTGAGGTATCAAGGGCTCACCTGGCCAGTTCACCGGCATATCTGGTTATTTGATCAATGCTTGTGATTAGCACTAGAATTATCCAGAAGTTATCTTCTAAATAGAGCTAAATTCCACAAAAAAACACATACTTTTAAAACAACACGAGACCATGTAATTAATAGGCCATGTAGTTCATGGCTCAAAAGACAGAGGAAGGGAAATTAAGGATGCAATAGTCTAAGGACAATTCTTGCCAAGCAGATGGCTCCTCTCTGCTGAAACGGAAGCTCAGTGAATGCTGCTCACCTCCAAGGTTCCTGGAGGCTAGTTCACATTTCCTTGAAGTGTTTGGCTGTTTTCTGAAGCTACAGGAAACTGGAAACGGGGTGAGAGAAGCACCCCGAGCCTTTCTTTGTTCCTGCACAGCAGACTGCTGTCAAGACTCTAGGCTATGTATAGATTTGAGCAAGTTAGTCTTCCTGAAAATAAAATTCCAAGCCAGGGAAAAACATATTCTGGTTTATGGTGCATTTTGTTATGTAAATTGCATGATGCCACTTAGGTGAGGTTGCGATCAATCACCATGTGTATTCTGAGGACCATCAGCATCTTTTGAATTAGATGAGGGATAACATCAAAAACATTATCCCTAGCCTCAAGAAACTGAACCTTTGGGTCACTCTTCCATCTGGTCTCAGAAGTGAAACCAGGGCTGACTTATACAGAGCAGGCCTGGGAAGGACAGTGACAATAGTCCAGCGGGAGACCAGGCAGCCAGGGATGGCAGGACCAGAGCCTAGGGGTGACCTATCAGAAGCAAATACGTGGGCCAATTTTTTTTCTCTGCAATTGGCACTTGTAGCCACCCAAGTCAATCAAGGAGCATCCTGAACATGTTAAAAATGTATCCAAAGTAAAAGTTCCCAGTCAGTAGATGTGATAATCCAATGTGGCTCCTAATCTGGTATTGTGAAAGTGAATAAACAAAAACAAACAAATTCAACCATTGCTTTATCCTTACCCTACCAGAAATCAATAAGCCTTTGTTTTTAGTTTCCTTTCAATTATTATTTTATTATAATAATACACACATAACACAAAATTTAGCACATGAACTATTTTGAGTGTGCGTTCAGTAAGAGTAAATGCATGCACATCAGAGAGCAATCGTTGGTCCTGCCCATCTCCAGAATCTCTCCATCATTCTCAGGAGAAATTCTGTACCCATTAAATGAGAGTTCCCCATTCCCTCTTATGCCTGGCCCTGAAAACCACATTTCTCCTGTCTCATTGACTGTGACTATTATAGGTGCATCATATAAGTAGAATCATTCTCTCTGTTTTATTTTCACAGTCATTCTCAGTCATGGTCTCAGAAAAAAAAAATAACAGATGGCATACAAAACTGGGTAGTTGAAAAATTATAATTGATAATTGAATTTAAGAAAAGGAATACAGATGCTTCTCAGCTTACAACAGAACTACATCCTGATGCATCGTAAGCTAAAAAAAAAATGCATTTAATAAACCTAACCCACCAGATGCTGTAGCTTAGGCACATGGCATTGGGTCATTTCTCCTTGTGGTCTAGTGGCTGAGAACTGTCACTCACTATGCTGTCCAGCAGCTCCTTGAGTACTGTAGGCCATGCAAAGATCACCCTTCAAGGATGTGTTCTCCTGAGGGTTCACTGCTTTCACAGCAGCACGAAGTAAAGCATCCTAAATTGAAGTCACAGGAGGAGGACCACATGCATGTATAAGAAACTGTGCAGGAATGAGAATACTCTAGGGGCAAACATGACTGACACGACTATCAAGATCAGGGAACTGTTAGCAACTGGAGATCATGTAAGATAAACACAGACCTATGGCTGTGTGAAGAAGGCCACCATCAGGAGCTGGGGCTGTCACAGAGGCTGAAGCCAGCTTCCAAAGATCAAGCAGGGAGTACACCATTGGTGTAGTCCATGAAGTGTGGCTTCTATGGATACAGTAGACCTGGAGTCTAAAGAAAAATATGAACCATGTGAATTCCTTTGTCATATACTAAGTGTGCATTGCTGTATGGTGTGCAAAGGTGAATGTGCAGAAATTTAAAAGGCATGCAATATAAGAAAAAAGCTATATAAGAGAGACTACATGATTATCTGAGTTGGAAAAGCACCTCATGGTCTGCTAGCATGAAACAAACACCCCGAACTAGCCTCAGTAGAGCAAGGAGCACCAAGTTTCTATAGTTGTCACCACTTTCCCATGGACACCAGGTTTATATGGTAGCCACCACTATTCCATGCACTCCCAGATATGAACAATTCCTAACCTGGTCTTTTTGGATTGCACCATACAAGAGGATTCTGAGCCCTAGAAAAGGTTGCTCCCTGTATCCCTAAAACTCTCACATATAAGGACAGTTAAATTGGGGGTTCTCCCTGCCATCTCCTCAGTCCTCACCTCACCTGGCATTTTACTCACCCATCACATCCATCAATATCATACCCCAAACTTCCATAGGGAGACAAAATACCAGAAGGATAGGAAGCTTGCAACCACAAAGAGGAACATGAGTATCCTTGTGAACAGCAAAACTCAGGGAGCCCTAGGAGAGGAAGAGCCTCCAGACTGCAGGGCTGGGTGCTCAGAGATGCTTCCTGAAAGAGGCCAATGTTGGACAAACCTCTGAGGTTATGCCAGGCTGCTGGCAAGGACAAAAGAAAAAAGAAAAAAGAAAAGCAGACATTGCAGGCTGGCAGAGCACAAGAGCTAAGCATTTTATCATCCCTTTATCACACAGTAAATATTAAAATGTGCTCTGTCACCATGGGCTGTGATTGGTTCTCAGCTCTTCTGTCCAGGAGCATTGCGTTAGATCCCTCCCCACCCCATTCCCCCTACCCCCATCTACATGCTAATTGGCTTTCTGTTGCTTTGACAAATACCTAAGGAAAATACATGTAAATAAGGAAATTTGTTTTGACTCATGATTTCGTAGGGTTTGGTCCACTGTTGGCCCAGGTGCTTTTAGTTCTGTGGTAAGACAAAAACATCACAGTCGGAAGAGGATGGAACAGAGTGGGAATACTTACCTCATGGGAATCTCAGAAGCAAAGAGAGAGGAAGAAAGGGCCAAAGGTAGAATATATCATAGAAAGTCATGTCCCCAAAGACCACCTCTTCCAATTAGGCCCACTTCCTAAATATTTTCTCACCTTCTACAACCCTCTCCAGTGCCTCTGGCAGTGGAATGATTTGTCCATGAGGTCACAGCCACAAAGACACAAATATCCCTCAAAACCTTTGTTATGTTAGAGTTCAGTGCCTGTAACATGTAAATGTTGGCATGTATTTCAGATCTAAATCACAGCACTCCATCAAGCATCCCCCTGAAAAGGAAAAGCTCTCTGGACACACCAGTTGTCTGCTACAAATTAGAACCAGTGTTCAGGAATCTTGTCTCAGCACTTCCCTAACATTCTTGGAAAATTCCAGGAAGAATGGAGGAAAGTCTTGAAGATGGCATCCCTTCCCCAGACCTGGAAAATCCAGTAGTTTTATGTAGAATCCAGTGGTTGGATGAGATGATCATGAAGTCTCCTCCCAGCTCTGTTGTGTTGGGAGTTCTGCTTCTCATGCAGAGAGCCTATTCTGGTTTGTTCTCCAAATGAATATTCAAATTTGATGCTTCATTAGTTTCCAGAATCTTATAAATCTCCACTCTGCTATGTCTGTCCCTTCCCAGGACTTAACCTACCTGCCTGGAGTCCACATTCCCCTTCCCCTCCCCGTTCCCCTGCCCCCCCCCCACACACACACAGAGAGAGAGAGAGAGACAGAGAGACAGAGAGAGAGACAGAGAGAGAGAGACAGAGAGACAGAGAGAGAGAGAGGCAGAGAGACAGAGAGACAAAGAGAGAGACAGAGAGACAGAGACAGAGAGACAAAGAGAGAGACAGAGAGAGAGACAGAGACACAGAGACAGAGACACAGAGAGAGGCAGAGAGAAATAGAGACAGAGAGAGGAGAGAGAGAGAAAGAGAGAGACAGAGAGAGAGAGAGAGAGAGAGAGAGAGAGAGAGAGAGAGAGAGAGTCTAGCTTGCCTGGAAAGCCTACCCCATTCTTCCATGGCCACTCAGACACTCTAGCTCAGAATTTAAGCATGCATTGATGAATTAAGTCCTTGTCTAACTGCCGATTTCTCTTACTCCAGAACTATTTGAGTCTTCCTCCAATCATCTCAGCAACGCTAAAACTAACTCAAGACCTTTTAAAGAGACTTTGAGGTTTAAAGAATGTAGAGTCATGTGGAAGGAAGGTGAAGTATTGAAAGAAGTCCTACAGGGTCATGAGATCACTAACATCGTGACCCCTCACACCTTCATACTGACTCCACCCACTGGCGCTATACCTTGGCTTCTGCTTGACATCATTTGTCCTCCACCTAACTTTTTCTTGCCATGTGGGCCACTAGTAACCCTGAAATCCCCTCTCTCCCTAGTCTTTGGATTTTCTCTAACAGAACCTCTCTGTGAGTGGTAACTACCTCATATGCCCAAGTTAGTAAATGCCATTGCCCCAGCTCGTTCTGCACCAGATCCCATCATGGGTCCCTAATAAATGTGGACCAGCTACTTTTGATATTTGCAATCCACACTCCTAAGAGGGCAGAGCCATGAACACTGCCCAGGACTTCAGAGACCCAGCATGGTTCCCGAGTCTCCTATAAAGTAGGTCTGATTTATAGGAAGGTTTTACCACCAAGACTGACTTCCATCTGTAGAGGACAGTGTCACAGTGTCAGACTGTTTGGTGATCCCCAAAATAAAAAAGGCATTATCAGATGAAGAGGCTGAAACCTTTGCCTGATGCTCAAAAGGCATCAATTGTGGACGCTGGTTTCAAGGATGACCTTGGCAGAGTGCTTCCAGGTATCACCCAGAGGCCATAGCTCTCAGGCATGTCTGCAGTGAACTCCTCTGTTTTGAAGGAACAAGATGTTGCCATCTGTGTCTTGCTGAAATGAGCATCTAGAATCTTCTCCAAGGACAAGGAAGGCCCTGGCTGAGTGGGACTGGTATAACTTCAGTGGCAGCCCTGGGAGGAGACCTCGCCACAAACTGCTTCTGCTCCCAGACACCAGGTTGATTGGAAGATTGATTTTGAGAAGGCCTTTGTAATAAATTGTTCCTCTCCTTGCTCACAGGAGGGGGCCAGCTGCTGCTGGCTTTCCCAGCATGGAGGGCACAACTGTGGATTTAGAACGCAGAGAGAGCAGATGGGCGGCCTCTCGGCAGCTCAAGGATGGCTGCCAATTTGGGTTTGTGCTGCCATTTGATCTAATTTTTTTCTCTCCTGATGTTCATATTTTGTGATCTGTGGAGGAGCATGGTATCTGAGAAAGAGCACCAGGCCAGAGGACCAGGCTGGGACTCAGAGTGCCTTGCTAGGTGTTCTTCACAACCCTCTTACTCTAGTTTACAGTGTGGCTGCAGAAATCAGGGGTCTCTGTCCCATTGCTGTCACTGCTCACTGTTCATGGAGGCAAGCAGACCAGCAGCCACCCAGTGTCGTGTTGCTAAGACTGTGCTGTGCACAGGACACTATACCTACATGGACTGTTGAGTGCGCCATCTCAAGCAGGCCACTGATACCCACGGAAGACTTGTAAGAGGAAGGGATGCCTCAGTCAAAGGCTGAAAAATAAGTAAAAGAAGATCTTGCCAGACAAATAGATCACTAACTGCCATTCCCTCCCTGATGTGTTCCATCAGAGGGTTCTGGGAGAGGTAGACACACACTCACATCAAGAGATCAACAACACATCAAAGTAAGCAAGAGACAGCATGAGATGATGGGCATGCCCCAGATCACTAGTCTCACTCCATCCATCTGGGATGCTATGACAAAATACTTTATGGTGCATGCCTTATTAAAAAAAAAAAAGAAATGTATTTCTTACAGTTCTGGCAGTTGAAACATTCAAAGTCAAAGCACCAGCAGAATGGGTGTCTGGGAGAGGCCCCTTCCATAGGTGGTCCCTTCTCATGGTATCTGTAGATAATGAAAAAGGCTAAGCAGCTTTCAGAGACCTTTTGTAAGGGCATTAATATCATTTGTTAGGACTTTGTCTCCCTGACTTAAGCAGTTTCCAAATGTCCCATCTCCTAACGTCACCTTGGAGGATAAGACTCCAACATTTGAAAGTTGGAGATACACAAATTCTAGCTGGAGAGGGGGCTCTAAATGTCATCCTTAATTGCTTGCCAGCTTTGGGATCAGCATTTGGATCCATAAGAAATAAGCTGCGTGAAACTTCTGAGCTTTTCTCTACTGTATAACAGGGAATACTAAAAGATCCCTGGATTAGAAATCTTACCACACAAACATAAAGAATTACATGCACAACACATGCCTGGAATCCTAGTGGTAGGAAAGTGGACGCAGGAGGACCCCAGGATTAACTATCAGCCTTCTAGATGAGCTGATGAGCCCAGCCTCAGTAAGAAACTCTGTCCCAAAAATTATGGGGGTGGGGAGATTGTTAGAGATACATGGCATTGAAAACTGACTACCATGTATGCACATATGTACAAGGGCTCTCTATACATTACACTCACACACATGCACACACACAAGCACACATCTAAAACATAAAGAATACTATATATAAGATAATATATTTTTTAGGGCTGTGGACATCATTCACTCCTTTATCCATAAATGTATGGTGTGTCCTGCATATGCCAGAGATGCAGATATGAGTAAGAGATTATTATTACCCTTGGATTCTCCACTGTAGGCCAGAGACAATCATCGGGGGAGCCGATTAGTAAATCAATAAAGTCAGGTCAAAGCAAGCCAGATAACAATGAAGAACAAGAAATTAGAAGTTATTATAAAGGGCACATGTTCTGCTGTATACTTTGAGAAATGCTCCATTATTTGATCTCTTCCGAAGCCCCCTGTGGTAAAAAGAGAAGAAGGAGACAGGACACTCCCCCATCTCAGAGGCAAAAAGAAATTCCACAGATGACTGACTCTCTGGCCTTGGGACTCAGGGTCCGGTTTCCATGCTTCACCAGCCAAGGCTGGGAGGAGTCATCATGAAGATCCTCCCTGACTCCTTCCTCTCACTCTGTGCATTTGCCTTCCTGCTCCTTAAAGAGAATATTCATTTGCTCCTGTGGCTCTGTGGTGAGAGCTTGATTTGCAGGAGCCACAAGGAACTATTTGAATATGCTTTTGAGGGAGAGTGTTTCAGGGAGAAGGCAACTTCATGCTGAGATACCTGTTGGCAAAAATCATTCATGCACAGAACAGAGGTGAATATTTTTTTGAAATCAGGATTTTGTTTCATGGAATATTCATTGCATTTGAGGCTATGTTTTGCAGTATTTTCCTGTCTTACTACAGATTCGTTGTGAATCACAATTGGGCTTTTGGAACTGTAAGAGAACCTCTATTTTAAGCAATATTCATTTATTAGTTTATTGTTAATGATGATAACAAAGCATTTTGCATCCATCCATTTTTTTTCATGCATTCAGTCAACAAATGTTTACTGAGCACATAGCCTGAAGGAAATATTGTTGTAATTCTTCATTGCTGAGACAGTTGTTTGCAATGTATAGGGGGGAAGATGTATGTTGGCACGTGATCTCAGGGATGTTAGTTCTTGGTTGGCTTGCTCTGTGATCAGGAAGCTACAGTGAGACAGAACATCATGGAGGAAGGGCATGGTAGAAACAAGATGCACACCCCACAGTGGCCGAGAGGAAATTAAGAAGGAGGAAGTAGCTGGTTACAAGACGTTCCCTTTAAGGCGCACCCCTAGTGATGTGCACCTTCCAGCTAGGCTCTGCTTCAGAAAATCTCCAACTCTTCCCAGAAGCACCACCAATTAAGGACCAAGCCTTCAACATATTTTATGTTCAAACTACAGCAGGTCCAGTGGGTAGATTTTAGCATATGGTAATAAACAAGACAGACATAGGAAGGAGGCAGTAAATAAAAATGAATATTAGTATGTGATCATAATTAGCATGTTGCATATGACTATGGAAATATATTATTAGTTGCATACACAATGAGAAGCAACTGAAGAAGGGACAACTTGTTTGGGTTGGGAGCTCAGAGGCTGCTTGTTTACATCTGAGTGGATCAGAAATATTAGCACTCAGCTCACATGGGCTACCCCCCCTTCCCGTCTATTTTTCCTGGGTCCCAGTCCCATGGGGTGGAGCCATGCACAGTCAGGATGGGTCTTCCCTCCTTCCTTAAACTTCACTGGCAGACTTCAACCAAAGTGTGCCTCATTAATTTCCTGGGTGTTCGTTAATACAGTAGAGGTGACTAATGAAATGACCCATCACAGCAAGGGACAAACAGAGGTCCAGCATACTCTGAGAATATGGTACCTAGGAACCTAACCTAATTAGAATTTTAGGAAAGTTTTCTTTGATGATTTTTATCTTTCTGCTGAGATTTGAAGGATGAGCAGGTACGGAGTAGAAGAAAACATTTAAATTAGGCATGGTAGAGATGAGTGTGTTAAAAAGTCTCCAGGAACAAAGGGGTTTCCAGTGATATGGAAGGCAGCCAGTGTAAGTGTTGCGTAATCAAGAAGATGGAAAACAAACCAAGGGAAAAGCACTGTGCCCAGTGCTAAACGAGCAAGATGGAAGGAGAAGCCCAATGAGATACAAGTCCCTGTGGGCAGCTTGACTACAAACAGACCTAGCTAGCATCCCACACTCAAATTCCAAAAGCTTTTGAAAGCATTGCTTTGCCATCACCTCCAAAAACTTTGGGAGATGACACATCACACAGTTTCATACTTAAAGAATCACTATACTCATTATACGTGTGTACACAGCACTGAGACGTTCCACAAGTAGGAGAGATGTTTATCCTGGTATTCCCATGCACTAAGGCTCCAAAACGTATGCGGCACTGGCACTTCTAAAAACTCAGTTTAAGGAACTGTGGTTTAGGACACTAAGATCTTAGATTTTGGTGAAATTCTGAGACGTTTAATAGCTGTGGACAAATTGTTCCGCATCTCCAAGTCTCAGCGTTCTCACCTACACCATGGCAATCTGGACAGATGCCTTAGATCCTTTCTGTGAGGACCACATACAAAGCATGTGCAAATTCTTTATTTCACTCTCTAGCATTACAGAATAATTGGAAACTTATAAACATTAACCAAGACCGTTTCTTTCATATAGTACCAAATAGACTAGATCACACTTCACACCATAAACCACTGTGAAAAGGGTTTTTTTTTTTCCCCAGAATTAAAATCAAGTGCCTACAGTTAATTTTAAAAAAACCTATTATGTTCTGATTCAATATGGACAAAAAGATCCACTTTGAATTATATCATGATGAATTATGAAGAGAGAGGATATACTAAAATTATAGAGAGAATAAAAAGTAACAAAGAACGTAGGATCAAATTAACCTCAAATTTATCAAGAATAAGACCAGAAGTTATGACAAGGGAGAGCTGTTTTCAATATTTTGAAAGAAAATCGCTTCAACAATATAGATTCTTACTCAGTTAAACTAGTATATGAATCTGGAAAATTAGATAAGAAACACACAAAAAATGTTTTAATGTAAATGATTTGTATAGAACTTCTTTAGGAAGCTGCCTTGAAACATAACTCTTATCAAGGAGTTACAGAGAGTAGAAAAACAAAATCATGAAATAATTTCCCCAGGTGACAGTCAAATTAAGGGCCCTTTACTGCTTATACAATATCCCCCTTCCAAACGGAACAGAAGGGCAGACTGTCATAGAGGGAAAATCTCCAGGAAAAGTTAAATTGATAGGTGGGGTTTTTAAGATTTACTGATGGGTAAGAGTCAGAGATTTTGGAACATGTGAAGAACACTGAATATATGCTAAAATGTAGAAATGAGAAGAAAAATAATTACTACCCTTAGAGGGTGGGAAGCAAGGTGTGATACAATGAAGAAGATACCGTTCGCTGTGTATAATAGCTACAAAATCACAACAAAAATATTCATCAAACTACTATAGAATTATGTTCCAACATGAAAGGACATCAATGATAGAGAGACAGAGATATGACAGAGACAGAGAGATTTACACAGAAAGAGACAGAGATAGGAGAGAGGGGTGAGGAATAGAGAGCATCTTTATCTGCTAGCCTTCGTTTGCTCCCCGAGGAAGGCAATATCTAAAATTAATGAATCAAGCAGCCAATGTAGGCTGGGAGTGTAGCACAGTGCTAGAACACTTTCCCCCAAATATGAAAAGTCCTGACTTTAGTCTCCAGTGCTGCCAAAAGGGGAAAGGAAACTAAAATCAAAGCAGATATTGTACACATATTATTTGGCAATTGAGAGATTAGTATCAGTAGCAACCATCAGAAGAGACAAAGCACAAGGAGCCTAGAGACTAGTATTTGCTTTCTTTATGTTTTACTCATAAAATTAAATAAAATACTTATCGCATGTGTTTATCAGGAGAATACTGTCACTGAGATTCATTCCTTCTACCATGTGGGGTCTGGGCAACAAACTCAAATCAACAGGTTTGGTAGCCAGCACCTTAACTACTGAGCTGTCTTGCTGGCCCACGCATGGGGTTTTCTAAGACAGTGTTGGGCACTGTTTGAAAATATGTGCCTATTAGTTCGAGAAAAATGTCAAACTCTAAATAAAAACTATAGATATATAACAACCAAAGTTTCAGTTGTGTAAAATTCTGTGTATGGATGGCCGGGGTTAACAAGAGCACATGATTTGAGAGCATACGAATAAAGTCTGGGTAAACCAGGGAAATGCTACTGTTAATGAACCATAAGCCAGAATCAGCTGGGTTCCAGCTTCTTGTGTAGAATGAGGGTAAAGTGGATCCCGTCTTCTAGGGCTGTTAGGGAGATACCATGACAGACTATATCCTTAGCACAGATTCGTGTCCAATGTAAGTGTGAATAAAGGCTGGCAGCTTAAGGAAAGGAGAGAGGGAAGGGACCAGCCTTTGTGCAGCCTAAATTGTGGGAGGAAGTGGCATCCACCCAGCCCCCTCCCCACCCCCCCACCCCACGCGTCTTCTGTTCAGGCTAGCCTCTTAGTGACCATCCACTTAAAGGAACTTTGTCAAGGTTGACAGGCTCAATTTAATATACATTAAAAAGAACTTAGCCTGATTCCTCTTGTCGGAACAGACTGTCAGTGTGGGAGAGAGGGTCAGCTTCACTGCCAGGTTAGGAGACATGCTCAAGGAAAGCAGTCCCATGGTCCAGCGCTTCTCTAATCATCCCATTTTGTTCTCAGTGTCCTAGCTCTCCCTTGAAAAACGCATTTGCAACCCCCTTTTCTTTCTTTTTTTCTTCTTTTCTTTTCTTTTTTTTTTTTTTTTTTTGGTTTTTTTTTTTGTTTGTTTGTTGTTTTTTTTTGTTTTTGTCACTGACGGCCTGATCCTGCCAGGTGAAAAATTCCTCTCTGGGCATGATCAGGCTCTTCCAGGCCCCACTTTACAGTCCCATCTGAGACACTAAGGTTAAAATTAAGTACTACCAAAGTATTCAAGCTCCAAGGAGTTCTCCCGACCTGTGAACTTTGTGATGTCGCCTTTATAAAGGAGACCATGTTTTAGAGGGGTGGAAATGCATATGTAGCTATAAGTTTTACAGTAAAGATTAAGGGCCAGATTTCACTCAACTCCAAGTCCTGCATGGGTCTCCAAAGGTCACTCTATTTGACCTTCCAATGTGGTACAAGCTCCAAGAAGAAGGAGAAAGAAATACTGGGTGGATCCCAGCATTTTTGCTTCCTAGTTCTGAAGACTTGAAATAGATACTTGATCTCCCTGACTTTCAGTTTTGTCATCTAAAAAACCAAACCGGAATAATTGTTGAGTTGGTCCTTGCCTTGCTGATCTCAAGGTTAGCCCCAACAAAGTGACCAAGATCAACTGCGTGTACAGAAGCTGAGTGGGAATTGGTGGTGCCCATCAGTCAAAAGGCCAGTGACAGCAAGCCTCTTCCCCAAGCCATGCCATAATGCAGACATGCCTTCTCCACACCAGAAGAGCCTAGTCCTTCTGACCTAGTGACTGTAGCACCGTGAGGCTCAGCTGGCAGCCCCCTGCCACGAGCTTGGATGGACACCTCACTGCTCACATCTCTCTAGTGCTGCCATTCACTCTTTGTTTCCACATTTTCTAAGGCTATCCCCTAAGTTGCAGAGCCAATTCCAATTCCCTTTTCTCTCGATTTCATGATCAACTCTACACAGCTTCTATATTTGTTCAGTAGCCACCAGGCATTTTTCCTGTAACAGCCAGACAAGCGGATGGGAGCATAGCCAGCAACCCTAAGTAGGGTCCATATCCCTTCATCTTCCAGCTGCTTCATGATGCCCTTCAAACATCATAATTCGAACTCAGTAGCTCCTGTTATCATTGCATTTATAATTACACCAAAGGGCTATCTCATTGCCTGCATCTCTTGTTTTGCCTTTGTAGTAAATACCTCCTGGCCAGTTCTTGATCAATGGCATGAACGAAGAAAGAGAACAAAAAATGCAGGATGATTTCTGGGGGGAGGATGAGATGGGGGGGAGGGAACATGAAGTCTGAGGAGCATAAGAAGCCAGAGTCAGAGGCAAGAAAGCCAAGGAAGAGGGAGGAGCAGGCAGCTCTTTGGCCTTGCCTGCCAATCTTTGTGCCTTGGATTCTGAAGTTGTGCATGACACTGAGACAACATGCAACTGTTCCGGCCTTGTTCTCAGCCCTGGGATCTGCTCCCATGTTATCACTCCCTTAAGCAGGCCCCAGTGCCTACTCATCCTCACTGTTCTTATCTATGAAACAGGAGTGCCACCATCTGCCAGGTGGCATTGTCTGATGATTAAAGTCAGTATGATCAAGACATCCAAAGCAAGGATTTAAGATGCAACATGTAGCAGTGCTCATCCAATAGTCACTAAAAGAATGATCACTTCGGACAGTCAGGGAAAGATAGCTTCCATGCCCCCCCCCCCCAACCATTGATCCAACACATCCTGCTGCAGGGGAATGCCATTATTCTAACTGTTGCTCTCAGGAAAGAAATTCTGCCCTCCTGTTACCATTCCTCCTGTGACTTCTTTTCATTAATGTTGTTGCAGTTGTTCAAGAAGCATATTTAAAAAAAAAATAATCATGCAGACTTCCAGATTAGCACTTGAAAGCAGTTGAAAATTCATAAGCAAAACCATCAGAAGAAGTGAAAGTTTCCCCAGGGCTGGGCTTACAGCCTCTGCATCACTGTGGGCTAAAATGCGTGCTAGGAAGTAAGATATGGTTACCC
Organism: Mus musculus; assembly: GCF_000001635.26. Taxonomy (NCBI): domain Eukaryota; kingdom Metazoa; phylum Chordata; class Mammalia; order Rodentia; family Muridae; genus Mus; species Mus musculus. Next base: position 96,041,904 of record NC_000073.6, read on the forward strand.
CGAGCACAGCCACACGTGGATGTGACATCAGTAACTCCAAGTCCTCTTGGTCCACCCCATCCTCCAGGGAACCCTTCAAATTCCTAACTCCTGAGTGCAATTAAGTACATTAAATCAGTTCCTATAATTGAGTTTGGTTCAATTTCTCACTTTAGACTTGGGAAATGATGTGTAAGGAAAGATTTGCATGCCTTCCTAATCAGCCAGCGTTGACAGGGGGAGGAAAAAAGAAAGAAGGGAAACTTCTGATCACTCAGCCATGAGACAAATGCCAGCAATGGTGCCAATCTAATTACTAGTTACTACAGCTTCCAGGATTTTCTAAAGTGGCACCCTAGGTCTGAGGACCTCCATAGTCTAGAGGTCAGTGGCTTCTCACTTAGATATTTATTCCCTGCCTTCCTCTCTACTGTAGGATCACTTCAACTTGCTTATGTTTTCCAATATTTCTCAAAGTCCTCTCTAATTACCCCACCCTTTGTTGGATCCAGGAATTATCCCTGAGTACAAAAAGCCTCAGGGAGAGAGGATCTGTCAGAGTGTGACTCAATCCCACTTCAGCATGGAGCTAGGTTTTAAGACAATAGACAATATTTATTTCATGGGCATTAGTTATAATAATAAATAATGTACTACATAGCACCCCCAAATTGTGCTGAGATTACATAGCCTTTTATGTGACCCCTGTCTCTATCATAGTATGACTGGTCCAGCATTAGTGTTTAGAAAGGATGTTGTACGAAGGGATGATGAATGAGATTCACTCTGTGGGTTATTACCTATTCTCTCACACACTGGCCATCTCTGACTTCCACCTCAAGAGCCTCTGACATAGAGACTATGATGTATGGATCACCACTGTGAACATGGAACTCATTTGAGAGATAATTAAACAGACGATATGAAGATCGCAGTGGGTGGGAGGGGAGATAGTGTTTGAGGCACTCAAGTTAGAGGGAGGTCATGGTGGATGGGGAAGATGTGGTGTGTGTGTGTGTGTGTGTGTGAAATGTGTGATCCTTTCAGAGTATAAAAATTACATTTTTAAAAATGAAATGTTATTTAGAATGACTGAAAGAATATGTGAATCAAAATGAATAAGTGAACTGAATGATTTCCAAGATCCTTCCTTACAATCCTATAAAATCCTTCAAATGCTAACATGCATATGCTTTGTGTGAAGGACCAAGAAATATAGAAAGGTGTGTGTGTCTTCATCCAGAAAAGGCTTCTTAGAGAAGATGATTCTGTGTCTTTCAAAATATCACCCACTAGTTAACTCCATCATTTTCCAGACTTCAAAAGCAGCGTTCTTTTGACTTAGCTATTGGTTGAACTAAAAGCTTGTGGCCTCTATGCAAATGTACAGGACCAAGGGCTCAACTGAGGTCCATCTAGAATATTCCTAATTTCAAGGGTAAAAATAACTCCTCTTTTTAGTTCATATTAGCCTCTCTTTTTTCATTATAATTACATGATCATTATGAAAAATTGAAAAACCCAAGCAAATTTCACTCCCACTGAGAGTTCAGCCACTGTTGACATATTAGCACATTTCTTCCCAGGATGTTTCTTAAGCATTTATACTTTTTACATAATGTTATTGGTATTTTTTCCTAAAAATTTGTTCTGCTTGATTTTGCTTAACATTGCACCATGAGCATCTAACCATGCCATGAAAACATCAGCTTAAATTGCTACAGAGTGTTCTATGCTAGACAGATGAGTCAGTATTTACATAACCAATCCCAGATTGGACATTTAGGTTATTTTCAATATTCGTTATTATAGCAAGTAGTCCAATGATGGACATGCTTATATAGAAAGCTATATTTGTATTTCTGATTAGGTTCTGAGAGCAGGGGAAGAAGAGAATGAGTGGGTCGAAGATGTGGACAGTTTTCACAGTTACTATTCAAGACTAGGTGATTTTCTAAATGTGTTTCCCTGAGATGGACTCCATCAAAGAGCCAGGGAGGCTGTTTCTCTGCAGCAGCCACTTTGATTCCTATTGTCTCCTGTTGACTTTGCAACTCCACCTTGTCACCACCCCAAGCCTTTCAACTCCTATAACCCTCTCAGCATCATGTAGAAATCTGCATCATGAACATTAGTCATCACTCCAAGCTCAGTGTAAGGCATAAGGAGAGAGGAACAGAGGAACAGGGGAAGGGAGGGAAATAGAGATGGAGAGAGAGAGAGAGAGAGAGAGAGAGAGAGAGAGAGAGAGAGAGAACATTCAGAGAATTCCCACAATAGCACATGGCTATACACAAATGTATATCTGGCCTGGCCAGGCTGGTGAGATGACCAGTTTGAGTCCCAGAATCTAATATGAAGGAAAGACTCAACTCCTGAAATTTGTCTTTTGTTCTTCACTCCTCTAGACCCGTACTATGGCACATGTACACCTGTATTCCCTCCTTCCTTTCCTCTCTCCCTCTCTCTTTCTCTCTCACGTGCACACAGTAGGAATTATTGTTAAAATGTAATATAAAAGAAGTAATCTGGCATTCACATCAAAAAGCAGTGCTGGAGAAACCTAACATCAACATATACAGGAATGAACATAAACACAGCCAACACAAAAATTAATTAAAAAGAGATCAGAAGCCTCAAACTTTAGAGATGCTAAAGGAAGCCTAAGATTATAGGCATGAGCAAGAACTTCTGAGAAGGACTGAACCAGCCCAGGAAATTATCCCAAGAGTTGCTGAAGGGGGTTGCATGAGATTTGGAAGTTCCTCCACAGCAAAGGAAACAATCATGATTGTGAAAAAAACAGATACAGAGTGGGACTATAGCTTTCCCAGCTGTCTTAGGGTTTTACTGCTGTGAGCAGATACCATGACCAAGACAACTCTCACAAGGACGACATTTAATTTAAGTGGGAATGGCTTACAGGTTCAGTGGTTCAGCCCATTATCATCAAGGCAGGAACATGACAACATTCAGGCAGGCATGGTGTAGGAGGAGCTGAGAGTTCTACATCTTTATCTGAAGACTACTAACTGAATACTGACTTCCAGACAGCTAGGATGAGGGTCTTAAAGCCCATGCCCACAGTGGCACAACTACTGCAACGCAACAAGGCCACACCTCCAAATAGAGTCATTCCCTGGGCCAAGCATATTCAAACCATGAAACCAGCTGTACACCTGACAAGGGATTAATGTCTAGACCTTAAAGAACTCTCAAAAACACCAAAATAGCAATTTATTCTAATAATAAATGGATAATGAACTATTATTTTTCAAAAGAAGAAATACAATTGGCCAAGGAGTGCTTGAAAAACTATTCAGCATCCTTTAACCATCACAGAAATTTATATTAAAACCACATTAAGATGCTATTTCAACACATCTGTATGACCACCACAGAAAAAAAGAAATGAAAAATGCTCGTGAGAACATGGGAGGTATGACTCTACTCACTACTGGCTGGAACATAAACTTTTGTAGCTCCTATGGAAATCAGTATGGAGGTGACCCACAAAACTAAAAATAGAGCTAGAACATGAACACAGCCTTCTTACTCCCGAGGGAAGGACCCAAGTCAATTTGCCACAGAGATACTTGCTCATCCATGTTTATTGCTGCACTATTCACTAGCTAAAACCAACCTGGAAGCAGCATGCCTGTCCATCAACAAGTGAATGAATAAAGAAAATGTGATACATATACACAAGTCTATTTTAATCAGTGATAAAAAAAATCATGACATTTGTAGAGGAATAAATGGCAGTAGAGTTAATATTCTAAGCAAAATAAACCAGGCTAAGAAAGACAAGCATTGCATGTTTTCTCTCATTCACATTCAGAATCTAGATTGAAATCTGCAGTGGTGTGTGTGTGTGTGTGTGTGTGTGTGTGTGTGTATGCACATGTGCATGCATGTGAGTCTGTCTGTGAATATGTGTGCATGTCTGTGGGTGTGCATGTGAATGTGAGTGTGTCATGCATTCATACATTTGCATGTGAGTATGTAAAGTAAGGGAGTCAATAAGATAAACAAAGAGCTCTTAGGGGAGTGGGGAGGGGATATTTGTGAATGACTCACCATGCAGAAGGTGGATCTAATAGAAGGAACTACTTGGTAGATCAGCAAGAGGGGGTAAGGGAGATGAGGGAAGAAAGGAAGAAATAAGTAAAAGCAAAGCATACTGACATATATGTATGCACAGTCTTCTAACTGAAAAATTAGTTGAAATTTTCTTTTCAAAAAATATATTAGTATGAACAGTGGCAATACTGACAGAGAGGCCAGGATGACTTCCTGATGAGGTAAAAATCAGGGAAAGAAAATTTCCCTTAGACACGAATCATTAGACTTTCCAAGGGCATGGATCAAGTATCTCTATGATGCATGACAGAGCTCAAGTTCAAGCATAATCCTGAAAAGGTGAGCCTGAGAAGAGATGACTTATATATAGCAAGCTCCCAAAATGATCTTTGATCCCAAGACTTGAGTCTAGAAATCAAATCCAAGAGAAAAAGGTACTGGGGAGAAGGTGGACAGCTGCTGGAGTCAGAGGCTGGTATATCAAACATCTGGTTCAGTTGAAGAAAATACTGGAGAATTGTGTCCAAGACTAACTGGGGATCGGGGGAGATAAGATGGAAGCAAATTCCCATGAAGTGCTCTGTATGCTGTAAGTGCCTGCCTATAGACATGACTTTGGGAATAGAGTGGAAATGTGGAGACTATTAAAGATCTAAAGTTCCTCAAGTATTAAAAATGATAGAGAGATTCAAGGATTTCTTTGAGATTGTATGGCCCATGGAAATTAGCTACATCGGACTCTATCAGTTTTATACATGAAAAAGACGGAGGTCTGTACATCACACTGTGAAGTCTTTATCTAGGACCCATGTCATATCTTAATTGTAGCATGATGCCTTTTCTACATTTCTGCTTTAAGCCATAGTAATAGAATATGTCTAAAACATGGAGTATTTTCTCAACTAAGTTTCCCTCTTCCCATATGAAGCTTGTGTCAAATTGACCAAACATACAAACAAAGACTAATGAGTATATCCCAAACTATTAGTTCTGTCTTGAGAGAGAGTCTCACTGGGCATGGATGTTTTATGCCAGTCACTGACACTTAATTTCTCTTTCCATGTCTCCATCTTTAAATTGGACAGGACACTAAAGTGGAAACTTCTGGTTTCTTTGGAAAGTCAATTATGCCAAATGATGTTTTGCTAGGGCAAATGGTTGAAAGAATGTTTTCCTGAAGCAGACACAGGTGAAAGATGTTTTGCTAAAGAAGAAACATGAAGCAAATACAGGTAAAAGGTTGTTTTGCTATAGCAGACACGTGAAAGGATCCATGATGTTTAGAAGGAATATAAATATGAGCCCACAGACAGCAAGAGCTGGAGCACTTGCTCTGCCTCACTATTCTTTCCTGACACTGCGCATGTATTGGTTCGCCTTACATTGCTTTGCTGAGCTTCACAAGTGGTGACTTGATAGAGAAAAATTCACCAAAGTACTTCTCATGAGGTTCCTGTGGCTTCTTGCTGCTTCCACAGTGGACACTAGCAAGTTGGCAAGTCTTGCAGTTTCTTCTGAATTGAGCTGCCATTGCTGATTTGTGAATGGTGATTGCTGAATGGACTAGACTGCCACAGCTGATTCGTGTTGGTGTTTTGTTAAATGGACTGGAGGCCGATATCCTGACAACTAAGATTGGACTCAGCCCCAAATAACTATTTCTAAACAGGCCTACTTCCCCTGTGTGTTATAACTTTTCTTTTCTACTACCTCTGAGGGTGGTGTGCTAGAGGGGAGATTTCATGCTTATTAAAGTAGGTTAAGAAAAATTTGTGCCTATGACACCACTTTTTCTGTGTTTCCTTGGAGTCATTTTGTGGGTGGCTGACATAATGTATGTGAAAGCTGTTTGTGAATGTCAAAATACTCCTAAACATAAGCCAGGTATGTATTTGAGTTATAAGGTTCTGTGAAGGGTGGTAGGGGAAGAGAGAACTGAGTAAAGAATTTTCCAAAGGCCATTAAGAAACGCTTGTAAAAAACCATGTGTGTGTTCCTGTGTTTATGTATACAGGTGAGTGCATAGAAAATGGAGGCCAAAGAACAACCTGAGCTGTCATTCTCCAGGCACTGTCCACCTTATTTTGGGAGGAAAGGGTCCTTCATTGTCCTAGAAAGCTAGCTAGTCAGTTCCTGTCTCTGTGAAATCTATGAGAACGGTCAACTACTCTTGTTGTTTAAAAGCTCTGGTGATAATGCTCATAGCCCTGTCAGGCTATTTACGGAATGAGCCATCTCTCCAGGCCCAGTCCCTATACAGTTTTAATTCAGGTAGTAATGGTGTGAGACTTAAAATGAGGTACCACAACAAAGTGAAGACATGATAGAGATGTAGAAATTCACAGAGAACCAAATAGGCTAAAGGCAGCCTCTAGCGTCAGGAACCCTCCTGCGACCTGGTACTACCTGAGCTTTAATAAGTGATACCTTCTCTCTGAGTTTTGCCTTCAGGATGGTGTTGTAAATTTATGTTAGTGCCTGCCTCGAAGAGCTTCTGCTGAGAATGGAATAAATGGGCTGAGGCACAAATAGTGCCTGATTTTCCAGGTCATTTATACTGACAATAGAAGTAGAGATGGGGTATCACTCAGTACATAGAGTGCTTGCTTAAGATGCTTGAGACCTGCAGTTGAGCCTCAGCACCAAATACACTGAACATGGTGTCGCACACACACACACATACACACTTGTACGTCCAGCACTCCAGAGGTAGAGTGAGGAGATAAAAGTTCAGAGTTATGCTGGGCTATGTAGTGAGTTTAAAACAGCCAGCCTGGTTTACAAGAAGTCTTTCCACAAATTGAAAACAAAGCATAAATAGGAAAGGGTCTTGGAAGCTTTTTAGAAGTAGACCACACTCTTTATTTACAGTTGAGAGATAAGAGAGTCAAAAGGTCCTGGGTATCCATGGAAATAGATATGGCTGCCCTGCCAGAATGTGTGCCAGTTGTTTTCCAGTAAGAATGCTCATGTTTGGCCTGCTCCCCCTGGCTGGGGCAAAGAAAGTTAAAATATTTCCTCATTCTCTCTCTCTCTCTCTCTCTCTCTCTCTCTCTCTCTCTCAGATCAGATCCCCTGGCCTAGATAGCTTAAAAAAACCTACATAAAAAATCCATAAATTCATCATTTTCTACCGCCATATATAAGGATTAATCATTAATATTTGTAGACATGACAGAGCTTATGCCTTGGCCAGCCTCTAACAGTAGAGCATTACACATTCTAGTTTTCAGAATACCTCTCTTTATACTGTTATATCCAAGGTAAAAACGTTCATCCATTATGATCAATTTGTTGAACAATCTGAGCTCAACAGGGCATGAAAAAAAATGTTGACGTTTTTCTTTTCTTTTCTTTTCTTTTTTTATTTTTAAACAGAATAGCCTTGAACTTACTCTGTAGTTTAGGATGATCTTAAACTCCTGGTCCTGCCTTCTCCTCACAAGTTTTGGGATTACTGATATGTGCCACCACACTTTTTATACTGTTCACATCATCAAAATCAAGACCTGTACATGCTTGGCAAGCATTCTATCAACTGGCTATATCATCACCCAAAAGTTTTATTTCTTCTCTGATATCGACCATCCTTTGTTGACACTGATGTGAATTCCATACCTCTCAAGTGTAAGGGAACAATCAAAAATGTCCAAACTTGGTTTGCAATTTCAGTCTCACATGCTTATGTTTAATTCTTGCCCCTCCCTTATTCCTCCAGGCCTAGTAGGTCTTGGAATAAGCAGGTTGCCACAGAGAGAGACAGAAGTACGGATACTCAGAACTTAAAGGAGAGATCTCTGACTAGTCTGGTACCATTATGATCATGTGGGCCTAAGCAAAGTGTCCTCTGCACTGTAAATTTTCAAACACTGAAGCTCTCTTAAGTATACATGAAAGTTCTTCAAAAGGTCCGGCAGGCAAAGCTGTCAGATGAGTAAGTGACAGAGCTCATGCCTTGACCAACTGCTACCAAACATATCAACAGTCCAAGCTTTCATCTGAAATAGTCTACCATATGGTCTCTTGCAGCTAGCCCTTACTCCAGCAGCCATTATTATTGGATAAGGCACAAAGGATAACTCTAGACTGGCTATTGTTCAGAGTAGACTCTATGTCACATATCTCCCCTTCATGAGCTTCCATACACTGAGAATATGAGCTGCCCACCTGATCCCTCTCTCACCTCAACTATCTCTTCTGATATCTGCAACCCTACTTAGGCAGTCATACAATACACTATTAAACTCAGGGCAGGAACAGACAAAAAATTGGAAAGGAGAAGCCTGTTTGCCTTTCTAAGTGAACCCCTAGACTTTCCCTCTGCTCATGGGCTAAGGTAGTGACTTACAGCTGAAGCAATCCCCTCTGTCTCCTTAATCTGTTCAGACAACTTGCAGTTTCAAGATGTGGTCAAGAAGGAGATGGATGACCTCTGAGCATTTTTCTTAGAATATAGCATTTCTCACCCCTCTGTTCCTAGCTCTGGATTCTGGTAAAAAATATTCCCCTCCTTCTAATTATCCAAAGAAGTATTCATGATCTCCCCTCTGCCCTTCTCTTGAGTGGAAAGGATCAAATGCTCAGTACTAACTCCAGGATCCTCTTTTTTGGGCAAAGCCAGGAAAGGTAGCCATGAGAGCAAAGGGAGTTCAACAAGCTTGCTGCATCTGATTCTTTTGAGAACACCCAGAAGAGAAAGTCCTCAGAGAATCTGTGATGTGCAAAAAGTGCTTGCCAGCAGAGTGGTAGAATGGACCCTGTTTACTGCAGCATCTTGTACAAAATGAACACACTCTAGACTACAGCATTTGATTGTTTGTTGTAAAGAACTGAATTGCTTGTCAATGACCAGGAATGCCATTTGGAACTGAGACACTGAAATGGGGGTTGAGTTTCAGGCTTCTTACATTGTCTTTGCCAAAGTACAGCTCCAGAGTGCTATTATTCTCATTCCTGTTTCTAAAATGTACAAATTAGCCAGAAAAGGGTTAGGAAGATTTTGAAAATTTTTTAAATTAACAAAGAGCTTCCAGACTCTAATTCTAACATCAAGATCTTGTCTTTAAGGCCTGGGGACATGGTGTGTGAAGTGTTTGCTGTACAAACAGGAAGATCTGAGTTTCATTCCTGGAACCCATGTGAAAAGGCTGGACAAGGCGGTGTGCTCCTATGAGCTCTGTCCTGGGGATACAAAGACAAGAGAATCCTGGATCCTCCTAGAGTTTCTTCACCAGCCAGGATAGCTACATAGACAAGTGTTAGGTTCATTGACAGTTTTTCTGAAATAATAATAATAACAAAAACAATGACAATAGTGTGTAGGGTATTAGAACAAGAGAATAATTGAGGAGGCTATCAGTGTTAACCCCTGGCCTTCACAAGCACACACATGCATGTACACACACACACACATGCATACATATATTTTTAAAATCTTTATTTTAGAAATGCTATTACTATGTAATATTGAAGAGAAAAGTGTACCATAACTTATGAATTATTTTAAAATTGAATGCTTCTAAAGATGTTCTAATAATGGTCAAAATCCATCTCTGTAAGTTGAATTGGGGGGAACCTTGAAGATCAGCCTGAAGGGCAGCTAGTAGCCCTCAGATGTCTGTCCCTTCACCCTGACTATAGCACCTTATAAACAGAGCTGAGAAAGACCAGTCATTGTTAAATTAGCCATGCCTCTGCATCTGAAGAACCATCCAGAAGCCTCTCCTAGAGAGACAAAATGGCGATTCTTTGGAAAAGTGGAATTTCAGATCCCATTTCTAAACACAGGTGCCCAGAGAGTGGAGCTGACTCTGGACTTGAATTTCACACCATTCCACAAAGATGAATCAGCAGCTCTGCAAGCAAACAAAGCAAGCATGAGCTCCACAGGACATCAGAGCTGTGAGAAGCCACTAAAAGCAGGGGCTCTTTCCCAGAACCCCATTATTGGGTGCTGTGATAATGTCCCTCAGGCCACAAGGTCCAGAATACTCCTGTGGCTTAGCCTGAACAGGGCTCTCTGGGCTGGAGAACATTCTAATGGAACTTTCTGTCTTCTCATCATGTTGAAAGGCTTCCAAGCTCCTGTGGCTTTATCCACTTCTTCAGATTTCTGAATTCGTATCCAGATGAAATACAAAAAAAAAAAAAAATAGCTGTATAACACATCTATCCAAGCAAAATGTATAAGTGTATATATACTCCAATAACTAATTACTGTTTATTATAGCTTATTTTTGTTCCTTTTTCCTTTTTTCTTGCATCTATTGTATGCCAGGAAATTTATTACATCTCTTTTGATCCAACAATAGCTCCAAGCATCAGGACTTTGTTCCCCAATTTATAGATGGAAGAAAGAGGGTTCAGTGCATTATGACCATTCTAAGGCCTCAAGATGCCTCAAGACTGATACTGTAGTAAAGATTTAGGATGGGGCTACAGCTACCTCACATATGACAACACTTCACAGGTAATGCATCTTAGGCACTCCAACATCCAAATGAATAGTTGAGGTGACAGAGGGCATGAGGCCAACACATTTTGAAATCATTTAAGTTCTTGCTCTATGAAGTTGAACAGGAAAGCACACTCTACCTCCCCACCCCCACCAAAGGGAAGAAACTGTAGAAAAGAAACAGGGTCTCAAGGGAAAGCACACTGATAACTCTGGACCACTCCTCATCTGCACCGAGTGAGCAAAAATAGCCATAATAGCCTGTAAGCAGGTGAGGCGCCGTGATATTCAATTCATCCATGATGAATCGAGTCCCCGTGGCAACAAAAGTACATGCACACATTAAAAACTCGGGGCTAAATTATTAATGACACTTTGCATGTATGTCTTGGAGAGGTAAATGGCTTGCCTGGGATCACCTGCTGAAGAGCAGAGATAACAAGTTCACTGTGGTTGTTGTTTCTCCCATTGTTTTATCTGTTCCAACTGGTAGCTCTGGTCACATTGTCCTCTCACTGAGAACCCTCCACCATCTCAGAGAAATCTCTAACTCTTCCATCATTCCTTACTACCTATTTCAGCCCACCTTTTCTTTTGACTTCACTCTATGGGCTTCTGTGGGCATGTGTGTTTTAATTGCTTGGTCCCCAGTTGGCAGTGCTGTTTGGGACATTATAGAACTTTCAGGACAAGAGTTTTACTAAAAGAGGTATATAACTGGGGTGGGTTCTGAGGATGTATAGCCTCACTCCACTTCCAATTTGCTTTCTCTGTTTCCTGTGTGTGTGTAATAGAAGTGATCTCTCAGATCCTGCCATGTGCTGCTATACTGTCCAGAGTGATGGACTCTTATGCCTCTGGAACCATAAATGAAAAATTAATGCTTGTGTGTGTGTGTGTGTGTGTGTGTGTGTGTGTGTGTGTGTGTGTGTGTAAAGTCGGGGTACTTTATCACAGCAAGAGAAATATAACTGGAGCACTACCTAATTCATCATAAAGAGCTTGTTATCAGTGCAGGGGCAGCTGGCACACTGTGCTGCTTTCCCATGCTGTCTTTCATCTCCTGGTCTTCTACACAGGATGATCCATAGCATCCCAACATTCCTGGGCTATTCAGGACACCATATCTTCTCCTTGTCTATCTTTTCCCTTCCCTTCAGTTGTACTCACTGGTAAGAGCTATTTTGTTCTTCGAGGGTCTTCCTCCCATATTTCAGTTGAACTATAAATGGCTTTTACTAAGGGACATCTTGGGAAACATATTCTGTGTCCTCTTTTCCTAATATGTTTCCATAGCTAAATGTCCTAACATTACCCCTCCCAAGTGGATTCTGTTTAGCAAAAGGCAAAAGATTCATATGCTCTGAGGAGAAACTAGAGTTGTTTCTTATATTTAAATTGGACATTTCATCTCCTTTAAACAGGACACAGGGCATAGATTCAAGTCCTTCATCATCCTGTTGAACTGTTATAACATTTGTGTAGAAAGAAAAAGGATATTCTAGGTGTTGGAACCAATATGGAGCCAAGTTGTACTGAGCTGTACTTAGCATTACTGCCAATGCTTTAACAATATTATTTCGTTTTAGTCCTTACCCATTTTAATTAAATTATTTAATACTATAATCTTCCATTAGCCTAGCTAAGGAAACTGAAGAACTTCATGGGTTTAGCTTTTAGAAGTAGATAGATAGATAGATAGATAGATAGATAGATAGATAATATAACATTTTCCTCTTTTTGGCTCTTCTAAGTGTGTCATGACAATCTTAAATTTTCTAGACTCCAGATGATTTTATGCCTTGTGAAGGTCAGAACTGTAATCTCAATTCCCTTCTTCAAGAAAATTAAAATAATTGGTGTTTCCCTTCTCATTTGCTCTTCTGCGTCTCTGTTATTTTGCCAGTTGCTGAACAAACATGCCACCTAAAATCATCTCATCTCCGCCATTTTCCATCTGCTTTATTGGTTTCCTTAAATAAAATATTGCTGTGATGAATAATACCACATAATTGTAAATGTGCGCATCACAGTTCACTGCTTCAAGTGGCTTCCCAGAGCACTCTGATGGGAAACACAGACTTGAATGGCTCTCTGAAGTGCCATGAAGTCACTTGGATATGGTCCATAGTCCACCTCTCAGCCATGACAAATGCCAATGCCAACACCTCCACTGTTTTTTAGAGCTGGAACTGCCCAAGCACTGAACTAATAGGGCATAGAGCAACCAAATATGGGCACTGTCTACTGCACCACAGCCATCTAAGATGGACAGGGTAGTTAAGTAAATAGTTAACTGAACTAAATACGAATAAACTAAAGGAATGGGTAAGGGACAGATAGTGTGTTAGTTACAGGTCTCATCGCTGCTATAAAACACCTGACAGAAGCTGCTTAAGAGGAAGGAAGAATGTGACCCTTCAGTGGACACTTCAACAAAGATGACAAGTTCTAGGAGCAGGAGTTTGAGGCAGCCAATCGCATTGGATCCATAGACAGGAACAGAGAGATGAAGGCAGATGCTCAGGTTTCACTCTCCTTTTTATTCGGAACAGGATCCCAGCCTACAAAATGATGGGTCCTATGGTTAGGGTGGATCTGCCCAATTCAATTAACCTGCTCTAGAAACTCCTCAGATATGCCCAGAAATTTATACTCTAGGTGATTCTAGGACCTAGTAAGCTGACAATATTACCCATCTTCAGCAATTAGGTGGTTTGCTAGATAAATACAATGGATGAATAAAAGAAGGATAAAAGATTCTATGATATTCATAAAATCTTACAACTTCAACTGTAAAATTTGACAGTCATTTGGGTTGGGTTGGGTTTGGTAGGACATATATACATACAACACACACACACACACACACACACACACACACACACATATATAATTTTAACCTTTGAGATGTGGAGGGAGGAAAATTGAGAGTTTAAGGTCAAAGTGGGCTATGTATGTGGTCAGATCAGCCTGAGCTACAGTGAAATCTTCAGTCTAAATAAATAAGCCAGCCAGTTCTTAATATTATTATAACTGAAAATCTTGAGTACTCACCATGTCCCTAACTAATGTGTGAGCATGCTGCAAGACACTTTACTCTTCTCAAATACCATTGTTACTTTCATATAAATACAAATACAGATACAAATATTTGCATGCAGAACATGACACTTTTCCTTCTTTGTCTCTTGTCATCGGAAGTCACACATCTGGATGCGCCCCTTTCCACAAGGCAGCACTGGTTTTTAATCAAAGACAATGAACATGCACTAAGGCTTCATACTGTTGACATTTGGAGATTTAGGGCTGAGTAGGCAATATTATCAACCCTCAAAGTGCTTATGGTGTTAGTTGAATATAACTAACAATGGTTCCAGTGTCAAGAGAAGACATGAAAGCTGACCTTATGAAGGTAATCAGATGCAGTCCCCATGCCCACTTTTCAGGGAGAACATTCTGTTCTTCCTACCAACCAACCATTGGCCAAGCCCTTGCCAAGAGGTTCCTGTCCTCTCAGTGCAACACTCAGAAAGAGATCCCTGTGTCTCATTGAAGAAGAGATCGGTATAGATGGCTGCTGCCCCTCCAGGTACTCCTGTCACTAGGGGGAAAAGATTAGCCTAAGAAGACCAGAGGGTTCTAAAGTCTTCCTCCATCACTTGTGGATTCAGTGTGCCAATGTGCTAACAGCTTTCTCCCCCTTAATGGCAAAGTGTAAGAGCAAATAAGATAATATGAATATTATTTCTATCTTGTCAGTCTTTATTTAAGGTCATACTTTTTTTGTTTGTTCCTAGCCTAAATACGATTTTCTGGAATGTGCTCCATTCAAGTCAATAGTCAGTAAATCGACTATTACTCTGTAATGAAATGTTAATATTTTTCAATATGAAATAAGTTAATTTAATGAGTTACAAAGATTTTTCTTGATTATTAAGTATACATCATTTTATAATTTTATGTATTGCTGACTAATCTAGACAAAGCCATGGCCATTACCTTACTACTAAAGGGATATATTCTCTTGAAAATATTTTTTCTTTTCTTAAATAAATTATTTTTTATTCTTTAATCATTTTTTACAGTCCAGACTTCATCCCCCTCCCCGTCTAGCCCTGGACCACTTCTGATCCTACACTGCTTCCTCCCGTTCCCATCTCCAAGAGGATGTCCCCACTTCCCCACCCCAATATTTTAAAGAATAGAAAAATTGAACTTGTAATTCCAACTAGTTGATCATTGTTTCCACATTATTTTTTTTTTCCATTTTTTATTAGGTATTTAGCTCATTTACATTTCCAATGCTATACCAAAAGTCCCCCTTACCCACCCACCCCCACTCCCCTACCCACCCACTCCCCCCCTTTGGCCCTGGCGTTCCCCTGTACCGGGGCACACAAAGTCTGCGTGTCCAATGGGCCTCTCTTTCCAGTGATGGCCGACTAGGCCATCTTTTGATACATATGCAGCTAGAGTCAAGAGCTCAGGGGTACTGGTTAGTTCATAATGTTGTTCCACCTATAGGGTTGAAGATCCCTTTAGCTCCTTGGATACTTTCTCTAGCTCCTCCATTGGGAGCCCTGTGATCCATCCATTGTTTCCACATTATTAAATGAAGTAAAAGGAAAGGCACAATCGAGATCCCTCAGAGACTAGTCTGTGCAGGTGAGAGTGCTGACTACAGAAGCAACACAGCTTCTGGGACAGGCAGAAGCTACACAGCTTCTGGGACAGACCCCGTCTCAGACTCCAGACATTCTGGGCAGCTTCCCTGCCAGGGGAGAGGTGTCTACCTGGGAGGGCTCTGCCAGAGCAGGTGAGGGAGCCACCCCGGGTCCCCAAATGCCTCAGAGAGTAGTTTGCACAGGTGACAGTGCAGACTACAGAAGCAACACAGCTTCTGGGATAAGCAGAAGTGACACACAGCTTATGGACAGACCACATTTCTGGATCCAGCCATCCAGGCATCTTCCCTGCCAGAGGAAAGGTGTTTTCCCGGGAGGGCTCTGACCACCAGAGCAGGTGAGAGAGCGATCTTGTGTCCCGTGTCCCTCAGAGACCAGTCTGTGCAGGTGACTGTGCAGACTGCAGAGGCAACATGTCTTCTGGGACAGGCCCTGTTTCAGGCCTTCATCTTCATCCAGGAAGCAGGTCTAAATGCCAGATATCTGTGTACCTTCCCCGAAAGAGGAGAGCTTGCCTTCAGAGAGTACTCTGACCACTGAGACACAGGAGAGAGCTAGACTCCCAGATCTGCTGACAGATGCTAACAGAATCACAGGAGGAACAAGCTCCAACCAGAGACAACTATAACAATTAACTCCAGAGATTACCAGATGGCAAAAAGCAAAAGTAAGAATCTTACTAACAGAAATCAAGACCACTCACCATCATCAGAACCCAGCACTCCCACTTCACCCAGTCCTGGTTACCCCGACACACATGCAAAGCAAGACTCAGATTTAAGATCATATCTCATGATGCTAGTAGAGGACATCAAGAAGGGCTTTAATAACTCACTTAAAGAAATACAGGAGAACACTGCTAAAGAGGTAGAAGTCCTTAAAGAAATACAGGAAAACACAACCAAACAGGTGATGGAATTGAGCAAAACCATCCAAGACCTAAAAAGGGAAGTAGAAACAATAAAGAAAACCCAAAGTGAGGCAACGCTGGAGATAGAAAGTGTTATCAAAGAAGACAAGGAGGGGTACTTCATACTCATCAAAGGTAAAATATACCAAGATGAACTCTTAATTCTGAATATCTATGCTCCAAATACAAGGGCAGCCACATTCATTAAAGAAACTTTAGTAAAGCTCAAAGCACACATTGTACCTCACACAATAATAATGGGAGACTTCAACAAACCACTTTCACCAATGGACAGATCCTAGAAACAGAATAATAATAAACAGAGACACATGGATACTAACTGAAGTTATGAAACAAAAGGATTTAATAGATATCTACAGAACATTTTCTCCTAAAACAAAAGAATATAACTTCTTCTTCTTAGTACCACATTGTACCTCCTTCAAAATTGACCATATAATTGGTCACAAAACAGGCCTCCACAGATACAAAAATATTGAAATTATCCCATGCATCCTATCTGATCACCACGGACTAAGGCTGATCTTTAATAACAACATAAATAATAAAAAACCAACATTCACATGGAAACAGAACAACACTCTACTGAATGATTCCTTGGTCAAGGAAGAAATAAAGAAAGAAATTAAAGACTTTTCAGAATTTAATGAAAATGAAGCCACAACATACCCAAACTTATGGGACACATTGAAGGCAGACCTTAGAGGAAAAATCATAACCCTGAGTGCCTCCAAAAAGAAACTAGAGAGAGAGTACACTAGCAGCCTGACAGCACACCTAGAAGCTCTAGAACTAAAGGAAGCAAATTCACCCAAGAGGAGTAGACAGCAGGAAATAATCAAACTCAGGGCTGAAATCAATCAAGTGGAAACAAAACAAACTATTCAAAGAATCAACCAAACCAGGATCTTTGAGAAAATCAACAAGATAGATAAACCCTTAGCCAGACACAAACAATAAACGGACTGAGAAAGAAATTAGGGAAACAACACCCTTCAAAATCATCACAAATAATATAAAATATCTTGGTGTGACTCTAACTAAGGAAGTGAAGAATCTGTATAATAAGAACTTCAAATCTCTGAAGAAAGAAATTGAAGAAGATCTCAGAAGATGGAAAGATCTCCCATGCTCATGGATTGGCAGGATCAATATAGTAAAAATGGCTATCTTGCCGAAAGCAATCTACAGATTCAATGCAATCCCCATCAAAATTCTAACTCAATTATTCAGAGTTAGAAAAGGCAATTTGCAAATTCGTCTGGAATAATAAAAAACCTAGAATAGCAAAAACTCTTCTCAAGGATAAAAGAACCTTTGGTGGAATCACCATGCCTGACATTAAGCTGTACTACAGAGCAATTGTGATAAAAACTGCATGATACTGGTACAATGACAGACAGGTAGATCAATGGAATAGAATTGAAAACCCAGAAATTAATCCACACACCTATGGTCACAAGGGAGCTAAAACCATCCAGTGGAAAAAAGACAGCATTTTCAACAAATGGTGCTGGCACAATTGGTGGTTATCATGTAGAAGAATGTGAATTGATCCATTCTTATCGCCTTGTACAAAGCTCAAGTCTAAGTGGATCAAAGACCTCCACATAAAACCAGATAAAGTGAAATTAATAGAGGAGAAAGTGGGGAAAAGCCTCGAAAATATGGGCACAGGGGAGAATTCCTAAACAGAACAGCAATGGCTTATGCTGTAAGATCAAGAATTGACAAATGGGACCTCGTAAAATTGCAAAACTTCTGTAAGGCAAAAGACACTGTCAATAAGACAAAAAGGCCACCAACAGATTGGAAAAGGATTTTTACCAATCCTAACTCTGATAGGGAACTAATATCCAATATATACAAAGAGCTCAAGAAGCTGGACTGCAGAAATTCAAATAACCCCATTAAAAACTAGGTCACAGAGCTAAACAAAGAATTCTCAACTGAGGAATACTGAATAGCTGAGAAGCACCTGAAACAATGTTTAACATCCTTAATCATCAGGGAAATGCAAATCAAAACAACCCTGAGATTCCACCTCACACCAGTCAGAATGGCTAAGATCAAAAATTCAGGTGACAGCAGATGCTGGCGAGGATGTGGAGAAAGAGGAACACTCCTCCATTGCTGGTGGGATTGCAAGCTAGTACAACCACTCTGGAGTCAGTCTGGAGGTTCCTCAGAAAATTGGACATAATACTACCAGAAAATTCAGCAATACCTCTCCTGGGCATATATCCAGAAGAACTTCCAACTGGTAATAAGGACACATGCTCCATTATGTTCATAGCAGCCTTATTTATAATAGCCAGAAGCTAGAAAGAACCCAAATGTCCCTCAACAGAAGAATGGATACAGAAAATGTGTTATATTTACACAATGGAGTACTACTCAACTATTAAAAACAATGAATTTATGAAATTCTTGGACAAATGGTTGTATCTGGAGGATATCATCCTTAGTGAGGTAACCCAATCACAAAAGAAGTCATTAGATATGCACTCACTGATAAGTAGATATTAGCCTAGAAACAGAGAACACCCAAGGTACAATTTGCAAAACACAAGAAAATCAAGAAGAGGAAAGACCAATGGGTAGATACTTGGTTCCTCCTTAGAATCGGGGACAAAATACCCATGAAAGGAGTTACAGAGACAAAGTTTGGAGCTAAGACGAAAGGATGGACTTTCCAGAGACTACCCCCACCCGGGGATCCATCCCATAATCAGCCACCAAACCCAGACACTACTGCATATGCCAGCAAGATTTTAATGAAGGGACCCTGGTATGACTGTCTCGTATGAGGCTATGCCAGTGCCTGGCAAATACAGAAGTGGATGCTCACAGTTATCTATAAGATGGAACACAGGGCCCCCAATGGAGAAGCTAGAGAAAGCACCCAAGGAGCTGAAGGAGTCTGCAACCCTATAGGTGGAACAACAATATGAACTAACCAGTACCCCGGAGCTCATGTCTCTAGCTGCATATGTAGCAGAAGATGCCCTAGTCGGCCATCATTGGGAAGAGAGGCCCCTTAGTCTTGCAAACTTTATATGCCCCAGTATAGGGGAATGCCAGGGCCAAGAAGTGGGAGTGGGTGGGTAGGGGAGCAGGGCAGGGGGAGGGTATAGGGAACTTTTGGGATAGCATTTGAAATTTGAAATGTATATAAAGAAAATATCTAATAAAAAAAAGGACACACTTTATAGGAACAGAGGGGGGGAAAAAAGGAAAGGCACAATCCTTTTCAAAGCATATGCTAACAGATGTCATTTCTCCCAGCCTTAATTTATTGATCATAGACTCACAAAATGGTAGGCTAAGTAATTTCTTGAAGCATGAACCTTAACAAATGGGATGATGCTCATCCTCACTGTCTGTTCTCCCTGGAAATCCATCAAAGCATTGGAACTTTCCAAGGCCAGCGGTTTTTGCTATTGTTGTTGGTTTGTTTGTTTGTTTTGTTTTGTTTTTTGTTTTTTGTCTTAAATTTTTTTAATTTAATTTAATTTTAATTTATTTTTACACTCCATATTCCATTCCCTGCCCCCCTCCATTCAGCCTCTGTCTGCTCCCCACCCTACCCTATCTGCATATGCATGCCCCCACCCCACCCTACCCTATCTGCATATGCATGCCCCCACCCCACCCTACCCTATCTGCATATGCACGCCCCCACCCAACCTGACCTCTAAACTCCATGGGACCCCCAGTCTCTTGAGAGTTAGGTGCATCATCTCTGAATAAACACAGACCTGGAAGTCCTCTACTGTATGTGTATTGGGAGCCTCATATCAGCTGGTGTATGCTGTCTGTTCTGTCTATTTGGTGGGTGGTCCAATGTTTGAGAAATCTTAGGGCCCAGATTAATTGAGACTGCTGGTTCTACAGGGTCACCCTTCTCCACAGCTTCTTTCAGCTCTCCCTAATTCAACAACAGGGGTCAGCTGCTTCTGTCCATTGGTTGGGTGCCAAATATCTGCATCTAACTCTTTCAGCAGCTTGTTGGGTCTTTCGGAGGGCAGTCATGATAGATTCCTTTTTGTGAGCTCTCCATAGCCTCAGTAATAGTGTCAGAAGGCCAGCGTTCTTGACAAAGTGTAGCCCTCCCCCTAAGACCACCACCACCTCCACCCTCATCAGTATCTCCTGGGAAATCATCAGAAATGCAAATTCTTGAACAACTCAATCAAATCGATGAACTAGAGATAAGGCCAGGAATCTGAGCTCTAAATTCCTTTCAGGAAGCGTGGTGTGTGCTAAATTTTGAGAGCTACTGCCATAGAGGAATGAGACCTTGGGACACAAGCATTTCTTTTCTAACTGCAAACATTTATAGAAGCTACTGAGGCAAGTCTGAAACTCAGCACTCAAGAAACATTCACAGAGATACACAAAACAGTCTATCCTTAAGAAATCAGTAGTCCAGCAAAATTATAAATAATTTTGCTATTTAGCTAGCTAAACTAAGAGGCAGAAGAGTGGAGTGTCATGCTACTGGACGAGAAATGGGCAATAGAATCATCTCTGGGGATTTAAAAATTATGTATCCCAAGTAGCAGATTCAGAAGTCTGGGATGGATTCCAGCAACCTTTTCTTACTTGAGAACACTGGGTCGTGACAATGAGCACGGGTCTGAAGCAAGACTGGGTTGTGCCCTGTGTCAGCTCTGTGTCCTTGGGGTAGCTGGATATTCTGCTCAGGGACAGAGGGCTAGTACAATGATTACAAGCATGGGCTCTGAAGAAGGACTCCCTGGGTCTGAACTGAAGCACCACAACACACAAATGATGTAGCCATGGGTAAGGTACTTCAGTTCTCTGTACCTCCGTCTTCCTCTCTAAATGGTAGGGATGCTCAATAAGTTAACTTAGTCTTAAGATTAAGTTGGTAAGATATATATGACTTGAGATATATATGGTATATGTATCATATATACAGGACTTGAATCAGTAATGTAACATAGATTTGTGGTAATAATGATGATGATAGCTTCAAATGAAGATAAAATAATAACATTTAGTTAAAGTGTTCTTGGAACAATATTAGATAATAAAATACAAAAAAATAAGGAAAGGTTTGTTTCCATTTCTAGCTTAGGGTCTAACTACACATTATTTTTTCCTTCTATGTGCATACATCATTCTCTGAAAATATACAGTGGAGAGAAATACTTTGTCAAGGAGTTTTGGGTATCCCAGCCCCTTGCATCCACATGGCCCAATGGATATCTTCACTTCTCTGTAATACTCCTAAGCTTCCGCTTTGCTTTTGACTTCCTGAGAAGATCAGTGTAGTCTATCTCCTGAGCTTTGAGGATTCAATCAGAAGCCTTTCGTTTTAAATAATCATCTCCACATGCTTCTGCAAAGCACTGTGCTTGTGAAGTGCCGGAAACCTTGATAAAAAGCATGTTCTGACTCGTAGACACAGGACTGGTCCTGAGAGCTCACCTTTAAAATAAGCTTCCAAACGCTGCTAGTTGCCAGCACATGCATTGCTTTAGCAGAGTCCTGCAGTGGCCTCAACACTTCCACAGGAGCATCCACATATCCTCAAACTGTTCTAGATTTCATTTGCAAGCTCCTAAAAGCAAAATAGCACAGTAGAAGAAGTTCTAAATCCAGAGGAGGAGGCCAGGTTCTGAATTCTGCCTTAGCTTCCCATAAGGCCAGTGACCTTAAGAAACACATTTCTGAGAATTCCCAGTATTTTCTAACTATATCTCCTTAACAGGGCATTGTGAAATCTAGATGATATACTTTACATGAGAACTATGAAGATCAGAAGTCTTAGTGCAAAATGAAGACCATTGACAAGCCTATTGCAAACTACACATACAAATAGTCTGGTGCCTTGTTAACCCCTTGAACTGAAGGAACAGAGCAGGAATGTCTTTCTTCCTTTCTCATATTATACTCATTCTTGGATTTGAACATTTCTGAATTATTCAGTACTCAATATAAATGAGGCTGTATCAAAAAAACTGAAGGGGTATATTATGAAGGGATCATTCAACTATACCCCGTAGTTGAATCTGCTCTTAAATCTGCCTTACTAACTGCTTTTTATAAATAAAGTTTTATTGGAATACAGTCATACACCTATTTGTTACATATTGCTTAAACATGTTTTCATTCTCCCATGTCAGAGTTTAAGAATTGTATCCAAAACCACATGCCCTGCAAAGGTTTAATGATGTTTGTCATCTGAGACTAAGTTTCATTTTGGCTTCTAGTACTGTTGAGATCTGAAGGAGGCATGGTTTCCAGAAATAAGGATCAAAGCTATAGAAGAGAACTGAGTTTCTATGACTGTTTGCTTGCTCTGCTCAGAAAGATGTAACAATGAGAGTTCCAATGTTGGTTGAGCTCCAAATGAATGTCCACAAAGATCTCTACTATAGCCACATGCAGAATCAAATGTCTCCATGACTCCCCTTCCTTCCCAGCAATAGAAATAGAAAAGGCTCTGTGGTAACGTGTTACATCCTTGTGCAGGTGTACCTTACTAACGAAATCTAAATCACATTTGTGCCTCCTGCCATGAGCATTCTGGGAAAAAGACTTTGTAGCTTTCAGGCCAGAGCACAGTAATGTGTCATAGAAGGTGATTCAAATTGACACTGGACAAATCGGTACCCCCCTACAGTATTTGTCATAGTGCAGGATTCTATAAAAAATTGCAATAGGCCTGGGGAGGCTGTTAAGATGCAGATATTTATTTTTCCAATTCTGGAGGTGAGGAGTCCAAAGTCAAAATGCAGGCAGATCCTGTGTCCAGTACATACACACACAGTGGTTTGAGAGATCTATCTTTGCCTTGTATCTATACATACTAGAAAGAAGAAAGGGCAACTTATAATACCACTGCTCCAACCACAGGGGCTCCACATTCAGAAGCCAGTTGCACCTAGTATCATCTCAATAGAGGCTAGGATTCCAACTACAAAGTTTGGAGGAATAAAAACATTAGTCTGTAGGAGTCACCAATTGGCACAGGATCTGTCTTCCCTTCCTTGGCTTCTATTTTTCTTTCTTTTTTTTAAATTATTTTCTTATTTTTAATTAGGTATTTTCTTCATTTACATTTCCAATGCTATCCCAAAAGTTCCCCATACCCTCCCCCCCACTCCCCTACCCACCCACTCCCACTTCTTGGCCCTGGTGTTCCCCCATACTGAGGCATATAAAGTTTGCAAGACCAATGGGCCTCTCTTTCCACTGATGGCCGACTAGGCCATCTTCTGATACATATGCAGCTAGAGACACAAGCTCCGGGGGGTACTGGTTAGTTCTTATTGTTGTTCCACCTATAGGGTTGCAGATCCCTTTACCTCCTTGGGTATTTTCTCTAGCTCCTCCATTGGGGGCCTTGTGATTCATCCAATAGCTGACTGTGAGCATCCACTTCTGTGTTTGCTAGGCCCCAGCATAGCCTCACAAGAGATAGCTATATCAGGGTCCTTTCAGCAAAATCTTGCTAGTATATGCAATGGTGTCAGTGTTTGGAGGCTGATTACGGGATGGATCCCCGGGTATGGCAGTCTCTAGATGGTCCATCCTTTCGTCTTAGCTCTAGACTTTGTCTAAGTAACTCATTCCATGGGTGTTTTGTTCCCAATTCTAAGAAGGGGCAAAGTGTCCACACTTTGGTCTTCATTCTTCTTGAGTTTCATGTGTTTTACAAATTGTATCTTGTACCTAGGGTATTCTAAATTTCTGGGCTAATATCCACTTATCAGTGAGTACATATCATGTGAGTTCTTTTGTGATTGGGTTACCTCACTCAGGATGATGCCCTCCAGGTCCATCCATTTGCCTAGGAATTTCATAAATTCATTTTTAAATAGCTGAGTAGTACTCCATTGTGTAAATGTACCACATTTTCTGTATCCTTTCCTCTGTTGAGGGGCATCTGGGTTCTTTCCAGCTTCTGGCTATTATAAATAAGGCTGCTATGAACATAGTGGAGCATGTGTCCTTCTTACATGTTGGAACATCTTCTGGATATATGCCCAGGAGAGGTATTGCGGGATCCTCCGGTAGTACTACGTCTAATTTTCTGAGGAACTGCCAGACTGATTTCCAGAGTGGTTGTACAAGCTTGCAATCCTACCAGCAATGGAAGAATGTTCCTCTTTCTCCACATCCTCGCCAGCATTTGCTGTCACCTGAATTTTTTATCTTAACCATTCTGACTGGTGTGAGGTGGAATCTCAGGGTTGTTTTGATTTGCATTTCTCTGATGATTGAGGATGCTGAACATTTTTTCAGATGCTTCTCAGCCATTCAGTATTCCTCAGGTGAGAATTCTTTTTTGGCTCTTAGCCCCATTTTTTGATGGGGTTATTTGATTTTTTGGAGTCCATCTTCTTGAGTTCTTTATATATATTGAATATTAGTCCCCTATCTGATTTAGGATAGGTAAAGATCCTTTCCCAATCTGTTGGTGGCCTTTTTGTCTTATTGACAGTGTCTTTTGCCTTACAGAAGCTTGGCAATTTTATGAGGTCCCATTTGTTGATTCTCGATTTTACAGCACAAGCTATTGCTGTTCTATTCAGGAATTTTTCCCCTGTGCCCATAACTTCAAGGCTTTTACCCACTTTCTCTTCTATAAGTGTCTCTGGTTTTATGTGGAGTTCCTTGATCCACTTAGATTTGACCTTAGTACAAGGAGATAGGAATGGATCAATTCGCATTCTTCTACATGATCACCACCAGTTGTGCCAGCACCATTTGTTTAAAATGCTGTCTTTCTTCCACTGGACGGTTTTCACTCCCTTGTCAAAGATCAAGTGACCATAGGTGTGTGGATTCATTTCTGGGTCTTCAATTCTATTCCATTGGTTTACTTGTCTGTCGATACACCAGTACCATGCAATTTTTATCACAATTGCTCTGTAGTAGAGCTTTAGGTCAGGCATGGTGATTCCACCAGAGGTTCTTTTATCCTTGAGAAGAGTTTTTGCTGTCCTAGGGTTTTTGTTATTCCAGATGAATTTGCAGATTGCACTTTCTAATTCGTTGAAGAATTGAGTTGGAATTTTGATTGCATTGAATCTGTAGATTGCTTTTGGAAAGATAGCCATTTTTACTATATTAATCCTGCCAATCCATGAGCATGGGAGATCTTTCCATCTTCTGAGATCTTCTGAAAGATCAGGAATTCAAGGCCCATACCTAAACATGATAAAAGCAAACCAGTATCTGTCGCGCCCGCTCTCGACCAGCAAGAACGACGTGACCACCAGTCCTTCTAACAGCAGTTTATTCAGTCCTCATCTTTCTTCTTTCTCTTCATCAGTACCGTTCCCCAGCTGAAGAGTTCTGAATCCACGCCGGATCCTTCTCAACAGTCTGTTTTATGAGAACCTTTATTAACCACTTCTTCCCCGTTATGCAGTTCTGAATCCTCCCTGTAGCAGGGGGTCTTCGCTCATGCCTGAAGATGTTTCTTTTCCCGGGTTTCAGCACCACTTGTTGCGCGCGCTCAACTGGCCAGGAAGAACGACGCTGCTACAGGATCCTTCTGCACACGTTTATTCAGTCCTGATTCTTCTTGTTTATATCTCTCTTGTTTATATCTCCCTTGTTTATATATCTCCCTTGTTTTTATATCTCCCCTGCTTATATCTCCCTTGTTTATATCTCCCAATAATAACAATCCTCTCTCGAATAATAATCCTCCCTCTAACCCGGGCCTCTCACTCTTATATACTCTCAGTTCCCATCCACGCACAGCAGGCCACGCCACCTCACCAGGCACGCAGCTTCAGCTAATCAGGGCAGCAGGGGCAAATCTCCACCAAATTGGATTCACCTGTATCCTGGTACACCTGCGCAGCACTCAAGATGTTTGTGTCTTATATGAGGAAGTCAGGTGCAAGTCATATGACTTAGCTGCAGTCCCTGGCGCCTTTGGGACTGCCGCCACACCCGCTCCCCACAATTCCCCCTTTTTTCTTTTTTGGCAGAGAGAATGTCTGTAGATAGCCCCCCGCAGCCATGCCCCTTACCCGTCCTTGGGTGACAAACAGCATTGGTTTGATCCCTGTCTTAGGTTGGTGACATGCCCAGGGAGTCTTATCACTGACTACCTCTCTATCATGCCAAGCCACACCTGGGGAGATTGTGTTTTGCTTGCGGCAGGTGCATCAAAAGGCCAGGATGTTAATTAACCTATGGCCAGATCTTAATTGCTGCAAGCAAGCCTCATGGGTGAAGGTAGAGGTCTGATCCCCAGTGTGCAAGCATAGGGGCCCTACACAAAACCATCCCTTAGGCTCATCACCCAGAGAGGTCTTGGCCAGCTCCCGTGTCGTTTTTCCTGGGGGAAGGGAACTAGGACACTGAACCTTCATGCAATCAGATGTGCCTTCCACAGGATGCCAACAGCAAGCTATCCTCTGTGCAGTGCTTAGCCTCGCAACCCACGGCATAACGCAGCATAATTTCTTTTAGAGCGGCAAACCGAATCTGAGGAGATTGTCCCGCCTCCACTGCAGCAAAAGCCTACGCTACCATGGCGAAAGTGCGGGCCGCACACTCTGCACCTAACACATGTGCCAAACACAAAACACACACACACTATAACAAGCATACATCCCAGGGCTCTCACCCCCGCTCATCTTCCCTAAAGCAAGGGATAGATAGCCAGAGGGGATATCTCTTTAAGGGGAATTCAGGGATCAAAAAGCGTGGAAAAATTTGAATGTCATGTCGAGCTGGTATCGGCTTCTGGAACACCGAAAGGATCTCTCATCTCGGCTCCATCCTTTGTGCTTGTGGGATCATCCACCACATCCACAGGGGCAACTGGATCAGGATCCTCATTCTTGCAGCGTCTCACCAATCTCTCCGGCACCCAAAGAGGTTCCGTCTGGTCCTGTGGAAACAC
Organism: Mus musculus; assembly: GCF_000001635.26. NCBI lineage: Eukaryota > Metazoa > Chordata > Mammalia > Rodentia > Muridae > Mus > Mus musculus. The sequence goes on from NC_000073.6 coordinate 96,068,948, forward strand.
ACAAACAGACCCTCTCGCCCACATCAACACCTGATCTACTCGATCCCCAGGGGGGATGGACACAATACCTCGTGGTGATGAGACCATAACCTCAATCACCTGTGTGTCCATCTGGGGAGTCAATATGAGAGTCAAGTTTTCACTGCTGAGGAGGCATAGGGAGGAGGCACAGAAGCTAATTCGCCTTCCTCCTCCACCTCGGCTCTTTTATTTTGTCCTTTCTGTCCACCTGATAACACTGTGTCTCCTTTCTTTTTCCTTTTTCTTTTTAAGCCCTTCTCCTTTTCCGACATACTTTCTTGTTGCTCTGTAAGGATTTTCTGACCTGTCTTGACTGCCTCTACACACAAACAGTAACAGAGTCCATATATCAGAACAAACAAGACCAAAACTATCAGACCTACCCACAAAGGGTCAATGGGAGAAAAAAGCATAACTACACAGCGAGGATCTATTGATCACTACACTGAGGTTATCATAGTTCCTTAATCTATCCTGAAACTGTGAACCTTAACTTGTCCCAAAGCCATGAACCTTTAGTTACCTTGTACCTGCTTCCTGGCAACGTTATATTCGCCTCTATTTTATCCGAGGTCCTTCCCAAACTCCTGGGTTACTTTGTGCCTACTTCCTGGCAACTTTATGCTCACCTCTATTTTATCCGAGGTCCTTCCCAAACTCCTGGAGTCCCAAGTTTCACTCACCATGAACTTACCCTGCCGGCAACCACTGACTGCTGAAAGTTCTGAACTCGGTGGGGGAGTCGGTTCCCCGTACGGGCCACCAATTGTCGCGCCCGCTCTCGACCAGCAAGAACGACGTGACCACCAGTCCTTCTAACAGCAGTTTATTCAGTCCTCATCTTTCTTCTTTCTCTTCATCAGTACCGTTCCCCAGCTGAAGAGTTCTGAATCCACGCCGGATCCTTCTCAACAGTCTGTTTTATGAGAACCTTTATTAACCACTTCTTCCCCGTTATGCAGTTCTGAATCCTCCCTGTAGCAGGGGGTCTTCGCTCATGCCTGAAGATGTTTCTTTTCCCGGGTTTCAGCACCACTTGTTGCGCGCGCTCAACTGGCCAGGAAGAACGACGCTGCTACAGGATCCTTCTGCACACGTTTATTCAGTCCTGATTCTTCTTGTTTATATCTCTCTTGTTTATATCTCCCTTGTTTATATATCTCCCTTGTTTTTATATCTCCCCTGCTTATATCTCCCTTGTTTATATCTCCCAATAATAACAATCCTCTCTCGAATAATAATCCTCCCTCTAACCCGGGCCTCTCACTCTTATATACTCTCAGTTCCCATCCACGCACAGCAGGCCACGCCACCTCACCAGGCACGCAGCTTCAGCTAATCAGGGCAGCAGGGGCAAATCTCCACCAAATTGGATTCACCTGTATCCTGGTACACCTGCGCAGCACTCAAGATGTTTGTGTCTTATATGAGGAAGTCAGGTGCAAGTCATATGACTTAGCTGCAGTCCCTGGCGCCTTTGGGACTGCCGCCACACCCGCTCCCCACAAGTATCCAACATCAAAGTAAATGGTGAGAAGCTGGAAGCAATCCCACTAAAATCAGGGACTAGACAAGGCTGCCCACTTTCTCCCTATCTATTCAACATTGTACTTGAAGTCCTAACCAGAGCAATTCGACAACAAAAGGAGATCAAGGGGGAATACAAATTAGAAAGGAAGAAGTCAAAAATATCACTTTTTGCAGATGATATGACAGTATATATAAGTGACCCTAAACATTCCACCAGAGAACTCCTAAACCTGATAAACAGCTTCGGTGAAGTAGCTGGATATAAAATTAACTCAAACAAGTCAATGGCCTTTCTCTACACAAAGGATAAACAGGCTGAGAAAGAAATTAGGGAAACAACACCCTTCTCAATAGTCACAAATAATATAAAATACCTTGGCATGACTCTAACTAAGGAAGTGAAAGATCTGTATGATAAGAACTTCAAGTCTCTGAGGAAAGAAATTAAAGATCTTCCTTGGCTTCTTTAAGCTTTCCATCTAGGGCTTCATCACAGTGACTCCAAACCTGTCCCAACAGTGTCCACAAGGGCTCTAGGTCAAGATGAAGTAATAAGTAAAAACTGAACCCAGTCTCTGATGGAGCTTTTCAAAATTAACCATTGAGTCACTTGTATGTACAGCCTACCCACAGCCACGTGGCCCTTGAACAGCAAGCAGTGTGAATATTCTTAAAGTGTTGGGAAAGCCATTGCTTTAACCACTGGCCTTGATTCTGAGCTAAATGTTTTCTGAGTTAAAACTCCATGGTTCGTAGACAGCCATTGGGCACCCCCAAAAAAATAATGATGGGGTTTTTTTGAAAGCACATTGACCTGAAACAGCTACTGTAAAAAAATCCAGCATTTGATTAGCCCAAGGCAGAGTTAGAGGAGACCTGGAGCTTCAGTGCCATGTGACAGCCAGGCTTTGAATACAGATTAGTGCAAGGCCCTGTGTCCTGCAGGTTCCATTTAATTCCCACATCTACAACCCTTACTGGGGTGGCACTAACCTGTCCACTTGCCTAAGGCTTTAGCCATCCCTCCCAAAATGCCCCAGGAGCCCCCATCTCCCTGCAGTTTCACTCTGAAAACTGAGAAGATGACGGGAATGAGAGGCCAGGAAGATAAAAACAATGTGAAGTGTGGAGATTGGGAGCTTATCAGCCAAACAGGACGTGGGAGAGAAAAAGCAATCAACCAAAAGCTCTTATCAAAATCTCCCCCAGGGAAAGGCTTGAAAAATCCTATCATTGCTCAAGGAAAAATTATCGGATTATTACAACGGAATCAGGTTTGCTATGCTCCCTGTACACTGAGGACACACACACGTGCTGGAGGCTGCTGAGCGTTTGTCTTAAAAATTGCGTTTAGAAACTTGAAGCAGGGTGTCCTTCACAATTAAGACAGAAATCACACACACACACACACACACACACACACACAGAGTCAACTACTGTCATAATGATTACTACACACCCTTAGCCATATGCCAGGTGAATGCTGTTTTGTTCATTTCTCTTCAAATGCACCATGCTAGACATGGCCCTGTCATCTCCAAAGCTTAGCTTAGGAGACCAAAGCTTAAGCGAGTGCTCAAAGTCACACAAATAAAGGAGCAGACTAGGATCCAAGTCTGTCGTAGTCTACCTCCAGGGGTCATTTGTATAAATCCAAACCTTCAGTGTAGATGCCCTTCTAGCTTTTTAAATTTCATTTATGTATGTGTGTGTTTGGAGGTGAGTGGGCTGCTAAGGAGAGTCGGTGCTCTCCTTCCAACATGTAAGGCCTGGGAATTGAACTCAGGTCAGTGTTGGCAAGTACCAATACTTAAAGCATCTTGTTGGCCTCACCTCTTCTAATGTGTATATATATATATATATATATATATATATATATATATATATATATGTATATGCACATACATATACATATATATATACATACATACACATATATGTATATATTTGTGTGTATATATGAATGTATAGATTTTTATTTTTTCCTTTTATTGAAAATAGATACTTTTCTCATATAATATATTCTGATTACAGTTCTGACTCCCTCTTCTCCTCTCCACCTTCTTTCCCATCCTGATCCACTCCCTTTCTTTTTTTTAACCATGAAATATAGTAGTTAGATTTATTATTCAGAATATTTAATTAAACTGTAACTTGTTCCATACTGAGTTATCCAAGACTAAGACTTCTTAATGTTGCTTACAATAGCTATTTTTCTGAAAATATAGTCAGCACTCAAAATTTTTGTTTTGAGTGATCAAAACATAAAACGAATGTATGAGATACTTTCTTAAATTAAGATATTTCTATATTATATATAGTAGTATTACTACAGAGTTGCAGCTTTAGGAAAATTGAGAATCACCGATTGAAAGCCTCAATGTTACATGCCTGTCGCTCTAGCTATGGCAGGGAGCTGAAGCAAAAGGATTGTGAATTGAAGGCCAGCCTAGAAAAACTTGCCCAAGAAATGAAAAAAGAGTAAGTTCAACCGCTTGATTGTTCATACCGTCAGAAAAATATGTTGCTGTCAAAATCCTTGGTACTCTTTGGTTTTGTTATGCTGCTGAAGAAGGGTACTCTTGAGAACTTCAGCCAGATGCATATGATAAAGTATTGATGCCTCTTCTAGTTTCTTGATAAAACTAAAGGAAACTAACTCAAGCTTTGCAAGATAGCCTAGAAAATCCTTTTGTCTAATTTCAAAGTGAAATTCAACCAGAGGAAAGGAAAGAGCCTGGGGTGAACCCTGAGAACCAGGCAGAGGGAAACAGCCAGCCAGCAGAGGGCTAGACAGAGAGCTGCTACCTGTGGAGTCTTCTGAAGGAAAGCACTTTCCACATTCACTCCTGCCTTCGGAACCTTCAGAATCGTGCAAGAGTAGCAGGAATAGAGATGTGATATTGAATTCATACATCCAGCTCTTTGTCCCAAGAAGCAATCTGTCTTCTTTAATTGCACAGGTGCATTCAAAGTGATGTTGTATTGAAGGAAAGCTAGTCAAAAAATGTTCTTAAAAGTGTCACTAAACCTATCTAAGCATTTTACTGGGGGTAGGGGAGTTCCATAAAGCTGCATGTGGAACCAAAGGGTAAACCTGGGATGTGTTCTCAGACCGGCCTCCCTGCATAAGAATGAGCTAGTTGAGATCAATGCATGGATGTCAGACAAGGCTTACCAACATGTCAGTGTCAAGGGGATAGAACCCTGGGTCCCAATGTCCTTTCCAAGGGTTACTTCTGTCTCGCTGTAGCTCATAAATTGCTCTGGTCAGAGGTGCTGCTCAAATAACCCCAAGACTCAGGGAGGGAAGGGGAGACCATAATTGAGCATTTTTGATGCAAATGGAAAAATTGCCTTTACTATTAAAAATTTGAAATTGTATTTTTAAAACACAGGACTTTATTGCATGTTTACGTTAACAAAACAACTGGAAGATGCCAATGTGCACAGAGCTACTGTTTCAGTGAGATGGGCTCATACACACTCATCTGCTCATTATTACCCTTCTCTGTGCTTCCCAGACACTTCACAGTTAGTACAACAGCCCCCCCCCCCCGCCTTATTTATAATCTTCATTCTATTCTTTCCTTAACATTTGGTCAATTGCAGTCCAAAAATGGTAAGTGGAAAGTTCCAGAAAAGGCTATTGATACATTTTAAATTGGACACCATTCTGAGCAGACTTATGAGATCTTAGAGAGTCCTACTCTGTTCGCTAGCATGTACCTTCCTTCATTCTGGCACACCTCCCTTCCACAGGCATCAGATAGCCACCATAGTATATATAGAGGGTTTGCCTTCAAATAACTCTTAGCTTACTTGATAGTGAGCCCAAAGTACACGCATAGTTAGATCTGTCATAGAGATGCTTTAAGAGCTTTTTAAAAGTGAAAATGTGAAATTTTTCAACTTAAAAGCTAAAGGAGGGATCTGCAACCCTATAGGTGGAACAACATTATGAACTAACCAGTACCCCGGAGCTCTTGACTCTAGCTGCATATGTATCAAAAGATGGCCTAGTTGGCCATCACTGGAAAGAGAGGCCCATTGGACACACAAACTTTATATGCCCCAGTACAGGGGAATGCTAGGGCCAAAAAAATGGGAATGGGTGGATAGGGAAGTGGGGGGGGGGGGCATGGGGGACTTTTGGGATAGCATTGGAAATGTAATGGAGGAAAATACATAATAAAAAAATATTTAAAAAAAAAAAGCTAAAGGATAGAGGCTGGAGCACATGCGCAGTGGTTAAAGTGCTTGCCCTACAAGTGTGAAGGCCACAGTTTGACTTCCCAAAACCCATTTAAATGCTGGGTGAGAGTGACAGTGCCTGTAATTCCCACCTGAGAAGGTAGAGACAGTGCCTATAGCTGAGGCTCTAGAACCTCCAATGCCCTCTCCCGGCTTTTGCAATCATCTGCACTTGCACAGACATCCATACACAGACACACAAGCAAACACATAAGTAAAAATAATAAAAAAACAAATCAGTTTCAAGGAAACCATTAAGAAAAGTAAAACAAAAGAAAATGTTTGTCGCCGGGCATGGTGGTACATACCTTTAATCCCAGCACTCAAAAGGCAGAGGCAGGCAGATTTCTGAGTTCAAGGCCAGCCTGATCTACAAAGTGAGTTCCAGGACAGCCAGGGCTATACAGAGAAACCTGGTCTCAAAAAAAAAAAAAAAAAAAGAAAAAGAAAAGAAAAGGAAAGAAAACGTTTGTCAATCTCTATTGCCTCAGATTTGCCAGGGCTGCTGAAACAAAGGACCACAGAACAGATGATTTAGTTGATAGACACGTAAGCCCTTAAATTTCAGAAGCTAGAAGACCGAAATGAAGGTGTCTTCTGAAACTACTCTCCTTGGTTTATAGATGCCATCTTCCCATGACTTCCCATGGTCTTTATCCTGTACTTCTTTGTCTTAATCTCCCTTTTCGAAAGACCTCTGTCATGTCAGAGTATGGATCACCTAAAAGACCTCCACTTAATCATTGCTTTAAACATTTACCTCTAACTTTCCAAATATGGTCACATTCTAAGCAATCTTGTTAGACTGCTGAATGTGCACTGTGAGGGAGGGCTGGGGACTCATTACACCATATTACGCCTGGTGAGGTTCTCAGGTAGTAGTAAACGCTACCTGTGCTGAGCCTCCTCAGCCAGTGCAGTAAGAAGCACACTATGTGCTCTGTCACTTTCTTTCTCCTTCACCCCAACAGTCTTCAAAACAGTGTACTTGAAATTGCAAAGGCTCATAAGGATACTCTAAAGAAATGGAAATTAAGTCTTCCTATTGTAGCATCACTTTAACATCTATCCACTAACTTCATGGAAAGTCTTTTATACTCAAAATGGCATTCCCTTATAGTTTGAGGTATTTCTCTATTATGCAGCCTCCTAACCATAAGATAATAATAGTCTCGCATGTTAAGTATTGACAACATCATGGAAACTGCAGAAAAAGGCATGAAGCCATGATAGAAATGCTATCGCAAGGAATCCATGCCCAGACACCAGCATAAAGGGTGTGATGGCAACGAGATTTGACACATCTTAATTGCGAAATGCCAATTCCTCCTGTAAATCCAGTCAGCCCTCCTCCCTCTGATGTGTTCAGAAAGGAGTCTCGAAGCACACACTTCCAAAGCTTAGCCAGAAGTGAGACAAAGAAGGAAGGACAAGATGTCCCTGTGAGCACCCGAAAAGGGTGTTCATTGGCTGTTGGCCTAACTAGACATTAATGGCACCTTAGAGGGTGACCTGGACTCCAAAAATTCCTAAGATGCCACTCAAGAGGCATCAGGGCTAAGGTAATGCTTGATAGGCATTGAAATCCTTTCTTCTTACTAGGGAGTATCATTGGCCACATTATACAACATAACCACCCCTCCCACACTCTGCTCCTGTGAACATCAAGATGTTATTCATAAGACACTATCTTAGCTACTGGGAGACCTTTGGGAAACAGTAAACTAACTCTCTTCTTGTGGCTACCCCATATCTCTGAGCTTACCCATTCCCACATCAACTTCATATTTAAGTCAGCTGTTTCCCAGACATATATGGACTTTCTCTCCTCTACATCTTTACATCTAACTGATCCTTTATTTTGGAATATAGCATTATCACAAACCATCATTTGTTTTTAAATACCCAAGTTAATGTCACGTCTGTGAGATTCTACTCAACTCTCCCTGTTTTACTGAACGAAAGCCATGTCTTTTTATCCTGTGCATCTGTGATCTGGATTCCCACAGCCTAAAATATAATAGATGAAGAGATGCTAGAACGATCTCACAGTGTCATGGGCCTGACTGTGTTGTGATGTAGCATTTTTACATGTCATAGTTTATAATTTCAACAAGAAAAGGGATGGGAATGTCAATATCAAGGGCCTAGTAGGGCTTGATAAACAATGACTTACCTTTTATATTTCTAACCTATGATTTGTTGGTAGAACCAAAGAGAAATGTGGGTGAGAGAAAGTGAGTATCAATAAGCATTTAGCATCTGTCCTTCAAAGGTTTACTTTGAAAACAATAATAGCATGTGTTATTGATGGACCACTTATCTATGTCTAAGCACATGCTTGGGACCTTTGTAAAGGAGTTTACTGCTAACCTGGTGAACTAAGGATTTGCCCTGTGATCTCTTCCTAGGAGCTACAGATTTCACTATTTAGTAGATGACTCTTTGGAGCCAAACCATTTAGGTTTCAGAACTCAAAAAGTTAAGTATATTGGAGAATTTCAATTGGTCACCTCATCTTTGGTTTCTTCATCTGAAAGATAAGAATAAACTTAGGACCCACCTTACATGGCTATTGTGAAAAATGGATGGTATATAATACAAAACCACTGAGATAGTGCAAGTAAGAGGCTCAGTGCAGAACAAAAGCAAAAAGACAGCCATGTTACAGCCCTGGTCTTTACACAATGTATATGTAGCAGAGCTGGACATGGGTCCAGTGTGCCTGACACCAATACAACCCCATGAGACCATTCAATGACACCTAAGTAAACAGTTACTCACCCCATTCTTCTTATAGGAGGCAATAAAAATGCCCAAGGAGTATCCCCATCCATCCTAAAAGAACATAAGAAAATGCAATCTCTTATCCACCCATTGGATAATATGGATTTCTTTCCAGTTGTTAGTAAAAAAAAAAATTCCTCAACACCACATTATTTGTTCACAGTTCCTATAACTGAGAGAAGTAAAATGTCAAGAAGAGATTTATTTTAGTTTGACTCAAACTGAGAGGAAGGAGGTAGGGGTGGTTTATAATTAGAGTGATCATAGGACAGTTCGCCCTGGAGAGTCCCAGTTTACCCAACTTGTCCCAGTGTGCCTATTAATAGCACTCCTTTTCATTCCCTAAAGGATTCCAGTTAGGACAATAAATTGCATGTCCCCTCTCCAATAATGGAAAAAGCAAGAGTCTTGGAGCCATGGAGATTTGAATTCAAATCTTAATTCTATCCCTCGCTACCTGTGTATCCGCATTAATTCATATCAGCATTCTGGGCTTACATTCCCCTCTTAAATGAATTTCCCACTACCTGTTTTCTAAGGATTTGTGAAAATTCACAAAATGAAAGAATTCTAGAAAACACTTGGCACATAGTAGGTTCTCCATGCTGGTGAATTCTCCTCTACTTACTCTTCCCTTGCCCCATTCACAAACCCCACTTAATTCAAAAGCACTTACATCTTTATTTTGCAGTTCACCAAGTGCCTCTCATATATTGGTTATATATTCAGCTAATTCAATTCAGCCCTTATGGGTGGAAGAAGAAATTTCATCTCTTAAAGGTGATACAAGTATTTTTGCAGATGTTATTAATGCAGGGCAGCTTAGTATAAGCTCTGTAGAGGAAATAGGGGAGGCCTTAAGGTTCATGACAGAGTGTGGACACCTCTGTAGATTGGACTTTCTGCAGGAAATAGGATTTGGAAGAGGTTCAAAAGTGATGGGTACATCTGCAACAGGCAGAGTTCAAGAAGACTACTGAAGACAAAATAGCCCGAGGACAGGGTAGTAGAGAGTGCTTTCATAGAATGGTGCTAATCCAACTTAACTAAAACACTGGGTACATTGGGAACAGATTGTAAATAGAAGGTCTGAAATAAGCTGTGGTGAGATACTGATGGTCCATGAGGAAGTCTGGTCTTGCCAAGATGAGCCTTGGGAACAGTTCTCTGGCAGCTGTTGAGTGGGAGCAATTACAAGGCCATGCAGAGAGGCAGAAGGTGGGAAGCCCAGCTATGGTGCTATTCTACAAACATTGTTCAGTCAAATTGACAACCAAGAGTTCAGTTCAACTAACCTCTTCACCCCACAGTTCCAAAAAACAAGTCTCTACTAACAATTAAGGGGGCCAATCTATCTCACTTCTAACTGCATATCTTAAGAGGAAATTAGGTTCATTTATTCAGTTTCTAGTCATACATCCAAACTGTTGGCAAGCCTTGAAGACTCACGATCCGCCATCTCATATGGTAAAGGACATTGCCTCCTATTTCATTTTGGAATTTCCTCTAATTTTCCCTGTATTTTCCCAATTCTTATAGTGCTTTCATCTCTAGGCTAACTCAAAAACACTCACCTGTGATGTTTTTGTGCTTACTCTGTGTTCCAGGTTGGCTGCAATAGCACCCTGAACTCTATTCAAAAAATGGAGCCTAAGAGAGTGGTCTGTATTTATTCTTGTAGAGTAATGTAAGAGAGGAGAGGAAGGAAAGGGCCAAAATAAGAATTTGATAGTGTGTTGATAACCGTAAAAGTAACCGGTTGTCTTTTCTACTGCAGTGATAAAACACCGTTACCAAATATATACATATAATAGGATGGAAAGGTTTAGTTCATCTGACAACTCTCAGGTCACACTCCATCACTGAGGGAAGACAGGGCAAGTACTCAAGGCAAGAAATGAAGCAGAAGCCATGGATGTATGCTGTTCAGTGGCTTGCCCTCATGGCTTACTCAGACTGCCTTATACAACTTAGGGCAACCTGTCCAGGGTTGGTACCCCTGTTATTGGCTAACTCCTCCCATATCAGTCATGGATCAAGGAAATGGTTCAAAGGCTGGGCACAGGTCAATACATTAGGGACAGGTTTTTGTTTTTGTTTTTTCCAATTAAGGTTCCCTTTTCCCTAATGACTCTAGCTTGTGTCAAGTTGCCAAAAAAAAAAAAAAAAAAAAAAAAAAAAAAAAAAAAACCTAACCAGAACAACTGTTTCTCAATGCTACCAGAACCAGGAACTCTAGAAACTGCAGCTCAGAACAGGAAGACAGAGAATGGGTTGTGTTGAGGTTTGATCTGTTGGTATGTATTGTAATGTTAAATATTGCTCCCCCAACGTCTGGTTGCTCCTAGGCAAGAGGGTCTTGTGCCTTTTACTTGGGAATTAAATGATCCAAGGTGAGGTGAAAACCCTCATTAATTTTAACTACAACAAGCATATAGTCTTCAAGTCCTTCCCATTTGACAAAGATGATCCCACAACTGTTAACTGCTCAGTATTTCCTAATTGCACATCTCACAGTATGACAGGAAGCTGACATCAACCAGGGTGTCAGAGACATCCTAGAAAAACAGTAATAGGCACATGACAGGAGACCTACAGTGAGTGGGGTACTGGACCATGTGATCACCTATGCAAGGGTATTAGAATTTTCAGTAAGCCAACAAAATTATACCAATTCATATCACAAGTATCAAAGACACAGAGAAAATACTAAAGGCAGCAAAAAAATAAAATGGCAGAGAAGAATGTAAAAAAGAATGTCTGCAGACTTCACATCGATGTAATCCACACAAGGAGACAAGAGGCTGACATCTTCCAAATGCAGTAAGGGGAGGTCTGGTCTGGAGGCAACTCATTCCAGGTATGACACAATGTAGTACAGGCCTCTGCTGTCTATCTCTCATCGATTTCCCACCTCAACTCAGGTCTTCCTCCAATGTGCAATACAGCCACTTAGAAGACTCCAGCCACCACAACCACATTTTAATCAACAAAAGCAAAAAAAAAAAAAAAAAAAGGCGGGGGGGGGGGGGGGGAGTAGAGAATATCCCATTCCATTCTTTAAGGACACATCCCCTGGCCATTACATAAACACTGATAGAATTATGTACATAACCATAGACAAAGGCAAGAAAAGCTTGGAAATGCATTATTTTTTAAGATTTTAATTTTGAATTATGTATATGTGGGAGGGGAGAGTATATCCATGTGAATTTGGTGACTGGAGACCAGAAGGTATCTGATGCCCTGGAATTGGCGTTTCATGCAGTTATGAGCTACCTAGAAGGAGCTGAGTACTAAACTCTGCTCCTCTACAGTAGAAGCAAGTCTCCTAAGCGCTGAGCCATCTCTCCAGCCCCAGGAAATAAGTTTTTATTCCAGTGGCCATGGATCCAAATAGAACTCTGGGGCTATGTTGTTACGGAAACTACAGAGAACAGATATTAAGGATGACTAGCAATCTTGCCATAAATATTAAGCTATGTCGTACGCATTGATCCCATTCATTCTTGACGCTATTAATAAGACATAAGCTACAGTAACCAGTAAATCCATGCAGATAAAATTAAGGGGCTGATAAAATGATCTGCAACAGTCCTTCCACTTTTGACTTTTATTTTATGTGTTGCTAGGATACACTGACACATAATAGGTCTTCTTTCATTAGACCAAAAGTAAGCAAATTATAGCCTAGAGGCCAAATCTAATTAATTATAAGATTTGAAAGTAAAGTTAGTTGGAACACAGTTACATTCACTCTACTGAATATTGCCTATGATTGTTCTCGAGTAACAATGGTAGGGGTGAACATCGTGATCAGGCCATGAGACCTGAAGTCCTATGTCCTGGCCCTTTGGGAGGACAGTGTGGCAATTCCTGCATTAGACAAATAAAGGAACTCTCATGACCAAGCAATTCAAGAAAACTTTGTTTTCAACAAAATGTGTTTTTCTTCTCCTCCATTCGAGTCTTCTGTAGATTACATTCTATAGTTTGAAAATGAATACACCATGAGCTTAATTTCTAACGATTTCAAGGAAAACAAATGCAGATGTTCTGCCAAAAACATAATAGAGCGTTTTCTTGACTCTTGAAAAAACTTTCAACTGCCCTTGAAATCTCAGGTTTAAACACAACAAACTTCCTCCCTTAGAAACCGAGCTGCTGGGGAAATAAATGACTGCTTTGGAGCATATCCCAGAGAAGCAAGTACACACGGCACGGAGGCCTCACAAGAGAGATTTGTGTTTGGAGAATTCTCACATTAAAATGAGTGACCATAAACGAGGGTGGTGGTTGAAAGAAGGAGCCAAGCATGGCTTCTCTGGGATCCAGACTAAAGAAAACCATCAGCTAGAGACTAGCTCTGAATGAGGTCACAAAAAGTTCAGACTGTGTGGAAGGAGACATGTGTGACAGATGTGCAGCTGTCCCTTGATGGGTGAAGCTCAGCAGAGGGTAACACCATCAGCACTGCCCAGAGTCAGAGCAGCAAAGCTTGTTCATGGCTTAAAAAGGAGGGCTTGCTTCAATAAGATTCATGGAAAATGATGGACAGGACCCAGCTCCCTGGGCAGGACACTGAAAAATGCCATTCAGTGTGTCCTTCTCAGCAAAAAGCCACACAAGAAGCCTGTATTTACTCAAGGCCCATAAGGCAAACACTCGGAACATGGCTTAATGACCACAGAGGCTCAATCCCCTCTGATAGACCTGGGCTCAAACATAAGCTTCTAAGAGGTGAATTCAATAGGTTGTCTCAGTGTTTCCATTTACAGGCAGAAATTTTTAGATGTCCTACAAAATTGTGATCTCTATGCTTAAGTGTTTGACAAGTGGTAGGTGTTGTTGTCACCCTCACTATTACCACCGTCATTACCACTGTTCTCTCTACCGTCATCACCACAGCTATCAACATTGCAGGCCTATACAGGTAAAGCTACCCTATACCCATTGGTCAAGGCCTATCTTGGGATCTAAAAGCCCTGAATTGGAAGACTAAATATATCTTCAACTGTACAAAGGAGCAAGGGAAATACCTTAAGAGGCAGAATTAAACAGCAGCAGATTTTGGTACTTTCTGAGATCTCCAGAAAGTTTATGTTCCTGTCATGAGATGAAATGTCTATGGGTGTGAGGCACATACAGGGCAAGACAAACAAGACGCTCTGATCAAATGTTACCATGCCCTGCTCCCTGTCTTTATTCCAGAGTCTGCTCAAAATTTTTTGTAGGCATCCTTTCTCTGTAACCCCAAACAGGTGTCCCCTCTTGCAAGACTCACCTTCTTCCTCCTTCCTGGGCTTCACTTCCTCTCAAATTCTTATCATTTCCTGATACATTATACATTTTGCTATACATGTATCTTAACCTATGAGAGTGTAAGTTCAATGAGACTGGAGAGTTTTCTTTGTTTTCCAGTGCTTCTGCATATAGAACTGTATCTTTTTTTTTTTCCATTTTTTATTAGGTATTTAGCTCATTTACATTTCCAATGCTATACCAAAAGTCCCCCTTACCCACCCACCCCCACTCCCCTACCCACCCACTCCCCCCCTTTGGCCCTGGCGTTCCCCTGTACTGGGGCACACAAAGTCTGCGTGTCCAATGGGCCTCTCTTTCCAGTGATGGCCGACTAGGCCATCTTTTGATACATATGCAGCTAGAGTCAAGAGCTCAGGGGTACTGGTTAGTTCATAATGTTGTTCCACCTATAGGGTTGAAGATCCCTTTAGCTCCTTGGGTACTTTCTCTAGCTCCTCCATTGTCTTAAACATCAAGAGGTATAAACTGTCTATTGGATATTTTTGAATGAACCTAACCCACCTGCCTCCAGGAAAAAAAGAAGTAATTTTGTTGGGGGGGGGGCATTCAGGGTAAGGGAGATGAAGAGCTTTCCATACAATTGTCAGTACCTGAGTTAAGATGCCCAGAATCCATGTACAGAGGCAGGCAGAGTAGCGAGTTCTTGTAAGTCCAGGTGCTGGGAGGTAGAGACAGGAGAATCCCTCTGGCAGCTACATTTGCCAAATTTGCAAGACTCAGTTCAGTGAGAGACCCTAACTCGAAAAAGGAAGTGGAGGACAATTAAGGAATGACCCTTGGCATCAGTCTGAAGCCTGCATGTGCACATGTGCACACACGAGTGCATGTACACACAAACTACATACACACACACACACATGCACATACAAAGCAGGCATTCTAGAAATAGTAAAGAAAAAGCAGCCTTAGATGAAAAGGAATTCGATCTTTCTTTGGTAACAAGGGAAGAGTGGCCTTCGCATACTTAAGCGATGGGTGACATTGCTCTACAAAGTAAACCCTAGTCCCATGCTACCCTGCCACAACCTAAAACATCAAGAAAACCAATAACAAGCAAAGAATAATGCTTTTTGTCTCACCAGAAGAAAAACAACTACCTAACTCAATGCGTTTTCAAGCATTTTAACCCAGTAAAGCCCAAGGCTCCCAGCTTAAAACAAACCAAAGCAAAAACAAAAAAACAAAAAAAAAATCTAAAAATATATGTAGATATAGTTTTTTTTTTCATTTGTTTTTATTTTAAGTTCAAATGTGGTATGGGCTTGCAAAGTCAGTGAGAACAGTCAGGTTGTAATATGGCAACCTTCAATCAACCTCAGTATCAATTTGATTTCCCTATGTTGTGTAGTTTCTTCGGGCCCTGGAATACCCTGACTTGCACTGTAAGTAGCTGTGCACGGCACATTTTTAATGGCTTGCCTTGCAATCTCAGGTCGCTGCTCAAATCAACTTCTACAGAAACTTCAAAGAGGAGAAAAGGGAAATTTTCTTTTCAGAACTGATTTGCTAATGACCTCTAACGACACCTTGAGTTTCTATTCTTTTTCCACATGAGTACCAAGGACAGGAAAGGAACATCCAAGAATTATAATAAACATCAAAACTGGTCCTAATTCAATAGTTCCACATAACAAAACATTTCAAATGCAACTGCTATTTTTTACCCAATGTCCATTTAGTACAAATGGGAGAAAGCCAAAAATAGAGGCACCTGAGCCTTGCTAGAAATAGATCACACAGCTCTCCACAACACAGTCCACATTGCAAGGGGAAAGGAACTCAGGTGGGTAGCATGCAGAAGCCTGACTTTGAAAGCAAAACACGTGCAGCTACAACTGTCTGAGCTATGATGTACATTCAAACTTCAGCATGTGCGCCAAAGGCTACAGAGGGCATGGAACCAGCCCTCCAATTATCACACACCCTACACACACACACACACACACACACACACACCAATCCTCACACTTATTTGTAAGCCTTTGACTAAACTGGAGATGCATTTTCATCCAGGGGCTGGATCTCACTTATCTCCTAACAGGCAGGCATCCATCTTTGCAATGTTGACTGGAAAAAAAAATGTGTGTGTTCGCTCCCAATCACCTTTGATCACTTTCCACATTCCCAAAAGCTCAAGTTTTTGTATTCTTCTGTTTTGTGAGAAAACAACAACAAAACTCAAACAAACAAAACTTTCCAAACTTTCTAGTGAGGCATTTGTAGGACCTATGGCACCTATGTGACATCTTGAGGTCTCCACATGAGTTCTTCTTCACCACTGTACCTGACTGACCATCAACCTGCATGGTGACAGAGCTCTCCCTTCACAGCAGTTAACCAAAGAGTAGACTCTGAGCTCAGCCTAGCTCAGCCTAGCTCAGCCTAGCTCAGCCCCACTCACCGCATTTACCCCATCTCTACCTTGGAGTCTCAGCCAGCTCCTGCTGAACATTTTTATGAAAGAAAGCTCAACATCCAATTATCATCACTTGTTTTTTGAAATGATTTCTCTGTTTCTTTGAGTTGATATAATTTTTATTTAACAGACCAGGCTTGCTTCCTTTTTGCAGAACTACCTACTCTGAGAGAGCCTGTGTCTCTCCTGCTACATCTCTCATGTTCTTCATCTGCAGTTCCTTTAATGAATTCCAAGAAGCCAGAGAGGATTAACACACAACTTGCAGAATTAGGTGATTTCAATGGAAAGTGTTCTCAACACATGACCAGATTAGCAAAAATTGAGTCTCAGCTGTGTGACCTTAGACCCATGATATAAACTCCATATAGCTCAATTTCCTTACCTACTAATCAGATATAGTAATCACAGTTAGGACTCCTACTGTGGTGAGCGAGATTTGATGAACAGCAATGGTGGGTGAAGTTGGGCCCTCCTTTTATGTTCTGTCCATCTTTCCTAAGATTCCTACATCTTACTCAAATGGCCACTGTTCTTTTTTTTAAGATTTTTTTTTATGTATATGAGTACACTGTAGCTGAAGAGGACATCCCATCCCATTACAGATGGTTGTGAGCCACCATGTGGTTTCTGGGAATTGAACTCAGGACCTCTGGAAGAGCAGCCGGTGCTCTTAACCGCTGAGCCATCTCTCCAGCCCCACTACTGTTCTAACTTCATGAACAAACCATGTTTTTACTTCGATGTCTGAGAGAGGAATTGACACACACAACAGACACACACAGACACACACACACACAAACAGAAAGAATTTCAGCATTGAGTATAGGAGTTATTGCCCCACTATGGGGTCGGCTTCCCCTCTCACATCTGAAAAAACTCACATCACACATTATTCACAATTATCAAAGCTAAGTGTGATGCATCCCCATTCTTGTGGAGTTTAGTGACTTAACACTAGGGGTAGAGTTGCCCGGGACCAGGGCGGTGGGGTTGATGGGAAGCTGAGGGAAATGTAAATGTAAAACTAAAGACAGAGCGTGCATGTTCTTTTGCTGGCATTTGGCAGGAAACAGACCCAGACCACTTTGTGGGATTTTCTTCCTTCTTTGCAAACAAGAGGATTCCTAAGGGGAGTGAGTACCAGGAAAACTTCCAGGGAAGAAGCTCTGAAATAAAGCTCTCAGGTTCCACAAAGTACTGACTTGCATTCTGCGGGGCTGGGTCAGCTAACACAGTACAGTGGGTGTTTCCCGGTGCTCACTGGCTTATGAATATTTAAAGGTAATAAATGTCACAGTAAGTGTTTAACGATCTTGTTTACATGTAAAAGTCCTTGAGAAGGGTCTATTGAAGATGAAGCTGATGCCAATTTCAAAATGTCTTTATTCGCTCATACCCTCCCCACTTCTTGGGGGACAGAAAGGTGTCCTTTAATACAGCAGGGATTTGGGGAATGCTGAGCCTTTCAACTTGAACATGGGAAAAGTGTTAAAATTAGTAGAGGTGTTAGAATTTTTTTTTTCTTTTGGAGTTTTATAGTTATTCAAATGACACCTTCCCTTACTATTGAAAACAGAGGACAAGAAAGAAAGAGAGGGAAAGAAAGGAGGCATGTAGGAAGAAGGATCTCCTGTTCTCCTAGTATCAATACTTATTGGGGTTCTAGAATTCATCTAGTGACCAGAGGAACCCAGATTAGACTGTGGATTTGTGAGAAAATAACCTCCGACTTGAGCAGGGCAGAACTAGGTTCTGGGAATGATCCTGGGAAATTAAAAGATTCCCAACATCACCCAGCGCCATAATTGTTAGGCAGTAGAGAGGCTCTGATTCCATGAGACAACTGAAATTGATGCAAAAGTGCCTGGCACACAGGTGCTTACCATGTACTAATTATAAAATTAGAATTGCCCGATAGATTTACTGTGCAACCTGCATCAAACACAGAGACTTAACCTGTAGCAAGTGAGCCAATCAACAACAAGACCAATGCCAATATATGGTTATGGATCTCGAGTAAGAGATTACAGAAAACAGCCATCAAAGGTGCAACAACTTAACGAGTTAGTCATTTGTTGTCGAGCCCTGTCCATGTCTGAGTTAACAACTCAGTGTCAGAGAGAAAAGATCACTATGCCTAAACCAAGAGTCTGATTTCCAACTCTTCATAGCTGTGTGCAAGAAGTTCCCCATGATCTTATTCCTGTCTGAGCTCTGGTTCCACTACTTATGTGCCAAGGCTGAGGAAAACATAGTTATAATCATAGGACTAAATGGTAAGCTGAAAAGAACTGTGAGATATTCCTGCTTAATTTTCCACTACCCACCAGACACACACACACACACACACACACACACACACACACACACACACTACCCTACCCTAAATTTATTTACTCTAATAACAAAATTTATTACCTCTAATTCAAGGTCTCTCCCATGGTACTAGGGAGAACATCACCCAGGGAAGCTCCCTACCATAGTCACTCAGAACTGAAGGATCATCATTTATATCACAAAAGGAGCTGCCTGTTTTCTTCATTGACAAATTTGACCCTTTCTACTCCCACTGTTAACTTGACAAGCTAAGCAACCCAACTTTAATTATTTTTCTTTAACTTGACTTTGATCTTCAAGAATGGTTACAAGGAGTGGATACCATATAATGAAAGCCAGTGCATCGTAAGCCACAAAAGTAATTTGGAACATATAAAAAGGCCAGAATAAGCCAGAAGGTCAAAAATAAGCCAGAATATATTGGCTGTCTGGAATGCTGGCCACATTTTTGAGAGACCCAGTTTTGACTTGAGACTTAAACTAAATGAATCCACCATGATCTCCAGTGATCCTGTGACTTTGTTGACAACCAGAGCCATGAAAGAAGCCCTGTTCATCATAAACACTGTTAGGGGAGGAGACTGAGTGTTTTCTACTGAGATACAATCTCCTGGCACTTAACACTTGAAGGACATCCTCATGAATCTCATCAAGTGATATAGTGAAGAGGGACCTCAGCAACTTCCCTTCAGAAACACATTTCTGAAGGCAAATCGAATATCATTTCTCAATGAAGGTCTAGAACATAGCTGCCAGTTGTGAAGAAAGTACAATTGAACTGCAAGGCCTTCTTCCAGTAGCGTGGCTTAATCCAGGAACAGCATCTATTGTGGCATCAAATAAACTTGATCTTGAATGCTGAGCCTACCTTCTTCCCAAGGGGCCACAAGAAAGGGGCCCTGAGTCTTCCTTATCTGGGCTTTGTAGGAAACAGTATGGTTATCAATTATTGATGTCTTACATGGCCACAGGAATCAAAGAATGGTAAAGACTCTAGATGCTAATCTTGGCCTGGAACCAAAGTCTTCATATGCCCTTGGCTAACAACGTGCCCAGTAGCCCTGTCTTTTTCTTAAAGATTTAATTTTACTTTATATGTATGAATGTTTTGCTTACATGTATGTATATGAAATGCAACCCTCAGAGATCTAAAAGTGGCAGTAGGTCCACTGGAACTGTAGTGGCAGACAGTTGCTAGCTACTGTGTGGATTCAGAGAGTTGAAACTGGGTCCTCTGCAGTAACATCAAGTGTTCTTAACCACTACGTCATTTCTCCAGCCCTTCTCTGTCTTCTCCTTGGACTTGAAAAAGTATCTGAGTTAAGAAATAAGGAGCTAGAATAACGGCCAAAGCAGAGCGAGTGTTACTTAGATAATAACACTGTAGTTTATAAACAGAAAATTCAGAAGCATGTCCACATATTGTGTACACACACAGACACTCACCTTGAAAGAATATACATTACCAACTAATTTGATACAGTATTTTCTTGATATCTATGTGTCTTAGCAATAAGGCAAATTTTGATTGTTAAAAAGAAAATAATAAAGCACATACTATACGTCCCTCTGTATGTCATGGACTGTCTG
Organism: Mus musculus; assembly: GCF_000001635.26. Lineage (NCBI taxonomy): Eukaryota > Metazoa > Chordata > Mammalia > Rodentia > Muridae > Mus > Mus musculus. The sequence goes on from NC_000073.6 coordinate 96,089,211, forward strand.
TGCTGGCAAAGGACCGTTGTGTTTCCTAGACATCACTGGCTCTCCTTCTGTCTCTGTGTGCTGCACAGAGTGCTATCTGCACACAGGAGACAAGTCTCCTCCCGTGAGATCTCTGTATCTTGTCTCACTTTTTTCCATTCCATGACCTCTACTATGTCTGCTCCTAGATACAGTCTCAAGGGTTGCAAAGAACACATAAGGAACTCGAAAGAAAGCCCAAATTCTTACACTTGACTCTCCAGAATCCATCTTCTCTGAATTAGTTTTGCCTTTCAGAACACAGTATGCGAACCTTCCCAAACAGGCTTTCAAAGGCAAAGTGCATATGCTTAATTGCCTCAAAACCTCTTAAGTTTTAGCTTATTTAGCTTGTTTAGCTTTTTGTTGCACATAGGTACCTAGTCCATAGCATCATGGCAGACACTCTGCAATGGAAGGTTCTGCATTTTCAGTCTCTGTATTCCCTGCAAGTTGTGATTAATCAAAGGGATGGCCCCTCCACTGAGCACTGTTAATTAGTTGGACATTTAACATGGAAACCTCACAGCAAGGGAGCTGTGTGCTCGTGCCCCACAGAGCCTGACTCAGGCCCTCCTGGGGCTATAGAGAATGAGTTCGTTTGCATGGTGAAGCACCCCCCATTGATCCAAATGAGGCACCCTGATTGAACAGGGCTTCTGGCAAGAGAGCCAGGATGCTGGGGCCTGTGACCACAGAGATAAGAAGAGCCAGCCCTAAAATACCCCATCCATCTGACACTCTCCCCGTGAAGGCATTCTTATTCCTCGTACTGAAAGTCCAAGCCAAGAAATTACAGTCTCTGAAGGTGACCTCCCTAGAAAATAGCCATCTAGAGAAGCAGCCTATGTCCACTCCCCACACAGCTCTCTCTGTGCCTGTTTGCTGCAGCGAGCATCACAGTGGGACCTAAGAGAGACCAATTAAATGGGACCACCAAAGCCCTTCTCCAAGGAATCATACAGTCTAACAAAGGAATTCAGAAAATAACCCAAAAGAGGGGGAGTCACTGCAAATTACTGTGTAATTTAAAGGAGCCCCTTTTGCTTTTGCTTTCTTATGGAATGGGGCCTAATGTGATGTGTATCAGGATCATGTCAGTCCTAAACTCCTTGCTTGAGCTTGCTGGAATAGACAGGGTAGGCAAAAACTGAGGTTCCAAAGTCTCATCCAAATTTTTGTTTCTGCTATAGGATAGGTCTGAAATAAATGGCCCATTATTCAGCAGAGCCTGTCATTGAGTCTTCTGATGTGGCAAGGTGAGTTTTCAGAAAGGAGGGAGAAGTGAAAAGAGGGGCTAAAGCAGCGAAGCCTTCTGGCCGAATAAGTACCCACTCACCAATGTGTTATGAACAGTAGTTTAAGGGAAACTCAAGGGGAAAGGAGAAATACAGACCAGACAACAAAGGAAAGAGAAGCTGTCCCAGTCACTTACCATATTAAGCCAAAACTGAACATTGAAAGCAGAGGGATGGAGCAAGCTATGGTAATGATGTTCTCAATCCAGAGAGAAAGAGTGGAAGGAGGGAAACAGGATGGAGAACATAGGTGGGAGACATTTGAAGCCCTCACTGCCTAGATTTGCATTTTCAAGTCAAATTAAACTTGAATGCCAAAAACACAGAACCTGAACTAATCTCCAGTTTATGTGTAAGATGAATGAGACAGGCTGAGGAGATAACTTGGTTAGTAAATGCCTTCTTTGCAAGCATAATGATAACCTGTGTTTGGATTACATAACCCACATAAGAAGTCAGGCTTGGCTGCATATGCCTGTAATCCTAGCAAGGAGTCAGAGACAGGAGAATCTCTGGGTCTTGCTGGCTATGCAGCCCAGCCAATAAGTGAGCTCCCAGTTCAATGAGAGACCCTTGTCTCAAACATAAGATAGAGAAGTAGTTGAGGAAGACAGAAGTCACCTGGCCTCCACATGCATGCAGGTTCACAGAAACCCACACACCTACACAGATGTGTGAACACAAATGCACATACACACACACATACACACACACAATTAAAATGTAGACCAAGGAAAGTGTATGCTAAACAAAACAGATAATAACAGACTTTGAACTTATTAGAACACACAGCTTTAAACTTGATTCAAGAAGCTATTAACTCATCACAGATAACAGGTTATTATGTGTACTAACGTAGTTGGACCTTTATCCAATGTGGTGGTTTGAATGCAAAAGGTCGCCATAGGCTCATATGTCTGAATCTTTGGTCCCTAGTTAGTACTACTGTTTGGGAAGGATTAGAAAGTGTGACCTTGTTGGAGAAGATATGCCACTTGGTATAGATTTGGGAGTTCCAAAAGCCCATGCCAGGTACAGTCTTCTTTCTCTGCCTGCAACTTGCAGAACAGATGTGAGCTCTCACACACTTCTCCAGTACCTTGCCTCTCTGCCGGCCATAACACATGTTCTTCTTTGTAAGCCGCCTTGGTCATAATGTCTCTTTACAGCAACAAACCAGTAACTAAGAACCCTAAACCAAAGACCCTGCTGTCCAGAATTTGATATTTCTCTCTCTTCAGAGGTTTGTCAAATGTTCTGGATAATTCAGGTTCCAAGGTCCAAGCCTCTGTCCTGAGACAAGGTAGTTGAGCTTTTTGGTTCCCCTGTAGGTTATCAATGGTTTCGACTCTAAGTCTTTTTTTTTTTTTTTTCCATTTTTTATTAGGTATTTAGCTCATTTACATTTCCAGTGCTATACCAAAAGTCCCCCTTACCCACCCACCCCCACTCCCCTACCCACCCACTCCCCCCCTTTGGCCCTGGCGTTCCCCTGTACCGGGGCACACAAAGTCTGCGTGTCCAATGGGCCTCTCTTTCCAGTGATGGCCGACTAGGCCATCTTTTGATACATATGCAGCTAGAGTCAAGAGCTCAGGGGTACTGGTTAGTTCATAATGTTGTTCCACCTATAGGGTTGAAGATCCCTTTAGCTCCTTGGGTACTTTCTCTAGCTCCTCCATTGGGAGCCCTGTGATCCATCCATTAGCTGACTGTGAGCATCCACTTCTGTGTTTGCTAGGCCCCGGCATAGTCTCACAAGAGACAGCTACATCTGGGTCCTTTCGATAAAATCTTGCTAGTATATGCAATGGTGTCAGCGTTTGGATGCTGATTATGGGGTGGATCCCTGGATATGGCAGTCTCTACATGGTCCATCCTTTCATCTCAGCTCCAAACTTTGTTTCTGTAACTCCTTCCATGGGTGTTTTGTTCCCACTTCTAAGGAGGGGCATAGTGTCCACACTTCAGTCTTCATTTTTCTTGAGTTTCATGTGTTTAGGAAATTGTATCTTATATCGTGGGTATCCTAGGTTTTGGGCTAGTATCCACTTATCAGTGAGTACATATTGTGTGAGTTCCTTTGGGATTGTGTTACCTCACTCAGGATGATGCTCTCCAGGTCCATCCATTTGGCTAGGAATTTCATAAATTCATTCTTTTTAATAGCTGTCGACTCTAAGTCTTAAACAAAAAGATAGAGTGTGCTTCCGAGCACATAACACAGTGTTACCTGAACATCTGGTACATCTAAAGCATCAGCTGGCCTTCCTGAGGTGAAGCTGGAGTTCTTAGCACAGTTAAATACCCTGCTGCTGCTCACCTGGAAGAGAGGCGCATAGACCCACCCTTGGGAGAAGCTAATCCACTCCTACCCAGAGTCTGTGGGTCCAGTATCTGCCCTTGGACATTCCTGTCCTCTATATAATAATTAATGTTTCCTCTGTCCAAGGCAGTGAGGAGTGCCTGCCATAACTCTCCTATATGTCGGATACATGGGGTTTTTCCTACAGAGTGGCTACCAGTCACTCTAAGAGACCTTCTAGGACAGCCCAGTGAAATGCATGTCAAGACCAGTAAGTGAGACTACCCAAGCCACTCTCCCAGTCCCACACATGCACCTTCAGACTGAGTGGCAATGTTTCCCCAGAGTGACATTCTGTCCTGTTTTCATAGCTTGTCACTATTATCATTGCTTTTGCTGTCAGCAAACTTGTCATTCCCAACTTCACTCCAGATCCACAAGCTTCTACATGCTGCCTTAACAAACTGGGTGGCTTGAAACCCCAGAAGTATCATCCTTGCAGCTGGAAGTTTAAGATCAAAGTCAATATGCTGACAAGATCCTGCTCTGTGTGTGTGTGTGTGTGTGTGTGTGTGTGTGTGTGTGTGTGACTCAAAAAGAGAGGGGGCAGAGAGAGAGAGTCTGTAACATATTTCTTTCATGATTCCAGTGTCTTCTGACCCACCCTGTGTCCCTTGGCATATAGATATGTCACTCTAGCCTATGCATCCACCCTCCACAGTCCCCTCCTCCCCGTGTGCGTCTTTTGCAGAGTCCCTCCTGCTCCTCTTTGGAGTAGGACCATCTTAACCTAGGATGACCGCATCTTAGTGAGATTGAATATCTAATGGCCTTAACTCCAAATAACATCAGAATCACAAGTACTAGGTAGACATAAACATGGGAAGGGGGTGGTTATGGATATGGATGCTATCCCAATTACCAGGAGACTTTTATCAAGTATCGAAAATGGTAAAGAGAGAGACTGCATCACCCTCAGAGATTAGCCCCACATGAAGCCCTGTCTGCTTCATAAATGAAAAAAACAAACAAACAAACAAACTAACTAACTAACTAACTAACTAACAAATCACACTGGGAAAAGAAAGTTTATCTAGGACCTTTGTTATATCTGGGTTCGAGTCTGATGCCTGTTCCACATTTTTACTGCAATCAATAGTATTAGAATACTCATTCAGACTTATGTTTTGATGTGGGAATTTAGTTTTCCCAATAAAGTTAGACTCACTTACTGGTTTATAAGTAGGAATAGCATAGTTGTATGCTTGGGGCATAGTTATAGTAAGTACATAATAGAATCAGTATAGCAACTTTTCCTTCCCCACCTTCTGTTTTCTCCAAACTTCATAGTACCAAGCAAGACCCATTAAGAGTCATCAATAGGGAGGAGAAGCTGAGATTGGGATGTAAAGTAAATAAATTAATTTTTAAAAATAAAGGGAAAAAGGAATTATCAATACGGGTAAGGGGTAAAGTACATTGAATCGTGTCCCTGTTCTGACAAATGCTCACTGTCAGCAATACCATCTACTCTCTTCATGGTGTGTGTGGCTAGGCTCCATTTAATTCAACAGCCATTAATTGAGCAGTCCCCATGCATCAGGCACTAGCCTAGGCATTGAGAGCAGAGGCAAAGTATTACAAAGTGGAATCAGATACAGTCCCCACCATCCAACAACGTGGAGTCTTGTGGTGTATTAATAGTGAGCTGACATTCAAATCACAGTATGATGGATGCTTCTGAAGAGGGGAAAGTAGAGTGCTTTGACAGGAGCGACAGTATGATGGATTCTGCCTGGGGAGCAGAGAGGAGGTTCACCAAGATGCCATTAGAATGGGGCCTCTAAGAGAAACAGGAATGAGGGGGTGGAAATAGGTTCCTGGACAGAGAAAAGAGCAGAGGCAAAACACTGCTAGGAAAGCAACCGGACCTAAGCTAGAGTCAGCATTGTCATGAAGACAGCAAGTGGAGAGTGGTGGGAGATGTGTGGGAAGCTGGGGAAACTGGATCCAGGCCACTGTGAAGGCTGCTCCTTGCTAGAGCAAGGCAGGGATTTGGCTACATCTCGTGTGTCTAATACCACTCGTTTTTAATTCCAGTTCCCCGCACTTGCCAATGATGTTTATAAGCAAGTTACTGAGTCTCTTGAAGCCTGCATTCAGCCTGATATGAGGGAATGTCTTCCACTCCTGGTTGCTGTAAAGATTAAATAAGATCATGACAAATGTAGCACCCAATACAATAAACAGCTACCTGTCAATTTACAAAATGAATTTCTATGTTCTCGAACACTGGCTTTTGTTTATTAATAATCGTAGATCAGTTACATGGGGGATGTTTGAGTGTTTGGATGTTGTATCTTGTTTTGTTTTGTTTTGTTTTGTTTTTCATCAGACTGTCACTAGTCACTAAAAGTTTAAAGCAAGAAGTTCATTTTCAGCCCAGTGATAGGACCATTCTAAGTCGAGACAAGGCTGAGAGGAAAAGCAGGTGCTTTCTGGATAAAGCAGGACCCAGGCTGACAGGATGGGAGCTGAAATGAACCAACTAGACACCACAGAAGGAGAACCAGCAGGGTGTAATGACTGGCGGTATTGTGAACTACATACCCAGAGGGGTTTCAGTCTTTGAATCATTCATGAAAGCACAAAACTTGAGCAAAAAAAAAAAAAAAAAAAAAAAACAGTCCTGGAAGGAAAGGGGCGAGTCCAGTTTTAAGTATCTATGGAAGATCAGGGTGACGATGCCATGCAAGACACTGGTTCTGTGGATAGGGAGACTGGTGTCATCAGCATATGGTAGCAATGTATGAAATGACAGGTCCTACCCACTAAGAGTATGGAGTGAAAGATGAAAAGCAGGCAGACAACATCCTGAGGACTCTAATACTTAAGAGGAGAGCCTTTATTCAGACAGTATCTGCCTTGTACGTTTTAAGTCAGTTCGCCCCAAACAACCTGCCAGCCATTGTCCTCAAGTATATATGAAAAGAGACAAAAATCATGACCCATCCACAGTAATAGTCACAAGTGAGCTATGGAGAGCCTATACTCTTGTCTCTTGACCTCAGTGTAGGCTCCTTCTGCTGTGCCATGCTGGCTAGCTCAGGGTACAGACAGCAAGAAGCTGTCATGGTAGGTGGTGCTTGTCTGACACCCTTTGCTACTCCAAAAGTCTGCTCATTTTTCTCTGTTGGCAGAAATGACCTGGTGACAGCTCCCAGCCAGCTAATGAACCAGCTAGAGTTGTCTGCTGTGCCTTCTTAATTTCCCCCAAAAGTGAGCTCCCCACACGTGGCCACAACTCTAGGCAAAATGCATCATGCTCTCAGCGAGAAGCCCGGAAACCACGGGGAGACTGATGGGGGCACCTGGTGTGCAATCTGTGGCTGTGTACTTGAGCAGAGTCTTGGGTTATGATTAGGAAGGAGAATAAACAGGATCACCCGATATTCCTTCTGATGCCTTTAAGTAGGTCTGTCAGGGCACCCCGCCTCTCAAGCTCTCCTGAGGACAGCAGCAAAGCACCCTCGTGTACTGCCCGGGAGTTCACAGGGACCCGTGCACCATGGCCTATGTGCTGTTACTATTGGGGTCAGCTCGCAGACAGGTGCTTTACTGTACTTGGTTCAAGCTCTGTACTGTACTAGATAGCATACAGGGATAAAAAAGGCGATCAGATGAACTTCTGCCCAAAGAGGCTGTTTAGTGAATAAAGACTCCGGGCCTTCCGACAGACATCTCTCTCTTTACACATATACACTATGTATGTGACACCTCAATTCCAATACCCAAAAGCATCTATTAATGGTGCCAAAGGCAGACTTGTGAGCCCTGCTTCAAGACCCACAGATCTGCTTGTCCCATCATTACCCTTTTCTTGCAGGATGGAGCTTCTCTCAAGCTAGTGGCTTCAGCTGACTTGTAGGTGTTAATTATCACTGCTATCTTCCCTATTTCGATATCCGACAATCCCATTGCCTCTCCCTTCAATGGAGACCTTAAACCTGACCGTCTCCAACTTCTAATCATTTTAGTTGGAGCCATTGTCAGCTCTGTCCTTTCTCCAGCCAGATTTCTAACTCAGATGGTCTGATTATCACCACTCTCCAATATCCCCTAATCTGTTCTCTACCCAGAATTCTCAGGAGCCTCCTAAGGACAACACAGATCATGTTATTCTCTGTTGCCAATCTCAAAGGCTCCTGATCCCCCTGTGATGCCTGGAGCAATCTTCAGATACCATCCTAGCTTTCTTTCTCCATTTTTCCCAGGCTGACTACATTCATTAGTCACTGTACCCTCACACCACTTGACTGTTTCCAGAGCATTTATTTCCACATGAACTTGTATGTGTTGTTTGTTTAATTACCCCTATAATTTAGCACCTCCCCAGAAGCAGAGATTCTGTCTCATATACTATTCTGTTTCTATCATCTGAATAAGATTATTCATATAGTGAATAATTTGGTCTCAGCTAGTAAAAATGGGTCCTGGAATTATTGAAAACTGCCATTCATTATAGGATGGAGAGGTCTCCACATACCCCTTCCCCAAATTAAAAATCACTTCTCTAAATGAGGGACTACAAGTTTGCAACCGCATGCTGGGCAGAAAGACAGTGATAAGACATTAACCAAAATAATGAAAGGCTCTGCAGTTAATAGGACTGTTGTTATTTCTATAGAGACACACCCCCTCTCAAAACGCCCAAAGATTGTTTAGCAATAGTGTTGATGCTGGAATTTGGAACAGTCCATTGCAGGGTTTTAATTGTTAGGAACATGAGCACAGCTATGCTCAAACTTACACAGCCTTTTTTAAAAAAAATTGTTGAAGTGGAATGATACAGAGTTGTTTGATTTTTTAAAAAGAATAACATGATTATACTACTGCTTTTCAAAATGCATGATCCACACATGAAGTAGATCATGCTCTATGACATGCATTCATTCTTCAGGATCTGGCAAATTAAATCCATGCTGTCTTCATGTCCAGAATGTTGAGCTGAAAGAGCCCCTGTGAACACCTGCTTGAAGTTCCGTGGTCTCCAGACATGAAAGCATAGACTCAGGGGTACCTTGGTTTCCTCTTTGTCCAAGGGAAACTCTCTTCTCTGCTCTTAAAACTTCCCAGATTTGGCAAGGTTCTCCCAGCACCAAAGAAAAAGATGGATGTCCAAGGAGGTATTTGAAAGTGTATGATGCCATGCTCAGCATCTGAAGTGGTGAGTGTCCACACGTACAAAATGTCCTTTCCTTGGTGCCTTGGCATTGTATAGCACACAGCAGAGACAGAGAGACAGAAATAGACCTATCTCCCAATAATGGGCAACTATGAGAGATCAAGACAATTCTTTTAAAAGCCAATCTCTTAGAGTAAGAATAAACAAAAGTCGCAGCAAGTGACTAGAGAGTATTTACTAAGCAGTGCTTTGAGGACTCAAGTATAAAAAATTCTGAGCTGACAGTCACATAGGGAAGGCACTAATTTCAAGTCCATTTTACAGATGAGACCACCGAGGACAAGACAGGCAAAAGCCCTTAGTCAATGTTCTGAGCTAGGGAATCATGGAATAGGATTTGAGGATATAGAAGCCTTGCCTAGAGTTGATGGTGTACTCTGCCCTCTATACTGATTGGGCATTCAGAGATTAGTCCCTCCAATTAGCTGAGCGGTGCCATGTCCCCAGGGAAGGAACACATTCAGAGGAGGAGAAGTTCTGACAGCCTGTTGAGTATGTTTCCTGATTTCCTGAGATGCAAACCTCATTGACTCCAGGAAACTCTTGCTTCCTTATTATTTTACTAATTTATGTGACTCCTATGCATACATACACATGCATGTGTATAGGTCAGAGGACAACCTTAACCTCAGATGTCTGACCCCATTGAGACAGAATCTCTCATTGGCCTGGAGTTCACCTATTGACTAGATAGGCTGGTCAATGAGGCCCAGGATCCTCCTCTTCCTGCCTCTAGCACTGAGGTTGCCAGAACATACCACCAGGGAAACATTCTTGCATGGTCCTAGGGCTTACGTCTTCATGCCTGCAAGGCAAGTGCTTCTCTCACGAAGCTAACATCCCAACCCCCACTTTCAGATGAATTTATTCTTAGCTGGTAGAACAAACAAAAAAGCTGCACATATTTATGAGGCATCATATAATACTTTGATACATGTACTGTGTATTTTTTTAAAGCATCTTTCTCCTCAAACATGCCTTTGTGGTAGAAACATTCAAAATATTTACTTTGAGAAAAGCATTGGACATTATCTTTGGCTGAATAGTATTCCATTGCGTATACACATCACACTTCGTTTCTCCATCCATCATCAGTTAAAGAGCACTGAGGCCATTCCCATCTCTTAGTTCCTATAAATAGTACTGTGGTCAACATGAGAGGGTTGATGTCTCTTTATACTGATTTAACTTCCTTTGGATATGTTCTCAGGAGTGAGATTGCTGGCTCGTGGAATAGTTTAATCTTTAGATTCTTGTTTGCTGTATTGAGTATACTAGTTTCAATCCCACCAATAGCATGTAAGAGGTGCCTCTCCCTCCACATCCTTGTTAGCGCCTGTTAACTTCTGTCATTTTAGGGATGCCCGTGATTTCTGGACTGTAGGGATACCTCACTGTGCTTTGGATTTGATTTCCATGGTGACAGAGATGTTGGCCATTTGTTTTTCATGTAACTCTGGCTGGTTTCTGTCTTCTTTTGTAAGATGTCTATGCAGCTCTACTGCCTAATTTTTAAAATTACATGTATTCTTTGAGATTTTCATATGTGTAAACAATGCATTATGATTTCTTTAAACCCCCACCCTGCTTTGTCTTCCTCCTACCCTTATCAGCCCCCTCTACTGCCTACTCCCTTTTTCATATCCATGCACTTCTGTTTTGTTTGGAAACCAAGTGAGTTTAACCAGGGCCATCTGTGTGAATGTGGGTTTGGAACTCTCCATCGGAGCCTGATGGGATGACCGGTGGTTACTCAACTATTGCCAGTTTTTAATTGGGCTATTTCTGGTTTTGTTATTATTGTTGCTTTTACTCTCAAATTTCTGGAAGTCTTCATGCAGATAATTTAACCCCTTCTTAGTAGCACTGAAGGCAAATGCCCCCCCCCCCCGCATTCTGCAGGCCAGATCATCGCTCAGCTGATTATTTCCTTGCTGTGAATTATCTCTTTAGTTTGATAGAACCTTGTCTACTTTTTGCTTATCTTCCCTGTTTTGAGGTCCTACTTAAATCACCTTTGCCTATTCAAATGTCTCAATGCATTTTCCCATGTTTTCTTTCTAAAGGTCTATTCTATAAGGTCTTTCACCTTAATCCATTCTAGAGGATTTTTGTGACTGGTGATGGACAGTGATCTAGTCTTGTTCATGTGCATGTGCACATCCAATAGACTCAACCAAAAGTCTGTTAGAACCGTTGGTTGAGTAAGTGGTGTCCTAGCCCCATTTACTGAATGGGCTTCCCTCAGCTCAACATGTGTCTCATCACCCATATTAAAACGTGACTGGCTGTAGGTGTGCAGGTTGCTTTCTAGGCTCTCTGGCCTGTTCTATTGATTATCCTGACGATGAGTGGCACATGTACACTGCTGTTTGGTTACCATGGCTCTGTGGTATATCTTGAAATCAAGTAGTGCAATGCCTTTATTATACTTTTTACTCAAGATGACTTTGGCTTTTTTGGGAATTTTCTAGTGTCATGCCAATTGTAGGGATTTTTTTTCATTTCTGTAAAGAATGTCAATGGTATTTTAATAGGTTTACAGTGGATTTATTAATGGTATTAGATGGTATAAAAATTTTAACGATACTGATTCATCTCCTCCATGAGCAAGGGATTTCCACTGTCCTTGCTTGTGTGTTCTTTTTAGTTTCTTTCATCAAGACTATAGTTTTGTCTTACAGACTGTGTGGGCTAGTTTTATGTCAACTTGACACAAGCTGACGTTATCTGAAAGAAGGGAACCTAAATTGAAAAGAGCTCCATAACATGCAGCTGTAAGGCATTTTTTTTTTTTTGTATTAGTGATTGATGGGGGAGGGCCCAGCCTCTTGTAGATGGTGCCATCTGTGGGCTAGTGGTCCTGGGTTCTATAAGAAAGCAGACTGAGCAAGCCATGAGGTGCAAGCCAGTAAGCAGCATCCTCCATGGCCTCTGCATCAGCTCTAGCCTCTGGGTTTCTGCCCTGTCTGAGATCCTTGTCTTGACTTCTTTGATGATGAACATCAATATGGAAGTGGAAACCCAATAAACCCTTTTCTCCACAGCTTTCATTGTGGTCATGGGGTTTCATTACAGCAAAGAAACCCTAACTAAGACACAGATCTTTAACCTCTTTGATTAGATTGATCCCTACGTATTTTTGTAGCTAGTGTAAATGGAATTACACTTTGATTTCTGGGTTGTTGGTTTTTTTTTAAATATAATATTGGCATATAACCACTACTAATTTTTCTGTGGTGATTTTATGTCCTGAAACTTTGTTGAATTCACTTATTGGTTCTAATAGACTTTTGGTTGAGTCTTCAGATTTTTCTATACACAAGAGCACATAAGATGCAAATGGTGGCAATTAGACTTTTTTTTTTCCAGCTTGGATGCCCTTCATGATTTGCTTTTGCCCGATGGCTCTGCCTGAAATGGTATTGAATACAAGTGGGAACTTACACGTCCTTTTCCTGGTTTTACAACACTCTCTGATTTCCTGATTACATTCAATGCTCCTTGTCAGCCTTTCATATATGGCCTTTATTACATAAAGTGTTCACTTGCCAGACTTCTTCTCAGATTTTTTTAATCATGAAAAGACATATTTTCTCAAGTACCTTTTCTACATCCTTTTACATGATACATAGTAAAACTTTTCTAACATTTATCATGGGAAAGTAAAAGATATCTGGAATATAAAAAAAAGAGAACTCTATAGTTTTTGAAATTCTAGTATTTTCTAGCATGTTATATATAATCTTGTCACAATCCAGTGAATGAGGCTCTCTGGGGCTCAGGGAAATGAAACTGCCCTCCCCAAGGTCGTGTAACAAACACACAAGTGTTTAACTTCTTTCATCTGTTTGACCTTTCAGTCCTTGCTCTAACGGCTGTGACACACTGCTCCTCTGGTCATGGTCTCACTCTGAGCTTAGCTGTCAGCTATGTATTGAATCCTTAGGGCACTCTCCAGAGTATATGAGCAGATACAGAACTGGGTTTTTAAACCTCATGTTGTCCTGGGCACAATTTAAGCTGGCAGACCTGAAAAGAGCTGAGCTCTCTCAGGCTACTTGTAAGACCAGTCATCACCTGGAATGATTTTTGCTGTATCAAGCCCCTCGGCGTAACAGTGCCAAGCTATAATTGTCACATTGAGCCTTGTATGAGACCCACACTCCTCATGCAGCAAGCCATTCATTCTTCCTCCACAACTCACCCCAGTCTTCCCTCCACCATTGGTAAAATTACGATCATTAATCTCAATGAAGAGAAATATCAGACTCTGATTCCCTCGCCATGGGCCCCCATTATTCATACTTTAAATATCTGGTAGCACTAGATGACAAGTGTAGAATGAGTTACCAGGAGAGGGAAGGCTAGGACAGGCACTGCTTTTATCTACCTAGGTGGCCACCATTGAAATATGAACCTACCTGTTGCCTTGCAGAGTCAAGATCTAAAGCAGACTCAACTCCTAAAGTCTCCACAAAGAGAACTGATTCCCTGCCATCAGCCCTCATGGTTGTGTGCACTTGTGCACCAACCTGCTGCCAAGAGCATCATGTTGGTCTTTTTCTGAAGGTGAACAAACTCACACACTCTAAAGACCCATACAAATCCACTTCCCGATCTCTCCAGCCAACGGAGCATACCAAATGTATATCCTGTGGGTAATTCTGCCCAACTCTACTAGGTTACTAGTTTACACAAGCCTCCCTATGAGTGAGAATCAGCCCTTCTCTGTGCTGGGCTGTGCAGTCCTGGGCAGTTCCGTCAGTACTCCCAGCCAGATATATTTACGGTGCTATTGTCAGAAGTTAGGGGAAGGGGAGGAGGAGGACAAGGAAGAAGTGAGATCAAAGAAATGCTTTTCAACTTGGGTTTCGGTGCACGAACAAGCTCCACCTGGTTAACCACAATAGCGCACATTCTTGCTTGAGACACCTTTGATAAATGTGACATAACAGAAACATTTCATCATTTGACCAGACTCTGCACAGTGCATGGAATGTCTCTTGTCAAGACGGCTCAGAGCAGGCTTTGGCAAAGGCATAAAGAGCCGGGGTCACTATGCTCTCAAACCTGGGATACTGAGTAATACTGTGATATAACCTGGCTCTGTGCCTCAGTTTCTCTTTCAGAAAATTATAAATGGCACAAACCTATGTTTATGCTCACATGTGTGTGCACAAACACACACATACACGGGGTGGGAGGAGAGGTGGAAGAGGAAGGGAGAAAGCTGTGCTTTAACATACTAATGTCTGAGGAAAAAATGTTCATGAATGGCAAAAGTGAAAATTCCTGGAAAATGAACTTAGCATTCAGCAGCCATCCTGCACAGTGCATGTGTGAGGTCAGTTTCACACACTCTTATCTTCTCCAAGTATGACTAAACACTATCTTAAAGCAGTAAAACCAATCTGGACCTTTTGTTGCCCCAGCTTTTTTTCCCCCAAGATGTTACAGCACTTCTAGGAGCATTTCCATTCCAGAATCATTCAGGAAGGCTAAAAGGACAAGAATCTATGAAACCAAGCCACCCAAGAGACCCAAGTCAAGAAACCACAGTCTAAAAGAAGGCACACACACCTTCTTAAGGGCAATAGATTATGAGTGTTCAGTGTGCAGTCTCTAAGCCCACTGCTTCCTCCTACCAATTAGAGAGAATCCGAGGAAAATCAGAGTGTACTTATTACTTGTCTTGTTGTTGTGGGGGAAACTGCATGACCAAAGCAACATAAGGGAGAAAGGGTTGTTCTGCTTCACATTTGAGGGTACAGTCCATCGTGACATGGAGTGGTGGCACATGCCCTTAACCCTCAGGAGACAGAGGCAGGTGGGTCTCTGTGAATTCAAAGCTAGCCTGGCCTACAAAATGAGTTCCAGGATGGCCAGGGCTACACTGAGAAACCCTATCTCAATAAACTGAGAGAGAAGACTGGGGGTGGGAGGTGTCAGTGTTAGTTGTTCCATTCAGTCCAAAATTCCAGACCATGAGATGGTGTTACCCATAGCTTAGATGAGTCTTTTCTGCTGTTAACATTTCTGCAAATGGCCTCTTAGACATACCCACAGTGTATCTCCAAGGTGATTCTAAATCCCATCAAGTTGAGAACCAAGGTTAACTGTCATAATTTTCAAAGATCCAGGAGTTACGAATGCTTGCCCCCATGGTAAGTAGCCAGCAGCTATTACTAGCTCTGCAAACCAAGTAGTTCAACAAAAAGGAAGTAGGAAATTGTCCTGGCTCTGGACATCCACAAGATATGAGGAGGAGGAGAAAGAATGAACATGAATATACCCTAACAGGAGTAAGCAATCAAAATTCACTTGGATCTATTTTTTTGTTTGTTTTTTTTGATGTTCTTCTTTGGTTCCGTGTGTTTGTTTAAACTTTTGTTTAAGTGTGAAATCCCTTGCAAGTTTATTCATTTGAACACTTGGTACCTAGATGGTAGCCCTGTTTAGGAAGGTTGTGTATATTTTAGGAAGTGGGGTGTGGCTGGTGGAATGGCCCAATAGGGGAAGTCCTTGAGGGTTATAACCCTGCTTCCAGTAACCTTTGTGTTCCCTGGTCTACTGAGATGTGAATACATTGTGGGTCATTCGCTGTCACGATGGATGAAGTTGCTCCAGCTTCCATGCTTATCCTTACTATGATGGACTGTGCCCTGTGCCCTGTGAACTGTGAACTATGAACTGTGAACTGAAAGAACACAGTTCTTTCTTCCCCTTCTAGGAGCATTCCCGTTCCAGAATCCTTGTGGAAGGCTAAAAGAACAAGGGTCTAGAAGTCCTTCCTTCCCTTTAAGTGTCTTCTTTCAGGCATTTTTTTTCAAAGCAATGAGATAATGATGAATACAGAAGGCATTGGGTTTGCCTTGGGATTTCTGTTCCTCTACTGGTATCTTTTATTCAGTCATAGTTGCTGCTGGGGTGGTGGGGTGTGATAGGAGCTCCATGGAGGTGTCAAAAATGAGCAATGATAGAAAAAATTAACATTAGGAAATGCTTTCAAGTTTATATGGCATATTTATACCCTCCAGCTCATTTGCCCCTCAAAGCAATGCATGGAGATGGGCCAGACACAAAATTTCACATACAGCTTAGTACACACAGATGGAGAAAGTGGTTCTGCAAGGAATAAGGAAAGAAGATGAAATTGGAGACTATGGAGCAGTTATTATATGTGTGTTAAATGGCTACCTGAGCTACATGCCAAAGAGACAGAGCTAAATAAATGACGTTTCCTACTTGGGGAAGCTGTCTTCCCTGTAATGGGGAAATATAGAGGGGAAACCAGCCATTGTTCTTGTATATGCACAGGACCAATCACAGTCATCAAGGAAGCCCTTGAAGGAAGTGACAACTAACCTGGTAAAACCTGAGTGAGAGTTAGCCAGAACTACAGAGAGGTGGAAAGAGGCTCTCCTAGCATCAGAAGAAGCTAAGCACAGAAGGCCAGTCACCATAGCCATGTGAAGATAAGAATGGGTTCTGGATCCCTGGAGCCAGGGTAAGAGGCAGGGCAGGGAGAAGTGGATTGCGAACTAGACTGATGGAAGGACTTGGGTTACTGTCATTTGGAGCCCTGCAGGTCCTCCTAAAGAGGTGGGATGCTGTCTTGTAGGTTATGGGCTATCTTAGATCATTCTGGCAGCTGTGCAGAAGGAAAAGGAGCAATAGAAAGAATGTAAGCTGAAGGCAGGGTGACCAAGGAACAGGCCAACTCAAAGGTCTAGGGCAATGCTAATAAAAGCCTAGGCAGGGCAATGGCCACAGAGATGGAAGGCCCGAGCTGTCAGGAATTGCTAACTGCCTGGATATGGAGAAAAGAACCCTCGGCATCCTTAAGGTTACTACTGACTTACATACAGTGTCACCTTGGGAGGCAGTGATCAGATAGAGATCGAAAATATAATGGATGGAAATTTCATGCAACAAACCTCTGAAAACTTAAAAGACAGTTCTGAGGTGCTAACTGCCGCATACTTTTTAGATTTTATTATTGAAAAACTCCTGTTGGATGCTTCAAAAATGGCATGTAAAAAAAATTACCTACTCAGATGGAGATCCACAGGCCCCATAAATTCCTCGTCAGCTTCTGTAGACTTATGACACGCTTTTAAAACATGAGGGAGAAAAAAAAATTAACAGGCGAGGGGATAGTGACATTTTGTGCCAATCACTTTACAAACAACCTGACTTTGCTGATGGGAAAATAGACCTTGAAAAAGCCCCAATTCATCAATAGAGCAGAGGTCAGACTCCAGTAAATAAAAGAAAATTGCTATAATTGCTGATAAAATGCAGCTTTTGTCATTTCATTTATGCATTTCAATTGCAATTAGATTAACAAGGATTTCAAGGGGGAGAAATTTCCATTGCAAACTACCTTTCAGATTGAACAGGCAGGGAGCTTCAGAAATAGCTCAAAATCTTGCAAGCAAGGAGCCCAGAGGGACAGCCAGGGCCAGGTCATTATTTCCATAATCTTCAAGTCACATCTCCAGTGGAGAGGTTTCCTGGGGTGCTTCGAGGAGAAGGAGGAGCCTATCAACCTAATTGTGACACAAGCAATAAGTGGGTACACTGCCTGGAGGAAATTTAAAGACAGCAAGGAACCCAAAAGTCCAGAGGCAAGAACTGATGGAGACACCATGGAGGGGTGCTTTATGATCCCCATATTCCAGCAATTCTAAACACTATCAGTGATTCCTCCCGGGGGCCCTTTCATACCATAGCCCCTCCTGAAAGCCAGCATTTCTACACTGAGGAATGTTTAGCTCAACTGAGACTACAGTATTTGATAGACACTCACTTACCCACTCACCAATTTAGCAGATATTTAAGCATTCCCCTCCTCTTCATCACTATCCTACTAGGTAGCAAAGAATCCCAGGGTCCAGAAAAGTGAACAGACTTAACAAAAAGAAAAGAAGAGAAAAGAAAAGAAAAGAAAAGAAAAGAAAAGAAAAGAAAAGAAAAGCCAAATCACAGACAAAAATCTTAGAGTTTGAATTCTAGACTACTTAAATTTCATAACCTATCATCGTTTCCATCTTTTCAACTCACTGACCATATTTGATCCGATGCATGCTTGCTCTTTGTTCAGAGTTCCATACTGGACAGGTTCCACTTGAGTCTCCCAGGCTTCCTCCAGGACTATCTGGGATGAAAGTTAGTGGTGTTGGGGAGCGGGGGTTGTATAAGAACCCAAATATGATGCTCTTTCACAAATATAAGCCCCCAAAACAGGCATTCAGTACCCCCAAATTAATATGTTTACCGATGCTTATAACGGAAACAGAGATAGCTCTATGCCAGTGAAAGAAGGAAGGGAGAAGAATTGCACAGGGGGTGGGAGGAAATTCATTTTCCAGTGCAGTCAGATTAGGTGACCTGATTCTTTAAAAAGCTGAAAGACGCATGAAGACAATTCAACAGAACTCTCCTGTTCATGAGAGCACAATGAATTTGACTCTCCAATGATGACCATGAGGCCAAAAGGCTAGAGCACCCATAACTGGGTCAAGGTCCAGTTACCAAATGTCTCCACTAAGGGCTTCTCACGCCTCTTCCATTACACAAGATAATGTTCACCTGTGCTGGCTAGTTTTACATCAGCTTGACCCAAGCTAGAGTCATGGGAGAGGGCAAAGCCTCAATTGAGAAAATGTCTTTATAAGATCCAGCTTGTCTTACTTAGTGATTGATGGGAGGAGGTCCAAGTCCACTGTGTGTGAAGTCATCCATGGGCTGACAGTTCTGGGTTCTATAAGAAAGCAACCAGAGCAAACCAGTAAATAGCACCCCTCCATGGCGTCTGCATCATCTACTGCCTCTGGATTTCTGCCCTGCTTGAGATCTCCTCTTGATTTCCTTAAATGATGAACAGCAATATGGTAGTGTAAGCCAAACAAACACCTTCTTCCAACTTGCTTTTGGTCATGGTGTTTCATCACAGCAATAGTAACCCTAATTAAGACATAAATAGATACCTAATCCTATTCCAACCCCCATCCACATACTGAAAAAAAGTAAAATATAAAAACACTGTATATTCACTATAGAAATCATATTTCATATGCTCTTAGTATATAGTTGCTGGTAGTTGGTTTTCCATTATTATGACAAAATAAATGAGCAAAACTACTTAAGGGACAAAGGACATACAGGGTCCTTTAAGGTACCAGCCCATCGTGCCAGAAGGGCATGAAGATTAAGAGGTAGGGAAACTCAGTCATAATGGCTAGAATGTCCCCCCAACCCCATTTTTATTCCATCTGGAATAAATCTGATAGAATGTGACATGGTACCAACCACATCTAAGGTAGGCTCCCCACATGGGAAATCTCATAAGCAGATAAGTTTTTAATCAGTCTTCTAGGCATCCAATCAAGTTGACAACCAAGTTTGATTATTGTGTATCATCTCTAACATCCTGTAATTACTAGCTGAGTTAAGGTCATTTGTAACTTTTGGCTCACCAGCGAACTGTCCCCTGCTCACTACAGATGGTATGATATGAGTTCTAACAGGCTTAGGCAGTCCGTTCTTATGGCTTTAATGTATGTACACATCACATCTCTTTTGTTTTGGCTCTACTCCAGTCTCAACCATTGCCTACAGATTTCCTTGGCAGAAATTCCATACTACTGGCAACTCTATCATCCTTGGGTCTCTACTTTAGCTTAGTTTCCAACCTCAACGTCTCACAGGAATTATCTGAAGGGGCTCCCTTCAAGGATTCTATCCTGGAACATGTTCCCTAGCCTCCAAAGCTTTTCTTCTAAAATCTTGCTGCATGCCTCTATAACTCTATAATGCATATATTCTGCATTTGTATAGGCACAAAACCAGCACCATATGGACAGGGCCTAGTTCTGCCACCAGTGTGAGCAGGAGCCTCCTCTGCCTGGAACTTGTTGGCTGAAGTTGCTTCCAAGTTCTCAAATGAGACATCCCTGGATGCATGGGTAAAAATACAACACCCAGGGACACTCTCTTCTAAAGGGAAATCTTCAAAGTGAGTTTTGCACCCTGGAGTCTACTATGGGTGGGGTTTCACCGATTCCTAAAGTGTCCTTAAGGGACCTTATCTATCATTCTAGTGCTTAGACCCCATTAATTAAGGCCTCTTTCCGCCTGCCTCTGTGTGTGTGTGTGTGTGTGTGTGTGTGCGCGCGCGCTCTCCCTTTCTGGAGAGCCATCATATTTTCACATATTCCCATTCTGCTTATTGTTCCTGATTTTCACTGGAGGCCTGGCTAGAAACATACAGCAGCCCTGATGCTATACCACCTTAAAATTCCATCAGTCCAATAAGGTGGGCCATTACATTTGACTTTGGTTTCATTAGTAAATTATCAAGACACTAGTAAAATGTAGACAAATTCTTGGCCAGGCTATAACTCAAGTTGTCCTTACTCCAGCTCCTATCAGAGTACTTATTCCCATCAGAAACCTCACCAATGCAATTTTTTGCTAGCTGTATTGCTATTGGCATTCTGGTCTTCCAAATTCCCACAAGTACATTCAACTATTCTCTGGTTACAACATTCTCGGGCCTTTAGTCCGCAACTCCAGACTCTTACAAATTCCTCCTGTAAGTATGTTTCAGGTTTGCTCACAACATTCCACTATGACATAAACTTTCTATATTAATTACTTTTATTCATGATGATAAAAGAATTTGACAGAAACTGTTTAAGGGTTCATTGAGATACATAGTTTCAGCAGAATTCAATCCATTGATGCTTTGTCTTATGGACTTGTACATGGAGGGTATCTTGACAGTGAAATCATGTGGCATAATATATTCATATTCCAGGGCACCATAAAGCAAAGAGCAAAGACAGACTCAAGGACCAGGTACAGTTTCAAAGCTCCACCCTTAGTAACCCACTTCCTATAGTTGAACCATGCTGGCCAAGGTCTTACAGACTTCCCAAACAGCACCAGAATCTAGGAAATAAAGATTCAAAGCTCAAACCTGTGGTGGACATTTCGGATTCAAACCATACCAATTACATAAAATAGCAATTATAAATCTATGTAAATAGCTACAGATGTATAAAGATGCAATTTTCAAAATAACATTAAATAGTCATGCCAAAGCTTAAATAAAGATCTGGCTTTGGTACAATACTGAAACTGAGTTGTTATTAATTTAGACTAAAGTTCTATAAATTAAAGTAATAACTAATTCTTAAATGACTCCAAAGAAAGAAATTAAAATAGATATTTTAAAAAGAAGCTAGTCAAAACAATACAATAGAAAAATGTATCTATTGTCAAAGAAAACAGGAATGGACAAATTTAGAGTAAAATAAATATGATGTATGCATATATATGAAAATAGCAAAAGTAGCCCTTTTATATAAGTCAACATTAAATGTTAATGATCTAAACTTTCAGATTAAAGCATAAAATGTTTATTAGAATTTACTATATACTGCCAATAAGTGACTCATACTAGGCTGAAAGACTGAAATGATAGAATTCTAAATCATATACACAAACAGCCAACATTAGTTTCAAGAAGACAACTAGAAAAAGAAAACTTACCCAACATCATAAACTAACTCTATCTATACAGAATTTAGTACTCAATGTTAAAATTTTAATACTAATACTAATTTTTAATATTTAAGTTCATACGAAGCAGTTTCCATAGCTTAGATTATAAAGGAAATCAATAGACACTTTAAAAATTTGACATCCTACAGTTACCATAATGAGATAAAATTATACATAAATAACAGAAATTAATATAGACTATTAACAAATATGTAGGTCAGAGATTCTCAATCAGAAGTTCCAAGATAAATTAGAAAGTGCTTTGAGATAAATAAACATGAAAACACAACATACTAAAATATAACAGGATATAGTGAAAGCTGTACTCAGAGGAAACTCAGCCCTTTCAATGCTAATATTAAAAACAAGAGAAATCTCAAATAAGTAAAACTTGAAAAGCTGAGGAAAGAAGACTCAACTCTAACTAAAGCTACCAGAAAGAAGAATATATTAAAGATGAAAAGAGAGATAAAATATAAAACAAAAATATTAATATGGACAAATCAATAAAACAAAATAATTTTTCTTTGAAAATACCAACAAAACTGATAGATCTCTTGCAAAAGTGAGAAAATAAAAAACTGAAATTACTATAATAAGAAAATTATGGACATTATTACCAACTTTACAACCAAAACAAGAATTATAAAAGAATATAATTAATTTCTGCATGCTAATAAATTAAATAACCTACATAAAATAATCACATGCCAAGAAGCATCGAACATGCAAAACTGACCAAAAAAAGGGAAATGGATTCTATATATGGACCTACAAATATATTTAGTCAGTAATCAAAAAACTTCACAGAGATGTTGTCATGAGAACAGACACCTGCAACCTCTGACTGGGGAGGCTGAGACAGCTAAAACATGAGTGTGGTTTCAGCCTAGGCAATATAGTAAGATCAAGCAACTCTGAGACACATAGCTAGACCATATATGTAAATGAAAGGGAGGAGAGGGGTGGGGCCGGAAGCCAACTGTTTCACTAGTGAATTGTATCACACCTTAGATGAATTAAAAACAATCTTTCTCAAGATCTTTCAAAATTAAAAGAGCAGGCTGGGAGATGTAATCAGAGAATAAAGTGCTTGCTGAGCATTGTGGCATGATAGTATACATTTTTAATCCAACACTGGGGAGGCAGAAGCAGGCAGATTTCTGAGCATAAGACCAGCCTAGTCTATAAAGTGAGTTCCAGGACATCTAGGTAGAGAGACCCTGTCACAAAAGCAAACAAAAAAAAAATTTTAAAGTGCTTGCTGAACAAGTATGGGAACATTTGAATTCTAATTTTGAATCTTAAGAATCTATATAAAGCAAGAATGTGGACCTGTGATTCCAATGTTTCTACAACAAGACAAGAGATGGAGACAGGAGACTCACCACCAAGCTAGTGAGCCAGGTAGCCTGGCATGTGCAGCAGAGAATAAAAATAGACCCCTCCTCAAATAGATTAGCACCGACACCAAAGTTTGTCCTCTGACCTCTACATGCATGCCATGGCATATATGTGCCTGCACCCACATGCATGAATGTGTGAACACACATGCACATCCATCATAAAAACATACAATCAATGTAAAAAAAAACTTAAAAGAAAACAAGTATAGGAGGGAGTGGATTTACCAGATAAAAAGCATTTATGATAACTGTATATAGCTAGCATCATACATAATGACAATCATATACCATCTCATCTCCCAAGATTATGTACATTTTTTACCTGTTCTATTTAACATAGCTTCAGTGTCATCAGAAAAGACGAAAGTTTCAATGGTGCCTGGGTCATAAGGGAAGAGGTAAAGTCATGCATTTTTATAGATGGCATCTTATAAGACATACTGAAGAGACTACTCTAAAAACCTTTATAACAAATGATTTCAGCATGATTGCAGGATATAAGATCAATATACAAAAATCAATTGCCATTTTCCTACAACTTTGCAATAAACAATGAGTTCACGCTGCATCCCAAAATTAGATTAAGAAAGCAATTCCATCTACAAGGCAGTAAAAAATAACAAAATGCATGGGAACGCATTTAACAAAATGCACACTCTGAAAATTGCAAAATGTTGTGGAAACAAACCTAAATAGATGGGAATATATCCCACATTCATGGATCAGAAGACAATTTTGTTAGTATATTTCTCCTAAATTGATCTATAGTTTCTATACATTCTCAGTCACAGCACAACTAGATTCTTTGTGGAAGCTAACAAGGAGATCCTACAGAAAAGTATATGCATGCAACTAAAAAACAAAAATAAGAGGCAGGAAAGAGAGAGACACAGAGAGAGATAGAGAGACAAAGACTTAAAGAAACAGACACAGAGACACAAAGACACCAAGACACAGTGAAACAGGGAAACAGAGAGACAGAGAACTCACACACCCTGGTGTCACAACTCACCACAAAGCAATGACAATCAGAAGAGCGTGGCCCTTCTCAGTGACAGAGGCACACGTACATCAGTGAGATGTAACTATCAGGAGAAATGAATCATGAATCCCAAATCAAAGCATTTTCATTAAGGTACTACGTCCATCTAACTTGGTAATAAATATCCCTTCAGATGATGCTGGAACCACTGCATTAACAAAAGGAATTGTTTTTAAATGTTGGCTTTTACTTTAGAAGAAAAATAGTGTGATAACATTAGGCCCCTGATGGCTAGTGGAGTTTTAACCCTGGTAAGGCAAACACAGAACAGAGAAAGAATCTGATGGGTTTGCCTTGATTAATGTTAGAGGACACTATGAAGAAATGCCTACCCTCAGAATGGGAGAAGCTATTTGCAAACCTAACATTAAATGAGCATTCAATATCTCTAACATAGGAGAAATAACTCAACAAAATAATTTGATTTTTACAATGTTACATGGACTTGGTAGATCTTTCTCCAAAGAAAGTATGCAAATGGCAAAAAGATCACATGGAAAGAAACTCAACATCATTACTCCTTAGGGAGATGTAAATGAAAGCTATGCTGAGCTGGTGGGCTATATGCTTACTAGAATGTTTATTATTATTGAAGTAGACATTAGAAGTTTTATTTTTTAAAAAAAAGAACAGTGAAAAACACGTTGTTGAGATGGGGAGAATGTGATGAAAACTCAAGCTTCATATATTGCTGATAAGAATATGAAATAGCTTAGACATTATGGAAAATAGCCTGACAGTTTAACATAGAATTATCGTGGCCGTTTCACTATTATCCGTAATAGCCAATCTTCCAAATGCTTAACAATTGGTGAATTAACGTTGCCTGTCTATACAATGAAGTGGGTAGTATTTAACCATAAAAGGTAGTACATTTTACAGGGTGAGGAAGAGGGAGATGGTAGGATACATGATGATTAAAAGACAACATATTGCAAAACTACATAGATGCCAACCATCCAGAGTAGATAAATCTGCAGTGACTGGAAGATTATTGATTATTAGGGGAGGTAGAATGCTGAATAATTATAGGTTTATTGTAGGTGCAATAGAAATGCACAATGTTGTGAGCAAATTGAAAGCCAAGGATGTTTACATTTTGACATAGTTAATGTGGACTGAGGATTTAGCTCAGAAGTGGAGGGCTCATGTATAGGGGGCCTGGAGTGAATCCCAGGTATGAAAAGAGAGGGGGGACAAGTAGGCAGCCAGGAAGGGAGGGAAGGAGGGAGGCTGAGGATATAGCTAGGTAGGAGCTTGACTAGCATACACAAAGCCCTGGGTTTGATTCCAGGACCACACAAATAAGGTGTGGTTGAACACACCTATATAATCCAAACTCTCAAGAGATGGAGGCCATCCTCTGCTACACAAAACGTTGAAAGCCACCATGGGATAGATACGGCCCTGTCTCAAAGTGGAAAAGTAAAAAGGAGAAGAAGAAAAAAAAACTAGTGCAAAGGAAAGTGAGAAATAGGACCTTCAAGGAGTGTCGGGACAGTTGCGAGTGTATGACATCTACATGCTTAAGTTGGATAAAATGTGATGCCCCCCCCATAAAACATAATAATTTTAAGACCAAGGAGAGGAAAATAAAACACCTGACAAAAACAAATTTTAAATTTGTGAACATTTCAAAACATCAAGAATTGAGCTTTAAGGCAAACCAGACCTAAAGAATAGGAGAACAAATGAGGCAAACTCCTGTGCGTGTGTGTATGTTTGCAGAGACTGGTATAAAGGATGAGCAGTTCCACAATCAATAAAGTCAACCACAGAGAAAATCTAAAAATGCAGACAGAACAAGGAACACAAGATGACCTCGACTTGAAGAAAAAAATTCAACCACTAGCAATTAAAGTGAAGCAAATTAAATGGTTGTAAAATATTTTTAACTCCTTCAAATTGTTATTCCAATAATAACACTATTAAATAACAACAAAAAAGCATACTAATCTATTGCATGTATTAGCACATACTGCTGCAATCTTGCAATCTGGGAAGGCATTTAGCTATATGAATCAAGAGCCTGAGTCTATCCAGACATGCTGCAACTATATGCAGCATTTAAAACAAGTGAGGGAAATAGACAGGGGCCAGGATGAAAAGATTGCTTTTACTGCAGTGTTATTATCTTTTAAAGTATTCTAGCACATTGAAAAACATTTCAAAAGTGAGTGTTAAAACAATCAACCCAAATCTGATCTTATAGTAATAACCATCATTAAAAACAAGGTGACATTTCATTCTGTTTCTGGTGCTATAGACAGAAAATGGGTAGGTGGGGTTCTTTGAAAAGCACTGGGTAGATGGAAATAGCTTGGAGCAGAGTCACTCGCAATGCTGTAACTAGGAAAAACAAGCTATTTTTATGTATTTATACACAAAAACACATAGAACTCGACATTAAACTGGAAGATTAGTAAACTTCAGACACATGAGTTTTCACCATAATAGATTTCATTTATGCAACCCTTTTTAAAACACTTCAATATATATATGCAAAGCACTGCACATCAAGAGGCTTGGAGCAACAGCCACCACTCTATGTCTGAGAATTCTCAGGGTCAAGAATGGGATGTGAGGCTCCCTGGCAGGAATGAATGTCTGTAATCTCAGCTCTTGAGCTGGAAGGTCTGAAGTTCAAGGTCAGCCTTTGCTACATAATGAGTTCTTGGCTGGCCTGGGACTCATCAGACCCAGGAATCAACAGCTAAATCAATGAACATCAAAATTTTTTTCAATTTTGCAATTGGGGAGTAGGGTCAGGTGTCTGCTGGTGAAATCTTTTTCCTCCAGCTCCTCACAGCCTCTGAGATGGTCAGATAGATGGCTGGCTTCTTCCCGAGTTCAAGTCTATGCCCAACTTGCCCCCTACTTATAAGAGCACTGGTCATATTGACTTAGCATCTGCCCCTATGACCTTATTTAAATTCTGTAATGACCCTGTTTCCAAAACTGTCGCATTCTAAGGTAATGGAGCCTAGGGCTCCAATTTAAGTACTTAGGAGGACAACATTCAGTAACAAGTATGTAAATAAAGCAAGTCTCCTTCCAGAGAGATATTTTTAAAAGATTTGAAAACTGTGAGTCTGTTTTCTATTATGATCTTTAAGAGCATTGAATGATCCATTGCTGTGAAAAATGAGAAATTAGCACTTCTACAATGTTCCCTCTTCCTGTCTTCCTTTTTTTTCCCCTCGGGGGTATTAGTAATTTTACTCTATCAATATTTATAATATTTAAGTTCTATGGTATAACAGTATAACTTGCTACGATTTTTAACCATAGCTTTCTATTTGTTGAAAGCATTTAACTTAAGAATATTTTCCTGAAATGCTTTTCTTTGTTTTATGTTATTTAAACTGATGGAATACTAATCAGGAGTCGTTCCCAGGCATCTGTACTGGTAGAATTGTCTCTTATGATAAACTCAGTTTCATCATCAGCCAAACTATTTTTTAATAACATAAGATTCATATACGTTCTAACCTGTGACCCACAGACCACAGAATCCCTGAGATAGTTATCACTTGACCCAACACAAAGTCCTAAGCTTGGTTAAACATCATTAGGGCTGGGGATATAACCCAGGTAGAAAATTCTTGTCTAACATGCATGACACCCTAGTTTCTATCCTCAGTACCACATAAACACATAAAATGGGCCTGGTGGTACATGCCTATAATCTCACTTTTTCTGTATTTTTACTCTAGAGGTAGAAGCAGGAGGATCACAAATTCAAGGTCATCCTTGGCTACATAGTGAGTTCTTAGTCAGCCTGGCTCGAAAAGCCAAAGCTAAAGCTAAAACAAACAAAAGCAAATGAGATTTTTTTGGCATGTTTTTTTTAATACTCAATTGTAAGTTTCTCCAGCATCAACCCTGTGACAATGGTGTCTCAATGTCATAACATTGTACATGCCTATAGATCGGTCATTTCTGTGTCCCCAATGCCTTGAAAATACACCCATTTCTTTCTTGGACTTGTATAGAAAATATAATTTAGCTGGGCACAGCCACCTAAGATCACACCCTCTCACTTGATCCTGTAGACTTTGTTTAAGCCTTTGACAACGCTTTTTCCTCTCATGCTATACACAGCATACGTTGCCTGGGTTTCAACAGAGTAGTTTTCTCTGGAAAAGTGGTCAAAGCTGAGTTTGTATATCTTATGTTCTGGTGCTTGCTTTTTTGGTATTTTATTTATTGTTGTTGTTATTATTAGTGTATTTGCATTTATATGGTATGTGTGGCATATTATGGTGTGTATGTGTGTGAGTGGAAACGTATATGGGTGAATGAATGTGCGTGCCATGGCCCATCTAGGGTGGTAGAAGACAATTTTCAGGAGTTAGATCTCTCCTTCTACCTTCTTAAGGCAGGGACTCTCATGCTGTTTCTGCCCTGCTACCGATAGCTGGCCCAGTTCTCCTCTCTCTGCCTCCACTCTCTCTGTAGGATTGCTAGAATTACAGATGTAGGCCATCACGTGGGCTTTTTACATTGGATCCAGGGAATGAACTCAGGTTTTCAGGCTTGTGTAAAAAGTATTTTTACCTGCTGGATCCTCTCCAGGCCTCGATGATTTTTTTCCCCTTTATGCATCCATGGTGAGTGGTCAAGTACACCAGCGCTTAGTGCCTGTATTGTGGTTCCCTAGCAACACTTCAGGCTCTGCTGTTAGCTTCAGGTGTGTTTGTGTTTGTGTTTGTGGAGAAGTCTGAAGTCAGCTGGACTTCTCTCTTTGAATTCAGCTTATTCTTCTCTGCTTAGTTGCCAGAAAGATTTTTTCTTCATTATTGGAACTTAGTGGACACAGGGTATTGTTTGCATCACCTGATCTGTCACAGGGTATCATTTGCATCACGTGATCTGTTTCCCTCAAATGAGCTCCACCCCTTCGATTCTTAAAGGATAGAAGGAACTATTTCTTCTACATCACCTGTCACTCCTCAGCAGAGACGCCATGACTCTTACTTTTAAGTTGTTGCCCCCTCACTGAGGACCATAATCTCTGTTCTTTTCAGCAGCTTTCATTGTTACTACAGCAAGCCCTTTTTTATATGGCAGCGATGCTATTTTCAGCTGTCTAATTTAGTTATTTTTGTTTGTGATTTGTTATTTCCATAATACTGTAGTTTTTCATCATTTTTCTTAACATTGTGAATTTTCTTAATGTCTTGCTGAGTTGGTTGTGTCATTTCTTGTTGAACCTGTTTGATGAAATTTAGGACAATAATGTTCTTCTAGTGCAATATAAAACAGAAGTGTTCCTTATTCTTTGAGATGTGTTTCTTCATGGTTGGGGTTTCCTTTATCTTTTTGTGAACAGTTTTCTTCTCCTCTCCCCCCTTGTTTTTCTTCCCGTCACCCCTTTCCTTTTCATGTTCTTTCCTTTCTTGAGGGTGCGATGGAGTGAGGGCCACAGCACATTTATTCAGCCATTGAATGGTTTCTTTGCTTGTTCTGAGCAGTTCTAAAGAAGCTTCCTGTTCCCTGGATCCTTCTTGTGACATCCCCTATCTCTTTTTGTCCCCATTCTAAAATAATGACCCTTGTATGTCAATACTCAAACCTTTTCAATAGATGAAGGTATTACTTTCCAGCTTATATCACAGAATGGACATAACACCCTAAAAACAATCTAAGCTACCTTGGGGCCTAAGAGGTCTTCCCCTGGACACTTTGCTCACATGTTCACATATGAGGTCCCTTCCCCCTATCTGACTTCTAGCCTGATGTGGCCATGTTAAAACACCACCAGCAGAAACAGAGTATTTCCTTTAATTTTATCACATTAAATAAATATGCTTTCTTATTCGTTGCTAGAGGATTTAGGGGGGTAGGGATGAGCAGATTTTTAATTAGCTGCTTTTTATTTAGTCAAGAATTAGAGTGGACCAATTGTGCAGCTGGCATAGTTAGAGTTGTTCCATGTAATTATTTAAATGAGTGAAGAAGCAAGGAGAATCCAACTCTTCAATAACAGAAGATTGCATAGATAAACTAGAATAGACCTTTATAGTTGAGTATTAGTCATGAAAATATGTTTGAATTCAAATGAGAAAATAAAGTTTTCACAATATATTAAACAGGGAATCAAGCCATATGTGCAACATGAGCCAGTTATGCTTGGATTAAATATCTAACCAAGCAGAATAAATCAGCAAACACAGTATTAAGCCCTGAAGTCCCCACAGTGTTGATGGCCATTATTCTGGGCAGTTACTTCACCTCTGGAAAGTTTCAGCTAAACAGAAACTGCTTGAAGCATTTGAGAGGAAAAAACAAAAATGTGCTTCAAGAATCCCTTTCTGGGGCTGGACAGATGGCTCAGTGGTTAAGAGCACTTGCCACTCTTCCAGAGGACCTGGTTTTGACTCCCAGTTCCTACATGGTGGCTCCCATCCCACCTGCGATTCCAGTTTGGGGGAATCCAGTGCCCTCTTCTGGCTTCCATGGCTCCAGACATGCATGTGGAACACTTGCATATATGTAGGCAAAGCATCCATATGCATAAAGAATTTAAATATATATTTCTGATTACACAGTAGATAAAAACCTAGGAATCAAAGAAGAGGTGACTGAAAAACTTAATAGCAAGAAAGTGAGAGCCCTACACCTCTGAGCTTTAAAGCAAAGGACAGCTAAGAAGGGAACTGGATGGGGAGATGAAGGGTTTCGGTAGAAATGAGAAAGGTTTCAGGGGCTGATGGGAGGTACATGGGGCCACAGTATCTAATTATATTATATATCTTATTATATTTAAAAATACATCTATAAAATGACAGTGGGACCCCAAACCAACAAAAACAAACAAAACAATAATAACAAAATAAAAATAAACAGAAGATAGCATGATGCCTCAGGGCTGGGTCTCCCATGAAAGTGGCCACAGGTCACAAACACAGTACCCTGCCACCAGCCTACCTACCGCTTCCCTGCAATTAGCCCAACTGAAGATGACAACCCTGCTACAAGAAAGGGAGGAGGTATTCAGAGGTGAGCGTGAGAATAAAGAGGCTCCCGCCAACACTCTCTCCTTTCCCATGAATCCCTTGGCAGGGCTCATTGGGGAAATAACAGATATACAGAAAGCATCGGGACAGGACTTGCCTGGGAAGGGATTAATAACTTTTGGGATTAACGAGGGGCATCTCAGGAGGATGATCCAGCTAGAGAGCAGGAAAGCATTCAGGCAAAGGCTGCCGCTGACTAGATGACTCAGAACCTACAAGAAGGACGCTGACTCATAGAGCTTACTGTGCAGGTGTGCCGTCAGCTCCATAATCGTGAGTCCCTACCATGTTTTCTCCACCTAGAAACCCCATGTATACTAAACAACACCCCACCCTCAGAAGTACCTCAAATAGAGGCCTGTAAAGCTCTGCTTGTGCCCCTGGAAACCACGACACGACACCCCTAGTATTTAGGATTTCTTAGCAATCTGCCTCATCCCCTTTTTTCTTCTCATTCTTACAACTGCCGAATGGAGTGTGGGATCATAGCCATCAAACAGCCTCCTTATTAGCATCAGAACTATAGTCAAAACACATTATGCTTGGCTAATACATTTATTTTTTATGTAATGGAAATGCCATCAAAGCACAGTTAATCGGAATTGAATTAAATCATAATTGGAGCTCTTGTGCACAAGGAAGAGAAATTATTCTTTATTGTAGCAGATGGAAAATGCACCCGTTGTAATTTACTTTTTAAGCGAAAAGCCATTTTTATCCAGAGGAGTGCATCCCAGCGGCACTGTATCCCAGTGTCATCAATGGGAGACACCTCAATGTGGAGCCGCCTGTGTCCAGGGCTCTTCCTGTGGAGAGGGATGAGGGAAGTGCTTTGATCTAAAGCACCAGCCTGCCCAGCAGGCTGACCTTTGCCCCTCTCTGAGAGGAGAGTGTTCCTGCATGCGGGAAGAGGGGACTCTATAGGAAGTGAAAACGATGTATCGGACATACCAGTCTCTAGGTCATTCATGGGAGACAGAAGTATAAAACAAGGTCCCGTTTCTATGCTGTTTGATCAGTCTATTCTTCCAACCATGCTTGACCTTAAGAGTGCAAAAAATACCTTCTAACGTTACAATTAGATACCCACAGTGCCTTCCCACAGTCATCTCAGCAAGCGCTCCAAAGTCATGCCTGGGGTTTTAGAAAGTTCTTTGCAAGCTCCCTGGGCTCTGTCCACAGCAGACCTAGATACTATTCTGTGAGCCTGCAGCACTCTTCATGGTAAAGAGCGACCATGCTTCTGTGGGTTTCCAGTGGACCTATATAAAGCCATATAAGCCTCTTGCTCTCTAATAGCACTTGAGACCATTCATATAACTATATCATAGCTCAGGCCCAGACCAAGCACATACAGGACATATTAGTATACATATGTGCACACATGCATGTATGCATGCACACACACACACACACACACACACACACACACCGTGATATTTTTCTGGCAACACTGCAGTCACCAAACTACCGATTTCTTCCTCTGTTCTTCACCTCGGTATCTACTGGGAGATTGTTTTTAATCCCACCTCTAGGGACTCCATCTCCTCAAAATGGTTTGAGTATTCGAAAATCATTCTCCTCCTCTGTCCGTCATAGAGCGAGAATTTTGAACACTACAAAGAGGACCAGAATCTTGTACCGAGGAGTGAACCGAACATATCACATGACCCAGAATGGCCCTAGGCAAATGCTGTTCCAGCCTTGTGTTCCCAGACTTCTAAGCTAACATCACACACAGCAGAAGGAAAATCAATAGAGGCCCCGACTCCAGGGCTCTCTGAGGCATTGCTGGCTCCCTCTGAATTTTGTCCATGACCAAAATGAGCCAGAAATGGCATAGGATACTGTTGGGTGTTTAAACTTCTTGAGCTCATCTTGCAGGTCACATACCTGCTGTTTGAATTTGACCCTCAGACTGAGGCATCCTTATTTATTAGATGAGGACAGTGGGGCTCAGGGAACTTGGTTAGCCTGTGGCATTGCATGTGGTAGAATTGGCACAGCAATCACACTGTATACGTTCCTTCTGTCTCAAAGTTCTGTATTCTTCCATTAGCATCCTTTACTAACAGGGATATATTTCCCAATAGATACATTCTTTCAATTTTCACTGTTAGTTCTTTCATCACCCAGTCTGAACTTTACATTCTTCCTTGTTCTTTCAAGTGTTGGGACTACAGGTGTGTGCCACACAATGGTAATGGATTGTTAAACAGTTTTGTTGCACAAATATCGTAGAATGCACTTACACAAATTAAGCTGGCCGTAATATAAGTGAACAGTTGTTGAGCAAATGCTTTTAAGTAGCACATGCAAGACTATATGCGCACCTAGACCAGGAGAGCAGGAAGTACAGTATGGAAAAGAGGAAAAGAACACATATCAGAAAGGAGCCAAAATCACCCACTGTGGGCAGGGACCAGACAAGGTGAGCGAACCTTCCTAAGAAGGAAGGCTGGGATGCAGGGAAGAGCATGGCTTTAAAGTTCTAATGCTCTGGCTTTGTTCATATTCCAGTTCCCATACTTCCCAGCTGTTGTCCTTGGAAAACCTAACTAGCTATGGGAGACTGATTGCCCATGTACCAAATGGCAGTATTAATAATATTTGCCTCATGGGCTCTGTAATAGATAGCAAACTATGTGAATTCTTAGCACAGCACCTAGTGTGTAGCAGGTACTCAGTAAGAAATCACAGAGATGGGTGCTTACTGCATAGTAACAATACTGACAACATTAAACATCATGCTTAGCAGATAATAGAAGTGCAATAAATCCATGCCTTGCCGAACCAAAGCCTGTAGGCTTCCTGCAACTTCAACCTCTGAAGGTCTGGATTCTACTGTTAGCTGGTTCTCTTAGTGTCAATATGATATTAAGTGTTGTTACACTACCTCTCTGGACACTAATTATTTTTTCTTTCCCTAACTTAAAGAATCAGATATTTACCCAAAAGACTCCATGCAAACATGACATAGAGATACTTGCACATGGTGTTTACTGCGGCATCAACAGCTAAGTTATGGATCCAGCCCTCGGATCCACCCTTTAAGACAATGGGAGAATGGATGAGAAAACATGGTACCTATGTACAGTGCACTTTTGTTCAGCCATGAAGTGGAACAATTACATTACTCACAAAAAAGTGGATACAACAGGAGATAATCATATGACATGTATTAGGCCAGTCTTAGAAAGGAAAATGTCATATGTTTTCTCTCATGTTCCTAGATTTCAGATAGATAAAAATGTGCATGAATATATGATATGAAAGCAGAAATAAAACTGTCTAGTGATACAAAGGGAACCGATGTAAGAGGAAGAGAAAAGAAAGGAGAGGGTGGCAGAGTGTAGAGAGGACAATGTTGACTATATATTATATGCTTCTATGAAAACTTTAAAATAATTAAAAATATTTAATTTTTAAAATGAAACTTATGAGATCAAGCCACTGGTCATCAGTCTTTGACACCGGAGTGTCCAGTGTATAATATGGCAACAGTCTACATGTACCCACTGTACAGGGAGACCTGTATTCCATACCATCATTCCCAGGCCCCAAACAGGCATGGATAAAATCTGCAGACTGCTGGCATCAACAGAACGTGGCAGGATTGCCCTACAGCAATGTTTCAAGCCCCTAATTCAACCACACAGAGAGCGGGTCTGACCTTTAACATGTTTGAAACAATGATTTGCTGTCCTTTCCCCATCAAAAAGCAAAAGAACCACTTGTGGTAGGCAGGGGTGGAAAGAAGGGGGGGGGATTTATTTGTTTGTTTGTTTGTTTGTTTATTTTTATTAGATGTTTTCTTTATTCACATTTTGAATGTTATCCCCTCTCCTGATTTCCCCTCTGAAAACCCCCTTATCCCTCCCCTCCCCCTGCTCACCAACCCACCCACTCCTGATTCCTGATCCTGACATTCTCCTACACTACCACAGAGAGCCTTCACAGGACCAAGGGCCTTTCCTTCAGTCTCTGCTCCACACTTTGTCTCTGTAACTCCTTCCATGGGTATTTTGTCCCCCCTTCTAAGAAGGGTTGAAGTGTCCACACTTTGCTCTTCCTTCTTCTTGAGCTTCAAGTGGTCTGCAAACTGTATTTTGGGTATTCCGAGCTTCTGGATGAATATCGACTTATCAGAGAGTGCATACCATGTGTGTTCTTTTGTGACTGGGTTACCTCACTCACAAAAGAACACACATGATATTTTCTAGTTCTCTCCAGTTGCCTAAGAATTTCATGAATTCATTGTTTTTAATAGCTGAGTAGTATACTCCATTGTGTAAATGTACCACATTTTCTGTATCCATTCCTCTCTTGAGGTACATCTGGGTACTTCCCAGCTTCTAACTATTAAAAGTAAGGCTGCTGTGAACACAGTTGAGAATGTGTCCTTATTAAATGTTGGAGCATCTTCTGGATATATGCCCAGGAGTGGTATAGCTGGATCCTCAGGTAGTACTACATCCAATTTTCTGAGGAACCACCAGACTGATTTCCAGAGTGGTTATACCAGCTGGCAATCCCACCAGCAATGGAGGAGTGTTCCTCATTCTCCACATCCTCTCCAGCATCTGCTGTCACCTGAATTTTTGATCTTAGCCATTCTGACTGGTGTGAGGTGGACTCTCAGGGTTGTTTTGATTTGCATTTCCCTGATGACTAAGGACGTTGAACAGTTTTTTAGTTGCTTCTCAGCCATTCTGTATTCCTCAGTTGAGAATTCTTTGTTTAGGTCAGTACCCTATTTTTAATAGCATTATTTGGTTCCCTGGAGGCTAACTTCTTGAGTTCTTTGCATATATTGGCTATTAGCCCTCTATCGGATGTAGGGTTGATAAAGATCTTTTCCCAATCTGTTGGTTGCTATTTTGTCCAATTGAGAGTGTCCTTTGCCTTACAGAAGCTTTGCAATTTTATGAGGTCTCATTTGTTTATTCTTATCTTAGAGCATAAGCCATTGGTCCTCTTCTGTTCAGGAATTTTTCTCCTGTGCCCATATTTTCGAAGCTCTTCCCCACTTTCTTTCCTATTAGTTTCAGTGTATCTGGTTTTACGTGGAGGTCCTTGATACATTTGAACTTCAGCTTTGCACAATAAGATAAGAATGGATTGATTTGCATTCTTTACATGCTGACTGCCAGTTGTGCCAGCACCATTTGTTGAAAATGCTGTCTTTTTCCACTGGATGGTTTTAGCTCCTTTGTCAAAAATCAAGTGACCTTAGGTATATGGGTTCATTTCTGGATCTTCAATTCTATTCCATTGATCTGTCTGTCACAATACCAATACCATGCAGTTTTTAATCACTATTGCTCTGTACTACAACTTGAGATCAGGAATGGTGATTGCCCCAGAAGTTCTTTTATTGTTGAGAATAGTTTTTCCACTATCCAAGGTTTTTTGTTATTCCAGATGAATTTGTAAATTGCTCTTTCTGACTCTATGGAGAATTGAGTTAAAATTTTGATGGGGATTGCATTGAATCTACAAATTGCTTTCAGCAAGATGACCATTTTTTCTACATTAATCCTGCCAATGCAGGAGCATGGGAGATTTTTACATCTGAGATCTTCTTTGATTTCTTTCTTCAGAGACTTGGGGTTCTTGTGATACAGATCTTTCACTTTCTTAGTAAGAGTAGCACCAAGGTATTTTATATTATTTGTGACTATTGTGAAGGGTGTTGTTTCCCTAATTTCTTTCTCATCCTGTATATCCTTTGAGTAGAGGAAAGCCACTGATTTGGTTGAGTTAATTTTATAGCCAACCACTTGGTTGAAATTGTTTATCAGATTTAGGAGTTCTCTAGTGGAATGTCTGCGGTCACTTAAGTATACTTTCATATCATCTGCAAATAGTGATATTTTGACTTCTTCTTTTCCAATTTGTATTTCTTTGACTCCTTTTGTTGTCTAATTGCTCTGGCTAGGACTTCGAGTACTGTATTGAATAGGTAGTGAGAGAGTGGGCAACCTTGTCTAGTCCTGATTTTAGTGAGATTGCTCCAAGTTTCTCTCCATTTAGTTTGATGTTGGCTACTGGTTTGCTGAATATTGCTTTTATTATGTTTAGGTATGGGCCTTGAATTCTTGATCTTCCCAAGACTTTTATCATGAAGGGGTGTTGGATTTTGTCAAATGCTTTCTCAGCATCTAATGAAATGATCATATGGGGTTTTTTTTCTTTGAGTTTATTTATACAGTGGATTATGTTTATGGGTTTCCATATATTGAACCACTCTTGAATCCCGGGGATGAAGCCTACTTGGTCATGATGGATGATCATTTTGATGTGTTCATGGATTCGGTTTGTGAGAACTTTATTGAGTATTTTTGCATTGATATTCATAAGGGAAATTGGTCTGATGTTCTTTCTTTGTTGGGTCTTTGTGTGGCTTAGGTATCAGAGTAATTGTGGCTTCATAGAGCAAGTTAAGTAGAATTCCTTCTGTTTCTATTTTGTGGAATAGTTTTAGGAGTATTGGCACTAGGTCTTCTTTGAAGGTCTGATAGAACTTTGCACTTAACCCATCTGGTCCTGGGCTCATTTTGGTTGGGAGACTATTAATTTTCCAGTTTTGTTGAATATAGGCTTTTGTAGTAGGATCTGATGATTTTTTTGATTTTCTCAGTTTCTGTTGTTATATTTCCCTTTTCATTTCTGATTTTGTAATTTGGGTACTGTGTCTGTGCCCTCTGTTTAGTCTGTCTAAAGGTTTATCTATGTTGTTGATTTTCTCAAAGAACCAGATCTTGGTTGATTCTTAAATAGTTCTTTTTCTTTCTATTTGGTTGATTTCAGCCCTGAGTTTGATTATTTCCTGCTGGCTATTCCTCTTGGGTGTATTTGCTTTTTTTGTTGTTCTAGAGCTTTCAGGTGCTCTGTTAAATGGCTAGTGTATGCTCTCTCCAGTTTCCTTTTTGGAGGCACTCAGAGCTATGAGTTTTCCTCTTAGCACTGCTTTCATTGTGTCCCATAAGTCTTTGTATGTTGTATATTCACTTTCATTAAATTCTAAAAAGCCTTTAATTTCTTTCTTTATTTCTTCTTTGACCAAGTTATCATTGAGTAGAGCATTGTTCAGCTTCCATGTGTTTATGGGCTTTCTGTTGTTTTTGTCGTTATTGAAGACCAGCCTATGGATTACAGGGTGATCTGATAGGAGGCATTGGATTATTTCAATCTTCTTATATCTGTTGAGGTCTGATTTGTGACCAATTATATGGCCAATTTTTGAAACAGTACCATATGTTGCTGAGAAGAAGGTATGTTCTTTTGATTTGGGATGAAATGTTCTATAGATATATTTTAAATCCATTTGGTCCAAAATTTCTCAGTTAGTTTCACTGTGTTTTTGTTTATTTTGTGTTTTCCTGATCTATCTGTTGATGAGAGTAGTATGTTGAAGTCCCCCACAATTATTGTTTGAGGTGCAATGTGTGCTTTTAGCTTTAATAAAGTTTCTTTTATGAATGTGGGTGCCCTTGCAGTTGGAGCATAAATGTTCAGAATTGAGAGTTCTTGGTAGATTTTTTTCTTTGATGAGTATGAAGTGACCTTCCTTATGTTTTTTGATGACTTTTGGTTGAAAGTCAATTTTATCCAATTAGAATGGCTACTCCAGCTTGCTTCTTAGAACCATTTGCTTGGAAAATTGTTTTCCAGCCCTTTACTCTGAGGTAGTGTTTGTCTTTGAACTAAGGTGCATTTCCTGTATGCAGCAAAATGCTGGGTCCTGTTTACATATCCAGTCAATTAGTCTATGTCTTTTTATTGGGGAATTGAGTCCATTGATGTTAAGAGATATTAAGGAATAGTGACTGTTGCTCCCTGTTATTATTGATGTTATTTCTATGTTTGGGTGGTTATCTTCTATTGGGTTTGTTGAAAGAAGATTACTTTCTTGCTTTTTCTAGGGTGTAGTTTCCCTCCTTGTGTTAGTGTTTTCCATCATTTATTCTTTGTAGGGTTGGATGTGTGGAAAGATATTGTATAATTTTGATTTTGTCATGGAATACCTTGGTTTCTCCATCTATGGTAATTGAGAGTTTTGCTGGATATAGTACCCTGGGTTGGCATTTGTGTTCTCTTAGGGTCTGTGTGAGATCTGTGCAGGATCTTCTAGCTTTTCTAGACTCTAGGGAGAAGTCTGGTGTAATTCTGATAGGTCTGCCTTTATATGTTACTTGGCCTTTTTCCCTTACTGCTTTTAATATTCTTTCTTTGTTTTGTGCATTTGGTGTTTTGATTATTATGTGACAGGAGGAATTTCTTTTCTAGTCCAATCTATTTGGAGTTCTGTAGGCTTCTTGTATATTCATGGTCATCTCTTTGTTTAGGTTAGGAAGGTTTTCTTCTATAATTTTGTTGAAGATATTTACTAGCCCCTTAAGTTGGGAATCTTCACTCTCTTCTATACCTATTATCCTTAGGTTTAGTCTTCTCATTGTGTCCTGGATTTCCTGGATGTTTTGGGTTAGGAACTTTTTGCATTTTGCATTTTCTTTGACTGTTGTGTCAATGTTTTCTATGGTATCTTCTGCACCTGAGATTCTGTCTTCTATCTCTTGTATTCTGTTGGTGATGCTTGCATCTATGACTCCTGGTCTCTTTCCTAGATTTTCTATCTCTAGTATTGTCTTCCTTTGTGATTTCTTTATTGTTTCTATTTCCATTTTTAGATCCTGGATGGTTTTGTTCAGTTCCTTCACCTGTTTGGTTGTGTTTTCCTATAATTCTTTAAGGGATTTTTTTTGTTTCTTCTTTAAGGTCTTCTACCTGTTTACCTGTGTTCTCTTGTATTTCTTTAAGGGAGTTATTTATGTCCTTCTTTTTTGTTTTTTTTTTTGTTGTTGTTCTTTTTTTTTTTGTTTGTTTGTTTGTTTTTTGTTTTTTGTTTTTTGAGATAGGGTTTCTCTGTATAGCCCTAGCTGTCCTGAAAATCACTTTGTAGACCAGGCTGGCCTTGAACTCAGAAATCTGCCTGCCTCTGCCCCGAATGCTGGGATTAAAGGCATGCGCCACCACCCCGGGTATTTATGTCCTTCTTAAATTCCTCTTTCAGCGCCATGAAATAAGATTTTACATCAGAGTCTTGCTTTTCTGGTATGTTGGGGTAAACATGGTTCTCTGTGGTGGGAGAACTGGGTTCTGATGATGCCAAGTAGTCTTGGTTTCTGTTGCTTATGTTCTTGTGCTTACTTTTTGCTATCTGGTTATCTCTGCTGTTAGCTGGTCTTCTGTGTCTGACTTTGGCTTGTCACTTCTACAAGCCTGTGTACTCCTGGGAGATCAGTTATCTCATGGAGGAATTTGGGTATGGAGATCTGTGGTATACAGTCAGCTCTGGGGTGTAGATAGCGATCAGAAGGATCCTGTCCCCATCTGATCCTAGGATCCTGTGTCCTGATAACTCTGTGAGGGTCCCTCTTGAGCCAGGAATTTGAAGAAAAGTGGTGGTCTTACATGTACTTGCAGGTTTGTAGGCACTCCTGGAAGACCAGCTCTCTCCTGGTGGTATTTGTGTATGTAGCTCTGTGGCACAGGATCAACTCTGGGTACAGATGAAGACCGGAAGACTCCTATCCCAGGCTCCCCTTGGTTCCTGTGTCCTGAGGGTTCTGGGCCTGTTCCTCTGAACAGCAGTGGTGGTCTTACCTGTGCTCACAGGCCTGTCTGCACTCCTGGGAGGTTCCCTCCTTCCCATTGCTATTTGGGTATAGAGCCCTGTGGTATCTGTTACAGGTGGAGACAGAAACTGGAAGTGAACTTTTCTACAAATATATAAAATGCATTTGAGCTAGCAAATAGACTTCTTAAATCCAGAGTGACTTTTTTAAC
The DNA here is from genome assembly GCF_000001635.26 of Mus musculus. NCBI lineage: Eukaryota > Metazoa > Chordata > Mammalia > Rodentia > Muridae > Mus > Mus musculus. Next base: position 96,129,975 of record NC_000073.6, read on the forward strand.
ATTTGATGGTAGAGGCTCAATTCCCTGAGCTGATGACTTCAGTGGCCATGTTTTAAGCACAAATGTACAATGTTGTAAAACTGTTAACCCAACACGAAAGAAAAAAGGCATGATTTTTAGTCACTTAAAAATAGTAAAAACTGGCCCCACCTCCACACCTGACTATGTTTTCACCTTTCTCCCTATGCACTGCTTCATCCAAATCCTCAGGTTAATATTCTCACCCACTCCCCAGAGTGTGCCACTCCCATGCCCACCATCACCCTTTTCTCTACCTCCATGGCCTGGTATCAGACTCTCCCATGGGGCCCCTTCATCCTCCTTGCTCCTCACCATCTCCAGTGCAGCCAATGGGGAGCTGTGACTGCGTCTTTGTTGTGTGGGAAATGCCAGTTCTCACACTCTGTGGGTTTTACAGGGTGATTTGTCAGTATCATAAGGGATGAGAAGTCAGAGAAGAAACAAAGGGATTGAGCAAATCTGAGGACCACAAATCGACCATGGAGGATACAGTGGGGAATGGAGGCTCTGAGAATGTAGAGATGTAGCTTCATTGGTAAAGTGATGGATTTGCAACCATATTGAGTTGGATGCCCAGAAACCACATATAGGGATAAAGGGGGACAGCATGGTGACACAGGTTTGCAGCCCCAGAACTAATGAGTCAGAGACAGAAAGATTCCTAAGACTCAGTTTTCTTACAGCCTTGTTTTGGTAAGTTCTGGCCAATGAGAGATCTTAGAAAAAGAAGATTCCCAGAAGCATCTGAGAAATGATAGCTGGGATTGTCCTCTGTCACAGAGAGAGAGAGAGAGAGAGAGAGAGAGAGAGAGAGAGAGAGAGAGAGAGAGAGAGAGAGAGAGAGAAGAGGAAGGAGGAGGAGGAGGAGGAACAGTAGCAGAAAGCAGAAAGCAAACGGGGAAAAAAAACACGTCTGTCCCACTTAGAATTTGGATGAGGCTGGCCTCTTGAGCATTATGTAACTTCTTGAACTGATTTAGATGCTGCCTCATTCTAGACAGAGTTTGGGGAATGTTACCAGAAAGAGGGCACAGGCTGTGAGCTTACATGTAAAAATAAAAATATTAAGAAGGGGGACAGCAGAAAGAAGATGTAAAGAGTTCATTGAATTGAAATGGGAGAACACAATGCATGGGATGCGAGCCTGGGGACTGGATCACTCGAACAGAGAAAGAGATGGAGCTCTGGGGAGGGAGTCCTGTGAAGCAGGGGAGAAGAAAGCCCTTCCTGTGGCAGCCAGCTTCTTCCTCTCTGCAAATCAAAGAATTCCTATAGCTTCCACTCCTCACAGCCTATGGATTAGGAAGCCCTATGCAATCACAGAATGATGTCAGCAGGGGCTACTCCCAGGGAGCTAGTGGAAAGAGGCAAAGCCTTGACCCTGCAGGACAACCCAGGGCTGATGTCAAAACAGCCAGGCAGGCAGGATGCACTTTGACCAAAGTCAGGTTATCAAATTGGCATTCACTTACATAAAAATATTCTATTCTAGAGGTTTGCTTGGTTAGAAGGGACAGGATTCATGAGCTTGGTAATATGAAAAGAACATATTTTCGGGTGTTTCTTATACAGGTGCCCCCATCAAAATGTCCAAGTTCAAAAATATGTACAAAGTCACATTTTTGTTTCAATATGTTCAAAAAATGTGCCATGTTGATGTACTTAAGCACCTCCTGGTATATCTCTGACAATCCCTAGAGATATTAGCAACAGGGAACAACAGGTGTCAGTAGCCCTGTCTAAATCTTGTTCTGAATCCAGTACTCTGGTACTCAGTACTCAGGGTTAGGAAGATGAGTTTAGTACAGAATTAGACTTAGGTGACAGGCAGGGAGAACATCACCACACCCAATCAAGCAGGTTCCCTATCCCTCCCCCATCTCAGTAAGGCTAGAGGAAGGTGAATCACTTGAGATGCAGTGAGATGCTGCTAACCAGTTAAGGGCACTTGCTGCTGTAGCAGAAGACCTGGAAGCACCTTGGTGGTGGCTTGCAACCTTCCATAACTCCAGATCCAGGTTAGAAGCCCTATTCTGGCCTCCATAGGAACTATACACAAGAGGTGCATATGCATACAATGCAGGCAAAACATATACATAAGACAAAAATGAACAAATCAAGAGAGAAAGAAAGGAAGAAAGAAAGAAAGAAAGAAAGAAAGAAAGAAAGAAAGAAAGAAAGAAAGAAAGAAAGAAAGAAAGAAAGAAAGGAAGGAAGGAAGGAAGGAAGGAAGGAAGGAAGGAAGGAAGGAAGGAAGGAAGGAATTCTGCTAGAAAGGCTGGGGATTTGGCTCAGAAGTACAGTACTAACCTAGCAAGCACAAGACCCTTAATGCAGTCCTCAGTTCTGAGTTTTAAAAAACAAAAACAAAAGCTAAAAAAAAACAAAACAAAACAAAACAAAACAAAACCAACCTGCCCATAGTCAAATTGGTAGTCAAATATCAGTCCAAACACCCTTGATCACCAAACTGCCACCTCTGTGAGCTTTCTCTTGGAGATTGGTCTAGGGGGGCTAGTCCTTTTGACTCAGTTCAGGATGCCAGCTTGGAGAATGGTGCAACCCACAGAAAAGGTAGATCTTTCTACCTCATTTAACCTAATTTAGACAATCCCTCAAAGACTTGTTTAGAGGCCCATATCCTTGGTGATTCTAGATCCTGTCAAGTTAACAATCAATATTAACTATCACAAAATCTGGCAAAAAACAAACAAACAAACAAAAACTGTTTTCTATACCTCAGTTTGCTTATCTTCAAAGTTTAGGTACTAATTGTTCATGATTCATAAGGTTTTTGTGAGATTAAGTGAAAGAATATGAATTATGTGCCTGGGATTACCCTTAGCATATCTAGAATGTTCAGTGTTTACATTAGAGTCATTGTAACTCCTTATAGTCATGGTATTCAGGCTCCTGTATAATCCTCTCCTGCGTGAACAATAGGTTAGACTCAAGACACTCATGAAAGAACCATTTTCTCCCTCCTTGACCATCACTCTTAGAAGGGAAGCCACATTCAAGTCAACTCTGTATCCCCAACAGCATGCAAACACATACCTGACATTGTTCATAGAGACAGAAAATGATTGATAGACATATAAGTAGTGACTAACTGACAGTTAATGAAAATAATTAACTAATCATTAATGCTAAAGCACTTTTATGTCTGGAATATACCAAGTCCCAAAAGATGCTCCACAGTGATGATGATGTCTTAATATATCTTTGAGGGGGAAATTACTGTTTACTGTTCTCTGACATCATAGCACTGGATGAAAACCAATAGCAAAACTAAATAAAAATTTGGTAGCGATGGTGGTAATGATGATGATGCTTGGTGATGTACAACTAGGTAATAGTGATGGTGATGATAATGTTGATGATGGTGATAGTGATGGGGATGATAATTATAACTGGCTACTAAATGGACCCCACCCATTTCATTCTCTATCTCTCTATTTTTTAAAGAAAAAATGTATTGCATACTGTGCAAAGAACATACAAAAATAAGCTCGTTTATCATTCCCCTCTTAACCCTGCAACCTAGTCAGTCATTATCTCCATTTTTTTAATTAGGTATTTATTTCAGTTACATTTCCAATGCTATCCCAAAAGTCCCCCACACGCTCCCCCACCCACTCCCCCACCCTCCCTATCCTACTTCTTGGCCCTGGCTTTCCCCTGTATTGAGGCAGATAAAGTTTACACAACCAATGGGCCTCTCTTTCCAATGATGGCCAACTAGGCCATCTTCTGATACATATGCAGCTAGAGACACGAGCTCCAGGGGGTACTGGTTAGTTCATATTGTTGTTCCACCTATAGGGTTGCAGATCCCTTTAGCTCCTTGGGTACTTTCTCTAGCTCCTCCATTGGGGGCCCTGTGATCCATCCAATAGCTGACTGTGAGCATCCACTTCTGTGTTTGCTAGGCCCCAGCATAGTCTCACAAGAGACAGCTATGTCTGGGTCCTTTCAGCAAAATCTTGCTAGTGTATGCAATGGTGTCAGTGTTTGGAAGCTGATTATGGGATGGATCTCCGGATATGGCAGTCTCTAGATGGTCCATCCTTTTTTCTCAGATCCAAACTTTGTCTCTGTAACTCCTTCCATGGGTGTTTTGTTCCCAATTCTAAGAAGGGGCAAAGTGTCCACACTTTGGTCTTCATTCTTCTTCGAGTTTCATGTGTTTTGCAAATTGTATCTTATATCTTGGGTATTCTAAGTTTCTGGGCTAATATCCACTTATCAGTGAATACATATTGTGTGAGTTCTTTTGTGATTGGGTTACCTCACTCAGGATGATGCCCTCCAGGTCCATCCACTTGCCTAGGAATTTCATAAATTCATTCTTTTTAATAGCTGAGTAGTACTCCATTGTGTAAATGTACCACATTTTCTGTAACCATTCCTCTGTTGAGGGGCATCTGGGTTCTTTCCAGCTTCTGGCTATTATAAATAAGGCTGCTATGAACATAGTGGAGCATGTGTCCTTCTTACCGGTTGGAACATCTTCTGGATATATGCCCAGGAGAGGTATTGCGGGTTCCTCTGGTAGTACTATGTCCAATTTTCTGAGGAATCGCCAGACTGATTTCCAGAGTGGTTGTACAAGCTTGCAATCCCACCAACAATGGAGGAGTGTTCCTCTTTCTCCACATCCTCGCCAGTATCTGCTGTCACCTGAATTTTTTATCTTAGCCATTCTGACTGGTGTGAGGTGGAATCTCATGGTTGTTTTGATTTGCATTTCCCTGATGATTAAGGATGTTGAACATTTTTTCAGGTGCTTCTCAGCCATTGTCTGAGCCCCATTTTTAATGGGGTTATTTGATTTTATGGAGTCCACCTTCTTGAGTTCTTTATATATATTGGATATTAGTCCCCTATCTGATTTAGGATAGGTAAAGATCCTTTTCCACTCTGTTGGTGGCCTTTTTGTCTTATTGAAGGTGTCTTTTGCCTTGCAGAAGCTTTGCAATTTTATGAGGTCTTATGAGATCTTACAGCACAAGCCATTGCTGTTCTATTCAGGAATTTTCCCCCTCTACCCATATCTTCGAGGGTTTTTCCTACTTTCTCCTCTATAAGTTTCAGTGTCTCTGGTTTTATGTGGAGTTCCTTAATCCACTTAGATTTGACCTTAGTACAAGGAGATAGGAATGGATCAATTCGCATTCTTCTACATGATAACCGCCAGTTGTACCAGCACCATTTGTTGAAGATGCTGTCTTTTTTCCACTGGATGGTTTAAGCTATCTCCATTTTTGTAAATGAGAAAATCAGTGCATGCAGAGAGCTTAAGTCCCTAATCAGAGGTCAGCCATGGGTGTGGCTTCTAATCTGAGTAACTCCTCCTTCTCATGCCCTCTATACACACCACTAAGACAAATCAGCTTCATTCCTAAGGGCTGCTCAAGGGATATGGCCCTTATAGTCTGAAAAAATGTTCAAAATAACGGAAGACTGATGACTCTAGTCCTAGCTCAAAAGCTTGCCTTCTCTGTAGCCTCGGGCCAAGAGTTTAATCACCTCACATTTTTTGGTTTCCTTCGTCTATAAGCACAAATTTACACTTACCTACACACAAGGGTGCCGGGAAGATTAATCGGATGCGGCAGAAGTGCCTTTAAGATGAAAAATGTGGATTATTTGCATCATTATTTTAATAGCCTTGGACTTTGCTATCCCCAGTTTACACGGACATGGATAGCTCAGAAAATGGAGATTGGTGAGGTTCATTTTCTCCAGCATCACCTCTGAGCAGAGCAAGGAAAGCACAGCCCCCAAGGACCTGAGGTTAGACAGGTCCTCTCTCGGCCAGCCTGGGTGTACATGGTACCTCAGGACTGATTGGCTCCCTGCAACTGTTTGAGAAGCTAGACCTTCAGAACAGCCATCTACCAAATGACTCCGTAGCCACAATATGAGCTGCCAAGGCTGGAACACATTGCTGTCTCTATAGATATAGCCCAGCATACAGTCTCATATGTAGTGGTGCTCAATATATGTGTGTTGAATGAGGGAGTGGGTGAGGGAGGGGTGAGTGACTGAGTAAACAGGGCCAGGAAATGTCAAGTAGAGAAGACACTCAGGAGTCTCCTCTGGGGGGAAAAAAGAAAGTGTCGTCTCTGCTAGCATAGACACTGAATTCCGCATCCTTAAGGAAGTCGCCGCCTAAGAGAAGAAACCTCACATCCACCACTAGTCATGGACCAAGGAATTTGGGCTCTGATAGATGTCTAGAGTTTCCTGTGAGCAATTGGTTTCACTGGAAGGCAGTCAGGCAGAGAAGGTAGCATGTTGCTAGATCCTAATGAGCATCTCCCAGGGATGTGGAAGGAAGTCTGTTGATATGGAGCAGGAACTGCACGGAGGGAGAGTTGATGCAGTTGGTTACTGTCTCAGCAACCCTACTTTCTCCTGGAAGTACTAGGACTGTAAGCACATGAGTCAGAATGGGGATGTATGCGAGGAGTCTCTGCAAGACAGGGCTGACTAACAGACGCAAACTACAGTCTCATAGATGACCACAGTGAGGCAGAGGTATGCTCTTTGCCCACAAGGGGCAGCTGGCAACCTGGAGTGAATTCCAAAGAGTCTTGAATACCACGCTCACATCAGGAATGTGGAATGTTCCCCTTACTCTGTCCTTGCATGGTTCAATTTACTGTTTGAAGCAAAGGCTTTCTCCTCCTAAGGCTCTCTTTCCTCTGCCAGGCCTGAGGGCATGCTCATAAAATGTAAAATCTGTTTAAATAATGAAACCTGTGGGCAAGAGCGTGGTCAGGGTGGAGGACACCAGCCCGTGACACCGTAAATCACTGCCAGGCTTGGGACTTGGCATAGCCTAGCTGAGTGGAGGAAGGCGTGTGCTCAAGCCAGCCTGTGGCCTGTGGAAGAAGTGCCAAGTCAGCATCTCACACTTGGTTTGGGATGAATTATGGAGCTTAGGTGGAGACACTTGCAGCCTGCCTTCTGACAGATGATACAAGGCTATGCCTCCCCTCTCCCCCTCTTCAAGACCAGATTGGCTTCCTCTGAGACAATCAGTAAAGGGATATGGACAGAAGCCTGCATAAGAGAACTTTGCACTAGAAAGGGCCTTCTGGATCCAGTCAGGCCTAGGCCTTCCTACCCTGGAAGCATACAAAACTCCAAGGGTCTGTGGAGAGCAGAGGACAGGAAAGAGAGATACTGTCACCAGGGTCATACCCTGTGCTCCCTGTCTTCCCCCAGGGATTCCCAACTACTCCCTGAGTCCAGACTGAGCTCCTACTATGTGCTGGGCTCTTCATATACACCATTGCAATCAGTAGGCACACAGTCCTCTAGCAACAGAGCAAATAGGCAATTCCACCCCTCAGCAATGAATCTGAAGAGGTTGTTTAGCCTCTCTGTGCCTCAGTTTCCTCATCTTTTTTTTTATTTTTTATTTTATTTTATTTTAATTAGGTATTTTCTTCATTTACATTTCCAATGCTATCCCAAAAGTCTCCCATACCCCCCACACACACTCCCCTACCCACCCACTCCCACTTCTTGGCCCTGGCATTCCCCTGTACTGCGGCATATAAAATTTGCAAGACCAATGGGCCTCTTTTTCCACTGATGGCTAACTAGGCCATCTTCTTATACATATGCAGCTAGAGACATGAGCTCCAGGGGGGGTACTGGTTAGTTTATATTGTTGTTCCACCTATAGGGTTGCAGACCCCTTTAGATCCTAGGGTAGACATTAGCTAGGTTGGTAAAACGCTTGCCTAGCATGCATGAAACCCTGCAAAACCAAACCTGTGTGATCCAGTCACATGCAGAGGAAGTGGGGACAGAGGATCAGAATTTCCAGGTTATCCTTGGATGCCAGCCTGGGATATAGAAGACTGACTTCAAAAGCCAGCAGAAAGGAAAGGAATGCAAAAATGGGATCGGTAAGCTAATAGGATTAGTTGTGAGTTCATACATGTCAATCACTATGTGTCAATCACTTGAGAGTACTGCCTGCTCATGGGGAAAAGCTGTATAAATGCAAGTGCCAGTGACCACACAATTAGCCAACACACATAGACCATCTGCCCATGCCAAGTTCTGGGATGCATAACCTCATTCATTCATCCACTTAATAAGTCTTAAGAGCACCTACTACTGGAGCTGGAGAAAGGTCTCAGTGGTTAAAAGCAATGTCTCTGCTTCCAGAGAGCTGGGGTTTGATTCTCAATACCCACATGGTAGCTCAAAGCTATCTATAACTCCAGTCCTGGGAGGAATCTAATGCTCCCTTCTGGTCTCTATGGACACCAAGAATACAAGCACTATCCAGAAATACCAAGTGGGAGATTTGCTCTACATGATCTCATTGATTTGTACCAGAGACATTCATGACCTTGGACCTTGGAATCCATGCCAGGTCACAGCCTTGGATCTGTGTTGTCTTCAGTTTTATCAATGTTCCCTATATTTGATCCCCAGTGCTGCCATCACAATATGTCACTAACTAGGTAGTTTAAATAATGAAATGAATTGTCTCTTGCCTCTGGAGACTACAAAATCAAGGTGGTGTCAGGTTTGGTTTCTATGTCAAGGCTTCTAGCGATTTAGCATCCATATTTGACATCATGTAGGTTGGGCATGCCCCACCACCCTAACCTCTGCCTTTATTTCTACCCAGCATACTTTATGTGTCTCCATAAACAAATTTGTCCTATTTACAAATAATCAGACCATTGCGTTTGGAGGACTTGCTTTAATAGCCCAAATTTTAGGCCAATTACCTCTAGAAAGACCATCAGGCCAAATAAAGTCATACTCCAAGCTTCTCAGATCCAAACTCCATCACAAGCCCTTCACAGTAGCCATGCCATCTGTGGGAGGGTATTCATATGCACACCTTATAGCCAAGAGCTGTGTCTCCAGTATTCGGGTCTACATTGAAGTCTGCACCGCCACTAAGATAACTACCACCCCAGGAACTCAGCAGTCTTCACTTTTTCCTGGGTTCCAATTCAAGGGAGCCCTACTTCCCTAGCACTGGGCATCAGACTCACAGAGCTAATAAGCTGGGTAGCCTCAGTACAGCCATCAGTACAGCTCACCACAGAGAAATGGACAGTGGTGTGATTGGTTGTTTTGAGGAGCTAAAAATAGCCTGACACTGCCTAGCTGAGGGGGACATTGGGTGACACAGCCTGTCCCCAGCACACAAAACAATGAGGGCATATTTCAGGCTCTGGCAGAGGATTCATAGGATAAAGTCAGAGGCAAAAAATCATAGAAAAGTTCACCCTTAATGAGAAATGACCTTCATAACTCCATCTCTCCAGAGTTCCCTTCACAGAATATTACATTTTTCCATATCTAATTCCATTCCATCTATCTTATCACTATTGTAGAAATATTAATAAAGATGGTATTGTTTAGGGCCTTTAATTCAGCGTGTATATATACATATATTAGGCTAAAACCTATAAGATAAATTGTCTGCTCCTTCTCTCCTTTATATTCTTTTGTTTGGTTGTGTGGGATCCTTGACGCTCGTTTTAACATTTTTTAATATCCTGCAGGTTAGGCTGACACCCTGGTCCTTTGCAAAACTTGAGTACCCCATTTGGGGTGCTGGGCACAAGCCTTCTCATCCCACCCTGCCTCAGGCCTGAAGCTCCGACTTGCCAGCAGCTTCTCTACTTCATCAAACTCAGCTGGCATGAAGCATTTGTCTATATCCCCAAGTCCCCAGAAGGTCTCAGGTTACCCCATGCAGCCCCACTCCATCCCTCTCAGGTTTTCAGGGAACCTTAATTCCAAGGTAGACACACCTGCCCATTGAGAATATCTGGTTGTGTCCGAGTTCTGTTCTGTGAACTCAGCTTTGGCCTCAGTCTTACCATTGTGTGTACACAAATGCTTGGACATCAGCATGGTCTGCCACTCATCCAACACCTACAGTCCTCCTACTCATTCCGTGTCCTCGAGGAAATGGCGATGTCTGTGGTGTTAGGTTGCTGTTACAGTGAGTAGCTAGAAATCCCCATGGTTCACAGAAATGATAGATTTGGTGACTAAATATAGCGCCCGAGAAAACGAGTCTTTATCAAGTATAGGCTCTTCTTTGTTTTGCTTTTTACAAACAAGGCCAGGAGTAGCAAGGGAGGGGGGACTGGGGATAAAACAACATTGGTAAAGAGCTAACTATTCAAGCATCAGGACCTGAACTCAGAACCCCAGCACCCATGTGAAAGCCAGGGACAGCACTATGTACCTGCAATCCCAAAGCTTTAGAGGTGGAGACGGCAGGATACGTGTGGCTCGCTCACCAGTCTATCTAGCCAAATTGATGGGCACCAGATTCAGTAAGAAACCTTGTCTGAAAGAACAAGGTGTAGAGTAACCGAAGACACCCAACCTTGACCTCTGGCCTCCACAGAAGGGCACATACAAACATAAATGCATTCATATACACAGTCAATCCATTACCTTACCTGATAGCACAATGCAGAGACTGAGCAAGAAACTTAACCACTAATCCATAGAAAAAGAGACTGACTCTCCCAGAACAGCAGGAAACCAGTCATGGAGGAGAGCTGAGATTTTCTAAATCACTGACAAATCAGTGACTTGGTGATATGTCAGTGACTTAGAAGGTAAGTGATCGCCCAAAGTTGAAGCTAATGCAGTTTCCTCAGTGTCTTTGTTACTCCCAGGATTTCCAGGTGCCATCTATATATCTCACAGTCACACATATTTTAGTTCATAATTAAGTTCCTCTTTTATAGAGTGCTATTGCAAAGTTTGCCATTAACACATTGGCAAAGTGTGAAACTTTCCTCAAACAATCAAATGAATAAACATTCCTCCAGCATCTCCTACCGCCCTTCTCCCACTGCCCCAAAGCAGGGCCACGGTGAAGGTAAGAATGGCTTCTAATGGAAGCTTAGCATTCCTGTGCTCAACCTGCCTGGACCTTTGAGCATCCAGGCTGCCTCCCTTACCTCCTTGCACTCTTCCTCAAAGCTCAGTGTCCAGCTTACCTTCTCCAGCATCTTCTTTAAAAAATAGCTTCCATTCCCATTCCAGTCCCTCCCATCTCTCTTCATCTTCAAAAATACTAAAGGAGGACCCAGATGTAGCTGTCTCTTGTGAGACTATGCCGGGGCCTAGCAAACACAGAAGTGGATGCCCACAGTCAGCTAATGGATGGATCACAGGGCTCCCAATGGAGGAGCTAGAGAAAGTACCCAAGGAGCTAAAGGGATCTGCAACCCTATAGGTGGATCAACATTATGAACTAACCAGTACCCCGGAGCTCTTGACTCTAGCTGCATATGTATCAAAAGATGGCCTAGTCGGCCATCACTGGAAAGAGAGGCCCATTGGACACACAAACTTTATATGCCCCAGAACAGGGGAACGCCAGGGCCAAAAAGGGGGAGTGGGCGGGTAGGGGATTGGGGGTGGGTGGGTATGGGGGACTTTTGGTATAGCATTGGAAATGTAAATGAGCTAAATACCTAATAAAAAATGGAAAGAAAAAAAATACTAAAGGAGGTTCCACTTATTCATGTGTCTTCTCTTCTCCACCAGGATACAAGTTCTAGGAGAGCCTAACTTGCAGCATGGTTTGATCATTTCCTTAGCCTTTTGCTGGACCCAATACTATCTTCTTAATAAGCATTTGTTGAGAAAATGAATGAGGGAGGGAGAATGAATGAATGAATGAATGAGCCGTATGGTAACCAGTTATATTATTTATAAAGCATTAATTCCATGAAAGTGCAGACAGAGGAATGGCCCCTAGGAGGGGTACGTTTTGGACATTGAAGAAATGGGATCTTATTTTAGTCTTTCTCCGTTGCAGATCCAGGAGAGAGAGAGAGAGAGAGAGAGAGAGAGAGAGAGAGAGAGAGAGAGAGAGAGAGAGAGAGAGAGAGAGAGACGGTGCTCCAGGACCTGGGACTAATCTAGGCAGTTTTCCAGTTTGGGGAAGCAGATGATCTATGTTGGCAGCAGTGAATGCTTCCAGCAAGTTAAAGAAGCATTCTTCGTGTATATTTTACACATTGTGAGATGCTCTTTGACCTAAGGATTCTTTGTTCTATTTTGCAACAGCCAGGCTAGAGATTTACAAGTCCCCCAAAGCCCTGAGTTCAAACCTCATCTCAACTATTCCTTGGCCAGCATGGTTCTCTTTGTTGTCTCCATAGCAAAAGGGTTGTTGTGAGGGTCAAATGAAGCAAAGATTATAAGGTGTTTATCACAAGGCCGGGGACACGGGAAGTGCTCAAAGAATGGCTCTAGGCATCTATTTCAGAGCCAGAAGATCTCCATAGGAACCCCAGCTCTTCTCCTCCCTGGCTGGGTAAACCTCAAAAGCTGTTTAGTATCTCAGGCCTCAGTTTCTGCATCCACAAAATGGATGAGCACTGTGCCTACCTACCAGAAGCATGGAAACTGCATGAGTTAAAATAGCCACAGCACACAGAAACCATCCTGACAGGCTATTTGTGTCACAATCACATCACATATGGTCAAGGCCACCTTTTCTGGGATTAAATTTCAGGTCAGGAAGCTTTCAGGTCAGAAATTAGCTTCTTGAGGACTCTGGCAAGTCTCACAACAAACACTAATTGAATCTCTCTCTGTGTTCCTGTCACTCTTATCTTCATATGGGATGTATGCTCCCCAGGAGTTGTCTTCTGAGAAGTTTTATCCTGAAGCTGATGTAAACAGATGCAGAGGCCCACAGTCAAACAATAGGCAGAGCACAGAGTCTTGTGGAAGAGCAGGGAATCGGACTGAAGGAACTGGAGGGGTCGAGGACACCACAAGAAGACCTACAGAGTCAACTAACCTGGGTCTATGGGGCCCTCAGTGACTGAACCACCAACCAAAGAGCATACAGGGTCTGGATAACTAAGGCAAAGGAGGGGAGGGATTCTTATCCACACTTTACTCTGCATTCTCCAAAAAGAAGCAACAAAGAGGCGGGAGTTTGTGGGGAACACAACTTTAAGGAACTCACTCACACTTCCAAAGTCCAGATTCTTCAGCCATTAATATGCAGGGCACAGGAGCTGAGGAACCCTGGTGCAATGACGTGCCTTTGAGTTGAGGACTTAGTTCAACAGTCTAGGCCCTGGTGACTGTCACCCTCTCAGCTGACTCTTGGTTCCCTAGAGAGAGGGCTATACCCATCAGCCAAGCCTAGAAGCCTTGTCTTAGAGAGAGAGAGAGAGAGAGAGAGAGAGAGAGAGAGAGAGAGAGCAACAACAAATAACTAGAGTTGAAAGTCACAGGCAGGGCCCTTGGAGCCCGGCCCTCAGTGGGCAGGCAGCCTTCCAGCTTGGCATTCTCTTCTGGCACCTCTGTGTCCAGGCACTAAAAATAACACACCCAATCTCTCTGCAGCCAACTGAGCTCCCCAGCAAGGACTTGTGCCCTTTATGGCCAGTGAACATCTGCTGCCTCCTGACTGCTGTCAACAATCAAAACAGTGTCTTATCTCAGTGGGGGCTATTACCTAGCCCAAAAGGATGCCCCTGAGGCAGCCTCTAGCTAAGTGGTCTCCCATTCAGCTGTGTGAGTGGCCAGGACCCTGCCTGCAGGAGGTTGGCCATGCAAGAGTAGAGAAACCAGGTCACAAAGAGGGATGTAACTGGAGCCAAGAGGGAGAGAATGAAGAAGGGCATAAAGTGCCTCCTTTCAAACCTAGAGCTGTCTTGAGCCAAAAGGGTGGCATGCAGAGGTGTGGGAATACTAATGAGCACAGATGTAACAGCATCCTCTTGTTGGTAGCCATATCTTCCAGACACACAAATTGAACACTGAACGCAGGCCAGGATGGTGGGCAGGGCTGGGACCTATAGGCCTCAAAGGAAAAGGTATGAGCAGTTAACTTCCCATCACTTTGAGAAAATACCTAGGATAATCCAATTAAATGGAGGAAAAGTTTATATTTTGCCTCAAGGATGCAGAAGTTTTAGTCCATGCTCACTTGACCAATTGACTTTGGAACTGAGAGCAAGCTCTACATCATGGTAGGAAGCATGTGGCACAAGAAACCACTCATCCCATGCAGCCAGGGAGGAAAGAGAAACAGAAGGGCTGGCCTCCCAGTATATCCTACAAGGGTACACTCCACCTGACCTGCCTCTTGACTCTGGTCCTTGCCACCTAAAATTTCCATTACTTTCACAACCTCCTAGTAGCAACAACAGTTGGGGACAAAGTCTTCAATGCAGAGGACTTTAACAGTGCACTCTTCCCTAATTCGTGATTCTTGCTGCTCAGTGCCAGGTGTGGACTTTTCACTCCTTCATCTTGTACTTCAGGCTTCCCAGTACATCTGATTTCTCCACTTTGCTCAGGCTGGGGTAGCTCTGTCCCACTCCGGTGTCAAAGGATGTCAGAACAAGCAAAGCTAACTGCTTGGAGACTATGCCAGGCATTGTGCAGTGTGTTTTCTATGCATTCAGTACTTCTCCCATTGCTACTGATGAAGTAAGGTGCAGACCAGCTACGCTGTTGTCTATGGCCACCTAGGAAATAACCAAGCTAGGCTTAGGCTTGGTTTTCCGGACTTGAAGGCTCTTGTTCTTGACAATTCGAATTCAAAGGCCACCTGAAGTTCATTAATCTTTGAGGGATTTTATAAAAATGGACCCCATCTGGATACCCCTTATCTATACCTGAGTCCTGTTCAGATTCTGTGAGGCCTCAGAAACTAAAATGATTCACCGTATTCAGCTTGTTCTGCCCCATCTGAACTTTAGGTTCCTACAGCTGACCAAGGAAAACCAGAGGTAGCTTTCCATCATCTTGTGTCCATGTTCTTGGTCCACTCCCAACTCATGTCTGCTAGTCAACCCAAGGTGGAAAGATCCCAGGTAGAAACATGTCTTTGAACTTTGATCTTCCCCAAAGTATGTCAGTGCTTTTGTAGCAGGCTGGTAGAGAACAGGCCTTCAGTATAACAAAGCAGTCTACAAAAAGAAACTAAAGAGGATTCCCCCAATCTTTGGGACCCTGACATATCTGACTCATAGGATCTATCTTTTGAATGTCCTTGTTCTACCAGGTCATACCCCTGACTCACTTTGTCCTTTACTTTTCCACTTGATATCACAACTTGGTGTCCTTTCAGCATAGTGGCCATCTTCCTCTGATCGCAGATCTTCAGATAGTCTTTTGTCCTTTGATAGATTGCCATCAATGGGTTAAACCACCTTCAATCCTCTTCCAAAGATGAAGAGTCAATCTGTCCCTCCCAGAAGTCATCAATGACAGTATTCAGGAGCCAAGGCTGGAGTTAGATGGCTCCCTCCAACACTATCTGCCAGATCCCAGACTCCCCATCTGGAAACGTAGAAGACTAGGTAGCTTGTCTCCCTTACACACAGAAGAAATTAAATACAACGACACAATGATAGTAGGCAGTTATAGTACCCAACTGGAAGTAAGCCTGCAAAGCCTACAATGGTGAAAGTTATGGACATAATCTTCTCCCAACTTGAAGATTTTCATTTAAAATAGGGCCTCACTAAACAGTCCATACTGTCCTTGAACTCAAGATCCTCCTTCCTCCAGCTCCCAAGTACTGAGATGATAGGTGTGCACTATCACATCTACCTCCAACCTTATACATTTCTGAGGCACTGTTTTTGTGCTTTGCTGTATCAACAGACCCATGGGGGGACCCAAAATACAGTAGACACTAGAGGAATGTGTTGAGAACAAGTACAAGAATAAAAGGGTGGATGAACAAAATAGATAAATAATAAGAGTATCCTAGACACCAGAAGGACATCGTGAATCATCCTTCATGCTTATTGGTCTGATTTCAATTTCTAGCTAATCACTATGTGTATTTTCTTGTTTTTGTGGTGCTGCCGACAGAAGAAAGTACAGTCAGTTCTGTTATCTTACCCCATATGTGTTCTGAAAAATCAATGTGCTATGCAAATTCACCCACAGGGACTGGGGTGCAGAATTTAGAAGAAAATGGAGGTAGAGCTATAACACTCTAAAATTTCTCCAGTAAAGTATAATTTAAAAAAACATACAAATCGATTCCCAGTAATAAAAGGTAACATTATTTAAACTATTTCAATGGCTAAATAGTAAACAACCATGGCACTTCATTTTGAGAAAGCCCTATAGCTTGAACCTGCTGGTAGAAAGGTGAGATAGTAGAATTATCATCTGAAATTAGGTAGATGGTTGAAAAGCCAGATGTGCACAGATGTGGTTAATAGCACACGCAATTTTTTTAACCTTTCTCATTGCTACAACAAAATACCTGGTATCTTAGATAGGGTTTTATTGCTGTGAAGTGACACCATGACCAAGGCAACTCTTATAAAAGAAAACATTTAACTGAGGATGGATTACAGTTCCCATGGTTTAGTCCATTATAATCATGGCGGGAAGCATGGTATCATACAGGCAGACTTGATGCTAATGGAGCTGAGAGTTCTACATCTTGATCCTAAGGCAGCCAGGAGGAGATTAGCTATCCACACTGGGTAGATCTTGAGTAGATTTATGAGACCTCAAAGCCAGCCTCCACAGTAATACACTTTCTGATAAGGCCACATCTACTTCAACAAGGCCATACTGCCTAATAGTGCCACTTCATGGGTCAAGCATATTCAAACCACCACATTCTATTCCCTGCTCCTCCACTCCCAATAAGATTGTTCAAACACATGAGTCTATGGGGGCTGTTCATATTCAAACCATCACACCTAGCCAGAAGAAATTTAAGAAAGGAGGTTTATGTTGGCTTATAGGTTTAGGGAGCACATCCCATCTTCTAAAGGAAAAGTGTGGCAACAGGAAGAGAGGAGAAGTTGGCTAATCATACTGCATCCACAGTGAGAAAACTGAAAACAGGCAGTGAGGCTGGGCTATAAATCTTCAAGGCCTGCTCCCAGAGACCTACTTCCTTCAGCAGGTCTCTGTCTCCCAAAGATTATACAACCTTCCAAAACAGTGCTACCAACTGGAGACAAAGTACTCAAACATAGGATGTTGTGGTGGACACTTCAAATTCTAACCACAACAACATATGCAAGGAACTAAAGTGGATGAATGTATTTGTGTGTGTGTGTGTGTCTGTGTGAGTGTGTGCGTGTGTGTGTGTTCCCACATACTCTGTTGATTTTAGGCATCACTCTAGGGCTTTCCAGGAGGAATTCCTGTCATGCTCATGTTGCTCACTAGTATCAATTGCACGAGAACAAAGCCATATCTCCAGAATAGAACCATGAATAGGTGTTTTGATACTTGGTTTTTTTTTCCTGTTAGTATTCTTCCTATAACTGATTCTCACTCCCACATACACTCCAGAGAGAGAGACAGAGACAGAGACAGAGAGAGACAGAGAGACAGAGATAGACAGAGAGACAGAGAGAAAGAGAGAAAGAGAAGAAAGGTCTAATTTATTGGCGTCCCTCTCTCTCCACATAACCCAGCTTTCAGCATGGGCCTACTGAGTACATGCTAACCTGGAGCTACAGAGACAAAGTACAGATGGCCCCTTGCTTCACATAGCTTACAGTCCAACACTGTATTTAAACGAGAGCCAGAGATTCACAGAGTGCCTCAAATGGAATGTTCCACCCCTGGGCAGAGCTTTCCAAGTTCCGTAATGCAGTAATGCTGAGTGCCTCCTTGCCAGGGTCAGCTCTCACTGCCATAAATCCTACTGAAAGTTACAGCTCTGTCTACTTACTGTGTACTCTGGGGCCCGGCCCCTAAAGAACTGGAGTGCTAGATTAGCAAGAAGAGAAGCTACTGCTTCCCACTGAAGGCTGGGCTTGTTCTAGGAATGTGATGGGTCACAAGTGCACCCATGTGGAAGACATATTTGTCTTGACTGTCACTAAGCTTTCTATTTGTCCCCAGGAAGGGTCTTCTTCACATTAGGACATTGGACTTATGCAATAACAATTTACCCACCCACCCCCTAAAATTCTCCAGCGGCTTTTCTATCTCTTTTTAGTCAAATACCATACCTCTCTCTGTGGTCTAAAAGACGCTGTGATTGAGTCCAGTGTAATGTCCAACCTCATTCAACAGTACCCTTCACTCTTGCTGCAGTCTGACCACCATGGCTGTCTGTTCCTCATGCTCTGAACCTTCAGACCTGCCTTTCCTTCTCCCCGGAATGTCTTTCTTGGACACGGGTCTCTTATCCTTTCTCTTAGAGTAGCCTTCTCGGGTTGTTATCTCAGTGTAATCTTGCCCTTCTTCATAACTTGGACCATAATCTGTAATTGCTCTACCCATTCAGCTCCAGTTGCAGATGTCCCAAATTGCCAACTGCCTTCAGGCAAAGGAGATTTACTCTGGATGGTTTCCCAAGTGAGAAGTCTGATGTGGGTGGGCAGGGCTGCATTCCTTGCAGAGACTCTAGGGGAAGTCCACTTCCTCTGCCCTCCCACAGTCTAGCAAGAGGGTGCTTTCCTCTGACTTGTGGCCTCTCCCTTTTTGGAACTGTCAGTCACAGCTATTTGACCTCTGTCTCCAAGGCCCTACCTTCCTTGTGACTGAGAACCTGCTGCCTCCGTTTTCTAAAGACTCTTTCGATTGCATCGGACTCACCTGAATAATCCAGGTTAATTCTCCATTTCAAAGCCACAACTTAATCACATCTGTAAAGCGTCAGGTAGCTTTCAGAGGTTCCAGGGATAAAGATGAGGAGATCTTTGGTGGGAGCCATTATTTACACTACCACAGCCTTCTTTCTTTTCTATCTTCCATGTCCAAGCTAAGCCTTAGGAGACAAGGATCTTCTTTATCTCGTTCACTGCTGTCTCTCGGGAATGGAACATAAATCCTAGTACATAATAAGTGATCAATAAATGCAGAGAATAAAGGGATTGGTGGCTGAGAGTTTTAGTAAAACTGCAACCAATTCCCACTTCTGAAATAGTGTAAGAATACACAGTATCCTAGTAAAGAGGATTGGGGCTCAGAATATACCCCAAACCTCAAAGCTAACAGTGTAACTATAGTATAAGTCGCACCCTTTCTCTAGTTCTCTGTGATCATATCTATAAAGTTGAATACAGAAAGAAAAAAACTTAGCTCCAATACTGTAAGTATTAAAGATCATAAAGAAGAAAAATGCCGGGAACCTGGGCCTTCCACGGCTATGCTCATTCCTGATGCATAGATTATAGATGAGCAAAGCTGTCTAATGAGAAATTACAACATAAATAACTAATGCAAAGCATGTGTGTGCTTCTGGGCTGCCATGGGCTGAGGGACAGAGTAGGGCACAGACCCAGAGCTTCCTCCACTTGAGGAGCCAGAGAAGGAGCAGTTGTGGATGTTAGGGAGTGCCCTAAATGGCGGCTGCAGGGAAAACCCAGAATGGGAAATGATGAGATTGTTCCAGGAACCACATTCCAATAAATCCCCCCAGCACAGTGGAGGCAGAAAAGGAAGATGCTAAGAGGAGCCATTTGCAATGACCATCTGGCTTGTTAAAATTGATTAAAGGTAAAAAGAGAAATCGAGATCTATGTCGGTGGCATTAAATTACTCTTCAGACAAGCCAGTCCATGAGCTACAGACTCTCCTTGCTGCAATAGCTGAAATATCTGAAGACACGATTTCAATTTATAAAGAAAATTCTTTTTAAAACTCCACTAAGAGCCTGCTTCATTGAGAAATGTTGAGCATTGCTCAACTGCTTTATTAAATCCTTTTTATTTATGTGTTAGGAAGGGCATGGTGACGTGCTGCAAAAATAGAGCAGGCTCTGCGCCATGTCCTTACTGGAGAGTGGAGACAGCACATCCGCATGCATCTTCAACCTTTTTCAATGCTCAAACATTTTATAATGATTTAGGAGAAGAGGAAAGAAACAATAGGCTCTAAGGTAAGACACTGGATCCCCATGCCCAGTCCACTCAGCTCCCTGGCTGTGGGACCTTGCCAAGGAAGGGACGTTTTTGGCCCCAGATTCTTCTTCTCTAAAGTGACAAAAATCATGACCACCTCATTGTATGACCCGAGGGGTGACAAAGGTAGAATTTACTTTTGGTGTTGCAGAAATGTCACACTAGAAGAATTCATGGAGTCCCCGTTCTTCAATGAATGAGAGACCAGAGGATGGTTTAGCACCGTAGATCCCGGTGGGATTGAGCCTTAAAGACATGTGTATGGTAGTCCCTTCTCTGGGCCTCTTTTGTCTTCAAGAAAACAAGAGTTTTTGTCTGGGACTCCCTGCAACAGTTTCTTCAAGCCTGCCAGTCTCCACCCTCCCCATCCCCACCCTCCAAATGCTTCTGAAGCCATATTTGGATTCATTGGTCAGTAAGGATTAGCAGCTTCTGCATAGACAGGGCTGTAGAAATAGCACAAACCATTTTTATTTTCCCTTTAGAGTTTCTGACTTCTGAAAAGACTGTTGATTGTGTTGCTTCACAGCAGTCCCCTCTACACACACACACACACACTCACACACACACTCACACACACACACACTCACACACACACTCACACACACACTCACACACACACACACACTCACACACACACTCACACACACCCATACACACAAAAGCACCACTAACACCGCTGTCTGCTCTTCAGGCAAAATAATATCTAGTTCTTTTGTTGTTTTTGATCTCTAAATGTGTTTCTATACCATGATGGCCTTGGTGTGTGGCCAGGATCTGTTTATGGGATTTTCTGTCCCATTCCATCGTGGGGTCCATGAGGACAGAGGCCAAGAGTCACTGGGTAAAAGCATGAAGGAGGCCACCCTGATGGCTGCATGAGCTTCCACTTTGATTGACCTCCGGCTGGTTCTATCACTCCAAGAGCCCCAGACCTCAAGCAAGGTGTCTGTTTTCTTATCTGTAAAATGCATTAACAAATCCTCTTGGAATCCTCATGGGAAGTAGAGAAAAGTGGATTTGAGAAACCCTGAAACTATTCAGAGGCTCTGAGAAGGAGAGGCAGGAATGAATAAGCCACATGATGAGAAGCTGGGATATCAGGATGTGGCCAGGGTAAATTTGGGCAGGTTAGCACAGTGCTGACAGTAAAGTCTTGGAGTAGGATGGAATAAAGAGTTCTTTTCCACAGTTCTGCCCCTACCCCTCAAACCTCCCCAATACACACACACACACACACACACACACACACACACACACACACACACCAGTGCCATGTAAGCTCCCTTTCCTGGAAAGTATTCTTGTTTGATCCAGACTTGTAGACTTGTAGATTGGAGAGCTTGCTAATTCAAGGTAGAACACAGGTTGTTACTGGTTTTAACAGCACAGCATTAACGGTTGTCCTTGCTCTTCCTACCTGCACTGGACATCAGGAAAGTAACTGTCTTAGCAGCTGGGAAGGATGGAGAAGTCTATGCTCAGGGTAGCATTTACTTTCTTTGATGGAGGACCTCTTCCTCTAGGGCCATAAGGAAGGCTTGGCCATGACCCGCCACAGGGGGGAGCCCAAGAGACTGAGGCTAAGGATAGCAGAAGCTGGAGCAGGACAGAGACCTGCTGAGAACAGGTCATCTGTGTTCTAGGTGAGCGAGGGTAACCCTTGAAAGTCTAGTCTGTACCACTGAGGCCATAGAGGCAAGAGTGGGTAAAGGTGGTGATACACCTTGGAAAGCTGTGCAACCAGGCCTGGAGGATGAACTCAGCTTTCCCAGCTCATCTGCAAGCTATCCTGAGCAGAGCGGGGAGGAAGCAGGGGACTTGATGAAGCCCCTTGAAATAGCAATCTATCCCCATGGACACCCTAAATTCACTCATGAGGGGGAAGCAAGATTGCATTCCACTCAGAGCTGCTTCTTAATACTGATGAGTTGTAAGATGAGCATTAGCACAACATAAAAATTATGATCATGATAACAACAATAATAAAAAGGGTTTAAATTTGTACAGCACGTTATAGTTTGCAAAAATGCTTTCCCATTCATTAGCTTGTATGTGCATCATAATAGCCCCATGAGAAAGACAAGATGATGGCTGCTAGCCATTTTATGGGTGAAGAAAGGACTCAGAGGGCTCAGGGATAAAGTGACTGGTTAACAGCTGGTGGGAGGTGAGATCTTTACCCCAAGCTCGAGGCTCTTTGCCAAGCCTTCAGAGAAAGGCTTGGGCAGCCTTGCTCATTGCTCTGAGGTTATCACCAAAAGACAGAGTGGGAACCATCGGTGAAGGAAGCTCAAACTCAGAGTGACTTCTCCTAAGCCTCCCACTGTGTGATTTGGCTCATTGGATTTGAAACGCATCGCTGGATACCTCTACCACCACTGGTCAGAAATAAGCCAAGTCGGTAGCAGGGGTTCCAGAATTCAAGCTCCTCTGTTAGTAAATATTTGGGGAACCACACTGATAACTCCTTCAAAGACAAGTGTGCAATTCAACGTTCAGGAGCAAAGGAACAGGAAAGTGGAAGACCCCAAAGCTGCAAGACATCCAGAGAGGAACAACAGAGACACAAAAGAGGGATCGAGGAGAATAAGAAATCTGGTTAAGAAAGGGCAAGAAGGGGGAGCTAGAGGGATGGCTCAGAGGTTAAGATTGCTTGTTGCTCTCGCAGAGAACCTGGGTTCATTTCCTGGCATCCTCATGGTGGTTCACACGTATCCTTAACTCCTCTTTCAGGAGATCTGACTCCCTCTTCTGACCTTTGTGGGCACCAGGCACATAGGAACTCATACACATAAATAAATCTTTAAAAGAAAATGTAAAGAAAGGGCAGGAAGGATGACCATTAAAGAGGAGTGAAAAGGAAAAAAGAGGGGGAGAGATTAGTTTGAGAACAAAAGAAATCGGCACAGCCTTGGAGAAAAAGAAAGGGGGGTGGGAAGTTGCCTGGCTTTGAGTAACAAGGAAAGCATGTGTTTTAAAGAGGCGATTAAATATCTTATTCTCTTGTCCCTAAATGTAAATGTTTCTGTCTCCTTGGGAGTTAATCAGGCTTAAAGCAATTCTAAGCCTTAAGGGCTTGGCTTAACCGCAACAAAGAATGTGTCCAGCATGCTGACCTCTGTCGGGCCAGTATGTAAAGGCAGCAGAGAAAAGAGATTAAGGAGCTGCCCTCACACCGGCGGTGCAGCCACTCCTATCAAGGCATCTCCAGCCCCTACCCCCACCTCCACCACCCACTCCCCTGTCCCCAGCGGGCAGAAAGCTGACCCACAAACGCAGCTGTGAGTCAGGAGCCTTTTAAGCACGCTTCCACACCCTCTGCCCCTCTAACAGCTACCAGAGGAGACGGAAGGCTGAGAGAATCCCCATTGGCTGAGAGAGTGGTAGGCGGGGCATAACCCTCAGGGGTGGAGTCTCTGGCAACTGCTTGGCCTTCCGGGCCTGTGGTAGTGAGTATTATAGGAACTTCTCTAATCACAGATCCTGCTGTTTCTTCTGTTTGCTATTTATTGTATTTGTGGTTTTATTAAAATCCTGCTACATAATATATTGTTGTGATTTTTCTAGCTTAAAACAATTTGCAAGTCAGGAAATTGGAAAGAGCAGCGAAATGGCTGGTCTCTGCTTCTCAAAGTTTAGGTCTTCATACCTAAAAAAAACCAAAGTATGAAAACAGCTAGGAACTTCTTCACTCACATATCTGTGCAGCACATATGAACTATTGGCTGGAGTAAGGCACTAGAGGCTCTTTCTGTGGCATAGACTCCCTCATCTAACCATTGGCATCCTACAAACACAGCCAAATTCAAGGAAAAGAAGAACCAACACCCAGATCTTGATAGAGCTGGGGGTGAGGTAGAGGTAGTTTCCAATAGAACATGCCAGGAAGATGAACAGCTTTGAGAATGGCATTCTCCTTAAACCACTACACTTCTATCAGGTACCATTGTCCACCTAGGAATGAGGAGTCTGGTCTTTGAAGGATGAAGTAATGGATCCCCGTTTCATCAACTAACAGTAAGCAAAGGGAGAATTTCACCCCAGTTGCTCAAAGAATCCTGATTCCATATTGCTACAGGCAACTTGAAATGATAAAAAGGACTTCCTCTTGTGGCCCTTGCAGCCACACCGTATGTGGGACACTGTGCTGAACATACTTTGTTCTTTTCTTCACTGACCAAAAAAAAAAAAAAAAAAAAAAAATGCTATTATTTGTTGAGATTACTCTGTGCAAAGACTTGTTTTGTAGCTGGACTTTTCAGAGTCCAGGGTGTGTCTGTTTTATAACGGAGACTGGGGAGGGAAGCAGTCACTTGCTCAACCTCCCCATGTGACAAAGAGTGGCAGCTGGGAACCTGCCTTCTGTTTTCTGACCAGAGAAGATTGTCAGATGGTGCGCCATGCAGAGGCCATTGTTTGTAAACAGACAGTGTTGAGGGGGCCTGGGGCTCCTTTGCAGAGATATAAACTTTTCTAAGGAAGCCTGAGCAAAAACAGGACATAGAAGAAGACTTTTGTCTCACTTGCAGACTTTCCAGAGATAGGTGTGTGTGTGTGTGTGTGTGTGTGTGTGTGTGTGTGTGTGTGTTAAAATTGTGTGCATCTGTGTGCATGTTCCAAAGCCAGTGAAAACGACATTGGGTATCCTGTTCTACCACTCTTTGCTTTATATCTTTGAGGTAGGATCTCTCACTGGAGTTGAAGGAGGCTGTTAGCCAGGGAAGCCCCAGTAATCCTCTTCTCTCTGCTCCCATGAGGACACATGCGTGACCATGCCTTGCTTTTTAGGCGCTGATATCTGAATTCCAGGCCCTCACGCTTGCAAAACAAGCATTCTGGAGAGATGCCCACTGGGTCTATCCCTCCAGACCTGATTCCAAGGTTATATTAGGAGACACCCTTCCCTTCTCTGATCTCCATAATGCATAGGTAAGGAAATAAAACCATAGGCTTTGGGGGTTCTCAAACAAGAAGAAAAAAATAAACCCACAAATAACTAGACAAACGGAAGACAGTGACAGAGCATAGAGTGCTATTCTGAAAGAGAAGGGGTGAACTCTCTAAGAATGGAGATCAAGAAAGGCATCCTAGGATGCATAGCGTTTGAGTGGGGTCTTGAAGATAAAGAGGATTACATGGTGCATTGATGAAAGAGACAAGCCTTACTTTCCCGGTGTCTTACTTCTATGTCTTTGCAGAGCTGAATTCTCAAAGAACCATCTCCTTTGAAAGGGTCAGAATCATACTTGTCTGTGAATGACTAGTCAGTTCAAGAGATATTTTCATCAGAGAACTCAGAGCCAATCAGGAAACTTATTTGCATAAAATCTTTAATCAAGTTCCAAAACCCAGACCCCAGTCTTACCCAAAGTAAGATTGCATGTTATAAGACCCTTATTTTCCAAGGACAGATGTCACTAAGGACATATACCTTATATCTTGAGATATACCTTATACCTTATACCTTATATCATATCTTGAGAGAGCAGTGAGGGAGCAGAAGGGACATCTGTCTAGTTCTGTACTGAACCATGGAACTCAAATTTCATGTGGCCCCATCATGCACTTTCAACCAGAAATTCCTTCAAGACCACTTGCTAAGGGACCTTAAATAAGTCCTTCTGTTTCCATAAACCTACTTGCACTGCTTTAAGGCAGGAATTGTGTGGAATTAAATACCAAGATTCTGTGGCACCTTTAGGTTCTTCAAGGTTTTTGCCAGCCAAACATTTAAAACTACCCCTCACTGACTCAACAGTAAAGGAGTTTACTACCAATCCAGACAGCCTGAGCTTGATTCCCAGTACCCACACAGTGGAAGGAAAGAACTGATTCCTGCAAGGTATCCTTGGACCAGTTCACAAGTTGCACACATAAATAAAGCAATAAATTTTTAAGAAGTCCATGAAATGATATTCACAAACACATAACTGCTTCTTCAAGACACATATCCAAGCAACCACCTACCAACGTCTGTGTTCAGTCACCTTTTCTTGAGGCAATTTTAAAGGATCTATTTTTATTGTTTCAGTAATGTTGAATGCATCATGAAATGTTAATATTAGAAACAATAATATAAAATAAATGCTTTCTCTGCCAAGTGCCTAATAACATTGAGGCAATAATAAAGTATAAATAGAAAAAAAAACTTGTATTGGTATCTTAAATGAACATTAAAATCTACCTTATTTTGGAATTATACTGGAGAAAAAAAATGATAAATAACACAAATTAACAAAATATCCCTGGGATTGTAGCACAATCCCAGCCCTTGATGAGGTGGAGGCAGGAGGACCAAGAATTAGAGGCTAGCCTGGGTTACAAGAGACCCTGTTTGGAGGGAAATGATCAAATAAAGAAAGTAAAAGAGAGAGGAGGAAGAAAAGGGAGAGAAGGAGGGAATGGGACAAAGGAAAGGAAGGAAGAGAGAAATGGAAAACAGAAGAGAAAGAAGAGAAAGCAAAAAAAATTAGCTGTGGCAATAATTGAATTACATAGCTCAGAATGTTACCAGGAAATGTCTCTGAGACCTGGGGTGGACATTTGTGAGCTGGTATGAAGTGTGGCTCTATACTTAGCTGACAGTGACCTCTGGCTTCACCAAGCTACCTGAGAAACTTATGAATGAATGTGGGCTATGGGAGATGTGCTATTCAAGAGGCTATTGTTCACCTCTGGCTTAGTGCTGCTGCTGCTGGCTGTGTTAGCAGTGTTGTCAGACCATGGTTACTGTGTCACTAGCCTGGGTTTGAGGGCTGAACATTTGCGGTTCCTGTCAAAGCCGAGTATCAGAAGCAACACTGTGTCCATATCCAAGTCAGAGGCCAGTCCAGACCTGCACTTTTTAGTGATGGGGCGGGCTCCACCACCTCTCTAACACTCAGTCCCTACCTAAGAAAAATGAAGACACTGGAAGGGTGACTGACGTCATTGTGTGTGAATTCCTCCATGTGGAAGGGTGACTGATGTCACTGTGTGTTAGCCCCTCCATGTATGTCCTTCACTGTGCATATGTAGAGACCTCAGTTCCTTTTGTGTCACAAGGATGGTTTTAATAATGAAGATTGTCAACTGTCTGCCTCATTCTGCAAGAGGACATGGGGTTAAACAGCTCAGCAGAAAGGATTGGGAAAGTGCTGGAAACTAAACCTTTGCCTGTGGCTGGGGCTCCCCTGGGAGGTTGTGAAATGGCGGCATTGGCCTGGGGATTTCAGAGCAAGGGTGAGGCGGTTCTCCTGGTTCACTTGGGGAAAGGCTTCACGGAGAGAGAGTTAGTGTCAGTACTTCACAATGCACACAATGCCCAGGGCTCCCTGGCACACCTTTTCTGTGTCTTTGTAGAAGCCTTCCTTCTCCTCTCCCAGAAACACCCTTGGTCTCTAGCATAAGGCTCTCCACTAGTCCCCACTGACTGTGATAGTTCACACACAGATCGTGAAAATGGAACCAAAACTTTCTGGATAATGGCCAGTACAACCACCTATCTGAGTGGGAGAGAAAGGGCAGAGTAACAGCCTTCGGCTCCAGCTCAAATGTGCACTTAAAGGACTGACATCCCACTTAGGAGTTAGGTCACAAGCTGTTTGGTCAACATTGGGATATCTTACTTTATATTGTATTAAACCAAAAGAAAAATATGATTCTGGGTCTGTATTCCCTCCTCTACCATGACTATATGAACCAAATCTGGTAAGTGACCACCCACCCACCCTGTTTAATTGGGATAAAAGATCTCCAGTTCGCAACTGGTATACCTGCACATCTAGGACAACAGTTCAAGCCCCAGTCTGTCCCCTCTGGGGAGTAGTTTGAAATCTGTAACTAGGTTTATGGACCCTGAAACAAGCGGATAGGGGGTTTAATCATGTTTTTGCCAGATATTGGATTTGGGGTTTTCAACGAATTCCTTAACTTCTCAGATCTTCAGTTTCTTTCATTTTGAAAACAAATATAAATTCGTTCTAACCTTGTAAATTGTGGGTAAGGGTTGGGATGATACATTTAGTAGGGTGTATATGCACATAGTAGGCACTCAGTAAGTACTGTTTAGAATCATTATTATTGTGGTTACCTTCATCATCACTCCCAAGTTCACTGGGATACCCTGTGAATGTCATTGGAAAAGATTACACACTGATAGGCCAGGAGTCAACCTCAGTTAACCTGTTCCTCAAGCAAGGTGCCACCATCACTGTGAACCAGAAAGCACAGGCCAAATCTGGGGAGGATTTAGAGGCACCTTACAGTGAGTAGATAAACAGTTGTACAGAACACTCCCATCCAACATGAAGGCTCAGCTACACATTGGCATGGCTGGCACTTCTCACATCTTGCTTTAATCAGCTCCACGAAATGGGTGCCATTATTGTCTCTATTGCACAAACTAGAAAACCAGACTAAGAGAGAGATGGAGTCAGAACTCCGAGCTAAGAGTTCTTTCTTGATGGCCGAAGAAGCTTCAGGAAGCATGGTCCCAATAGGACATTAGAACACAGGTCTAATGTAAAACAAGAGAAACGAATACACTTGTATAGATAGAGCCGTGATCTTGAGCACCAGGCACCTCAGGCTCTGGAGTGACCTGGAGTAGCCAGGATGATTTCCTGAGAGTCAGAAGCTTAGTCATAGCATTCTTAGTAGGGGTCTCTATGCCTAGCCCCACAGCTTTCTTCTGCAGTAACTATGCCATACCTCTGTTAGAAAATGAACTGAGTTTCTCTTGATGTACCTAAGTCATTGTATATTAAAGTAACATCGACTGGTGATTTCACTAAGAAGCACACTTGTTACAAGTGTGGAAGCTGGAAACTAGAAGTCCTAGGTCAAGGTGTCAATAGTCAATCTAGTCTCTCTTCCTGATTTACAAGTGGTTGCCTCCTTTTTCTCTTTTGTATGGCAGAGATGGGGAGCTATATCTCTTTCTCACTATCTCTTATAAAGTCACTAATCTCATCTTGGGGGTCCCAGCCTCATGGCCTGATCCAATACTAATTGCCTCCAAAAGCCCCAAACACTTCCAAATAGCATCACACTTCAGAGGACGGCTCAACAGATGAGTCTAGAAAGGGACACAATACAGTCCATGGCCCTACACAGCTGCCAGATGATAAGTGCTCTGGCTGATGTGCTGTGGTTGTGTCCTGCATTATCCTCAGATGGGGAGTTTCCACGCTTCTGTCCTGCCTCCTCCTGTGCTGCACTGTTGATGTCTTAATAGGAAACCTGATACACATGTAAAGGATACAAGAGAAAGAAAGGGAGAGGAACAGCTGTGTGCCTGCAGGGTGGCACAACCAATTTGCCAGGTCAGGTGAGTGCTGTCCATAGACAACCCACAGAGGCTGGCTGGTGGTGGGAAGTGGGTATAGTCTCCATGGAGACAAAGCCTCCCACCTCCTGCGAGGAGCCACAAGGTTCTACCTTGGCACATAGGATGAAGAGCGCACAGGTCTGGAAACCTTGCTAATTCCTAGACAGCCTTGGGGAACGTACTGTCCCGCTGACCTGTGTGCTCACTTATCCACACACTCACTCTCAAACTCATGAAGGCCCAGTTTCCTTCTTCTGGAAATTCCTTCCAAACCCGTGACAGTATAGCACAGGATATGAGGGAAAGGCAGACCTGGATGTGACCTCTATTTCTGCCTCTTTCTGGTCATGTGACCTTGTCCTAATCACAGCCTGACTGAGCGTTGTTCACATCACAGATCAGACTGAATACCTTCTGCCCAGGTTCATCTCTCACCCGTGTGACTTCTCACTCCTCCACCCAGAGACACATCATTCCCTCACCTCTGGTATTTCAGGGAGAGGCCCAGAAGAGACAGATGCTCACTTTTGTTTTCCTTCAGGTACTTGGGCACTTTCAACTTCCACTGTGTTTGAAAGGACAGAAGGTTTTCAGTCTGATTCTCAGACAACCATGTTTTGAAATGACCATGTGTTAACAGCCAGGCATTCTCAAAGCCACCAGGATCAAACCAGGAAAGCCATCATCGTAACCCATAGGATTGTGCCCTTCCCACTCAGCTGTCTTGATGCTCGCGTGCACATGCACACACACACACAAACACACACACCTAGAGTGAAAGCAAACACCAGCAGATGAAAGACCAGTCATTGGAGTAGACAGGTCCCTAAGCTACACACACTGAGGAAAAGAATTAGAAAAGCCCCTTTCATTTCTGGAGATCTTACAACAATGTAGAGGGAAGTAAGCTGGGGACCCTCAGGAACTTAGAGGTGCAAGAGACTTCATTCTGGGTCCGCAAATGCATAGTGAAAAGTGTTACCATGTTACACTTACAAGCAAGTTAGCAACATGCTTGGAAAATTTCCAAAACCTTTATTTGGCCTATTCTATATGGCTCTATCTACTATGTCTTATCACACAAAACTCTAAAGCCAGCTCCACAGCGAGTCAAGAGCCTATATAAAGAAGTCTGTAACTGTCATACAATTTCCTGTTCATTTAAAAGGACAACTTTACCCAAACCATAGTGGCATCCATCAGGAAGCTGGTATCAAGTCTAGACCATGGGAAGGCCAGGGAGAAAAAGCATGGGAGCCAGTCTTGCTGATTCATACCCTAAAGTCCCCTACGCTGTTCCAGGCACATCAGGCCTGACCACCTGCTGCCTTTTACAGGGTACTTTCTTGGATGCTCCTGAGATTCCTGGATGCCAGGGACAGAGAACATATTCTCCAGTTAATCACTCATGACTCTTTTCTTGATCCCTGGCAATGTTATACATAAAATGACTAAACAAATCTTAAAAATAAAATAAAATAAAATAAAAAGCAGTCTGAGAAAGCTATACATATTCTTGGTTGTCAACTTGACAATATCTGGAATGGACTATGATCCAGAAATGGAGGGCACTCCAGTGATCTGGAACTTGAGGCTGGAAGACACAAGCTTTTGATCTATATCTTGAGGTGAGATTACATACACTTTTGATCTGGACTGACGAACTTTCAATCCAAATCTTGAGGCCTACCTTTATCCTGAGCTATACCTTCTGCCAGAGGCCTATATAAGGACAATGGAAGAAGTAAGCTTTTATTTATTCTTTGCATGTTTGCACTCACTTTGCCAGCACATCCATTGCAGCTTACTTTTTCTTATACAGAAGACCATCTGAAACATCCAGCCTTGTGGGACTGAGCAACTACTAGACACTAGATTCTTGGACTTCCCATTCACAGCTGATCATTGTTAGGTTAGTTGAACTGTAGCCTGTAAGTCATTCTAATATTTACAGAGAGGGAGAGAGAGACAGAGACAGAGACAGAGACAGAGACAGAGAGACAGACAGAGACAGAGACAGAGACAGAGGATAGATAGATAGATAGATAGATAGATAGATAGATAGATAGATAGATAGACAGACAGATAGATGATAGATATAGATGATAGATAGATAGATAGATAGATAGATAGATAGACAGATGATAGATATAGATGATAGATAGATATAGATAGATAGATAGATAGATAGATGATAGATAGATAGACAGATAGATGATAGATATAGATGATAGATAGATATAGATAGATAGATAGATAGATAGATACTCATTTCATAAGTTCTGTGACTCTAGAGAGCCCTGAGTAATACAATGAGTAGGCCAGTAAGCAGCATCCCTCCATGGAGTCTGTATTGGCTCCTGCCTCTAGGTTTCTGCCCTGCTTGAGATCCCGTCCTGACTTCTTTAATGATGAATTGTGATATGGAAGTGTGAGCTGAATGAGCCCTTTTCTCCCCAAGTTGCTTTCATCATAGTGTTTCACCGCAGCAATAGTCACCTTAACTAAAACACCACTCACGGCCCATCCTTCTCTTTGCTCCTCTGATCAAGAAGCTACCAGTAGCAACCTCTTTCCTTTAGATTTCTTAGATGTCTAAGATCTTAAGAAAGCCTAGTGGAAGAAAGACTGATATCACTTGACCCTTTGCAGTAAGACTGAAGGTCAAAGCTTACTGATGGCCTCACCCATCTCAATTTAAAGGCTGGGGTCTGTGACTATCTCCTCTCGACAACCCGGGATTCATGTCTCTTTAGCCTCACTTCTGAATTGGAAGTGTTGGGGACCTATTCCAGAAAAGGTTTAGCAGACAGGACAGGTCATTGCTAGACCTTTGTCATATCTAACTACAACATGACACAGAGTCTCTCAGGAAGGAGGGAACCTCAACTGAAGACTTGCTCAGGTCGCATTGGCTCAGGCCCACCTCAGTGGAGCTTTTTCTTAATTGCGAATTGATGGGGGAGGGCTTAGCCTACTGTGGACCGTGCCATCCACAAGCAGATAGGGCCGGGCTGTGTGAAAAGCTGGCTGAGGAAACAAGTAAACAGCATCCCTCTGAGATCTCTGTGCCAGTAACAGCTTCCATGGCTCTGCTTAAGTTCCTGCACTGACCTCCCCCAGACATGGACTCTGACTTAGAAATGTCAGGCAAATCAACCTTTGCCTCCTCCGAGATGGTTTCGGCCAGTGTCTTAGCATAACAGCAAGTAATGTCTATCACATCACACATGGAAGAAACTAAACAAAGCAGAGTCTAAGTGGCCTAGCAAAAGAATGTGTTCATAAACCGTAATGTTAGCCATAGTGAAAGCTAAATAGCACAGAGAACACTCTCTGTAGCCTTGGAATTCATTCCAACATGGAAATCCCAACGAGTCAAATGAGAAAAAAATATATGTTTGTTTACTCAGTGATTCTTCCATTCAATAAGCATTTATTGAGCACCTACAGTAAACACTGTACTGGGTCTTGGAACTCCAACAAAGCATCAAAAATACTCTATCCTAAGCCAAGGTGGGAGTAAGAGTTTTGATACGACATGTAGTTTTAATATCATGGTATTTTGCTGCATGTAAATTAAACTTAAGCCGTATGCTACGCAGGAAAGGGAACCCAAAGATGTCTAGGTTCCAACACGGAGACCTTGAGGAGGCAGCCATGGCCAAGAACTGTAAAGCAACTCTGCAAGCTGGGAAAGCACAGGAAAAGGATCCGTTAGCCTGAGTATTTCCTATGTAGTACACAGCCCTTGCTGAAAACTCAATTTTAGCCCAGTGGGGCCTATTTTGGACTTACATGCTCTGAATCTATAAGATGATAAATGTCTGTTCTTTGGCATCTTTAAATGGGTGCTAATTTGTTATAGCAGAAAAAGGAAACTAATTTAAGTAATTGCAACTAAAATCATTCAGTATAGAAAAGGAAGGGGTGAGTAGAGAATACAGAAAAGACATATGTAATCTAAGTATTTTTTTTTGTTAAGATCATCTTTTTTTATTTATTTTTTATTAGATATTTTCTTCATTTAAATTTCAAATGCTATCCTGAAAGTACCCTATACCCTACCCCCGCACTGCTCCCCAACCCACATACTCCTGCTTCCTGGTCCTGGCATTCCCCTGTCCTGGGGCATATAAAGTTTGCAAGACCAAGGGGCCTCTCCTCCCAATGATGGCCAACTAGGTCATCTTCTGCTACATATGCAGCTAGAGACATGAGCTCTGGGGGTGCTGGTTAGTTCATACTGTTGTTCCACCTATAGGGTTGTAGACACATTTAGCTCCTTGGCTACTTTCTCTAGCTTCTCCATTGGGGGCCCTGTGTTCCATCCAATAGATGACTATGAGCATCCACTTCTGTATTTGCCAGGCACTGCATAGCCTCACAAGAGAGAGCTATACCAGCGTCCTGTCAGCAAAATCTTGCTGGCATATGCAATAGAATCTAAGTATTTTAAACGGGGTAATACTTCCACATACCTTGCTAGCAAGGTGTGCTTCAGATCAGTCCTGATGCTTTTTTTTTTCTATATTTGCTCTCAAATCTGATGCACAACTTTAGAAGAGTTTTGGAGATAATGATAACTCTGTTCAATATGCCATACTGTCTGTCTTAGTCAGGGTTTCTATTCCTGTACAAATATCATGACCAAGAAGCAGGTTGGAGAGGAAAGGGTTTATTCAGCTTACTCTTCCACACTGCTGTTCATCACCAAAGGAAGTCAGGACTGGAACTCAAGCAAGTCAGGAAGCAGGAGCTGATGCAGAGGCCATGGAAGGATGTTATTTACTGGCTTGCTTGCCCTAGCTTGCTCAGCTTGCCTTCTTATAGAACCCAAGACTACCAGCCCAGAGATGGTACCACCCACAAGGGGCCCTTCCCCCTTGATCACTAATTGAGAAAATGCCCCACAGCTGGATCTCATGGAGGCATTTCCCCAACTGAAGCTCCTTTCTCTGTGATAACTCCAGCTGTGTCAAGTTGACACACAAAGCCAGCCAGTACACTGTCCCTAATTTCACAACTTAAGACCTAGACAAGGGACATTCTTCAGCTTCCCTTCTCTTCTCTTGGCACTGAATCCATGACTTTTATGCTAGTCAAGCACTACACCACTAAGCCACACCCCCAGCCCTAGTGACATCATTCTGTCAGAAGGGAGAGCCCCACTGAGTTTACCAGGTATGAACTGGAGCTATGAAGTCAGACAAATCTGAGTTCAGCAAACTCTGGCCTGATCCTTACCAGCCATGTAGCCTTAGATAAGTGTCTCATCTCCCCTAACCCCAGTCTGGATCTGTGCAATGGGAAAAACCTGATGACCTCTACTACTCCCTTGAAAGGTGGCTGGGTGTGCAGAGCCCATGGTGCATAGCAGACTCCTAGTAAATGGCTGGAGTTAATGCAGTCTGAATTACTGTTGGGATTGTCTCTGCTGTTGGGATACAATTGCCCTCCAAAGGCTAATTTGCTTCCCAGATAACGTGCCTGCTTCCGGTACCTATTGCACAAGCTTCTTAATAAGCTTCCCAATCTTGTTATTAAGTAGGTAGTCTTGCAGGGAATAAAGAAGAGGGGGATTGTAAAAAAAAGGGGGGGGTCCTTGTAGTCAGAAGGGTGAGTGTCAAGTATCTCAATCTTATATAAATGGGACACACAGAAGGGAAATATATGCCACAGAAGACAACTCTGAGAGGGTAGACAAAGAACTAGACCCGTTAGACATTTCCGGCTTCTTCCCCAGCACACGAACTGTCTCTAACTACAGCAATGCATCAACACCACCACGTTAGACTGCGATCACTGAGCGCCCTATGTCAAAAGGGTAAATACGAATGGTCTTTGCCCTCTCCTCCAGCAATTTCTGCAGCATTGATCTCCCAAATGTAATTTCTGAAATAGAAATATCAAGTATTTGAATACATGCCTATCACATGTAGTGTGGACGTGTGTGTTCTCTGTGCAGCTAACCTTTAAACATTATCTTTCCCCTGCCAAAAAGGTATTGCAGTTAAAGCATGCTTCACCCACCCACCCACCCCAAATTAAAGAATTCTCTTTTCTACTACAGCCCATGGTTAAATTAAAAAGGCAGTCTCTTCTTAGCTGAGTATAGAGTCTTCTTCCTTCTAGAATCCTCTGAGTTGTCCATGTGAGGCATATTGGTTCTAGGTCCTCAGTGGAACCTATCATTGATCTTTTCAACTGAAATGTAGAAATAATCCCGAATCAATCATTTGATGGTTAAATTGAGTGACATACTAAGTAGTCAATGGGAGACAGTGACCCCTCTCACTCAGTGCCTTGAGCAATGAGGAAACCTAGGCATTTTTTTGTTGACTTTGGTGAGAATTATAAAAAAAATTTATATACAAATTTGTTAAATATTTTGTATATAAGGCAGAGTTCTTTCCATGAACTTGAAATACTACCTCTGTCCTTCCTAGTAGATAATATTACTGTTGTTGTTATTAGTGTTGTTGTGTTTATTGTTATGATTATCACCATGATTCTCGGTTTGTAGATTAGCAAACTGATACTGGGGGAGGTTCAATAACTTATTCAAGGTCACATATTTAAGAAAACGTGAAGTCAGAACTTGAACCCTCATCGAGAGATGCCAAACACAGGCTCTTCTCCCCACCTGCCATGCTCCAAGAACGAGACTCCCGTGAACCATATTCCACAGAATACACGAACTGATAGGAGAGGAGGGGCAGGAAGCTGCATCTAAGCTCCCAGTCACCTCCAGGTACTGTCAAATATCCCCTCAGTCTACTAGCAAACAGAAGGAAGAATTCTTCCCCCTTGCACCTGAGCATTCCCCCTGGGAAAGAGCCACAGAAGCGGTGGTCAAGTCTCATTTTGAAAAGAACTCTTTGGCAACAATGAGAGTTAGTCGTTACTTTTTATCAAATACCAGGTTAAAATGAGTTTTCTCTCTCTCTTTTTCTTCCTTTAAAAAACAAAAACAAAAAAAATCCCAAAAAAACCCCCACAAAACAAAAGGGCTTTTATCTAAGAAAGTCTCCTCCTCTGGGGTTCCTCTGTCTGGTTTGTTCTTTCCTTTTGTAGCTTCAAAGGTAGTTGTTTTCCTTTGATTTCCAGGTCTGTTCTCACTCTTACCTTACACTGAGCATACCTTGAGTTCAGAGTTTGTCTCCTCGCGTGTCTCCAACGGGCAAGCTAGTGCCCTACATGCTGTCGTTGGTCCCCCAGTAGCTCCCGTTAAATGAATGACTCCCCGTTACCTAAAGTGTAGAACCATATGCATTATCATTTTAATAGACAAAAAGTCAGTACAGTCTATGAAAGGATTCACGTGTGTTCTTACACATGTGTACTTACACTGTGTGTTTGTATGTGTGCGTATGGTTTTTTTTTATTGACATCTCCAACAGTCCAGAGGGCGATCATATTTAGCCTCCCGAACTAGCAACACTGCTGTCCATTGCATGGTCACTAACATCAATCATTCAGCTGCTTGTAGGGTGGAGGGGGCCCTACAGTGGACCTGCTATTGTTCACTCCGTGCTGGAGCACTAAACTGAGTGGCAGCTGGTGTCTCTTTCTCTGGCTGTATAAGAGGGAGCTCATTTCTCTTTAAAAAAAAAAAAAGAAAGAAAGTAAAAACTTGCCTTTATATTTATTGTTTAACCCATACAACTAATTCTTGGAACTTCTTTCCTTTTTAAAAATACCCTTTAATGTGTCAAGAGTCATAAGGAGAAGGAAATGAAAGTTAATCAGAAGTTCTTGTTGTTAGAGATGAAATACCAACATACCTACAATTGAAGTTGTCAGTTCCTGTGCCATTTGTAAGTTCAGTGGTGACAATTGCAAGGACTCCAGCCTTGCCCCCCATGGACTCTCTTGCCACCTACTGCCAGTTGTTGCCATGTTTGCACCCCTTCTCCCTGTCACCATCAGATTACACCTTAGAAACAACATTTCCCCTGCAGCTTTAGTAGAGCATTCAGGATATAAACCCAGCATGCAGTCAGCCACATTTGTTGGGAACTCTTCCTGCTTACTGCCACAGAAAACCCAAGCCCTAGGCCATCCTTTGTGGGGTATGGGGGAGGGGAAGGAGGCGGGGGAAGCAAATGGTGACACCTCAGACATTTGTCTTTCTTCTAGTGCCACTGAGTCCTTCAGAATGTCTCTCCTGAGCACAGGCTGGTCACTCTTCTCACATTCTTCTCTATCTAGGGCATGCCTACCCTGTTGACTCAGTCGGTTCAGGATGGTGGTTAAAATGCGGGGGCCTTTTCCTGATGGATGCTGGCAAACCCCTGTTCCATCCTTGTCCTACCCCCTCCCCCAACAGTGATGCTCTGTCTTAATTAGCCAAGGAGGGGCAACTAAGCCAGAAACAGAACCTGGGTGTCCTAATCGACGGACATTTTCCTCACTGTTTGAAGGCCATAATCCAAGGTTAAGGTGCCAGTAGGATGGATGGCTAAGACATGCTGACTTGGCTTGCAAATGACTGCCCTCTTGCTGATTCTTCATAGTTGGGACTCCCTACAACAGCCGTTGTACCCTTCTGTGTCTCCATCTCTGTTATTTGCAAAGTCACCAGATTGGGTTCGGATTCATCCAAAGGCTCTCATTGTAACTTGTCTACCTTCTAAGGCTCACTCTCAGAGCACAGTGATGTCACAAGATACAGGGCCTAGAAAAAAAGGGATATCGTTCAGTCCCTGCCATTGTTTTTGTTCATTCTAGCTAGGCTGCTGATTTTTTATTTCCCACCAGGCCTGTAGTCATGTATCTGGAATATGAGACCTGAACCTGCCATGTTCTTAAGTTCTCATTTGCAAGCACAGACTGTGAAATCTGTCCTGTGAAGATAATCATGGCCTGTATTCCCTGCTGTGTAGCACAAAGGGTGCCATTGGTGTTTGGTGACACATTTTTATGTCCTCACTTCCAAAGAATTTTAAAATAAAGAGGAAGCACTATATACTATAAGCACATATTATATATAACCCTAAAATTAAATCTGCTCCCTCTCCCTCACACTTCCTCTCCATCTTCCTTTCCCTCCCTCTTCCCCCCACCCCCGTGTGTGTCCATGTTCCATGTGCACCTGTGTGCGTGTGCATGAGGAGACCAGAGGTCAATGTTAGGTGTCTTTTTCTGTTGCTCTTCCCCCGTATATCATTGAAACAAGCTCTTTCACGGGACCTACAGCCCCGCATTTGGGAAGACAGGCTGGTTAGCAATGTTCAGGAGTCTCCAGGTTTCCACCTATCCCAGCAGTAGATCACAGGTGTGTGCCACTGAGCCCAGGTTTTATATGAGTGCCGGGATCTGAATTCTGCTCCTAAGGCTTGCAAGGCGTGTACTTTACCAACAGTTATTTCCCCAGGCCCCACAGTTTTACATATTCTTTTGAAGACTTGCTGTACTTCTGTTCACATTTCCAGTTAGAGTCTCAAAAGCCAGCAACAGCTTAGGACAATGACCCTTCATACATCTCCCAATGAATAGACCTTTAAAAAAAAATCACCACAGACAATGGATAAACTTCATGAGCCTGTGTATGCTGACAGATCAAAGCAGAGGTTCCGGACTCACACAAGCCTACAATCAAACTCAGTGCCTACCATTTATTAATTGCATGATCTTGGACAAGCTTCGGAGCCCCTCAGTTTCCTGGTTAATAATGGCATCTGGCTCAAGAGGCCACTGCCAGAAACAAGTGAGAAGGCATGCACGCCACATCTCTGCATGGCCTGCGAGGGAGCACAGACTGCTTACAATATGGGGCTCCCTCCTCTCTCAGACCATACACCTGCCAGTCAGAACCCTGCCCCTCCCCCTGCCACTCCCTCCCAAAGGGGCTGCCAAGCCCAGATCTTGCTCAGTTCCTAATACAATCCACCCTCCCCTTTCACCCAGTGCAGAGGGTTTGTGCAAATCCTATGGTAATTGATTTCTTTGGCTGATTCACTTGGCAGATTTTTACATCTGAAAGACTATTTGACAGTCTCCCTGGGCATTTCTCCAGCCCCCCCCCCCAGGGGCTAGAAACCTTTGGGAGACTAACTTCTGGCTCCTCTGGTCCCTGGGGGTCCCTGGGGCAACTCCCGGGGAGCAGCACCTTTGCCTCTCTCCCTACCTTTTTCAGAGAAGGAAAGGGAAATTTGCTGACAGGGGTTTAGGAAAGAAATCTGAAGAGGAAGGAGGGAGAAGACAAACATTTACAGAGCACTGCTTTTAGTCTTGCCAGACTTTTGACATCAGTGACCCCATTTAGTCTCCCCAGCCACTCAGAGGAAAGAGTGGGCAGATTTCCTCCTATTTTATTTTATTTTATTTTATTTTATATCTTTTCAATTGAGACAAGGTCTCATATTCCCCTGGCAGGACTCAAACCCATACCCAAGGACAACCTCCAACTTCAGAGTTCTACAGATCTTATGGGCATGAGCTACCACTACCCATTTCTGTGAGTCAGAGCTTTGTGTGTGCTAGATAAACACACTACCACCTGAGCCACAGCCTCAGGCCAATTCATGCCCATTCTACAGATGAGACAGATTCAGAGAGGGTGGTTAACTAGTGAAAAGCCACACTGGCTGAACTACACTAGATTCAAGGCTGATGCTCTATAAGATTAAACCCAAGTTCAACACTCTTTCCCTGGGAGACAGGGGAAGTCCCTCAGATCTCCATACAAATTTTTCTCACATCCTCTTTGATCCTGGAATCCCTCATCTTCCTCCTTGTGTTGAAGTCTAGTTCCTTGTAGCTGTGTCTACTGTCATCCACTCTCTGTTCAGGGGTTCACTCTTTTGCTATCGTTGATTTTTGAAATCATATTTTAATTGCAATTATAATTCCCTTTTCCATTTCCTCCTTCCACACCCCCTCCCCCTCATATAACTGTCCCTGCTCTGGCTCAAATTCATGGCCTCCTTTTCATTCATTGTTATTGCATATATATCCCTAATATGTTTTCAGGACTACCAACTGGTATGCTGTCATTCTTTTTTCTCAGCATATCATAGGACTTAGGATGTATCTTCAGAAGATGAAGAATTGCAGGAACTTGTGCATAAATAGATGAACATTTACATCTCAGACAACAAATCTATGAATCAGTGAATTTAAAATGATTTATGGGATGTTTGGATGGATGGATTGATGCATGGGTGAATATGGGAAATAAAAGTAAATGCTTCATACATGAAAAAAATGAATGTGTGCATGTTTGGCAAGTCTATAGATTACATGAAATGACAAATAGGTGAATAAATGAATCTTGACAAATAATAATACAATTGAACGTGTCAGTCAGTGAGTGAATAAAAATGTATGTGAATACCAAATGGGAGGATGAATATGTAAGGGAACATAAATTAATAAATAAATTAATAAATAAAGCAATTAGTGCAAGGATGAATGGTGAGTACAGAACAGACTGATAAATTCACACATGCAGGAATGAAGGAATGAATGAATGAATGAATGAATGAGGGAAGGAGCCAACAGATTGGGGGCATGGATGCCTTCCCTATTTTCCAAGGACAGTCCCACCCACAGTGCCCTGTGATGAGAAAGCCTGAGGTACTCGGACCAATGAGTTTCCAGGAATCAGCTTTAAAGTTGTAGTTTCAAATCTGGGGTTGAGTCCCACCTGCACACAAAGGATGCATCTGGCAGGAGTCTCCTACAGTCAAGACAGTGGAAACCAGGGGCATATGACCAGGAACGCTGTGCCCAGTGTCTCAGTTCCCAGTCTCAGCACTCTGCTCCATCCACGTCCTGGAGCCCAAGCAGGCACCCACAGGCAAGGAAATTAATTCTTTCCATCCAAGAACAGCCTCTTGTAATGAAGAGGCTGCTGCAATATCTTTGCAACAAGCAGCAACCCACATGTTTGATTACAACAGGTTGAGCCATTCCACGCTCCCCAGTGCCAGGGCTCAGGGAAAAAGAAACGAAAACACCAGCACAAAACATGAAGCAAGCACACACGCTCCCTGACAACCAGCATCGGGTGGGGATGGGAAGAGCCCCGAATCTGGACTCCTCCACTTGACACCGGGCCACTAAGAGACATTCTTTCTCTGTGCTTCCTTTTCTCTTCCTCAGACTCTGAACTTCAGCAGTTTTGAATGACTGACGCGTCCCTACTCACCCCTGGGACGTAATTCCTGCAGGATTGTGGCAAACTAGTATTTCAGGTTCCCTTGGCAACCCCGGTGCCCTGTCTCCTGAGAACTGTGCATCCCCAGGACCTGAGAAGACCTGACTTCTGGGTAAGAATCTATACTTTTCTGTTTCTCTGCTGTTCCCGCCCCCTGCAGCAACCTGGCTGCGTCTTGGATGGGGAGGGGCTGGCTGGGGAAAAGGATATGGTTGAAGTTAGAAACCACAAAGTGGAAGGAGGAAGACCCTATGTGTTTCAGTCCCTGGGTGAGAGGGCACGGGCACGGCATGTAGATTCCTGGAATGAAAAACTGCTTGCTTCCAGTCTTCAATCTTGTCATTGCTTGTTCTATGATGCAACTTTTGAGTAATCGCTGCCACCTAGGACTGGGTGCCCATTTAGCCTCGGGCGTTTGTCAGTCATTGAATTAATCACTCTACTTTGACACATGCAGGAAGGCGTTACTCTCCCTCATAGCTGTGGGGAGCAGGTAGGGGATCCTGAGCAGGCCCTGCAGTGGCAGAGTTGGGGGGCAGAGCTGTGTGGATGTGTGGCGACTTCCTTCACTGTGTGCAGAGTAAGCACTCTTCCCAGGCATCAGGAAGTCTATAAAGCCGGCCACCAAGCATCAAAAGGTTTTGCTTTGTTTGGGGAGGGGGTGGAAGAGGCAGAACCTTGGCCTTGATGACTAACTCTAAACAGCAGCCTCTGAGAAAGACAGTGATGTGCAAATTACTGATTTTTATTGGACACTTTGGGGAATATAGCTGTTTGTCAGGAAATGAAAGAGAATGTTTGTGCTTATAAAATTATATGGAAAATCAATGTGGTGTTAAGTATATTTCTCAGTTGTTTGAGTCAAGGACTGTTCTCTCGCCAATTCTAGCAAACTCCAAGGGGATGGCAAGGTCCCAAAGTGCAGCCATGGGACTGGATGGAAAGGTCAAACCTCTGTTTCCTACCGCCCTCCATCTTCCTGGTGTGTGTCTAGTGACAGAAAGGGACAGGGTGGTGAAGGCTGGGCTGAGTGGCCAGCACTGCATCTCAGCAGCTGCACTTAGCTGCACATGGGAGTCTTGATGCTCCAGTCTCTTCTGAGTTCTTTTGCTCCACTTTAATTTATGGATCTCTGTAATATCAAGCTTCTGTTACAGATGGGGGTGACCCCGGGGGAAGCATGTAGCAGGAAAGGAGACTAAAGTTATCCAAAACTTGAGTGAAACTGGAGTCTGCATAACTTCCAGGTTTCAGGAGCCACCTCCCATGGGTAGAAGTGTATTATGGGACACTAGTATTACCCAG
This sequence comes from Mus musculus, assembly GCF_000001635.26. NCBI lineage: Eukaryota > Metazoa > Chordata > Mammalia > Rodentia > Muridae > Mus > Mus musculus. The sequence goes on from NC_000073.6 coordinate 96,172,687, forward strand.
TTTGACACAGGAATAAAGTGAGGGTGTAGGAATAGACAGGTCTTTTGCCCTCTTCGTAGGTACTTGACGTTGCTTTATGACTGAGAATCTTTGACTGACTGGGGATGATGCCAAAGAAACTGGACAGAGAGCTCTCAGAAGGTCAGAGTTTGAAACCTCACAAGCTACCAACAAGAGTTCTACCTGTGACTACAAGTCTTGTAGTTAGAAACCACACTAGATAAAAATATAAATATTTTCAAGATATTTAATTGAGACTCACACCTTCATTTCTAACCCATATGCCACCTCCCTGGGCTTGCGTGCCTTTGTGTGGATACTCTGTGTGCAATTAGAAGGCTCTTAGTTTGTTTCAAGCTAGCCTTATTCCCTTTATACCATTAGGACCCACTTGAGTCTGTTGTGATCCTCCTGACTCAGCTTCTTGAGGACAAGGATAACAGGTATATTTCACCATGCTCAGCCAAAGAAACTTCTTTTCTTTTTTTAAATTAATGTTATTATTTGCACTGCCCCATGTGCCACTGCACACATGTGATGTTACAGTACAGAGGCTACACTGATCAGTGAAGATAAACAGCTGACTAGATGAACTGTAAAGTTTTATTTTCTCTTACACATATGCATTTAGTGGGGTGAGAGTGCTGAGCCATGGCACTCCCGTGGAGGTCTGAGAATAACTTATCAGTATTTGGCTCTCCCCTTCCACCATGTAGGTCCAGGAGATGAAATGTCAGGTTATCAAACTTAGCAGCAAGCTTAATCTCCTGGACCTACGTGGTGGAAGGGGAGAGCCAAGCATTAATACGTTGTTCTCAGAGTCCTCTCTCCATCCCTTCAAATGTTCTTTATGTCTCTTACTTGCTGTAGGTTAGGCAGTGCACTCCCCTTTTATTGTGCCTTGGTTTCAATTTCAAACTAGGTTTTTACTTGCTTGCTTGGTTGGTTGTTTTTATTTCCCCCTTTGATAAAATTGTGCAGGTAATTAAATGCAGTAATGCATGTCATATAAGTTGATCTTGGTATTTCTCACAGCAGACATACAATAGTTGCTGTTGCTACACAGGAAGGTGAAGAAAAAAGGTATGTTTAGCAAAGTGGCCTGCTGTTCATATTCAGGGCAACTGTTGTGAAGTAAATAACAAATTTCAAGTGATTCTTTTTCAAAGACCAAATGATCTTTGCAAGTATCTAAGCTCAGTCCAAGGACTACATGCAAAAGATATCAACAGCAAAGCTAAACACAGCGGTAGGTTCAGATGGTCCCCTATATCAGGCATCTGCTTCAGCATCTGTACATTAGGTTAAAGCCCAGGAACTATTTGAGAATTATAACATGCACACAGCAAGCTTCAGGCACCACATAATGGTATCAGCTTTTACACTAGCAATTATTATTTGGAATTCATTATTTGAAAGCAGAAATATCAAAGACGCTACAAAGCACACATCTGGTTTTAGCATGACTTCCTTACTACACGGGGACTGATTTTTCCCAGGCTGCTTTTCCTTATGTGTCTTCTTTTATTTGTATGTATGCATTATGTGTATACATTTATATGATAGTTCCTTATTTTCTAAGCAATGAGGTGGAGATGGCTAGAAATAGTATCTGTATTTTACTCAAGTATTAGAAGTTTCTCAGGCATTCAGCTGTGGTGCAGCCACAGCCCAGGCATTACAGGTTGTGTTAGTAACAGAATTTCCTTGCTGTAGAGCTTTGGAATTTAGGAGAGAAATGTATTTGGTTGACAAGACGTTACTGGCCGTGACTGTGGCCAATTGTAGTCATAGACCCAAAGAATTCTTGCACAGTATTTTCAGGCATGAAAGGAAAAACACATGTCCCTTAAAAATAGAGACATGATTCAGGGATAGAGAATGTCATACTCCTTTAAAACCAGCACTTGAGCCACAGATGTAGGTGGACCTCTGTGGGTTCAAGGCCAGCCTGATCTATGTAGTCAGGGCTACACCTTTAGTGAGATCCTATCTAGAAATGAACAGTAAGTAAACAAACGGTCAAACATTCTCAGCTTCACTCACGTTTCTATGGGTAGGAAGGAGTGTCATAAGATGCCTGTATTCTTTGCTCTGCCCGGGAGCCTGAGAATGAGGATTTGTTAGTGTAAAGTTAAGCCTCAGTTTCAAAAAGAGTCTTGAAAGTTCCTAAGTCTCTTAGAGTATACAGAACAAAGTTCAGAATGAAAATATAAGTGTGCTACATATTTTCCAGTGTACACACAGCTGCATTTGCTTGCCAAGTTTGCTCTGTGACTTTATGGCTCTCCAAAATGGACCCATTCCTCTCTGCATGGCCAGGAATAACTGCAAGTTATCTATGATCTATCTATCTATCTATCTATCTATCTATCTATCTATCTATCTATCTATCTATCTAACTACCTATCTATCTATCTATCTATCTTTCTATTTATCTATTTACCTTTCTATGTATATACATTTTAAATTGTATTTCTTGTATGATTAGATTGTCTTCTCTGATAAGGGGAGGGAGAAGCAATAATTTGAAATGAAAGAGAAAAATTTTTGTTTTATTTTTAAGAAAAGAAACATATCAATTATAACAAAATCCAAGCCAATTAAACACCAAACCAATTAAAATACACAATTGTTACAGGTAGAAATATAACACAATGTGAACTGTGGCTATTTTTGCACAGTAAAACTAAAATTTCCTTTCTTCTCTGTGTTTTTCATACTTTCTCAATTTTTTGTGATATATATATGCATTTCATTTAAGTAAAAGTTTCCATATTTTTCAAATTATTATATTAAGTGATGGTGCTCTTCCAGAAAAAAAAAATCTGTTTCTAACTATTAAGAAACATAGTTACCAAGTACACGTCATCTTTCTGAGAGCAGATGGCTCCTGTGTGTGGTGGCCTACTTCTAAGCAAGTGTCAAGTGCCACAATGTCACGCCACATTTTGCAAGGGCTCGGGGGTGGGGTGGGGAGGAGAATACAGCTTAATGGTAGAAAGCTTGCCTAGCGTCTACAGTCCATATGAGACTCTAGGTCCAATCCCCAACAACACACACAAAAACAATTGTGCTCTCAGCACCTGACCATTGTGTGTTGCCAGTAGTCAGGGATGCTCCAATGGTCTTGTCTAGCTTCAGCTCTTGGTTAAGATCTAGGTTAAGATCTAGGCTTGCTCCCATTGCTGGTTCACTTAAGAAAGCTCCCCAACACACGCTGCCACATATTCATATTTCCATAATACCACATTTCCTCCACCAGGCATTACCATTACACACTTTTGAGTTCCCTTCACTTTGGTATATGCAATATTTACCGGACATTTTTGAGCAATCAAGATTATATGATGCCTATGTGCCCTTTCTAATGTCATCCCAACCGTTCACTACAATGTTTCTGTGCCCGTAGAGCAATACACCTGTTGTACTTTACTCAAGTAGTTCTCTTTCCAAGAATTTAGCTTCCTCTGAACCAGGTCTTGTTGATAGAAATGATGCTGATAAACATAACTCATACTTCTATTTTTTAAATATTTTTCTTAGTATTGAATTGAAATTTTAAAATAATTTTCTTAAAGTATAGGATTGAAATTAATGGCTCAGAGAACACCAACACTTTAAAACTTTTTAGAGTCAAAGAAACACAAGGCTGAACTGTGTGTCTGTGAGGCAGGTCTGTATACATGAACCTGAGAAACGGGACACCGTAGCCCAAATGCTTACAAACACTGACAAAACTGAGAAATGGGACAGCATAGCCCACATGCTTACAAACACTGACATTCATCTTCTTCACCTTTGACACAGCCTGCAAACATTGCTGCTTTCCATATTATTTTCATTTACATTTCTTTGATTGTTTCTGAGATGAAACTCTTTTTCATGTTTATTGCAGATTGTCTATACTCTTAATTTTCTGCCCTTGTCCATTTTTCTGCTGATTTCTTTTTTTTTTCAATTCATGAAAGATTCATCCCTATTAAAGATATCAGGCCTTTGTTGGGTCTATTATAAACATTTCTTTCCTGCTACTTGCCTTTCATTTTTTAATGAATTTTGGGGCATGCAGAAATCTGTTTTCTGTGATTCAAGCATGGCTCTCTCACGCTGTGATGCTTTCTTCCCTTTGTGATCCTTAGAAGTGCGCCTGCGTTCAGAAATGAGGTCCCCCCCATCAGCATTTTTAAGTCTTTTTGTCTTTTTAATATAAAAATTAGAGTCTGAGCCGCGGCCTAAGATGAGACACATGAATTTCAGCAAGAGGTTCTTTCTGCCTCTTGCATCATAAGGACCCACAGAGCACTGGCTTCCCAGGGTGCTTAGTGGTCTGGAGACACAAACACGGGTGAAAGATCCAGATTGGACCGGCTAAAAATTCCCTGCGATGGGGAATTTTGAATATAGGTATGGGTGTTTGAGTAGCAAGTGTGGTTTTAAGTGTTAATAACTGATAAGGTAAAAACAGCAGGGCCTCTATAAATGCTGATCCTGAAAAGTCAGTGGGCCAGACTGTCTGTGAGTCTTCCTCCAGTGAGCCGGGCTGCTGGAGAGCTACGGCTGTGGTCTCAGGTGGCAGAGAGGAAGCTAAATGATTTGGAATTAGATCTTTGCTTTGGGTCGCATGTGACGAAGTCCATTTTCCCTTGTCGTTCTAAGGCGGTGGCTTTCAGCTCAGAGCATTACACACTGTAAATTCTATCCTTGGGGGTTAGGGGTAGAAAGAGAGGTGGTCCAGGAACCCCAAGCAGGATGCTGCCAAGATAGGCTACAATCAGACGGAGACTGCACAACAGTTTCTGGCGAGGTGACTTTGAGCCTCAGTTCTCTTACCTATAAAACAGGTATAAGAGGAGTCAGCTTGCATAGATCTTGTAAATCAGTGGTTCTCAACCTTCCTAGTGCTGTGACCCTTCAACAGAGTTCCTCATGTTGTGGTGACCCTCAACTCTAAAATTACTTTCGTTGCTACTTCATAACTGTAATTTTGCTACTGCTGTGAGTTGTAAAGCAAACATTTCTGGAGATAGAGGTTTGCCAGATGGTTGTGATCTAGAGTCTCAGAGTCACTATTGCAGAGAGTACACTGCACCACACACAGCAAACGCTCCAATAAATGACTTGCTTCACAGTGTCTTTGGGGTTCAAACAGCTGAAGGTTGTATGACTCCTGCTCCCCTGCATGCATCTCTTGTGCCACAAAAAGCTTAATTTCCCCCAATCAAAATGTGAAGTTTCCCTTTTAATCTCAAAAAAAAAAAAAAGACTGGTTTTCTTCAAGTTGATGATGTAGTAGATTTTAAAGGGGGGCTAGGGATGTGTTTCATTGAGTAAATGCACTTGTTATGGAAGCCAGAGGAGCTGAACTCAAATCCCCAGCCCCCAGATATTTTCAGAGCTGGGCAGGGTTGAGTGCCTGAGACTGTTAGCTCAGCACTGACAGGCAGCAATGGGTGGATGCCAGGGGCTCCTGGACCATCCCACCTAGCTAAGTAGCACATTTCCGTTCAGTGAGTCACCTTGTCTCAGACACAAGGTGGAAGGCACTGGAGGGGGACGCCAACGTCCTTCTCCAGCTTTCACATTGAGCTTGCATGACTGCATGCACACATATGCATACCCCACATGCACCGTTCCCACCACGCATGCACACACCACACATAAATAAATAAAATAAGTAGATGAATGAGTACACACCTATGCATACCCCACACGTGCCATTCACACCACGCATGCACACACCACAAATAAATAAATAAAATAAATAAATAAATAAATAAATAAATAAATAAATGCATGAATGAATAAGGCATGACAATGTACTCATGCCTTACTGCACATTCAGTGACTTCCCTTATTTTAAAAAGTAAGACTCTAAGCACCCTCAAAGTCTTGGAAGAATCAGGTGTATCTTTACACAGTGCCCAGTACCTTTGCATTGAGAATGTTTCAAACTTTCCTGGAACTGGCCCCCTAGTTCCCTGATTTGCATATCACCCAAGTATTGATTGCCCTGTGGGATGATACCTGTTTGGCATTTCACTATAAAGAGTTACTTTGTTAGGGAGGGCCTGCATAATTATTAATTTTTAACCGATGTTAAATAAAGTTTGACATGTGATGTATGAGGGAGACATAAAGAATGAAAGAATGGGAAAGCAAAACTGTAACTCTTTACTGAATACCTAAGCGCCAGGCACTGTGCCTGTCTCCTTGGCAGGAAAGAAGGGTTGTGGGATGGAGCAGGAGGAGGCAAGAGTACCAAAGCCACCAACATTGCTATTCCAGTTCAACTGCATTGGGAGGAAGGTATAAAAATGTGGGCTTTCCAATGGCAACATCAGACATAAGGAATCATCTAACCCTCCTGCCTCTCCCTAAATGCATTATGCAATGGTGTTAGAATTCTTAGGTATTTGTGAAGGGGCTGACCTAGGTGGCACATTTAAAAATCAAAAACAAAAAATCCTGTGGGCTCTTGTCTACATGTACAGAGCTGTGATGGCGCAGGGTCCCCAGGGTACCAGAGATGGAAGTGGAGGAAGCAAGTGCTAATACTTCCAATCCCTAATTGCAGGAAGAGTCCCTGGATGCCTACACACTTTCTTCCCTCACTCTGAGACCCAAGAAAGCTTAAACTCTCTTCCTCCTCTTCTTCTTCCTCACCTTCCTCTTCTACCTCTTCCTCCTCTTCCTCCCACGCCTCTTCCTCGAACTCCCCCTCCCCCTCATCTCTGCTCTCTCCTCCCTTTCTCGCTTTAATTTTCTTACATAAGAAAGCAGGTCTAATGACACATCCCAGTGGCTCACTGCTAGGAATAGGAGGAGGAAGATGTTGAGGACCCTTTGTGAATCTGAGAAACAGGAGGTGGGCTGCCACCACTGCTTTTTCTTCAAGTTGGGGTGAAACCTCTGTTGTGCATGGACCCCTCTAGCACAGAATATTCCTGAGTCCTTCCATACTACGTGGATGCCCCTGATTTCTTCCAGTCTGTACACATTATGAAATGGCCAATGAGGGCCAGTTCACCTGTCTTTTTCCAAGATAGATGAGCAGTGCCTTCAAGAGATGCCCCATATAAGGGGAAATGCAATGTGTACAAAGACAAACACTCCTTAGAAAACCGGAAGTCTGCATCATATTGTCTGCCATGCCCTTGGCAGTTGAGCAGCGTTTTGTTCACTAGAGACTAGAATAATGTATTATGAATAGGTTTGCTCAGGAAATTGTTATGTTAGGCATACTAAGTTTAAATGGGCAATTAACATAGATCATGCTTACATGTTTAGTCACTTAATTTACTTAAAAAAAATCTCTAGTGTGATGGGCTAGGGATAGAGCTCAGTTTTTAGTTTGTTTGTTGAGTATGCATGAAGCTCTGGGTCCCACCCCTAACCCACATAAGCCAGGTATCACACACCTGTAGTCACAACACTGGGAAGGGAGAGGCAGGGAGACCACCTCAGCTACATAGCAAGTTCAAGGCCAGCCCTAAGCTATGTAAGACTCTGTTCATAAAAAACAAATTAAATAGAAGGTTGAGGAGATGGGTCAGTGAGTAAGGTGCCTGACACACAAGTATGAGGATGAGTGTCTGGATTCCTAGTTCCCATTTTTAAAAGCCAAGCAGGACTGTGTCTGTCTGCAACCCCAGCTCTGAGGGTGAGAGTAGGGGGACAGAAACAAAAAGATCCCTGGAGCTAGCTGGCCAGTAAATCTAGCTGAATCAGCGATCTCCAGGTTCGATGAAGAGACCATGTTTCAGAAAATGAAGGTGGAGAGTGATGGAGTAAGAAACTGGGTGTAGGTCTCTGCACTCCATACTTATGTACATACATGTGTGCACTACCCCCCAACATGAGCATGTTCACAGGCATAAAATGTAGTGTGGCCACAGACTCTGGAGGGAAGCCTTCATCTTTTGGCCTATGCCTGCACAGGCCCAGTGGGCACACAGCAGAGCCAACCAAAGCGAAGCATAAAGACCCAGCGTCATCCAGAGCTTGTGTCTTGGCCAACGTTCAACAGAGTAAGAAGTACTTACTTCATGAATGCTGTACTGGGGGGCAAAGGAGAATTTTTAATCATGCTTTATTGGAGACAACTTTTGCCATGTGGAACCCTGTCTAATCAACATCACTGGGAAATATATATTTCTTCTGACACAGACTTGCAAATTATACCTTCACCCTCCCACCCTAACCCTCACCCAGAAAAAAATCTAGCAGTGTAGAAATGCTTCCATATGCTCAAAGCTGCTTTCCCCATTCTCATTGAGGGGAAATAAAGAAAAATGGCGCTGAGGAGCCAGCTTGCATATATGAGTAAACACTTGGCTGGGCCACACGTAGAGGGAGGAAAAGCAGGCCTCAGTGCTGGCCATAAAGAATACTCCAAGCCTGTAAGACTTTGCTAATGGTGTGTTGAAGCTTTGCTCCAGAATGGCCTATTCACTGGAATGTAACTATAACTTACATAGGTTATGGAAATAATTTAAGACCATAGGGCTCAAAGTTCCCGAATTCTCAAACATCGAAGCAGGGAGTATGGATGATATTACTTGCCAATGTATCACACAAGGGACCAGTAACCTAGCCTCTACTCTGGCCTATAGAGTTGGGTGGTCTTGAGCTTGAGCAGGCCACCAAATCTCTCTGGGTTTCAATAGCATCAATGAAATGCAGGGACAATAATTAATGTGTCCATATTGCAAAATTGACATGCAATTGAGTAAGCAAAATCCTTTGCCCCTAACTCTAAGCTGAGGTTGGCAATGCTGGTAGAGCAGTGAGCCGGCCTTCGGGACCATGGACCATGCTCCTTGAGTACTGTCTGAAGCCAACTTTCGCATGACTCCCCCAGAGTTGCTAGTTCTTAGCTTCAGATGTGTCATCTGTAGTATAGGGTCTTCAAGTGCACTGAATTCCTCTCACTTGGATGGTCTGTATGGAAGAATCTTGCAAACCACAACCCCCCCCCAAAAAAAAACCCATATCTACATTTGATCTCCAGGGTATAGTCTGGGGTTGGCATAGTGGTTTGCACGTTGTAAATACACCATAAATATTTGTGGAATGAAAAAAAAAAAAGCCCAGCAAGAGAACGATTCTCATGTTTCCCATTGCCTCAGACCTTTGGCAGAGCTTGTGATGGGCTCTTTTCAAATGGAAGTCTCCGTCCGATTCAGTTAGGCAAGTTATTACTTGTGTGGTTGTATCTCTAAAGGAACATGTTGGCCATTTCTTCTCCTCTCTGGTTTGGAACTGATGTCAGAGGGGGCAGGGAATGTGGTTTCCATCAAGCCTTGTGATTTGCCCAGAGACACAAAGCTGCTAAGGTGTCCAGCCAAAAGCAGAACTTAGGTCAGGCTGACACAAAGCTTGCCATTTCGTGTTCTGCTGTGTAAATCCACTTACCAACCTCAAGTTCAGTGGCTGCCCAAAGACACTCTGAAGCTTGCCACCTTCTCTTAGGAGCACAGTGCTTTCTAGAGGTCCAAAGCACACTGCATGTGGACATCGTGCTCTCCTTATACAGGATTGTAGGCCAAAAGCCATTAGTGCCCCCATACTTAGAAATAATTCCATGAGGTAATCATACATTTATATCAAACATCTGAACCATATTTAATATAATTACCTAATCAAAAAGTTTTATGGGTGGAGATACAAACTACCATGCCCAGCCCCCTTCCTTTCAACAGCTAGAAGAGCCTTCTAAATCTTTCAAATTGATATTTTCAATTGAATGTGTGCAAAGATATCTCAAACCAGCCATGGCGGTAGGTAACCAGAATGCCAGCTACTTGGGAAACTGAGGCAGGGAGATGACAATGGGCTACCTAGTAAGTTTTAGTCCAACCTAAGGAACTTATCAAGGAATTTTCCATCTCCAAATAAAAATTTTAAAACAGGCTGGGGATAGAGTGTTTGCCTAGCACAGGGAAGATCCTGAGACCAAAGAATACAAATAACACTAATAATAACAATAGCAATACTCAAATCTCCAAACTGTTCCCAGATCTATACTAAAGTTCTAGGCAGATAATCTCTCTCCCCCCACCTCACCCCCACCGCTGAATCTTAACCCCAGCTTTAGACATCTCTGCTCATCTGACTAGCAAAGCCAGAACATTTCCCTTCTCTGGAAAGGGTTGCCTGCTTCAACAGAAAGGCCTGACCGCCTGAGGGCTTCTGCAATGGCTGTCCGCATGGTTTTCTTCTGCAAAAGAAAAGAAGAAAGTTCACTTCTTGTCACACATGGCTTTGCACTTTAAAACACATTGCATGCAACAGTAACATCATTTCATCTAATTAATGGCTATCTTGGGTAAAGTGCAGAATTCAACTTAGAATTCCGAGCACAAAGTAATTGCTGCAGATCTATGTGCAGAATGTTACCGAAACATACAGTAATGGGAGTTTTGACAATACCGTGCTTTTAAAGCCTTTTAAGAATACCATGGGCATGTCTGCAAGAGAACAGTGTGAAATGAGAGTATTTAAAATGCAAATATGGGTATAAAATGGAACTGAGCCTTAACCTTTGTCCGTGGCAGCCACTATTGGCTTAATCACTATCCACTCTTCTGCCTTGACCAGATTTCTTCATTTATTTCAAAATTTATCCTTTAAGCACATGCTAGACATTGGGCATATGGTAGTCAACAGTGCTGGCACCCTGAGGTCTCTGGAACTACAGGGGAGACTAATGTTGAATAAACAACTATTTGTAATGCTGTCTAGCTTGAAAATGGGCAAGTATAGGAGTGGGGTTTGAAACATTCTTCTTGGCCTGGCAAGATGGCTGAGTGTTAAAGGTGTCTACCACCTAGCCTGATAACCCAAGTCCAATGCCTGGGACACACTTGATGGAAAGGGAGAGCAGTCTTCTGATCTCCACATGGACTCTGAACTGTGCACACATGTACCCTGAACATGTGCACACACCCTCTATAAATAAAACAATTTTTTAAAAAGGAAGTGTCATTCTCTGGGTCTAGTACAGACTCATCTTGGCATAGGTAAGGTAGACTCACTTCTCTATGTGAAATGTCCTGCTCACTTGGCCTGCAGAGAGAACTTAATTCCCCACCCCAAACACAATAGATACTTTTCTATATTCATTTCTCTGAATACATTTTAAGACCTTTAGAGTTTATTCTCTGCCTGGCCTCAGTTTCCCCATCCGTGGAGAGCCATATTAGTACATAGCTCCTAGGACTTCCTGAGAGGACTTAAAGGATTCATCATACAAAAAGCATTTAAAATAACACCCAAGTTCCTGGTGAACACTGGCTCTTGCTGCTGTTGTACAAATTTAGTCATTTATGCTTGAGTGCTGTGTTTAATTCATATGCCTTCTTCTCTAGTTCATAAATTCTTGAATTTCAGGACCCTTCATTTATGCATCCGTTCACTCTAGCACTTCACAGAGAATTTGACCCTATAGTAGATTTCTGCCTCCGTTCGTTTCCTGCTGCTGTGAGAAAATACTGTGACAAAAGCAACTGCAGGAAGGAGGGGCTTATTCTGCCTCACTGTTCAAGATACAGTCCATTGTGTCTGTCTTAGTTAGGGCTTTACTGCTGTGAACAGAAACCATGACCATGGCAATTATTATAAGGACAACATTTAATTGGGGCTGGCTTACAAGTTCTGAGGCTCCGTCCATTATCATCATGGCAGAAGCATGGCAGCTTCCAGGCAGGCATGGTACAGGAGAGAGTTCTACATCTTCATCTGAAGGCTGCTAGCAGAATACTGACCCCCCAGGTAGCTAGGACTAGGATATCAAAGCCCACGCCCAAGTGACACACCTACTCCAACAAGGCCACACCTCCAAACAGTGCCACTGCCTGGGCCAAACATGTATAAACCAACACAATGTGCAAGAAGTCAAGGCTGCTGTATCGTGAAGTAGTTGGCCACACTATGTTTACAGAGAGCAGGGAATGTATGTTCAACTAGCTTAGCTTTTCTGATTCTGTCCAGCCCAGAATTTTCTCACCCATGTCCTGCCCATGATTAAAATGGTTCTATTTCAGTCAATGATCGATCGATCAGAACAAAGATAATCCACCACAGGTATACCCACAGGTCCATTTCCCAGATTATTCTAGATTTTGCCAAGTACACTATGAGCATGAGCCATCATAGTATCTAAGCAGTGTTTATTATAAGAACATAAGAGTAATGAATCCCCACAAGCTGTGTGCCTGGATCAAGAAAAGTTAAGTCAAAGTATTCTAGGAACAGAGTTCACCCCCCTCCCATACAATTTTGTTCCCCTTGTTGGTAAATAAAGAGAGAAAAGAAAGAAGTGCATGAGTCTATGGGACGATCATTTGATATGCTCTTTGTCTCTTCTACGTAAATGTGTGTGCTCCTTGGGTTCTGAGGACGACATAGAAACTAACTGATATTCCTTTCGATACAGCCATCATAGTCTTTGAATAGGAGAACAATGTCCTGTCTCTCTTACTTTAATTATACTGAGCTGCATGCATGAGTCACATAACACGACGCAATCTTCTTTTTGTCAAGTGCCTTTCATCTGGAGCTACACCCACAGCATTCAAGTTAAATAATAAATAATGCAGCACAAACTGTTGGGGGAGGGGAAGAGGGGAATTAAATAACTAAAACAGAGGAGGAGAGCCGTGAGCATAAAGATCCTCTCATCAGATTTCAGAGGGCCTCCAACTCCCCATACTGACTGGATTGTTTGCTGGTGGTAGAGACAGAAGAACGGGAATGGAGATGCGATTTAGCAAATGGCTGAAACAACGGTTTTGATTTCATGGTGGTGACATAGTTACGCCACACTCGTCATGCTGTCTTGGCGCTCCAGATACACCACACAGGTTTTCACTCAGAAGGACGTGTCTCAACAGACAAACTGCTGCAGCCCCACCTCCCCACCCCGTATTGTTTGGGGATAATCTGAATGTCAGTAGGGCTCTGATGGGCACTGTGGCATCCACCCATGTCTAAAAGGGAGAGAGGGAGAGGCCTAATGTTGCCGTGTGGAGAAGGAACCTTTGTCAATACTCACCAGCTGCCAAGTATTATCATAAGGCCTTCATAGGCTCTGGTTCAGGCTTGGTAAACTTTGGCCAGATCCAAATTTGTCTGTGGCCTGTCATTATACAGCCTAAAAGCCAATAATGTATACTTTTTTAAAAAATAATTTTAAAATCAAGGATAATAAATGTAAGAATAATTTGTAACTATGGGAGGTACTTTAGCTGGTAGAATGATTACCCAGCATGCCTGAAGCCCTGAGATGGATCCCTAGAAAGGTAGAGGGAGGAGGATCAGGAGTTCAGGGCTATCCTTGTCTACTTAGGGAGCACAAGGCCTACCTAGAATACACGAAACCCTATCTCAGAAGTCGAGGAGAAAGAGGAAGAAAAGGAAGAAATTATGCGTGGTTTGCAAGAGGGCTGCTGGATGCTACTCTAGCACATTAATGCAGCCTGCACAATAACGTGAGCATTTACTATCCTCACTGAATAATTTGGACACTGGGTCTTAGAAAGGCTAAGTACTTACCTGATACTCATGCAGCTCCTCCCTGTGACTGAGAGCCAGAGATCAGAAACACAAATCCTTGCAGGACTTAAGTGGGAAAACAAAACAAAACACCTAATGTGGACCCAGGAGGACTAGGCCAATGCGGAGGGCACACAGCCCATACAAAAGATGGCTGCAGTCTCCTTGTGCATAAACATAGGAGTGTAGAAGCCTCTTGAACATAATATATCTTTCCTTCAGATATATTAAAAATAAAATAAATGGGGACTGGGAAGACAGTTCAATCAATAAATTGCTTTCCATATGAGCCTTAAGACCTGAGTATGGTCCTTGAGAACTCAAGTGAGAAACTTAAGCACAGAGAGCCATGGCAGAGGCTCGGCCATAGATACATCAGAGACTTGGCCATAGATACATCAGAGACTCGGCCATAGATACATACCTGCACATAGCTGCTGAGATCACAGACATCATCTGCTTCACTTGCCTGAAAGTCAGCTTGAGTTGAACTTGCTTCCAGAATGGTGAATTCTAGAAGAGTTGATCAAGTGGCCAAAGCAAAATAAAGATGCCAGAGAGTAAGTATTTCATATTTTTAGGTCATAGGCTATAGGTAGCAACTGACAGAGTGACCCCTGTGTGGGAGGGTCTTTTGCACATTTCTATGTAGGGAACACAGCATAGCCTTGCTGAGCACTACAGGGAAACAGTTCCATGCTTTGAGAGATTTGTTTTAATCATTACAGTGCACGTGCACGCGTGCGCTTGACATAGCACATGTGTGGAAGTCAGAAGACAACTTGTGGAAGTTGGTTCTTTCTGTCTGCCACATGTGGTCCAGGCATTAAACTTAGGTCACCAGCCTTGACAACAAGCCCCTTTATCCACTGAACCATCTCTCCAGCCTTATGCCTGGAAGTCTTGTATACTCCAGCATACCTGCTTAGAATGCCAGAGGGTTGTATTCAGAGAAGGCACTAGAATCAGTGTGCACAGTGAATGATGAGGATACGCTTGGCTCAGCAAGCAGTGAAAAACCTGCCCTCCGAACAGTGGTAGGAGAGTGGTAGAATCGTGCCAAGGACTCCCGAGCAAGGGCATAGTGAAGGCAGGAGTGCCCACCGTCCTGTATATGCACACAGGAAGGAAACAGTGAATATATCATGGTTCTTATGACCTCATTTGTGCCCGAGGGAAGCAAGATTGCATGCAATGGGGCATCCATAGAGATCAATACTTGAAATCTGGTCCTTGTGGTAGCATCAGAGCATCACTTGGGAGCTAGCTGACTATGCAAACTGTAGCCCCACACCAGGCCTGCTAAGCCAGAATCTGTACCGTAACCGTGCAATACAAGATCCTCGGTGGCTTGTGACAGCATTAAAGTTTGAGAAGCTCTGGTCTTGGCTGTAGGAGTACTTACTCTGGGGAGAACTAGACACTCTGACCTTGTGACCTGCCACGTCTTTATTGTGTGATATTGACCTAAAATCTTAACTCTACACATCAGCCTGTTCCTTTCTGGAACAAAATAGTAAAAATATACATGCACAGATGCCTGGATGCTCAATTGAGACAACATTAGAAGCTCCTTGACATATAATAAGTTCCTGCTAAATATCAACTTCTGTCATAGCCATCACTATCACCACTATTACCTTTTATAATTCATGACTTTTCATTAAAACATTTATAAAGGAAGATCCTCTCCTTCCATGTAGGCCTCATCATCTTTATCATTGACCCAGTAAGCTTTGGCACCAATCTAGCCAGAAATTGTAATACTGAAAATATATGTGACTGGCATTTATAGATATTCTTCAAAGAAGCAGGAACTAAGATTACTGGCAAGACATCACCCTGGTGGTTTTCACAACTATAAGACAGACATGCTTATCTGCACTGCAATGTTGAGGGCGCTACTCAGGACCCCCAACTCCTTCACAGGTGGGATAGTCAATGACAGAGACACGTGGCCACTCAGAGAAGGGACTCAAGATTCTGGGGATAGCTTAGTGAAATCTCTGCCGTAGTCTCCTGCAGCTCATGGAGGTTAAACACATCTTTAACTCTTGTTTCTTCTGTAATAACTACCAACACTACTCCACAAGAAAGAAATATTAAAAGAGACACACAACCACAAAGGGAAAAATAGCCAAGAAGGGAATAGTATTTTAGAACTAGAGCTGGTGAAAAAGAACCAACTGACTCAGCAGCCCTGCCAATGTGGCTTCTAAGCTCTCTGTAGGGAGAGCCTGTGGGTATCTGGCTGTCACTGCAGAGCCCCAGGGATCCTTAGAAATGGGAAGCTTGGGGCACTTTTAACAGAACTGGTCTGGGAAGAGTTGAAAGTGGACAGGCTGATGAACTATCTCCAGCTTCACCTCAGTCCCACACGATCCTGGGTACCTAGCTGTTCGCCACAGTGCTCGGGACACCCTGGATCCCTGGGAAATCTGTCTAATAAAGGAAGTTAGAATGTGCTGAGAAAAGGAACAAAAGTAAATGAAAACTGTTTACAGTGGTCAGGCCAGCTCTCTACTTCTCCCCATGCTAGGCATTTGGAAAACTTTAGCAGTCAGCATCTTCCGCCCTTGGAAGAGACTGAAATAAACTTTCTAAAGAAACCAAGAAGCCTGTTATAGAGTCACCAAGAAAATTACCTTGCCAGGGCATCCCACCAGCAGCAAATATTACTCTAGAGCTTGGACTGTTCAACTGTCTTTTGTTGTTTCTGTTGTTGTTGATTGCACATATACACACCTAGACCATGCAAATATGAGCATACTCATTAAGTGGTGAACAGCTAAAGACTGCTCTCATTCTCTCTCTCTTTACATAGATCTGTATTAAAACCCTTTTTATTACTAACCTCAAATATAGTGCAAGGAAAAAAAACACATTTATACTATACAAATACATATGCAAGCAACTCTAATTAAAAATCAGTGGGTTATTGACAGAAGAAAAAAAAAAAACTAAAGTAAAAGCTCCCTTAGGAGATAGGGAGAGGGTTCCAAAGTGTGTGTGTGTGGGGGGGGGGGGTAAGATAGAATTGGGGTTGAATGTTGTCATCATACACTATATGTGTGTATGAAATTGTCAAAGAATAGATAAACCTCAAAGAACACAGAGACAAGGATGAGAATAGCATCAACAGGAGTGTTCATAAGATACATTGTTAGCATCCTTAGAGATGTAGCCTGCATGAAATAAGGAGGCTATTTAAAGAGAAGCATTCAAGCAACCAAAACAGGCTCCTGACAATTAAAAACATAACAGCAGACGTGAAAATGTCAACAGAAGGGTTAGTAGGCAAAACTGACAAAAATTTCCCAAAAGTAGAGCAGAAAGACAAGAATATTGAAAATAAGAAAGAGAAAATTTTAAAATGAGAAACCGTCTATAAGTTCTAGTATTTGGTTATATTAAAATTTGAATACAAACAAAAAAAATTACCAAAGAAATAATCAAAGCAAATTTTAGATTTTCTAAAGGTGAAAAAAAAGAACAAAACAAAACAAACAAACAACAACAACAACAACAAAAAGCCAGCAACAACCTAGCACAGTTGATGAAATAAGGCCCACTGAAATAAGGACCCAGATATAGTTGTCTCTTGTGAGACTATGCCAGGGCCTAGCAAACACAGAAGTGGATGCTCACAGTCAGCTATTGGATGGATCACAGGGACCCCAATGGAGGAGCTAGAGAAAGTACCCAAGGAGCTAAAGGAAACTGCAACCCTATAGGTGGAACAACAATATGAACTAACCAGTACCCAGGAGCTCTTGTCTCTAGCTACATATATATCAAAAGATGGCCTAGTCGGCCATCACTGGAAAGAGAGGCCCATTGGACTTGCAAACTTTATATGCCCCAGTACAGGGGAATGCCAGGGCCAAAAAGTGGGAGTGGGTGGGTAGGGGAGGGGGGGAGGATATGGGGGACTTTTGGGATAGCATTGGAAATGTAAATGAGGAAAATACCTAATAAAAATATTAAAAAAAAAAAAAAGAAATAAGGCAAGCATCCTGTGACTTCTGAAATTGAAATCCAGGAAATGGGGACAGGAGAGATGGCTCCAAGCCTGGCTACCTGAGATGAATTCCTGGGACCTACATGGTAGATGAAGAGAATTGATGCCAGCAGGCTGTACCCTGGTCTCACCCAGTCACCATGGATGTACACACACAGACACACAGACACACACACACACACACACACACACACACACACACACACACACACACTTACTCAGAGAGAGGAAGGGAGAGGGAGAGAGAACAATGAATAATGGTAATATTATTTTTTTAATCTGGGAAACTGAAGTGCTTTTAAAACATCCAGAGATGGAATAAGGTAAGAGAGTCACACTCACAAGACAAAATCCGGACAAAGAGACAAATACACCAGACTCCTTGATAGCACATAGAAGACAAGAAGCCATAAACATCCTGAGAATGACAGAAAAATTGTCTCCTTCCAGAGTTCTAGGACAAGTCAAATTAGATATACAGGTTTCCATGTCCTGCTGCATGAAGAGCAAAACAAAGGGGAGGATATGTGATCACAGAAGTCTAAGTGCAACCACTAACTAGAGAGTCATCACTATCTCCAGGAATAAGGTAAAGGAGATCCTAAAAGAGTGTCCAGCTGCAGGTCAGAACACAACCAGCCCACACTGGGGCAGAGGGGATGATGGAAAATGAGAGAAACACACACACACACACACACACACACACACACACACACACACATGAGAGAAAGAGAGAGAGACAGAGACAGAGAGAGAGAGAGAGTTGGGGGATAGAGAATAAAGAAAGGAAATTAATAGATTATGAATTAATAGATTATTTTATAGATGGGATATATCAGGAGGTTTATAGCTTGGTGAAAAGTTGGGGGATCAAAGAGTATCGATCCCCAAAATGTTGAACAACCATGAAAAAAAAAGACACAACAGGAGAGACACAAAACTTAATACAAGAAAACTATATGTACACTATAGAAGATGATATGGCTTAACGGAGAATAATTTTAACAAAATCATAGCAATAAAAACAATGACACAAAGTATATTAGTACTTTCAAAAATCAAAAGCAATCAAGAAATTGCAAAGGAGGTGGATTATTGAGAAATGTAGAAATAAAAATGGTTAGAGACAGCTGAAACAGAAACTATTGCTCTTAGGGAGAGAGGACATCAAGCCAGGTGAGATGGTGAATTACAAGGCAAGGGATGTCCATTTTGCACCAGATCCATGCAGGATATTTGACTTTATTTTCTTTTTTTTTTTTTCCATTTTTTATTAGGTATTTAGCTCATTTACATTTCCAATGCTATACCAAAAGTCCCCCTTACCCACCCACCCCCACTCCCCTACCCACCCACTCCCCCCCTTTGGCCCTGGCGTTCCCCTGTACCGGGGCACACAAAGTCTGCGTGTCCAATGGGCCTCTCTTTCCAGTGATGGCCGACTAGGCCATCTTTTGATACATATGCAGCTAGAGTCAAGAGCTCAGGGGTACTGGTTAGTTCATAATGTTGTTCCACCTATAGGGTTGAAGATCCCTTTAGCTCCTTGGATACTTTCTCTAGCTCCTCCATTGGGAGCCCTGTGATCCATCCATTAGCTGACTGTGAGCATCCACTTCTGTGTTTGCTAGGCCCCGGCAAAGTCTCACAAGAGACAGCTACATCTGGGTCCTTTCGATAAAATCTTGCTAGTATATGCAATGGTGTCAGCGTTTGGATGCTGATTATGGGGTGGATCCCTGGATATGGCAGTCTCTACATGGTCCATCCTTTCATCTCAGCTCCAAACTTTGTTTCTGTAACTCCTTCCATGGGTGTTTTGTTCCCACTTCTAAGGAGGGGCATAGTGTCCACACTTCAGTCTTCATTTTTCTTGAGTTTCATGTGTTTAGGAAATTGTATCTTATATTGTGGGTATCCTAGGTTTTGGGCTAGTATCCACTTATCAGTGAGTACATATTGTGTGAGTTCCTTTGTGATTGTGTTACCTCACTCAGGATGATGCTCTCCAGGTCCATCCATTTGGCTAGGAATTTCATAAATTCATTCTTTTTAATAGCTGAGTAGTACTCCATTGTGTAGATGTACCACATTTTCTGTATCCATTCCTCTGTTGAGGGGCATCTGGGTTCTTTCCAGTTTCTGGCTATTATAAATAAGGCTGCTATGAACATAGTGGAGCATGTGTCCTTCTTACCAGTTGGGGCTTCTTCTGGATATATGCCCAGGAGAGGTATTGCTGGATCCTCCAGTAGTACTATGTCCAATTTTCTGAGGAACCGCCAGACTGATTTCCAGAGTGGTTGTACAAGCCTGCAATCCCACCAACAATGGAGGAGTGTTCCTCTTTCTCCACATCCTCGCCAGCATCTGCTGTCACCTGAATTTTTGATCTTAGCCATTCTCACTGGTGTGAGGTGGAATCTCAGGGTTGTTTTGATTTGCATTTCCCTGATGATTAAGGATGTTGAACATTTTTTCAGGTGCTTCTCTGCCATTCGGTATTCCTCAGGTAAGAATTCTTTGTTCAGTTCTGAGCCCCATTTTTTAAGGGGGTTATTTGATTTTCTGAGGTCCACCTTCTTGAGTTCTTTATATATGTTGGATATTAGTCCCCTATCTGATTTAGGATAGGTAAAGATCCTTTCCCAGTCTGTTGGTGGTCTTTTTGTCTTATAGACAGTGTCTTTTGCCTTGCAGAAACTTTGGAGTTTCATTAGGTCCCATTTGTCAATTCTCGATCTTACAGCACAAGCCATTGCTGTTCTGTTCAGGAATTTTTCCCCTGTGCCCATATCTTCAAGGCTTTTCCCCACTTTCTCCTCTATAAGTTTCAGTGTCTCTGGTTTTATGTGAAGTTCCTTGATCCACTTAGATTTGACCTTAGTACAAGGAGATAAGTATGGATCGATTCGCATTCTTCTACATGATAACAACCAGTTGTGCCAGCACCAATTGTTGAAAATGCTGTCTTTCTTCCACTGGATGGTTTTGGCTCCCTTGTCGAAGATCAAGTGACCATAGGTGTGTGGGTTCATTTCTGGGTCTTCAATTCTATTCCATTGGTCCACTTGTCTGTCTCTATACCAGTACCATGCAGTTTTTATCACAATTGCTCTGTAGTAAAGCTTTAGGTCAGGCATGGTGATTCCACCAGAGGTTCTTTTATCCTTGAGAAGAGTTTTTGCTATCCTCGGTTTTTTGTTATTCCAGATGAATTTGCAAATTGCTCCTTCTAATTCGTTGAAGAATTGAGTTGGAATTTTAATGGGGATTGCATTGAATCTGTAGATTGCTTTTGGCAAGATAGCCATTTTTACAATGTTGGTCCTGCCAATCCATGAGCATGGGAGATTTTTCCATCTTCTGAGATCTTCTTTAATTTCTTTCTTCAGGGACTTGAAGTTTTTATCATACAGATCTTTCACTTCCTTCGTTAGAGTCACGCCGAGATATTTTATATTATTTGTGGCTATTGAGAAGGGTGTTGTTTCCCTAATTTCTTTCTCAGCCTGTTTATTCTTTGTGTAGAGAAAGGCCATTGACTTGTTTGAGTTAATTTTATATCCAGCTACTTCACCGAAGCTGTTTATCAGGTTTAGGAGTTCTCTGTTGGAATTTTTAGGGTCACTTATATATACTATCATATCATCTGCAAAAAGTGATATTTTGACTTCCTCTTTTCCAATTTGTATCCCCTTGATCTCCTTTTGTTGTCGAATTGCTCTGGCTAATACTTCAAGTACTATGTTGAAAAGGTAGGGAGAAAGTGGGCAGCCTTGTCTAGTCCCTGATTTTAGTGGGATTGCTTCCAGCTTCTCTCCATTTACTTTGATGTTGGCTACTGGTTTGCTGTAGATTGCTTTTATCATGTTTAGGTATTGGCCTTGAATTCCTGATCTTTCCAGAACTTTTATCATGAATGGGTGTTGGATCTTGTCAAATGCTTTTTCTGCATCTAACGAGATGATCATGTGGTTTTTGTCTTTGAGTTTGTTTATATAATGGATTACATTGATGGATTTTCGTATATTAAACCATCCCTGCATCCCTGGAATAAAACCTACTTGGTCAGGATGGATGATTGCTTTAATGTGTTCTTGGATTCGGTTAGCGAGAATTTTATTAAGGATTTTTGCATCGATGTTCATAAGAGAAATTGGTCTGAAGTTCTCTATCTTTGTTGGATCTTTCTGTGGTTTAGGTATCAGAGTAATAGTGGCTTCATAAAATGAGTTGGGTAGAATACCTTCTACTTCTATCTTGTGAAAAAGTTTGTGCAGAACTGGAGTTAGATCTTCTTTGAAGGTCTGATAGAACTCTGCACTAAACCCGTCTGGTCCTGGGCTTTTTTTGGCTGGGAGACTATTAATAACTGCTTCTATTTCTTTAGGGGATATGGGACTGTTTAGAAGGTCAACTTGATCCTGATTCAACTTTGGTACCTGGTATCTGTCCAGAAATTTGTCCATTTCGTCCAGGTTTTCCAGTTTTGTTGAGTATAGCCTTTTGTAGAAGGATCTGATGGTGTTTTGGATTTCTTCAGGATCTGTTGTTATGTCTCCCTTTTCATTTCTGATTTTGTTAATTAGGATTTTGTCCCTGTGCCCTTTAGTGAGTCTAGCTAAGGGTTTATCTATCTTGTTGATTTTCTCAAAGAACCAACTCCTCGTTTGGTTAATTCTTTGAATAGTTCTTCTTGTTTCCACTTGGTTGATTTCACCCCTGAGTTTGATTATTTCCTGCCGTCTACTCCTCTTGGGTGAATTTGCTTCCTTTTTTTCTAGAGCTTTTAGATGTGTTGTCAAGCTGCTAGTATGTGCTCTCTCCCGTTTTTTCTTGAAGGCACTCATAGCTATGAGTTTCCCTCTTAGAAATGCTTTCATTGTGTCCCAAAGGTTTGGGTACGTTGTGGCTTCATTTTCATTAAACTCTAAAAAGTCTTTAATTTCTTTCTTTATTCCTTCCTTGACCAAGGTATCATTGAGAAGAGTGTTGTTCAGTTTCCATGTGAATGTTGGCTTTCTGTTATTTATTTTGTTATTGAAGATCAGCCTTAGTGCATGGTGATCTGATAGGATACATGGGACAATTTCAATATTTTTGAATCTGTTGAGGCCTGATTTGTGACCTATTATGTGGTCAATTTTGGAGAAGGTACCATGAGGTGCTGAGAAGAAGGTATATCCTTTTGTTTTAGGGTAAAATGTTCTGTAGATATCTGTCAGATCCATTTGTTTCATCACTTCTGTTAGTTTCAGTGTGTCCCTGTTTAGTTTCTGTTTCCATGATCTGTCCATTGGTGAAAGTGGTGTGTTGAAGTCTCCCACTATTATTGTGTGAGGCGCAATGTGTGCTTTGAGCTTTACTAAAGTTTCTTTAGTGAATGTGGCTGCTCTTGTATTTGGAGCATAGATATTCAGAATTGAGAGTTCCTCTTGGAGGATTTTACCTTTGATGAGAATGAAGTGTCCCTCCTTGTCTTTTTTGATGACTTTGGGTTGGAAGTCAATCTTATCAGATATTAGGATGGCTACTCCTGCTTGTTTCTTCATACCATTTGCTTGGAAAATTGTTTTCCAGCCTTTCATTCTGAGGTAGTGTCTATCTTTTTCTCTGAGATGAGTTTCCTGTAAGCAGCAAAATGTTGGGTCTTGTTTGTGTAGCCAGTTTGTTAGTCTATGTCTTTTTATTGGCGAGTTGAGACCATTGATGTTAAGAGATATTAAGGAAAAGTAATTGTTGCTTCCTGTTATTTTAGTTGTTAAAGGTGGCATTCTGTTCTTGTGGCTGTCTTCTTTTAGGTTTGTTGAGGGATTACCTTCTTGTTTTTTCTAGGGCGTTGTTCCCGTTCTTGTATTGGTTTTTTTCTGTTATTATCCTTTGAAGGGCTGGATTCGTGGAGAGATAATGCGTGAATTTGGTTTTGTCGTGGAATACTTTGGTTTCTCCCTCTATGATAATTGAGAGTTTGGCTGGGTATAGTAGCCTGGGCTGCAGTTTGTGTTCTCTTAGTGTCTGTATAACATCTGTCCAGGCTCTTCTGGCTTTCATAGTCTCTGGTGAAAAATCTGGTGTAATTCTGATAGGCTTGCCTTTATATGTTACTTGACCTTTTTCCCTTACTGCTTTTAGTATTCTATCTTTATTTAGTGCATTTGATGTTCTGATTATTATGTGTCGGGAGGAATTTCTTTTCTGGTCCAGTCTATTTGGAGTTCTGTAGGCTTCTTGTATGTTCATATGCATCTCATTCTTTAGATTTGGGAAGTTTTCTTCAATAATTTTGTTGAAGATGTTTGCTGGACCTTTGAGTTGAAAATCTTCATTCTCATCCACTCCTATTATCCGTACGTTTGGTCTTCTTATTGTGTCCTGGATTTCCTGGATATTTTGAGTTAGGATCTTTTTGCATTTTCCATTTTCTTTGATTGTTGTGCCGATGTTCTCTATGGAATCTTCTGCACCTGAGATTCTCTCTTCCATCTCTTGTATTCTGTTGCTGATGCTCAAATCTATGGTTCCAGATTTTTTTCCTAGGGTTTCTATCTCTAGTGTTGCCTCGCTTTGAGTTTTCTTTATTGTGTCTACTTCCCTTTTTAGGTCTAGTATGGTTTTGTTCATTTCCATCACCTGTTTGTATGTTTTTTCCTCTTTTTCTGTAAGGACTTCTACCTGTTTGATTGTGTTTTCCTGTTTTTCTTTAAGGACTTGTAACTCTTTAGCAGTGTTCTCCTGTATTTCTTTAAGTGATTTATTAAAGTCCTTCTTGATGTCCTCTACCATCATCATGAGATATGCTTTTAAATCTAGGTCTAGGTTCTCAGGTGTGTTGGGGTTCCCTGGACTGGGCGAAGTGGGTGTGCTGGGTTCTGGTGATGGTGAGTGGTCTTGGTTCCTGTTAGTAAGATTCCTCCGTTTACCTTTCGCCATCTGGTAATCTCTGGAGTTAGTAGTTATAGTTGACTCTGTTTAGAGATTGTTCTTCTGGTGATTCTGTTACCGTCTATCAGCAGACCTGGGAGACAGATTCTCTCCTCTGAGTTTCAGTGCTCAGAGCACTCTCTGCTGGCAAGCTCTCTTACAGGGAAGGTGCGCAGATATCTTGTATTTGGACCTCCTCCTGGCCGAAGAAGAAGGCCCAAAACAGGACCTTTCTCAGACACTGTGTTGCTTTGGCAGTTCCCAGGTGGTACAGACTCTCACCTAAGCAGACTAAATTCCTAAGTTCCTTGGAGTCCCGGGACCAAGATGGCGACCGCTGCTGCTGTGGCTTAGGCCGCCTCCCCTGCCGGGTGGGCACCTGTCCTCCGGTCCGGAAGGTGGCCGGCTGTCCCCGGCCCACACAGGGTGCTGCCTCAGCGCCTCTGTGCTTCTGCCTGTTCCAGAAGCTGTCAGGTTCTCTGGCGCACCCTCTCACCTGTTCAGACTAATTTCCTAAGTTCGGCGGGTCTCGGACCAAGATGGCGACCGCTGCTGCTGTGGCTTAGGCCGCCTCCCCAGCCGGACGGGCACCTGTCCTCCGGTCCGGACGGTGGCTGGCTGTCCCCGGCCCACAAAGGGTGCTGCCTCAGCGCCTCTGTGCTTCCGCCTGTTCCAGAAGCTGTCAGGTTCTCTGGCGCACCCTCTCACCTGTTCAGACTAATTCCCTAAGTTCGGCGGGTCCCGGACCAAGATGGCGACCGCTGCTGCTGTGGCTTAGGTCGCCTCCCCAGCCGGGCGGGCACCTGTCCTCTGGTCCGGAAGGTGGCCGGCTGTCCCCGGCCCACACAGGGTGCTGCCTCAGCGCCTCTGTGCTTCTGCCTGTTCCAGAAGCTGTCAGGTTCTCTGGCGCACCCTCTCACCTGTTCAGACTAATTTCCTAAGTTCGGCGGGTCCCGGACCAAGATGGCGACCGCTGCTGCTGTGGCTTAGGTCGCCTCCCCAGCCGGGCGGGCACCTGTCCTCCGGTCCGGAAGGTGGCCGGCTGTCCCCGGCCCACACAGGGTGCTGCCTCAGCCCCTCTGTGCTTCTGCCTGTTCCAGAGGCTGTCAGGTTCTCTGGCGCACCCTCTCACCTGTTCAGACTAATTTCCTAAGTTCGGCGGGTCCCGGACCAAGATGGCGACCGCTGCTGCTGTGGCTTAGGCCGCCTCCCCAGCCGGGCGGGCACCTGTCCTCCGGTCCAGACGGTGGCTGGCTGTCCCCGGCCCACAAAGGGTGCTGCCTCAGTGCCTCTGTGCTTCCGCCTGTTCCAGAAGCTGTCAGGTTCTCTCGATATTTGACTTTAAAAAGCTATGCTCATGAATCACTTTGATAAGAAGAAAAGTTTACAACTTTGCTTTTGGTCTGTGTTTGGTTTCTACTGGTCTTTACTAGCTTAGATCCCTACATTGCTGTGAGGTAGCTAGCAGCATCTTCCCCATCCCCAACAGCCCCAGTCCCAACTTCCCACCCCATTGTGTGACAAATCTGAGTAGAGGTATAGTGGTTTCATAGCCCCGTCCACCCACAAGCAGATTCTGTGAACAGCAACACCAAATCACTGGCTGTTGGGCTGCTCAGGAATGCTGGGCAGAAAAGGAGCAGCTAGAGAGGGACAGGGCAGGCAATTCCTCCCTAGCCTTTGCAGCTCATGGGAGGAGTAACAGAACTCCCAAGTCCCTCGTGCTGCACACACATACACTGAAATTGAATACTATTTATTTTATCAAATTTCTCTCCAATGTTCAGATATATGTGGAATCCTAAGGGTCATTCACACACTGCTGAAAATAGGTTATTTATGCACTTCTAAAAATATTGGCATTTATGTCTTTGGGTCCCATGCTGAAGGAAGTTCTGGGACAGCATCATAATTAAGGGAGAGAGAGTAACAAAGATCTCTCCCTACTGTCAAGCCATACAGTGATGACCACTGAAAATTAGTTTTACGCATGGGCTGGGGCACTCGCCAACCATTGGGCAGCACTGACTTCTACCTTGAGTTTGTGATCTGAGCTACCTTTAAACCTCTTCTTGCTTGCCTTGAACCCATGAAGATCCAACTGTCTCTGTCTTCAAGCACTGACATTAAAGAAGTGTACCATGACACCTGGGCTAGTTTTCTGACTTATGAAACAATATTCCTATCCTCTCTCACAAGAATGCTGTGATCATGAAAGATAATAAATATTTTGTAAATAGTACAGCACTCAGCGGATGTCATAGATTATCATTATTCTAGCCACGTGTAAGATGGGTAGTTTATAATATTGTAATTTATACCATCTGGTTTATTTTGGTGATTTCTTAGTAATGGGTTTTTTTTTCATACCAAAATTATAAAATGGGCTCATTGTGGACATTTTGTAAATAATAAAAAGCAAAGAAAAATAATTTAAAATTTATGCTTAATTTCACTATCAAGAATATTACTACTAATCCATACCTCCTCTCTCTCTCTCTCTCTCTCTTTCTCTCTCTCTCTCTCTCTCTCTCTCTCTCTCTCTCTCTCACACACACACACACACACACACACACACACACACACACCTTGCCTACTTTTAGGAGACGCTAAAAAGCCAACTTGGAAATCAGGCAACTGAAAGGAAAAATATCAGAAATGTACCCTACCTTTTTAAGATAACCAAGGAGTTCATGAGAGGTCATTTCTCTTTATAGAAGTATTCTGCTAGAAAGTGAAGAGGGCATGATGGACGATCACCTCTTCACAACCTCCAGTGGAATGATGAATCTGGTCAATGAGCACCAAAGGCTGCTAACATCACAAAGACAGATGGAAGCACACTCTACCATCTATAAAGTGGTCCTGCCAAAAAAATTAACTCTCCAGTGGACCAAGCCTCTAGAATGAACTGCAAGTTTACAGGAAAGAAAAAAAGAATATGTTAAAACACCCCCAAAAGAGTATAATCAGTAACTAGATTATAGGACACTCTCTGGGATAAATCAGTAACAACTCATTTACAAGAGAAGAGAAATAGATGGCAGGAAGCCTGTAGATCCAACGGAACCCAGGAGACCTCTCAGTCAGTTGCAGCCTGTGGGATTCACTTGGATGGCGCCACAAACAAACAGACTAGGAAAGAAGACTTGTGAAAATGGGTGATGTGGATAGCCACTGGATACTTTGATTCTATTAATGAATTCCTGTTGTGTTTTAATATAAAACCTATTATTGTTAGGCATTGTTAAAATATCTCATATTTATAGTAATGGCTACTAAAATATTTGTGGGCTAAAGGAAATAGTTTCTAGAATTTTCATTCAAATAACATGGGAGGGTGTAAATTGACATCAATAACGAGACTGGATGGGAGCTGATGGGAGCTATTAATTACTGCAGCTAGGTGATGGGTATAGTCAACTTACCCACTTTGCTTGGAATGCTCAATAATTCATTAAAGAAAAGTCACAAGACCAATCATAGCAAGTCCTTCACAAATTCATTAAATATTGTTCTCTGGCCTCTACAGGTACAATATGGTCCATGTTTGTTTTTTCCAAAGTGACCAAAAATCTTACCTTCTTCTGGGTTGCTTAACAATTAACTAATATGAAAGTAACAATATAATTTACCTACTTAACATTTGGGGGCAAATGCTGTGTGCTTTACCTTATGCTATTTACCTGACATTTATTTAAATGAATATTATCACAGTTTCTGTGATCCTTACGGTCATCTTCACAAAGTGTCACATATGGATATGCTGAAACAGCATATATCTGTGAAAAATAAGGGTGTGTGTGTGTGTGTGTGTGTGTTCGTGTGTGTGTTCAGATAGTCTGTACATAGTAAAGTGTTTGGAATAGTGTTAGGTCCTATTATTACACACACACACACACACACACACACACACACACACACACATTCATGTTGTTAAAGCCAGAAAATATTGGATGATGGTGACTTGGGAGTAGCAACAGGATCTTCAAGAACCTAGTGTGTGAACACTTGTAAAGTGCCTGGTCTGTGTAGTGTAGTGACTCACACCATAATGGCTCTGAGACTTGAGTGGAAGCCATTCTTAAAGCTTTAGTGTTTGCTGTTGGTTCCCTCCTTGGTTATCTCTGCCACAGGTCCTGGACCAATACAGTTCTCATAAGGCCACCGAATTCTGGAAGTAGGGGATGGAACTGATTTTGCAGAATATCAGCCCCAGCTCCTGACCCACCTCGAGTATACAAGTCAGACCTGTGTAGGTGGCAAAGAAGCCTGTTAAGCCAGTGACAAGATGCAGCAAGAGGGAAAGTGGCAGGATGGAGGCCTTGGAGGAACAGCAGCCTTTGTGAGAACATTACATGGCATCAAGCAGGCTGAAGAGATGGAAAGGCATTAGGATTCCTTTGAGGAAAGCCCTGGGAACGACAGGCGAGGTCAGCTGATGCAGAACCACTGCACGGTGGGGCCGTGGGGACGTGGGGACGGGGAGAAGGTGGCTACTCAGAAGGAATGCTTCCTTCTGCTACAAAATTTTGCCAGCTCGTCACCTTTGACCACGACAGATGCTGCTATTTTCTGACCAGTGTTTTCCCTGCTATCTGGGAGCAAATGTCAGTGGAAGGGCACAATCTGACATCAGAATCATTACGTGCTCATCTGAAGCTCAGCCCCACTGCCCGAACTGCATGCCCTCAAGGGCAGAGAGTATAGCGTTGGCATGAAAATGGAGTGAATTAATGGAAAATCCCCAGCTTTCACCAGTGTACATGTACTGAGGCTTTCGTATGCTCTGCTGCGCCAGAACACCAGGAGCCCACCTTCATTTATTCATTTCACAAGTATTCACTTAACACCTACTTGGTGCCAGGCATTGAGCACCACAGTAGCTAAGACATAGCATGGTCATTTCACTCATGCAACTTAAACATCTTACAGCTCGAAAACAAAAGGAATGTACAAACAAGCAATTGCAACTCCATTGTGAGATTTGCAATGAAGGACATAAGCAGGGTAGTATCATGAGAATCAATGTGTTCGCCTACCCTCAACAAGCTTAAATAAACCATAAATGGCACTTCACTCATTTCCTACTAATATCAATAGTTCCATCCACCTAACCAATACAGTGTGTGGTCAGGTATAGTCTCGCCAAAGCCGGAAACTACCTTTGGCATTTATCAGAACATTCTTTTTTTTTTTCCTAATAAAAAAAATTGTATTTACTTAGAAGCATTCAGAATGTCAACAAAACAGCCGCAATTTTTTTTTGCAATTACAGAGTGGTATTCAGTTAACAGAACAACAATTATCTTCGTATAAGCTGCATCGGAGACAACTGAAGATGAAAAAAATAAAACCCAAAAAGAAAACCAAAAGAAAAAAAAACAAACAAAAAACCAAACTACTGTCCCCATATATAACTAATTTGTGCTGTGCACCAACAAGAACCTGCTTTAAATTTCCATGCCAATTTACAACCCCCAGACTGTACCAGGCAAGGTTAGTGGCTATTTAAAATGCCACCAGGACAGGGCTATCTAAAGACACATTCGGTAGTGTGTTAACTATACAAAAAAAGACACTGTACAGTTTAAAAACAAATCTTACACAGCCTTACATTTCAATTTTTTTCTTTAAAAGGAGTGAGTTGTGTACAGGGGGGTTAAATGCTTTATAGACAAGAAAAAAAAACTGCGCTAGAACCAACTTATTCATCATCATCATCTTCTTCTTCATCTTCGTCTTCCTCTTCTTCCTCCTCTTCTTCATCCTCTTCATCCTCCTCATCATCTTCCTCTTCCTTCTTTTTCTTGCTCTTTTCAGCCTTGACCACCCCCTTTTTCGCTGCATCAGGTTTTCCTTTAGCTCTGTAGGCAGCAATATCCTTCTCATACTTCTCCTTCAGCTTGGCAGCTTTCTTCTCATAGGGCTGCTTGTCATCTGCTGCAGTGTTGTTCCACATTTCTCCTAGTTTCTTTGCAACATCACCAATGGATAAGCCAGGATGCTCGCCTTTGATTTTGGGGCGGTACTCAGAACAGAACAAGAAGAAGGAGGCCTCTTGGGTACATTGGGGTCCTTGAACTTCTTTTTGGTCTCCCCTTTGGGGGGGATGTAGGTTTTCATTTCTCTTTCATAACGAGCCTTGTCAGCCTTTGCCATATCTTCAAATTTCCCCTTTTCTTTAGCAGACATGGTCTTCCACCTCTCTGAGCACTTCTTGGAGAACTCTGAGAAGTTGACAGAAGCATCCGGGTGCTTCTTCTTGTGCTCCTCCCGGCAAGTTTGCACAAAGAATGCATATGAGGACATTTTGCTTCTCGGCTTCTTAGGATCTCCTTTGCCCATGTTTAGTTGATTTTCCTCCGCGAGGCACAGAGTCGCCCAGTGCCCGTCCGGCTCGCGCTTGCCCCGGCGCTGTCTCTATGGAGCTCAATGTACTGCAATGGCTGTCTTATCAGAACATTCTTAGAATAGGACCTTCAGCAACTTGCTTAACTTCTCTGTTTCATTTTTAAATTACATGTATTTATTGCCTATATGTGCATCACACGCATATGCACGACGTGCCAGGATACTAGTGTGGACATCAAAGGATGTCTTAGTGAGAGTTATTATTGCTGTGACAAACACGCCATGACCAAAAGCACCTTAAGGAGAAAAGAGTTTGTTAGACTTACACATCACTGCGCATCACTGAAGAAGTCAGGGCAGAAACTCAAGGCAGGAATCTGGAGGCCGGAGCTGGTGCAGAGGCTATGGAGGAAAGCTACTTATTTGATGGTTCCCATGGCTTCTTCAGCCTGCTTTCTTACAGAATCCAGAACCATCAGCCCAAGGCTGGCGCCACCCACAAAGGGGCGGGCCCCACCCTCCCCCACCAATCATTCATTAAGAAAATGCTTTACAGCCTGCCTGCAGCCAGATCTTATGGAAGTGTTTTCTCAGTTGAGGCTTCCTTCTCTCAGATGACTATAGCTTGGATCAAGTTGACATAGCACTAGCCAGCACAAATGACAATGTATGAGAGTTAGTTTGCTTCTTTGTGGAACCCAGGGCTCAGTCTCAGGTGGCCAGATTTGGCAGCAAGTTCCTTGACTTGCTGATAGCCTTTTGCTAGTTCTTGCTTAACGTCCCCGTGTCTCAGTTTTCTCACCTATGTTGTGGAAATAGTGACTGTGTCGATCACATGGCCTGGAGCTACAACTGAAATGAGGTAACCCTCTTTGCTGTTTTCCAGAAGTGTTCAGGCCATGCAGGGTCTATTAACATCCGTTTCTTAATTCAGTGAAGGAATTTTTGCTAAGGATGTGTAAAAGCCAGATAGGCCGTAAGGAGCAGAGTGGAGGACAAGATCCAACCATTTCCCTAAAAGAGTATTTGTGATGATCCTAGGGCGTGCTCCCCTTACTTGCAGACAGTTTAAGTTGTCATTTATTCCCAAATACCAGCTTCTCTTTCCATCAGGCCGAAAGACAGCTCACGGGTTAGATAGGCAGGCAGCACAGAAATTCACTGAGTCAGCTGGCCAGAGAGTAGTCATGGCTTCCCCTCTTGCTTTTTACAAATGTGGTTGAGCTAGAAAAGGCCAGGAACCGGGGGTGGGGTGGGGGCGGGGGTGGGGGGGTGTCTTCTGACACCGACTGTCCATACGCTGCGGAGCCAGCAGGGGGGAGTGGGGGTGGGTTCAGTACTCTCACGCCCTTTCCTTGGATAGCAAGAGGATCCCACAGATGATACATCCGGGAAGCTCCAGGCCACACCCAAGGACTTCCAGGAACCTTCCCGGTTCTCCTCAGCCTTCACTACTGTTCAGCATTCAGCTCTGACCATTTCTAGGCGGTGCCCCCTTCTCCTTCACAGGCTCCCCCTCAGGGTGGGTGAGGAATGGAAAGAATTGCAGATGTAGAGGTTGGGGAAAGATGGAAGGAGTCGGCTTGCTTAGGTGCTGTGCTATTGTTATTCAGGTTAAGGAACATCCAGTCTCTTATGCTAAATATCTCAACAGGGTGGGCATTCAATGGGGAGCTTTTCTAGGGAGCTTTCTACTTACATTTAGCTGCCTGAAGCCTGGGGGCGTGCCCTGACCCTTTCCTTACCCTCTAATTGTGAAAGTCTGCCGGGGCCTATCAGTGGGTATCTAAATCCTATGAAACCAGCTTGGCATTTGATAAAGTATCAGACAGACAGCAGGCATGAAGCATTGGCCGCTCCCCCTCTGTGATCCCTTGCCTGGAATTCTCACATCCAGCAACCCTTCTGTAGTAACTGCTGGTCTCCAAACAGAAGTTGTTATTTTTTCAAATAAATATGTTTCCTAATTAAAACTTGCCCTTTAAAGACTCACACGTTCTTGGCCCCACTTTATGTTTTCCTTTCCTTGTAACATATTACAGAATCAATAAGGGCAATGCAAATATCTTTAATATATACAGCTCCAACGGCTCTAATAACGCATCTGCCTCCACACAATCGCCCTCTCCCCTCACCAGCCCAGCTGATAATTTCTGCTGATTTGTTAAATGCCTTGGTATTTCACTCTGGATGATAAAGCCTGGAAGGCACTTAGCTCTTCAGGGGATTGGGGAGGGCACATTGAAAAGGGACAAAGTGGATGGTGGAGATTTCCAGCCATGTCTGTGGTTTTTATGACAGTTCTTATAAACAAGGAACAATTAGTATCCGAGGCAGAGAAAGTACAGAAAGAAAGAAAAGAAGAAAGAGAGAAAGAAAGAAAGAAAGACAGAAAGAAAGAAAGAAAGAAAGAAAGAAAGAAAGAAAGAAAATGTCTATTACTCATAACCCCACCATCCTCAGTCAAAAATTTGACAATATTTTTATATTTCTTTTCTTTTGTTCCCTAGTTAATTTTTGCTAGAGGATTTCAAAAATATAATTATCAATTTTGAATTGTTTTAAATTTTGTTTACAAAATAGCAATATCCTAACGGACTGAAAACTAGACCAAAATATTATTTGAGAGTATACACATAATACTCTAACGAAGGCTGTTCCAATATTACTTTTCTTTTTTTTTTCTTTTTTAAATATTTTTATTAGGTATTTTCCTCATTTACATTTCCAATCCTATCCCAAAAGTCCCCCATACCCTCCCCCTCCACTCCCCTACCCACCCACTCCCACTTTTTGACCCTGGCATTCCCCTGTACTGGGGCATATAAAGTTTGCATGACCAATGGGCCTCTCTTTCCAGTGATGGCGGACTAGGCCATCTTTTGATACATATGCAGCTAGAGACAAGAGCTCCTGGGTACTGGTTAATTCATATTGTTGTTCCACCTATAGGGTTGCAGTTCCCTTTAGCTCCTTGGGTACTTTCTCTAGCTCCTCCATTGGGGGCCCTGTGATCCATCCAATAGCTGACTGTGAGCATCCACTTCTGTGTTTGCTAGGCCCCGGCATAGTCTCCCAATATTACTTCTCATACTTGATCTTTTATGCTGGTTTTTGATCTTTTTATCTCTGTCTTCATTATTATAAATGATGTAAATCTTTTGTATATTATACCGTGTCCCAACCTTTGGTGTAATACACATACACTAAGAAGGTCTTCTCTTCTCTTCTCTTCTCTTCTCTTCTCTTCTCTTCTCTTCTCTTCTCTTCTCTTCTCTTCCCTTCCCTTCCCTTCCCTTCCCTTCCCTTCCCTTCCCTTCCCTTCCCTTCCCTTCCCTTCCCTTCCCCCCCTATGTCTCTCTCTCTCTAATGTCATTTGTTTTCTGTGGCCTTAGAGAGCCACACAGGAGCATGAACAAATGCACTTAGCACACAGTTGGACTATCATCTGATGACAATGGACCTCATTTCCCCTCTACTTCCTTCTGAACCCGTTCCACACTGCAAGGAATTCTTCCATCATCCACCAGGATAACCAAACTGAAGAAAGATTGTTACCTTTAACTTCTAGCCCAGTCCCCTCTGGGTGGCCACCCAAAATGTCCACCTCACCATACAAACCTACTTGCTCTCAAACCTCTTCTCTTCTTCATGACAAATGCCTTAGTTTACATGAATCGCCTACTTGTTTCTGTCTTTTGTCTTCTCAAACTACCCCATTCCTTCTTTTTCCCTCCCTCCTGCTTCCAAATCATCTTGTTTCAACTGTACTCAAGATCACATCCCTCTCCAGCTATGAACCATCAATAGCTTTCCCCCATGCTTTCTTCAGAACCCTTTCTCTTTCAACCATGCCTACTGCTCTAACCTTGATCCAGTCGTGGCCTACAGCTTCCCTTGTGCTTGTGCAGGCGCCTGATGCATTTACCTGTCCTGTTCTCTTCCAGGCTGAGAACACAGCCCCTCCCACTTCACAGTCCAGCCTGCCCTGAGAAGCACCTCCTGCAGGAAGCTTTCCCTTGCCCCCTAAGCCAGGGTGGACAGATCAGGCTCACACTGCTGCTTCCAGGCATCACACCTTCTACACTGTGTCTCTTTCTAAAGGCAAGGATTGGCCCTACTGTTTCTTTCTTTTTTGAACTTCTAAACATTTCAGTGGCATGTTTATTTAAATAAGGGGGAGGAGTCTCCTCTCTAACCACCCAAACTAGAAATTAACATGGACGTATCATTATATAATTTAAATTTTCTTTAACCTATGCCAATCCCTCCACTAATGCTCTAGTCAGGCTCACATGTCACATTTATTGTCATAACAACTAAGCTGTTTCTTTATCTGAGACTACTCTGGAGCCCTCTGTCAGGACTTTGCTGTTCTTGAATAGTGCACAGCACTTACATGGAATGACCCTCAGTTTGGAGTTGTCTGACACATCTCAATGGTTAGATTCAGGTTCCTTATTTGCTGTAGAGATACCACAGAGATGGCATTATGTCCTGTGCACCACACCAGGGGGCACATGGTACCTGTCACTATCCCTGTGGTGTGGACTCTGATGTTTTGATGAAGGAGGAGTATGACAAAATTTTCTGGTCTAAAGCTATCATTGTCTCCTTTGAAGTGATCTGCATCCTGTTTGGAAATACTTTGAGACTGTTTGAATAGCACATTTCTCATCAACATCCACTGCTTTCAAATGCAAGTCCGTTTCCTTACCACCTCAAGAATGTGCAGAAGCTGAAGGCGATTTCCAAAGTTTTCACTCTCAAGCACCCCCTTCTTACCCCCACCTCAGACCTGTTGTTTTTTAAAGTCTGTAAGTGCCACTGACGGAACTCTCTCTCTCTCTCTCTCTCTCTGTGTGTGTGTGTGTGTGTGCGTGTGTGTTCTTTTTTTTCTCATTATGTTTTTATGAGATATGTCTAGGACACTGAAATCCAGAAGGCAGGAATGATTGGCTTCATACCCAAGCAGCCAGAGCCCCATTACACACCTGCCAAAGACTAAATGGTCAACAGATACTCGTTGAAGGACAGAATGTGACTGCCCTTCATGATGGTAGCCAGCATTTGATGTCTGCAGTGAGGACACATAGTTGATAAATGCCACCCAAAGGCTTGACATTTTAGTAAGTCTCAAAGGCTTTGTCGCTGGTCAGTGTTCACTCATCGTGAGGATTTTAAAAATAGATTGGGCTGATTATAAGGCAGTCTGCCCACATCGTCCCCATTTTTGCCTTTTTGCATGCAGAAGCAAGGATGTACTGAGACACCTACTACCCCAAGTTTATATATAAACTTTGTGATCTGCACAGAGTCTCCAGAGGCACAGTACCCTCTTGTTGTTGTTGTTTGTAACAGCCAATCTTTCCTTCCACGTGGCCTGGGAATCAGTACTGATCACCTATCCATCCTGAAACACTTCTTATAAAGGTAGTGGAAGATGGGAGATGGAAACTACCTCTGAGTACTTTCTATGCACCTCAGTGCTTTCTGTCCATTGTTCACTCTAAGGAGGTGGCTAGAACCTGTTTTGTAGGTGGAAAATGAAGCTAGGGGAAGGGAGCATGAAGCAGGCTTTAGGAGGGAATTTCTTTAGTTTCTCCAAAAAGCCTCCGAGTTCAAGCGGTGTCGCCATCACAGACAAATGTTCTTCCTTTGGTAATGTGCTGGCAATTAAGATCCAGACTCATGAAGGACAGAAATTCCTTGGACTATATTCACTGTCATCCCTCCTCTCCCCCAATGATTGCCATCACGACTCCGTAGCGGTTACCATGGTTTTGGGGAAGCTGTCCCAGGAAAGAAGGCCTTTCTTTAAGGCATCTTGCATTCCCAAGGAAGGAACTGTTAATTACTTCTGGCGAAAGCAACCCAGGAAAAGTGTTGGAGGTGTGGAAAAGTATTTCAAGGGGTTAGGCAAGAAGCAGGGCCAAGGACTCCAAGAGAGGTGTGATGAGAGAGAAGAGCCCGGGCTACACAATATACTAATACACAACTCGGAGGTGGGCAAGAAAACAAAAAACAAGAGGGGAGGAAGTGGAGAAAAGTAGGGGCAGGGAAGGAGAAAGTTTTCGAAAGACTGCGAGGAAAGCGAGAAAGGAGGGTCAAAGAGGAATCCGAGAAAAATACTGAAGCACTTGAGAGAATTCCAGAAAGAAAATGAGATGAGGAAATGGAGAAAGCAGCTCAGAGAAAGGGAGGACGGAGATAAGGGAAGGCATGGCACACAACAGAGATGGGTGAGCGGAAAGGAGGCCGAGTGGGCACGGGGGAAGGGGGCGCATCACCTGTGTGGCGCCCCCCGGTGCCGTGGTGAAGCCCTGTTCCAAGCGCCGCTCGGCCGGCCTCGTAGGATTGGCTCCCGCCTCCCATTCATGTAACCTGCGTGTGTGTGCGTGTGTGCGCGAGTGTGTCTCGCTCGCTCACTCGCTCGCCCTGTGTGTAAGAGAGCGAGGGAGGGGGACGAAGGCAGGCAGGCGAGCAGGCAGGGAGGGGAAGAAGAGGAGGGAAGCTATTAAACACACACACTCACACACACCCGCGCGCGCACCCCCGCCCCAGCCCCCCCCCCCCCGAAGCCTCGGGATTGCAGCTGTTACATGTGGGGCAGCAGTGCTGGCAGGAACGCCGGCCGGGAGCGGCCGGGAGCCGGAGCCCGGCGTGCGCGCGCGGCTGGAGGCTCGCTGGGGCTCCGCTCCCCGCGGGAGCTATTGTTGGTCTCACCGGAGCTGAGCTCAGAACCGGGACCTGCTCCGTCTTGGGTGCCTCAATACAACTCGCGGAGCGGCGGAGCCAGCGGCGCGGTGCCTCGCCTCCCCGCCGTCCTCGTCCACGCTTCCCCGGCGGTGGCAGCCTGCAGCCACGGTAAGGCGGCGTGATCAGCTCTACGGAAAAAGCGCCTTGGGGACCACGGCGGAGGCTCGCCAGTTCTGTCGCCCCTCTCTGCATTCGCAGGTCCGGGCAGCTCAAGCAGCTTGCTGGGGGCTCCGGGAGATGCTAGCCTGCTTCCCTGCTCCGCACTGGGGAGGGAGGGAGGAAGAGAAGGAGAGCGGGGCGTCCAGGTTGCCGACAAGGCAAGGAGCCTGGAGCCCAGAGCCTCCGCCACCGCAGCCCCGGGAGTCCGCCGCGTACTGGAGCCTGGGAACCAGTGTTGGGGGAGAGCGGAGAGGTGGGAGCCGGCCCCAGACTCTGGACCGCGGGTGGGATGGAGGTTAGCTCGATCCAGGTTCGTGTGCTACGCCGGGATCCCCTTCCCTGCCACGGCCCAGTCTCCTGCAGCCCCTCTGCAGACTCGCCCGCCCCAGACTCACGGCGGGCGCTGGAGGAGCCCACGAGGCGGCGCCGGGCTCCCGCTCTGCAACCTGCCCTGCGGGGCGAGAGCTGGCTGCAGCGGCCCCGGTGCGCGCTGCGGTTAGAGCCGGTAACCCGGGGACGCGACCCCCAAGCCGCACGCCCTCTGCCACCCGCTTGGCTCCTGCCCATCTTCGCCGGTCGCGTCGTTTCTCGTTCGGTTTGTCTCGGAACGAGTTGAGGACTGCAGGCGCCGGGTGGACTCTCTAGGGGTGCAGGGCTGTGAGTGTGTGACTACTTGCACCTCCAGCTTCGGGAAATATGCTGTGTATTGAAATGTGATCTCTGAGCTCCTTAGTCATTTTCCTAGTGATTTAAAAATGCAGTCTTTGCATCGGAGAAGCGGAAGAAGGTGGTGTCGCGGAGTGTGTGTGTGTGTCCACACCTAACCCAGGAATATCCCAATAACTATTGGGGGAGGGGGGTAAAGGGTGTTATGAATGGTCAATGCCTCTTGGCGGGTCCGTAGGTGGGTTTCTCTGGCCACTGCCCTCTTCTTCTATGCCCTACCCGCCCCCTCCCCATCCCCCGCCTAAACCAGGTTGGAAAGTACTGGAAATTCAATTGCGTGGTCTCTAACTTTGGAATTTGGTATCCCTTTCAGCAGGAGACGTTAAGACGATTTCTGCACTTGGGTCTGTGTGGACGAGAGTTTTGCTCAGGTTAGATGTAGAATCCGCCTCAGACCTGCACCAGTCCCCTACCCAGTCGCCACCTCTCCTCCACCCCCCACGCACATACAACACAACCCTGGAGAGAAGGTTTGTACACATGCAGTTAACCGTAAGCCACCAACGCAGCTATAAGGACGCAGAGTCAGCCCGGGTTTTGCGGGCATCTGAGCGCACTATTGGCGTTTGATTAGCCCTGGAGATCACCCTGCTGCTTTGTAGAGGCGCTGGTGGGGCATGCTCGTGATCCCCAGCGCCGGGGCTAGAGGGTGTCCCTGTGCTGAGCTGTACGGCCGTGCTCGGAGGATGTTCGCTGAACAGTATCATGGGCAATTATATAAGCTGCCTCAGTGATCTCCCAGATCTGTATTGCAAGCACCCGGCTCTTGAAAGACAACCCTGAAAGTTTTACTGCTTGGGGACTGTAAGTACCTGGGAGACCCACTTGGGGAATGGGGAGCTGGGTACCTTGTGCCGAGGTGCCCACTTCTGAGATGTGGGCTTTGGGTGCTAAAGCTCTGTCCCCAAGGAACCGGTTACCGAAGCAGGGACTGAGTGGGTGGAGATCCAAGATTAACCTGTGAAGAAGAACGGGTCAGGACTCAGATTTCTTTGAGTCCGTGGAGCCCTGAGATTCAGGTGTTGGAGGTGTTGTGTGGGGGGGTGTTGGATGGCCTTCCAGGGAACGTAGTTTTCGGAAAATCGGTGTTCTAGGCAGCCCCAAGACTCTTTTCTTGGCCCCTCCCTGGCTTTAAATCCAGCGTCCTTCACCTGTTTAGAAACCTGCCTCCAGTCCCTTTTAGAAATGCCCAGAGACGCCAGGCATCCAGGCCCAGGTTTGGGGTGTTTGTGGTGGGTTAGGAAGTAGAGTACTGGCCTCTATGGGGTGCGGGGGTGGACAGAAAAAATTATTATACCTAATGCGGATGCTATGGGAATGGGTGCCTGATATGGCTTCTGTTCCCTCGCCTCCCTCCAGGACTGAAAACAGTTTGGTTTCAACTGCGCTCCTTTCCACCCCCCTCCCTCCTATCTCGCTGCCTCCCTTCGCTGCCGCAGCCTGTCGCACGTTGATGGGCTTTGATAGAGAACCACAGTAGTGGAGTGTTTTTAAATCTTGTTTTTCGCCTGTAGAGGGAAAAGCTATCCCAGCCCTAGCAGAAAGAACCCTGAGGAACGCTGAAGTCTGGGGCTTGGTGGCCCTGAACTCCCTCCCCCAAGTCAGATGATAGCGTGCATGGGTGGGGAGGGTTTTGTTTTTGCCACATTCCGGTGTCCTGAAACTCCGCATCCCCTCCCCCCTGAAATCCCGGGTCTGTCTGAGTGTGTTCGGCGCTGTAAAATAAATCCTCCCCCGCGCAGACCTGTGGGGCTGTTCGGATTTCCTGCCTCTGCCATGATCCTTAACAATGCGATTGCAAAGCCAGTGCAGGGCTGGGGAAAAATCCCCAGGTGCCGACCAGCCGCGTCTTGACCTTGCTGAAGGCGCCTTTGCCTGGGTTGCCGTAGCGGCTCTGGCCCAGCCGCTGGGGCTAGGGAAGGAGTGCACCCCGGAGGCGACCGGGTTCGCTACCAGGGCACGGCGGGAATCGGTTCTCAGCCGGTTGGCTTGGGGGAGGGGATGGGCTTGGCGGCAACCTGTTTCCCAGCTCTTGGGGCCCAACACTTAGCTTCCCAGCCCTGCTGCTGGCTCCACGTGACTAACTCTCCTCTCCATCAACCTCTAGAAGCCTCCGGGATGGGGTTTCCAGGATTGGCTGCGGCCCCCTTTTCGCCAACCTGGGACTGGGCGCCCTCGGCCTTGG
The DNA here is from genome assembly GCF_000001635.26 of Mus musculus. NCBI lineage: Eukaryota > Metazoa > Chordata > Mammalia > Rodentia > Muridae > Mus > Mus musculus. Next base: position 96,213,372 of record NC_000073.6, read on the forward strand.
GGCTTTTTTTTTTTTTTTTTTATTTTGGTGGCCCGAACAGAGCTCCGCTCTAGAGGGGTGACGGAGTGGGCGGGGCCTAATCATCGAAACCCGAGCTGTGGCGGCCCAGTTCCGACCAGGAGCGCTTCACAGTTGGGGTGCACTTACCCCTCCCTTTCAATGCCTGGCCACTTTCTTTAAGACCCTGGGTGAGCTCCTGGAGGCCTGTAGCTATACTTCCCGGCTTTTCTAAATGTTAAAGTTGAGAAGAGACTGTTTTCACAGGTGGTAGTAGCGGGAGCAAGCGCTTTCTCTCTCTCTCTCTCTCTCTCTCTCTCTCTCTCTCTCTCTCTCTCTCTCTCTCTCTCGTGTGTGTGCGTGTGTGTGTGTGTGCGTGAGAGAGAGAGAGAGAGAAAGAGAGAGAGAGAGAGAGAGAGAGAGAGAGAGAGAGAGAGAGAGAGAGAGAGCGAGCAGTGGGGTGGGGGTGGGCGGTTCCGACCAGGCCAGACTCTAGCATGAAAGCCGGATTTCGCTCTTTCTAGGAGCTGTAGGACTACTGTAAAGAACCTGTTTTCTTTGGTGGGGGTGACAAGGAAACCCTTTCTCCTAGTGGGACTGGGTCTGTGCCGCTTGTCCGCTCTTGTGACTGTTTAGAGTGGGGATGCAACTGTATCTGATTCGGTAGCAGCGAAAAGCTGCTGGAATGGGTATTAGAGTGAGTGGGATTAGAGGCAGGACAGTTTGTGAGATTACTGTTCTGGGGTGGAGAAGGTGTCAGGGATGGTGAGATTCCATTCTCTAGAGATTCCTCATGTTCTTGGGTTGCCAGTCCTGCTTTTTTAATCAAGTCTTCTCCGGGTGGAAGTAGGCTTTGGGCATTAAGCCATGAAAGTACCCTGTGGAGGAAAGAGTCAGTCTTTGCTAAGGGTTGGGGGTTCACAATCAGTGCTTAGTTTAAGGAGGAACCCTGAGAGTACAGCAAATGGAATGACCTGGAATTGTAGGCAGTGAGCAGAGGTTTTAACAGAAGGGTAGGTATTGGGTTAGAGGACTCTTTCCATTAGAGTTTAATTCTTTTTAGTATAATCCCTTCAGCCTTTCGTGGGAGCTTTTTAATGGAGGTGGGACTTACAGATTTGGGGGATTGAGACTGTGAGGTCTTAGGCAGGTTTTGTGGGGAGGGCCACTTCTCTTCTGCAAAATATGATACTGCCATCTATTCTACCGTTCTGTAAGAAAGCACCGGCACCCATTAAACTTCGAGCAAGTGTCACCGGTGATCATTCTTACCGGCTTCTTTCAACTTTCTCCAATGATGTACATTTGTTGGGTGAGGTTAGGCATGGAAATAAATCAACAGCGCCCAAAGAACCAGCAACATTGCATCCAAAGTCTATTTAAAACCAGCTTCAAGTGCTTGACACAAAAATATCTTCTCTTTTCTTAGAAAAGTCATTTCCAGTTTTGTTAGAATTTGTGCTTCACTGGGTCCCTTTCTCCTGACAGAATTCCATCCTTGTGCAGACTGGTGTATTATATAATCTGGTATTTTCAGATCAGAAGTTACAACTCTGAGAAAAGAGGTGATCAGGAATTTAAGCAAAAGATTGCTGGGCAACACAAATGAGGGACTTGATGTAAGATGCTCATTCACATTCTAACTGGGATGGAGGTTGGGGGAGAAGGAGATTGGGCAAGCAGTCATGCAAATGCTCAGCCAAGTCCTCTGCTGCCTGCTGCTCCTATTCTGACAGCTGCTCCACCCAGGCCCAGCCTTCAGATGCTCCCATCCCAGAATATTCTCCCACACCCATCCATCTATCTAAACAGTGACAAACAAAGACACAATGGGGTTTAAAATCAACCCCTTGTGGGTTTGATTCGAAAAGCCTCGCTGGGTAAATCAAAGTCAATTTTAGGTCCAAGGGGCCAATTTTTACCTGACTCCTTAAATAGTTTATCACACAAGTTTATTGTAATCTAATCGAGAGCCAAATCACTCCATCCACTTTGCTCTGAGAGACAACTGTAGGAGCCACTTTGAAAGTAGCATGCCCTAGATCCCAGGCAGCTAAGCAACACAGATTCCCAAACCTAACAACTTTCTACAGGAAAGTATTTAATAAAACTTGTAAATACAAATGTGCATATGTGTATATGCATGTTTGCACACATACATATATGGTGTGTACTGTATGGGTTTATGGGTTTATTACTTTATGGTCCTTTTCTTTGTTTGCTCAGATTACCCAGGTAAAATGTTATCACTGAAGAAATTCAGACAATAGAGACAAAGTCAAAATAAGCTCAATTGCTGTTGGGGTTGCATCTTGAGACTCTATGAGTACAGAAAAAGTGAGGTCATATAGTATTTTGAATGCTTGTTTATATTTAGTGATAAAGCATATAGATCTACCCTGTACCCTGTTGTAACTCCCCTCCCTCACAGCAACAGTTCCAGTGGCCAGATGTTTTAATATAGAGCCCAGATGTTTTAATATAGCGCGCTTTCATTAAGCCAGTCCACACTTCTTGATTTCTTGTTTACGTTTAGTATTTTATTGTAGCATAACCACAGCAGTCAACTTTGTACATTTCACAGAATTTTAGCGTTTCCTCAAGACGGATTCCTAGAAAGTAGGGTTGTAGAGTCAAAGGCATGTGCTGTACTGAAGCTCTGTCACGCTTGAGAAGCAGAAGGATAAACTGTGTTGTCTACATCTTTTTAACCAGAATCTGTTTACTTTCCAGTCCCCTCTAAGCTTGGGAACTGAAGTGGTGGGGGAGGGGAGGGAGTCACATGCAAACCTCATAAAAAGAATCCGAATAACTTTGCAATGTTTTACTCAACTGATAGGAAATTCCTTTTTTTTTTTCCCCTCCAAGAATATTTTTCTTCCCTGGTTGTCTTGGAATGACTTTCTCTGAGGCTTCAGCCAGCAGTGGAGTTGAAATATGTAAATATGTTCCTCAGCCTTGTAGGTGGGGTTGGCTACATGATAAATGACAAACAGTTCCCTGGATAAGTGAGCATGTATTCCAGCACTTGCTGGGAGTGGAGATCTACTCTTTCCTTCTTCTCCTTGGCTCAGAGGCCTTCCATTGACCTAGGAGGTCTTAGGAAGGGACAGTGAAGAAGGAGGGTGTTGTCAAAGAAGCATGGTGGCCCCACCTGCTAAATGTCTTTGCATTGAAAATCAGCTCCTTGTTCTTGTTACTATCCCAGGACAAGAGTAAATAAATCACTCACTCACTGTACCTTCTTGCTGTTTGAGGTTCTTGTCCCCTCACGATCCACTTCAATCAGAGGGTGCATTTGTCAGGCTTGCTCCTTCCCCAGTTGTCTTTCTGTGACCCAGAAAAGGTTTATTCCCTGTGGTTACATGACTTGTCACGTGACAGAGAATTCTGTGGAACCAGTAGGAGAAACCTCCCATTTCCAAGGTGTCCTTATCCCCAGCAGGATAAATCAGAAGTTCCCTTAGATCCTGTAAAAAGGTCACCTAAGGGCTATTGAGTGTCAAGTGTCACCTGACATGGAGTGGCTCTGTTGGTCACTGCCTCTGACTTCAGACAAGGTTGAGATGCTGCCTTTGATGCCTATGACACTCTGGTTTCACCTAGGGATGTGAGAGAATGTGTCTTGTCTGAACATCAAATCCCAGCTTTCCTTCTGTTTGGAAAACAGGTAGAAACAGGCCCCAAGTGAAGCAGTCTGTCTGTAGAGCAGTGGCCCCTACCCACTTCTTTTCCCCGTTTGTCCTGTGCTGGCTCTGTGGTGTGGGAGATGGAATATCAGAGGGTATCAAGTGCCATCACTTCACCATTAGCATCCTCTGGAAGTCAGGCTTCGAAAACAAAAACGGAGCTTCTCCTGGGTCTGGAGGCATATATACCTGCAATCCCAGTACTTAGATGCCAAGAGTTCAAGGCTAGCCTGGGCTACTTAGTGAATTCAAGGTTGGCTTGGGCTCCATAGAGAGATTTTTTTTTAAAAATATTTTTAAAGGTATTTTCTTCATTTACATTTCCAATGCTATCCCCCAAACCCCCCATACCCTCCATCCCCTACTCCCCTACCCACCCACTCCCACTTCTTGGCCCTGGCGTTCCTCTGTACTGAGGCATATAAAGTTTACAAGACCAATGGGCCTCTCTTTCCAATGATGGCCAAATAGGCCATCTTTCCATAGAGCGATCTTATCTCAAAACAACAAACAGCAGTTTTTCCCTCTCTGAAAAAGTCTATTTTTTCTCTATTTTTTTTTTCTTGCTGTGAAATGACTGTTGGTTTCTGAAACTTTGGTCTTCAAACCCTTTGGAAGACAAACAAAAGGGTTGGAGCTTTGTATATACCCCATTCATTCCTCAGTTTTCCTGTCTCTGAACTTGCCTTTGGAGAGGAGAGTAGGCTTGAGGTACTAGAACCAGCGTGTTGCTTGGAGTTGAGTATGTATCTATACCTAAAGGACAATTGTGTTTGGAAGCATATTCTGATTGAGTGGGCTGGAGGACTCAAGAACCTGAATTTCTCACCAGTTTGCTGCTGGATTTTAGGCTTTGAGTCCACAGCCCTTACGGAGGGGTTCACTTCCAAGCACCTTCTCTTCTGATGTTCTTTTAGAACATGACAATAATGATCCATAGACACAGAGAAATCCTAGCTGTCCTAGATTTGGGGGCTTGCATTATAAAGAGTGTCTCTCCTTTTGGATCTTGAGTAGCCTCATTTCCACAGACATAGCTAGAAGGGTAGGGTGAACCATTCTACGCTATGAAGGAGGGAAAGACAGGGACAAGAACCAAGGGAAGACCTTTCAAGTGCTATTGGTGTCTGTCCTGCGTGAGGGAGTTTGGGAGGGAGGAGCTGTTTGCCCAACTTCACATGCCTGGGACTAACATTTGATAGTAGCTCTCTCTAGCTCTTAACCCCTCTATTCCATAGAACGGCAGCCTTAAATCTTTATAGAATAACACATAATCAAAATCCAATACTTAACAAAGTGTTTGTCTTTAGAAGAGTTTCTCCTTTTGTTTTGTTTTGTTTTGTTTTGTTTTTCTTCTGGGCCAACTTTGGGAGTAGATCAAGACATTTACAAATTTGCATCATTATCATGTAAGCAATTAAAGTGCTTAAGAGCTTAAAAGCAATTTGTTCAAGTTGGTTAAATATCCACCCTCCCCAATCTTGTTTGTATTATTAATTTACTCATCAAACTTGTGATATCAGCTCCACAGTGAAGCCCATTTCAGTATCTGCTTATTGATAGCAAGGTCCCAAAGAAAGGGGTTTGTTTTGAGAAGGTCCACAGTGAAAGGACCCAGTTCGGGATGAGTCAGGGAAACCAGCATTTAACTAAATAAACCCAGCCCTTCGTTGGCCTCTGGATGAGAACGGGTTGTTTAAACGTTTTATTAAGGTGCAATTATTCTGAGAACCAGTTCGTAATGCAGTTCTTTGCAAACATTAATTAGCTGATCCCTACATCACCCCACATGACTGATAAGTAGCATTAGCCCTCCATTTGAGAGAAAAAATAGACACAAAGAGTTGAGGGGGTAAAAGGCCAACTCTTGCCCTGATGGAAATATGGTAGTAGCAGGTGGAGTTGGGAGACTGAGTTCTTCTCTCAGTAATATGTATTGCAGTGCAATCGATAGCACACTGTAACTCAGTGGTCGCTAGTGACACCTCAAGTTAAATTTAACTAAAATGCAATATAACTAAGACATTCATTTCCTCAATCACTGAAGGCATTTCTCAAAGTTTCAAAAGCCACATGTGGAGAGTGGCTACCAGGGTAGATACTTGCAGTCATAGGATGCTTCCATTGTTGTGGAAAAGACTCAGAGGGAGCACCAGGTTGGATCCCAGGGATAATCAAAGAATAACACGAAAGTCCTTGCCATCATAGAACTCAAATATAAAACTTCTCCAAACTGGCTGACATACGAGGAACACTGAGCAACCCAATCTGTGTCCTGTATACACTGTAAGATTAGCATCCTTTGCCTCTTTGAAGACTTGTGCTACCATTTATCACTTTTCTTATTAGCCAAGATTATCTTTAAGACAATGCTGGATCCTGGAGAGGATGATGGGAGACAGGTACTCTCCTTCCCTGCTGGTGAAAATGCAAATTAATATACCCTTTTAGGAAAGCAATTTGGCAGTAACTGTCGGTAGTCTTAGAAACACTTACTCCCTTTAGTCCAGTATTCCAATTCTAGGAATCTAGCCAAAGAAAATATTCAGAGACAGGCAGAGAAGTTTTAAGAATAAAAATGTTCACTGCAGTGGTATTTATTAGCTTGGCGGGGGGGGGGGGGGGGGTTAGGAATAGACTGGACAGAGTGTCCTGGAGCCAGACAGTAGAATAGTATACAAAGATGAAATATTGTTTTTATTTTTTATTCTGTTTTATTTTCCATTCTCCTGCCCTTCCTTCCTTTCTTCCTTTTGTTTTGTTTTGTTTTTTGAGACAGGGTCTCTCTGTATAGCCCCTGGCTGTCCTGGAACTCACTCTGTAGACCAGGCTGGCCTCGAACTCAGAAACTTGCCTGCCTCTGCCTCCCAAGTGCTGGGATTAAAGGCGTGCACCACCATGTCCAGCTTCCATTTATTTTTATTTATGTATTTTGAATCAGGGTTGCTGTATAGCTTCAGGGATCCTTCTGCTTCTAGCAACCCAGCACTGGGAGAGCAGGCAAATCTACAGCTAGCTTTGTACATGATTGCTGAGGTCCCTAGGCTGGCCTAGCTCTTGCTCTGTAGTTCAGGCTAGTATTAATCTTGCCTTCCTGCCTCAGCCTGCTAAGTGCTAGGATTACAAACACACACACACAGAGAGAGAGAGAGAGAGAGAGAGAGAGAGAGAGAGAGAGAGAGAGAGAGAGAGAGAGAAGAAAGAGAGAGAGAGAGAAAGAAAGAAAGAGAGAGAGAGAAAGAGAAAGAAGGAGAAAAGGAGAAAGAAAGAAAAAAGCAAGAAAGAGAAGAAGGGAAGGAGGAAGATAGAGAAAGGCTATGGTGACTTGGATGAGTAAAATAGGGTATTGAGAAGAATATCAACTTTGGAGACTGTGTTCAGAGGAAGAACTGCTTCAGACCCTGAGCCACCACTTTTCTGGCACAGAAACCTTGGATCAACCTTCTGTACCTCTCTGTCCTCGTATATAAATAAATAATAGAAAGTGCAGTCAATCAAGCTCACATATCATGGCAGGGAGGAGCCAGTGCTCACCTTACAAAGATCTAGTCCAAGCATGTGAAGATGCAGAGGACAACCTCAGGACCCGGTGTGTGCACTGTCTAGAATATAGACATGCATGATGTTCCCTGGAGATTTGTAGGATCTTTACTCTCCAGAGGAAAGTAGAAGATGGCTTGTGGTTCTGTGATTCAGACCGGACAGGCTTGTGATTGGCAGCGCTGAACCTGGTACAAATGTGGCTGATTGTAGTCCCCATCTGTCTCTGGTGCAGGCTAGGAAGCGGTCTTCTGCCTGCCCCATTGTGCTTATGAGCTTCCCAGCAGTGCATAGCACTGAAATGCTGTGTAAGCTCCTTGCTGGCTCCCACTCTTGCTGCGCCTCTCTCTCAAGGAATAAATAAAGCTGGAGTGAGTGCCTTGTTTACAGGGTTGACTGATTAAAACCCAAGGCGCCCCTACCTAAAGAGTAGTAGTCTTTAGCTGCTAAGTGACAGTGGCTGTGAGGCTCAGTGTGGAGCCACCTTCCAGGAAGTACCTAGGACTGTAGAACAGTGTTCTTACTGCAGCCTTGAACAATCTCCCAAGCTCTCTCCCCTGGTATCTGAAAGCAGCACTGAGTTTGGCACCACCTACTCTGCCCAGCTTCAGTGCCTTCTCTCTGTGGGACCTTGATAAGCTACTTAATGTCTGCATGCCTTAGTTTCCCAGTTCATCAAATGGGAATAATATTGAGAAGTTGGCAGGGTTCTTAGCATGGTTATTGGGAAAGATCGTTTATGACAAGCATAGGAGTCCTTGTTACTGCTGAGTCAACATGAGAATTCCCAGAACCTGAAAAGTGATTTATTGACTTTTAGCTCTGTAGTGGATGGACTTGCCTGGCATTGCAAGGCTCTGAGTTCAATCCTCAGCACCACAGTAAGCAAGCAAACAAAAAAAAAAAAAAAAAAACAAAGAAGAAAGGACAGGAGTTTATTGAGGTATAGCTAAGTTCTGGCTTCCCTTTCCTTTCATTGATGATGGTTCCCCTCTGTGCTGTGGTTTTGTGAAGTGGCTTGGAGGGCCTGGCAAGACTCGGGAATTGCCAACACACGTCACTTGGTAGCTCTATGCATTCAAACACAGTCCTTAGAAATCTGTATTCACCCTCTTTTCAGTAATAAAATGGAAAATCGAAGTCTCTGTCTCCAAAAGGTTTGTGTGGCACTTGTATAGTATCTTTTGGTCAGTATCCTTTGTGACAATGGTGGCTTTTGGCACTGGCATATTTCTTCTTATTCCCCATCTGCTCAACTTCAGGTTTTGTGACCTGCTTCTGAAGCCCATTAGAGCACATCAGTAGTGGGAACATGTGGGGCTGGGGAGGCTCTGAGACTTAAGAGGGTTTGAAGATGCTCATTTTGCAAGGTTATACAAGCATAGCTCCAGGAGGACCTTGGATAATGATGGTACCTGTAGAAGGTGAAAGCCAGGGATATGTGGAGAAAGGTGAGCAGTTCACCCTGGTTCAGTATCAATTGTTCTTTTACTCCTTACACTCACAAAATCCTAAAGACTTTCTCTCTGCCTCTCTGAGTACCTACTCAGTGCTAGCTTTAGTTTCTAGTATCACTATAGGTCTCAACAGGCATTGCTAATGCCATCCCTGCAGTAGACTCACCTGAAATGTTCTTACCAAAGACCAGTTTCTTCTTTCCCCATAAATGTTCTCTGTCTCTCTGTCTGTCCCTGTCTCTATCTATCTATCTATCTATCTATCTATCTATCTATCTATCTGTCTGTCTGTCTGTCTGTCTGTCTGTCTGTCTGTCTCTCTGTCTGTCTCTCTGTCTGTCTCTGTGTGTGTGTGTGTGTGTAAGAGAGAGAGATGGGAGCCAGTGTGTGTGTGTGTGTGTGTGTGTGTGTGTGTGTGTGTGTATGTGTATGTGTGTGTGTGTGTGTGTGTGTGTGTAAGAGAGAGAGATGGGAGCCAGCAAAGCTATACAGCTAAGGGTGAGCAATGACACACAAGAGTAGAGCTTCATTAAATGTTCATTCCATCCCCTTTCCAAAGAAGCAGAAAGGATCCCATATTGGGTAATTTATGTATGAGGTGAGTGACCTAATTCACTAAATCCATGGGACTAGAATATGATAATCAAGGCTTTTTGCTCCACCCTCCGCCCTGCCACTGGCAAACTGGGGCATCTCAGTGGGAAAGTCAGCATTCTCCCTCCTCCTGTTCTGTTCCCTCCAACAGCTGCTTTCTGCCTGGTGGAAAAGGCCTTGCTTTGCCTGGAGCTGTCAGGATAAGCCTTTGGGCTACTTCTGCTCTTTTTTTTTTTTTTTGTTCTCTCCTGGGCTGTGCCCATTAACCAATCCTGCATAATCCCCTCAAATGTGCAAGGTCACTTCTGGATTCCCCAGGTAGAAGAGAGGATGTCTCATTTCTTTCAGCATGTCAAATGCACATCTCATGGTAGTAACCTTCCAAAGTTGTGCTGAAGACTTGTCATTGTGGAAGAGTCTGAAGGCTCTCAAGTTTGAAGGGTTTGGGATTTTCTTGTTGACAGTACAATTTGTTAAGAAGTCCTTGGCAGGCAAGATGACTTGCCTCAGTAAAAGTGCTTGCTACAAAAGCCTGATAACCTGATTATGAGTTTTGGAGTATATGTAGAAGGAGGTAACATGTTCTACAAGTTGTCCCCTGACCTCCACACATGTGCCATGGCATATATGTCTCTATCCAGTCATGTGCACACAGACAAGTAAATGCTAATACTGTTACTACTAATGATAAAAGTGAAGACATTATTCACTCCTTTGGATTAATTTTTCTGGAGATCATCTCAAATCTACGTCAAACTGGGAAACTGAATTGTACTACAGAGAGGCCCTTGACTGTCAGATGCAAGAGTGCTTTTCTGTAATCTCAGCAACTTGGTGTTCTGAGGCAGGAAGATCACACATTTAAGGTCAGCCTGGACAACATAGGAAGGTCTGTCCCAAAGAACAGACAAGACAAAATAACAAACAACACTTGTTTGTTACTTCTTGAGACTTGTTAAGTTACAGGTCCTCGGGATGGTAGAGATGACTCAGTGTACAAAGTGCATGTCACACAAGCAGGACAATCAGAGTGTGGATCCCTAGCACTTATATGAAAGCTGGCCACATTGTTTTGCTTCTATAACACGAGAACTGGAAGAGGCAGAGATAGGAGAATCCCAGAGGCTCCCTAACCAGCCTTAACCAAAATGGTGAGTCTCAGTGTCAATGCTAGACTGTCTCAAAAATAAGATGTCAGGAGATAGATAAAGACATCCATTGTCAATCAACTTCTGGGCTTTAAATATATATGTAGAGACACATGTCCTCATATGTCTGTGCACACTAGCATACACTACGCACAACCCCCTTGCCATAAACACAAACACAGATTCTTGTCCAGTGCATTGGAGAGTTGACCTGAGAGTGTGTTTCTGACAAGTTCCCCAGACATACAAATCCTGATGATGGAATCCCCTTCCTTGCCGAGCAGGGATCTCAAACTTGATCTTTCTCTTCCTCATCTCCCCATGTCTGTAAGTACCAGATGTGTATGCATCTGGACACCAGGATTGCTGTGGTGTCTGTCGTGACAGCTGCCGTGTGCCAGGCAACATAATAAACAGTGGCCATCATCAGCATACCAGGGACAAACTGCACTTACAGCCGGAACAGTGTGCTCTTCAGGCTCCCTTAACATCCTTAAATGCATTCAACTTTGTGACATATTGTGGAGGAGGGAGCAATTTTATTATTAAGGTATTACTTTAAAGATTTTACATATTTTTTTCATGTTTGGGAGCAGGAAATATAGTTGAATGATAGAGTGTTTGCCTAGCATGCATGAGACCATGGGTTTGATGTTCTGCACTACCGAAATTTTAAGAAATCATATTCTTATTCATGTGTTTCTCCTTGTGACAGCAGTAACCAGAACATTAAGGAGGCCTAAGGTAATCGCTAAGGGAATGTAAACAACACACGACCCTGTAGCTAAGCAAACACACTTGGTCTTTTCTGATATTGTTCTTCTTTACAACTGCTTGGAAAATGTTTTTAGATTTATTTATTTTTACTTTAGGTACTTGAGCACTTTGCTTGCACGTATCTATGTGTGCCACATGCATGGGGATCAGCTGAGGGCTTCAGACCCTTTGGAACTGGAGTTACAGTTGGCTGTGGCTCATCTCTGTGGCCCCTTGCCTGAAATTCTAATCTTCATCTACTCCTATTCTCCCCTGCCACATAGAGCAACTTAGATACATTACTTTCTGACTTTACTATTAAGATAATTTTCCATGCTGTTACATTTTTTTCTCCAGCATGCCGTTTAGATTTGTAATTTTCCATCATAAGGATGTGCCATTATTTATCTAATCACCCACTGCTGTTTCCAGTTCTCCACCACAGTAACTAACGCTGAGGTGCACATAACTGGGGGCTTTCCGTTTATTTCTTTCGCCTATTTTCTTTACTTGAAATTTCGAGGTCAAGGATGGTGTAGCACTTGAGAGCATTTGATGCATGCTGCTCATGGGACCACAGAAGCAAGAAGCCAACTTAGGTTCCCCCTAGACTGAAAGGAGCTTGATTGAAGGTGTTGTCATCATCTCTGTGTTAGATTGGGAGCTGCACCGTGGGTACCAGGGAATCTTGGGACAGTGTCACTGCACTCTGCCTCTGGACGTGTGTTCCAAACTGTGTCGTGCTAGGTGATCCAGCTGAACACAGACACATTTTCGTTCCTGAATTCCTGTGTAAGTGAGCAAGCAAAATAGAGAAGAAAGTTGCTTGTGGGGTCTCCCAAACTCTAGCTTCAAGTGTCTAACCACCTCTTTGATGTTTCTCTTGAACGTCTTATGGCTAACTTGAACTTTATGCATCTCAAACTTGAATTTTATGTGCCTTTTTATCAAATCGTTTTCTGTCAGTAGTCTTTGGCCTATCATGGCCAATGGGAACTACATCCTCTGCTTCATAGGACCCAAACATTGGAGTTGCCTTTAGTGCATGGTTTTTGTTGTTGTTTGTTTGTTTGTTTCCATGTCTGCATACAGAGCCATCGGGATATCTTAAGATGGTTCACCTTCAAAATAGACCCAGAAACTGACATATTTCATTATTATCTTTGCTGCTACCATCTGGGTCCATGTTCATCTTCTCTCATTCAGATAGTGGTTTCTTCTTGTCTTGGGTTCCTTGTCAGTCCTTGATCCCTTGCAGTTTCCAGTCATCGTAGCAGCTAAAATGATCCTCTTGTTATATCTACATTAGATCCTGTATTAAAATGTAACTCTGATCTGTCCCTTCCCTGCTCAGAGCTCAGCAAGGGACCCTTGCTTGCCTCAGGGCAATGGTCAATATAGCTCCAAAGCCTCCAAAGCCCTCTCACCAGGCTTCCCACCCATCTCCTGCTCAGATCACTCTCTCCCTCACTGTGTAGGACATCAGGCCTGGGTTTGTTTGTTGTTGTTGTTGTTGTTTGTTTGTTTGTTTGTTTGGTTTGATTTTTTTGTTTTTTGTTTGTTTGTTTGTTTGTTTTTTCGAGACAGGGTTTCTCTGTATAGCCCTGGCTGTCCTGGAACTCACTTTGTAGACCAGGCTGGCCTCGAACTCAGAAATCTGCCTGCCTCTGCCTCCCGAGTGCTGGGATTAAAGGCGTGTGCCACCACACCCGGCTCATCAGGCCCATTCTTGCTTCAAGGCTGTCCCTCTGCCTGGGATGCTTTCCCCTTTATATCCCCATGGGTAACTGCCCACTTCCCCGTCTCTGCTCTAATAGCGTCTTCTTGCCAAGCCTTAGTCTGACAATCCTGTTGCAATAAGAACCCTGCATCCATGCCTGCTCTACTGTTCCATGACTCCCTAACCCTTCTGTATGTTTTCTTCTTTCCACCATGTTAAATGTTATGCTCTAGTATTCTTAACAAGATCACCCTAGCTGCTATAAGAATAATCTGAAAGAAGGGGGTGGGTCAAGGGCAGAGCATGCTATGTAATTTACTTATTTCTTACCCTTATTGGCTGAAAATGAATAAAGACTTCCCATATAGGCACAGGCAGAGACTGTTTATTCAGAGTTTGTTATAACAACGGAGTCAGCCACCATCAGTTGCCTTTGTCAGGGCCTCAAAGGCAGGCAGGGGAGTAGGCAGCCTCACAGTGAGAGTAGGGAAGGCTTCGGGCTTCTCTGATTGGAGGCTGCTGTAAACTAGAAGCCAGCATCCTTCAAGACTCGAGTAGAAAGCAGACTTTACTTTGTTTAATTTCAAGCTCGGGTAATAGGGAGGGAAGCTGAAGGGTCAGGGTTGTTGGTCAATCTGGCCAATGGTTTTTGTATCTGATCTGGCTGTTCCTCGTTCTGTTCAGCTCATTCTCTTGTGGATACTATTAAGTCTCCATGGAGGTAGAGATTAATCTAGATTAATCCTCACAACAAACCCAGTTAGGTCTTTTTAAAATTGTATTTTCATTTATTTATTATGTGTGTATATATATTTATATATATATAGTGGGTAGGTGTGTGTGTTCCTCCACACAGAGGACAGTCTTTGTGAGCCAGGTCTCTCTATATATCACGTAGGTCTCAATGATCAAACTCAGGTCATGAGACTTAGCAGCCAGTGCCTTTTCCTGCTGAGCCACCTCAATGGCCATCAATTTAATAGAAGATCCTGTAGGCTCAGCAGGGACAGCACAATGTCTATAGCAGCAACCCTGCTTCCCACAGTGAAGTCTTCCTGTTCCTTATTTCCAAAGGTAGTTCAGAGAGGTCAGACATCTTGCCCCCAAAGTCCTGACCCATACTTAGCCAGAGAACTAGGTCCATAAATAAATCTACTTGGCCCTAAAGCAAAATGCCCCTCACCCCCCCCCCCCCGAAATGGAGGGGGCAGGGAACTTGCCCAATGGCAGAAGCAAGGTTCCTCTCATCTCCAGAGGTCACTAAACTTTCAGGCAAAGCTTTGAGTAGGCTCCTACCTTCATTGCTGAAGCAAAACTTATTTTCAAAATTAATTTGTGCTCTTGGAAGGCCCCTTTAAAACACTTTTTTAAGATTCCAAATACGTGTGTGTGTGTGTGTGTGTGTGTGTGTGTGTGTGTGTGTGTGTGTGTAGTATGGGAAAGTTCATAACAGACTTGAGTTTGGGTGATAGCCCCATAGCATCAAAATAGGCGTGTGTGTACATGTGTGCATACACACGTGCATATTCAGGCCTGCCTCTAATTTCCAGAACATCCTTGGAATTCTTCAAATTTAAAGCATTGCCATGGTAACTCTCACAGTTGTCATTCCTTGATCTATTGTTCTCACCCCATCTCAGTTTTCCATCTCTCTAATCATTACGAAATGAAGTTCATTTGTTCAGAAACGGACTCCAGAGACAAGCCAGCAGGTGTCACAAGGCTCATATCAGAGTCAGGGACTGAAAGGCAGGTCCTCTGCTGCAGACTCTGCTAATGAAGATAGTTAGGCCTTGTGTGTGCTGAGCCACAGCACTGCACCCAGTGTGGCAGCTCTGCCAGCAGCACTTATTATGCTCCATTGTCTGCTGAATGGAGCCAAGTTTGATTACAGGCCTGCCTGGCTTTCTCTTCACTACTTCCACTACTCCAGATCTCAGCAGCACATAGTCAGGACTTTAGGGATAACTTCTCATGGGATCATCCTCAGTTTTTCCTCTGGAGCTTCAGATGCCAAGGGAAGCTAGGCTGGATGGATATCTGCCTTCAGTTCAGTTGCTAGGGCCTTGTTCACTAAGTATCAAACGACAGTGGCAGGAATGAGTTTCACGTCCCTGGAGGAGAGCAAGGAGGGCCAGACTCCTGATGACAAACTTCTTGTAGAGGTTAGAAAATTATGTTCAATGTTCTTTTCCAAGATCCAGGGAGAGAGGAGGGTGGGCTTCTTTTGGTGGGGTCCCTCAGCAGGGAACCTGGGCACCATCCTACAATATGACTACTTAAGCAATAAGAGCTTGCTGAGTGAGCTCTGCCTTGGACTATATGTGCTGTGAGGCAAAAGGAGTAGGCGTGTCTGCTCAGAATTTGGGGTTCTTAGGATGCAAGGAAGTATTTCAAAATACCCAAGTTTGAGTCAGGCTGACCTCTGTTTAAGTGCTGGCTCAGCCCTCTCTGCCTGAAGTTTTCTTAACTTTGGCACCCTTGGCTGGGTAATTCTTGCTTGCACTAGTCTGTCTTAATGCATCGTAAGATAATTGATGGTGTCTCTGGATCACTAGATGCTGGTGCCTTCTCCACCACTTGTAACAGGCAACATTTTCCTAAGGCATTGTTAAATGTCATCTAGGAGGAGAATACAAGATTCTCCCAGGTTGAGAACCACTGTGCTGTCTTGCATGATCTTGGCCAGTAACTAGAGCTCTTCTATTTGGTGTTTTCCTCTTCACTATGTGGTAAGGAGACCAGCTCAAGGACTAACTGAGAGAATGCCAATTGAGCTTCTAGCATAGAGCCTGGCTCAGGGCAGATGCACTTGGGAAAGAGCTCTCATTCCCACGGTGCCTGGCAGAGGCAGGGGAGGCTTCTAGAAGAAAGAAGTGCTTGTGGTCAGACTGGAAGGATGAGATAGTATGCCTTCCGTAAAGACGTGAACTGCTGTGGTCAGGGTTATACGTGCTCTCTCTCTCTCTCTCTCTCTCTCTCTCTCTCTCTCTCTCTCCCTCCCTCCCTCCCTCCCCCCTCCCTCCCCCCTCCCTCCCTCTCCTCACCCCCACCCCTCACCCCCACAAGCATACTCTTCTCACTTGTTCAGCACCATTTCTTCCCTCCTATGAAGTAGGCCTGGTAGCCCCCTGGCTTCCAGAAGAGGTACATTTGATTCTGGCCTCCATTTAATGCCCCCAGGACCTTCTGCTCCATATGCACATGGCCTTGCCCCGTGTGCCTATGCAGGCCCAGAGAAGAGGCTGTTTCTACCATCTTGTTAAGCATAAATTGGAGATTTCTTTCTGTGTCACTCCTCTGCTAGAGAAAATGCCCCAAGTAAGCTTTCAGATTGGGTCTGGATGAAACAGACAGAGGCTAAGATGGTGGCTGAATATTTCATGGAGACCCTTTCAAACCATACACTCACCTCTCAAGGAGAGTGTTGGGAAGAGAATGTGGAGTAGGAGTCTGTCTCAGCTCAGGCGCCACCTACGAGATGGAACTTTGTGGGGTAAGTCTTTTCATTTCCCAAACCTCAGCTTCCCTACCTATAAAAACAAGGAGTCTTATATCGGCTGTCGGGGTGGTTGGAAGGTTCTAGTGGGTGATACAGAGGACCTGGTGGAGTCCTGAGGACTTAGTCTAACTGGTTGGAACTGCCTTTTCATTTCTAGAATTTGTGGTTTGAGGGACAGCACTAGCCTTGTGAATGACATAGACCAAGGACATGAGACTCCTTGAGGGACTGGGTTTAGAGCGGCCTTCCCAGTCTTCTCCTTTGAATTTGCACTTTGGGGTTAGGGCTGGAATTTTTGGAGGGTTTAGCAGAAGACCAGATGTAGAGAAAGCTTTTCCCGTGTTTCCAGCAGCCCAGCTGAGCAGACGTTGGATTTAAAAATAAGCCAGCCTATCAGGAGGCAGTTTTAAAATATAGCTGTGACAAGCAAATGCCTGCCCTGTGATTGCACAAAAATTAGTCATTAGAAAGGTCAAATGAAGCCTAGGCAGCTCCAGAGTCCCAGCCCCCACCCCAGGCCAAGCTCCAGCCCAGCCCAGCCCCTCACTCCTCCTGTTTCTACCAAGGAGCTGAGGCTGTTGTAATAAAAACACGAAGAGTATGGTGTTTTGTAACTATTTTTATACCGACATCAGACTTGATGTTAGTGCTTCTGAATTATTTAGCATTTTTCTTTCTCAGCTGGCCTCTGCAGCGAATTTCTCTTCCAGGGCGGAGGGAGTTGTTTTATAGGAAACCAAGGAAGCAGACAGACATTGACTGCAGGCCCTCTGCTTTCCCATTGGGAGAAAGACAGGATCAGGTATCCTGTTATGGACCAGTGGCCTCCTATTAAAGGGAGGTGGCTGCTACTTGTCTCCATTTTCCAGAGAGGTTGTGTAGCTTGTGTGAGCGAGCCCAGCAAGAAGGGTTGGGGGTTGAGGTCTTGCAGATTCCTGGGTGTTTCTGACTGCAGAGCCTGTGTTGTTTTTGTTGGAAGAGCCTGCGTACACCCTGCTTTACGCTATCATAAGTACATGGAGGCTCACATCACCTGGTGGCTTACAGGGTGCCAGGTCAAATCACCCCCTGAGAGTGTGGAGGTGAACAGAGGTGAGATCAGCCTCAGAAGGCTGACAAGGAGGAAGAGGAGTGGCCTCGTGGTTCCTGTGTATTGTTGTCACCGTCTCCGGGAGATTGCTGGTGGCTGTAGTGGGAGGCTGGTTAGGTACATTCTGCAGTTCTCTAGGGCATTTTAACTTGAGTCTGTCTGCTCTGTGGGCGTGTACAGAGCAGGTAGAGCCCCTCCCTCACCGTCTGCATCTTGGGCCTCTTTGAAGAGGGTGGTGATTGGCAGCTTCAAACCACCCCTAACAACGAGAAGCGAGGAGGAGCTGGGCTCTTATCTGCTGCTTCTCATAATTGAAGTTCATCACAGACTTTTAGTGGCCATTTGAAATAGACATCTGGACTGAAAAGAGTCCTGCTGCAGATTGGGATGGTCTCACTGCTGCTGCTGCCCCAGCGTTATCTATTTCTTTATTTCAGAGTCAGAGATTAGACATTTTTCTTATTCTGTATTGCTCCAGCTCCTATTTAATTATCAGTGACCCAGAGATGACTCTATTTAAAGCATGTTAAAGTCCTCATTCTACCATGTGTGAAACCTCAGCTAGAATTGTGATATGAAGTCTCTGGGGGAGAGGGGCCTCTGGAAATTAGCTAGGGACAACTTACTTCAAAAGTGTCCATCATTATGGTTTCAATAACATTCTCCAGGATAAAATAGCTGTTGGTAATGTTAATAACAGCTGTATTTTGATAGGGCTGCACTTTATGACTCTATCAAGCGATATCACATTCTGTTAAATAAAGTAATATTTGACACAGGCAGATTCCATGTTATTAAATTTTAGATAGCTATATGAAATACTTGGTTCTCCTTGCTGACTCTCTCTCTCTCTCTCTCTCTCTCTCTCTCTCTCTCTCTCTCTCTCTCTCATACACATACATACACACATGCACGCATAGTAAGACAGCTATGCCCTCCCCCAGATGACTTTATTTCTGAAAATGTGCAGACTAATGGAGTGACCCCTTTTCTTTCAAGATGGCCTCTTATATGAATGATTTGGTTTTAAGTTTTACAAGAAAAAAAGAGAGAGAGAGAAACTGATCAGTGTGTTTTCAAACATCTCTGCTTAGGATTCTGCAAAGAGTACAGAGGAGAGAGAGTCACATTTTCAGAGTAAATCCCTTGTGGCAGATGCCTTGGTGTGTGCGTCACAGCTTATCTTATGTGACATAGGCAATGCTGCAGGAGCCTACTGTGTCTTCTCTTACAGGTGAAGTGGCATCTCTAAGGACATCACTGGTGGAATTATCATTGATCCTGGGTTTATATGACTGCCTTGCCCCAAAACCCCATCTTGTGTCCAGGGATTTACTGTAAGGCATGTTTTTCCATGTTTTGTGTGTGTGTGTGTGTGTGTGTGTGTGTGTGTGTGTGTCTGTGTGTCTGTGTGTCTGTGTGTGTCTGTGTGTGGTTGGCTGGGCATGCCTTTAATCCTAGAACCTGGGAGGCAGAAGCAGGCAGATTACTGAGTTCGAGGCCAGCCTGGTCTACAGAGTAAGTTCCAGGACAGTCAGGGCTACACAGAGAAACCCTGTCTTCAAACAAACAAACAAACAAACAAACAAAAAAACGTGTCTGTGTGGTATGTGGAAAGGAGTAGGAATTCCTCAACTGGATGGGGCTATACTTCAGTGGCAGAGTGCTTGCTTTGTATGTGTGAGGGCCTGGGTTCAAGTCCGAGTTTGGAGAGGAAAAACATGTTCTTAATTAATTGCAAAATATCTCTGAGAGAATATCTCAAGAGTAGGGTACCTCTGAGGACTGTTTCACTGTGAGCCCTGTGAATTATTGAGTGCACAGGGCTAGAGCTGTTGTTCCTGTCTTAGTGATGTGCTCACACTAAGAACTTGAGATGTCCTTCAGAGACCCATGACAATTACCTCACTCAGGAGGCCACAAGCCTACCTTGCTTACTGACATCTTAGCTGCTCAATACACAGAATCCAGGTTTGTTATGCCCATTCCCAGCTTATCTTATAGGAAACATATATATATATACATATATATATAAAGAATAAAGGCTTAACTTTTTTTAATGTTATCAGGAAGGAGAAAAGTTTTACTAGGTTTTCGGGAAGATTTGTGCTGGTAAAGGAGCTAAAAGGCAAAGATAAGCTTTTAAAATACACGTGAAACAACGAGAACATAATGGATTAGTATAAAAATACTGAAATTCTATTCGATTAAGGGGATTTAAAAACTCCCTTCCTCCACCCATTCCTTCTCCTTCCCTCTCTTCTTCTCTTAGTTACACATATACAAGTACAAAGCGCAGTATTGAAAGTCTCACCCTTGAACCCTCTATCTTGTATCTAGGGGGACCTCAGGGATAATTCTCTTATCCACATTGCTGGGGACACTGTGGTCCAGAGAAAGAACGTATTTTAAACCATCAAGCAAGTCTCTTAAGGGAAAATGAGGCCAAGACTTGGATAGAACATTGAAATCTAGTGTCTAAACTCTGACTGTATGGCCAACCTTAACCTGTATGGCCTTACAAGCCAACCCAAGAGATGGGTTCAGAGAGGCTGAGCAGTTTTAAGTAACATGACCCAGGCTAGTAACTATTCACATGGTGGAACTTTAACTGACAACAAGGGCGATGTTAACAGGATCAGATGTGGAATACAAGTTTTTTTGATTGCTGGTCCCATTTTCTCCCAGCATTCACTACCTATCCCTGACACAGAGGAAAGAACAATGGGCCGTCCCAGTTGTCTCCTAGAGAGCTAGGGTTGAGCCAGGGCCCCTCATCCTGGAGCTGGGGTTGCTGTGGGTGCCCATGGGAACAGGGGGAGGAGCAGAACCTGTGGGAGTGAGCCTTGGCTTCCCCTTCTCAGCTGATCAGGTGGATGGGAAGCCTTGGAGTGAGTCACACAGAGCAGACAAAGGCCCCTTAACTCAGTGCAGACCTTCCTTTTCAATGCCATATCACCATGGAGTACAGGAGCTGCTTTGAATTCTTTCCTATGTAGTTTTGAAAAGCCGTGTGTGTGTGTGTGTGTGTGTGTGTGTGTGTGTATATACATACATATCTCTGACAACTTTAGTTGTGAATTTGTACTGGAGGCAAGGATATCTCTCAGTTATTGTACTGATGGGCTTCATTCTGTCCTATGTTCGAAACATTTCTGGACTATGATCCAGAGCATAAACAATCCAATGAAGTTGCTTCCTGCATGGGAGTACCAGAGGGAGACCGCCAACTTATCCAGGTGATGCAGCTATGGCTAAATACAAGGTTGAAGTCATCTCTGGATATTTAGTCGTTCAGTCATTCACTTACTCAGCCTTTCAAGTAGTATTTATAGAGAACATCAGATTTTCCAGGCATAGTAGTAGACAGAGTCAGGGGAAGATACAATGCCTGCCTCCAAGGTTGTAGCTTATTGGAAGACAACGGCATGAGGGAGGAGCTGCAGAGGGTGTAAGTGTTCCTAGAGTCACACATCAGCTGCCCCTGCCTAGCAGCAGCCAGCAATGGTCTTATGGGGAAGGAGAAGCTTCATAGGGATACTGCTCAGTGTGCAAAGCTTGTTTTCTATAAGCACGAGGACTAGAATTTGGATACCCAGAGCACTTAGATACATTCTGGATGGATGTAGCATCTAGTCTGCAATCCTAGGATGTGGTAGGCAGAGACAAGGGATCCGCAAGTGGAGACAGGGGAGTCCCCAGAGCAAGCTGGACAGCTGGACTAGACAAATTGGTGAGCTCTAGCCTCAGTTCAGAGACATCTCCTTAATAGCTGAAGTAGAGAGTGATCAAAGAAGCTATCCAGCTGCCTACCACAGGCTAGGACTACAAGTTTATAGTAGGTTTCCAGTTATTTCAAGACAGGGTTTCTTGGTGTAGCCCTGACTGCTTATTTATTGTGCTTAAATTTTTCTGTTAAGCCATCCTACTCTAGTAGAGGGAAACACACATGCCCATTGCTCATTCGCACACCATTTGAGGTACATGGTGGGAAAAGAGCTTACCTGGGAGTGAACATCCAGCAGTTTAGGGGTGACCTGATCTGCCTGGAGGTCACTAGGGAAGACCTCAGAGAATAGAGATGACTCTAAAGAGCCTTGATGGTTGAGGATATTCTCAAGTGAGTGTGTGTGGGAGGAGTCCCCAGGCAAAAGGCAGAGCTTATAGAAGCTTCAGGGAAGCCTGTGGAGCCAGGAAAATAGGGGAAGTGGTCCTAGGACTGGGGAAGACCAACTTGGACTTGGTCCTGATGAGGCAAAGGAGCTACCTAGCTGCTGTAGAACTCAGTATTTGGAAAAGGTGAATCTTGAGTAGATGATGTCACAGTTTCATTAGAAAAAAAATGTCCATAGCCCCGCTCAAAATCATAGGAGGCATGCAGGCATCTTTTTCAGAGTAATATAACATTATAGACGTGGAACATCAACCCCACAGTTCAAAGCCAGGGTTTTTGAGTCAAAATGCAAAGTTGAAATTTGGATGCAGCTTATCCATTGAGTATAGCTTCCTTGTTATACATTGTGTTCACTATTTCTCTCAAGTTTGTAGTTTCTTGGTAAACCTTTGTTTTATTTTATGTACATTGGTGATTTGACTACATGTATGTTTATGTGAGGGGGTCTGATTCTCTGGAACAGGAGTTACAGACAGTTGTAAGCTGCCATCTGGGTGCTGGGTCCTCTGGAAAAGCAGCCAGTACCCTTAACCAGTAAGCCATCTCTCCAAACCTCTCCTACAAACCTTTAAGTTCAAAAAAATACATCCTGCCTCAAGGAGGGAGAAGAGGGAGCCACCTGCATCCCGGAGAAGAAGCTAACCTTAGATAGCATAATGGGTAGGCTCAAAGCTACTCAGGTTTTCCACTAGTTACACACTAGATGCTTGAACTCAGTCTCTGGGCTAAGAAAACTCTAGATGTGTTTCTAGTGCTTATGTAAGGATCAAACGCTTGAGGCAGAAGCCTTCAAAGAGTAAAAATATAGAGTTCTTTTTGAGTGATTTCTTCAGCATTGCAGAGATGTGCTAAACATTGATGTCTTATGCCAGTCCTTAGATTTGAGGCTCTTACTTAACTGCTTTCCAGATATCTGCTCTGCCTTTAATGTTATCCAGTATTGATGTATTGATCAAGACCTCAGCCACAGTGTATCTTGGCTAACCTGTCCTGTGTTCCTAGCAAACAGGGAATGACCGGGTGAGCGGCAAGAATGGGTCGATGTTACATTTATCTGCAATGTCCATCTGCCTTGTCTGGTTGGAAACCGGTGCTCTGCCTGCGCTGAGCTGGAAGATGCTAGCTCTGCAGAAGAGCCGTGGCAGAGGTCAGCACAGCCTGGATGGCTGGGAGCAGGGCCTGAAAGGAGGCCAAGGAGCCTCTGACCTCCCTGAGTTTCCTTTTCACATCTGTAAGCTTGGATCGTAATACCATCTGCTTAGAATGTTGTGAGGAGCAGATGACATGATGCATCTAAAATTCTTACCATTGTATCCATTACAAAGTTGGGTAAGAGTTTATTAAATGCTGACTAACAATATCATTTTGATTAGATAATGATGTCATAGCTAAATAATTAGCTTTGGTGAGTATGTCATAACTGTTCATATGTGTATGCAAAGGCCAAAAGTTGATGCTGGTGTCTTCTTAAACTGCTCTTTCTACTTTATTCTTTTGAGATAGGATTTCTCACTAAACTTGGGGCCCACCAGTTGGGAAGACTGGCTGGGCAATGAGCTTCAAAAATCCTCTTGTCTTTACCCTTGAGAGCTGAGATTAGATGTGTACCTCCATATCTGGTTTTTAAAATGGGTGCTGGGGGTCTGAACTTGGGTCCTCAAGTTTGTATTGCAAACACTTTATTGACTAAGCCTTTAGTTTTGTTGTTGTTGTTGCATTTGTATATTTTTGTATATTCTCTATTCCTTCCTTCCTTCCTTCCTTCCTTCCTTCCTTCCTTCCTTCCTTCCTTCCTTCCTCTCTCTCTCTCTCTCTCTCTCTCTCTCTCTCTCTCTCTCTCTTTCTTTCAAAATCCAGATTTTATTCCCTTCCTGGTCCTCCCTCTGACTGTTCCACATCCTATACCTCTTCCCCACTCCCTTTCTCCACAAGGATGTCCTGCTCCCCATCCCCCACCCTACCAGATCTTGAAACTCCCTGGGGCCTCCTCTGCATCTTCTCTGACTAAACCCAAATCCAGCAATACTCTGCTGTATATGTGTCGGGGGCCTCTTATCAGTTGGTGTACACTGCCTGGTTGGTGGTCCTGCATTTGAGAGATCTCAGGGGTCCAGATTAATTTAGACTGCTGGTCCTCCTACAGGGTCACCCTCCTGCTCAGCTTCTTCCAGCTTTCCCCTAATTTAACCACATGGGTCAGCAGCTTCTGTCTATTGGTTGAGTGCAAATATCTGCATCTGATTCAGCTGCTTGTTTTAGTGGGCACTCCATAGCCTCTGTAATAGTGTCAGGTTTGGGGGGCCTCCCTTTGAGATGGATCCCACTTTGGGCCTGAGGCTGGACCTGTTGTTGTTGTTTTTAACTCTTGTCTTAAATAAGTAATTAAATGAATATTCCTCAATAGAGAAATTAAAATTAAAGACACAATGAGATGCCACTACGAGCTCACTTGAGTGTCTGAAATTGAAAAGGCTTATTACACCAAGTCTTGGTGAGGATGTGGGAGAACTTAAATGTCAAATAGAGAGTGATTCTAGTTTCGAGAATACTTAAGTAGCCTCTTAGAAACATAAGCCAGGCTTAAGGTGCATGCCTGTTATCAGGAGTTGAAAGACTGAGACAGGAGGATCACCATGAGTTCAAGGCTACCCTGGGCTGCATAGTCAGTTATAGATCTACTTGGGCTCTAGTAAAAGCCTGTCTTAAAACAAAGGGGAGCAATACCTACTTCATGACAAGCCCTTTTACTCCTAGGTGCTTAGCTGAGAATGAAAGTATCTTGACACAAAGACCCCCCCCCCCCCCACACACACACAAGGATGTTTAGAGTGGCTTTGCTTGTTCTAGCTGAGAATGAATCCAGCAGCAGAAATGGCTATTAACCAGTGTATCAGTAATCAAAGGGGAATGGAGCCTTTATAATCCCAATAGAATGGATTAGGCTCAAAACAATTACAATGAGTAGAAGAAATGCCAGACAAAAGGAATATATACTGCGTAGTTCATTTGTTCAGAACTCTGCTTATGCAGAGTAATTCTGTCCCAGTAGAGAGTAGGTCAGTGTTGAGGAGAGCAAGGAGGGATTACAAAGAGGGCAGGGGAGCAGAGAGCAATGCGTGTGTCCTCTCCTGGATTCCATATTTCACAGTGGTACATCTATATTGAGACTCAAGCTATGCAGTTTAGATGTAGAGTGGTTTGTTGTCTTTCAAATACAGCTTTGTGATGTTTTCCAAAAGCTGAGGCTGAAAATGAAGGTCAAATAGTGTACTTAAGCTGAAGTTTGTTTACAAGATGACAGACCAGCACAGCTCCCACTTGCAGAGATGATTGACTGCTCACTGGTACCCTGGACATGGTTTGTAAGCTCTCTGAGCTGCCATCTTTTTTATATAAAACAGGGATGAGTCCAAGACATCCCAAAGACCTTGGCCTTTGACTTGCAGACAAGTCCTTTAGCATAGAACTCAACACGTATTGGATGTCCTCCTAATGGCTGTCTATAATGCTAGTATTGTTTATTGGTTTCTATTAAGGTCTGTAGATGACTAAGTACCTGCCAACAGATGACTTCCCTATGAATCATCCAGACTGGAAACTGCAGTGAATGTTCTTCCATGCGGCATAGTCATGAGAATATTCAAACTGCTAAGCCTGTTTGTTCTCTTTGTATGGTTAAATCTGCTTGATTGTCACAGATGCCCATTCTAGTCAATAAATATTGTTCTTCAGTTTAGGAGGACTTCTCCAAGAAGGAGACTAATCATAGAATCTTAGAACTCATCAGAACTGGAACAGCCTTAATCTAACCTATCTTCTTTTATTTGTTTTAGGAGAGTCTTGTTATGTAGCCCAGGCTAGCCTACAACTCCTCATCTTCCTGCCTCATCCTCCCTAGTGATAAGATTATAGGCAAACCCAGACAACATAATAATTTTATGAAGATGTCAATTTCTGAGGAAGCCAGGTGCCTTGTCCAAAGTTATCAAGCAAAGGAGTCCAGAGTGAAGCAAGTTTCTTGCCCCTACCCGTGTATGCAACCCTGTCCCCTAAGCCAGGCTGTCCCTCACAGATTGGACAGAGGCAAGGTCAGATGAGGCCTTGGCTAAATGTGTTCACAATTTCTACATAAATGAGGTTTTCTACTCCTGTCACAAAGCACTCAGGAGACTTCCAGCCATAAGCTTGGCATTCCCTACTCATGACCCAGGCCTGGTTGTATGGTTGGGTTCCATGTCTCTTTGCAGCCCCTCTGCTACATGTCAGATCCATTCCTATAAGATGACTTTACATATTCTTCCTTAAAATAACTGAAAGCACGCAGTCTTATTGCCATGGCCATACAGGCGGAGGCCAGAACTCTGTGTCTAGCAGCAGGTAGCTCTGCATGGCTCATTCTTGGAGTCCAGTTTCAGAAGATGGACACCACAGGAACCTTTAGTCAAAGAAAAGAGACTCATCCAAGCTACTACATTTGAGTGTTAGTTTTCAGGCTTGTTTTTATTGCTTTTTTTTTTTTTTAAACAGGGTTATTTGTTTTGTTTTGTTAAGTCATTGTCTCACTGTGTAGCTACACCTAGCCTGAAACTTACTATGTAGAACCAGGCTTGCTTTGTATTTATAGAGATCTGCCTACCTCTGCCTCCAAGTTCTGGGATTAAAGGCATGCACCATCCAGCGGTCATGCCCACTGTAATCTCAGGTAGTGATAGGGAATGTTGACATAACTTGACAGCCTTTCTTTCTCCTGGTGTTTGTATCAACTTTGTGGAACTTAGAATCAGAACACTTATATTCCTTATGAGACTGAAGGAAGTGACACATGGCCTCTGAAAAACATCCACACTAAGGCTGGAGTGATGATGGCTCAGAGGCTGCCCCTGCAGAGGACTCGGGTTCAGTTCCGAGGGCTTACAGTATGATTCACAACCTTTATAACTCCTGTTCCAGGAGCCTTCTTCTGGTCTCCTCAGGCATAAGAGAAGCACATGGTGTACATACATACATGCAGGTCAAACACCATACACATCAAAAAAAGAGAAAAGAACACACACACACACACACACACACACACACACACGTCAAGTTTTAACCAAGTCCTCCAGCACAGAGCCTGACCCAGTCTGTCATTTTTCTATAACAGCTCTTCTGAATTTTCTCTTAGGGCTTTCATCTTGAAGAAAGTGCCTTCTGGTACCAAAAACTCATGTGTGTTTGCTTGCCAGCATATATGTGTATGTGCACAAGAAGAATTGCAGACAAGAACTGGAGCTCTTTTGCCTTTGAGAAAAAGGCAAGTTGAATTTTGAATTGTGGAGATAAATGTGTCCTACAGTTCAGTTCTCCATATAAGGGATGCACAAATAAACTCTGTGCAGAGCCACAAGGAATTAATCTTCCTTTTTCTTAAAATATCTTCCGTGTATGCTTTACCCGTGTGTATGTGTAACATATGTGGATATATAAGTATCCTCTGCACTCTGGACATGGGTCTCTTTATGCACCCAGAGAGAAAAGATTGTCTTTTTATTTTGTTTACATCCTCACGATATGGTAGTTACACCTCAAAACAGAAACTAAACAACAACAAAAAAAAAGTAACATCATAAATAACCATCTGATTTCGAGCTCCCATTACTTTGCCCTGATTGTCCAAACATGTCTTCATGACTTCTATTTCTCCCCTCCCTAAACTAGTATCCAAACAGGATTTATGCATTACATTTGGTTGGTATGTTGAACCAACATTCCTAATAAGCAGTTTTCACGAGCTAAAATCATCTCCAAATTGGAGTGAGCCAGCCCTTTCCAGCTGAAGCAGCTGCTAGGGGCTGGCCAGCAAGGTCTCATGGGAACATGTGTGCCTTCCTTCTGATGTGCACATACCAATCAGCAGGAGGGACTGGAGACCCTGTGCCAAGATAGAGAGGCTCATAGAGCAGGCAGAGGCAGAACTATTTAGGTGGGTTTTGTTGTTGTTGTTGTTGTTGTTGTTTTGTTTTGCTTTTTGCCTGAAAGGTTGTGGATTCCAAGAGACTGCAAACCAGAGACCTGGAGTCTGTGACCAGTTTCTAAAGAGAATGAGAGCTGCCGCCGGAGGACTTGGGAAGAGCCTGGAGTGTGAGCTTAGGGTCACCTTGGCAATAGGAGACATTGCTAGAAGGTTTGAGGGCCACTATGTGCAATAGAATCAGAGCTAGGACCACCTCCTTGGGTTCCAAAGTGCTCAAGCTGTGTGCTTTCACTTGGACCTCTTTTTTGATGTTTCTCATTCCATGTTTTTTTAGTGGTAGCTTTTTGAGAATGGACTTGCTCTTCAGATGGATATTTAAAGTTGTCCCCTCATCATCTGATTACACAGCCCCTGGCAGTTAGAAATCATTAAGATGCTCGGCAGGACGTGGTGCCTGTTCTCTGCCCTGGCCTTTGTTATGTGTTATATCTCCTCTGCTGCTTCCTTCCCTGATGGACCATGTGTTGTCTATGTGCAGCCTCAGTGGGGATGCAGTGACAGCCACACTGCAGTGAAGATGCTCTTGGGATATGTTTCAGTGATCCAGAGTTCTCAGCTCTGTGATCAGGCAGTATACTGTGGGGGTGCAGGGAAGAGGGAGAGGGGGAGAGAGGGGAAGGGGGAAGGAGAGGGAGAGGGAGGGAGAGAGAGTGCGAAGATATGATGATGTGTTTTCTAAGAGGTTAGCGCTAGGAAGCTACTGGAAGGTAGAGTATTTACTTAGTAAATAGTCCCTGGTGTTTATGATGCCGCTGTGCTTTTTAAATCCCTTTGTAAATAATTCACCTTACTTTCTTATAAACCAAGTGGAGAAAGTCTCCTTTTCTTACTTACCTCACATTTGAAGAAACCGAGGATTAGACTGATGAAGTGACTTGTCCCAAGTCATATGGGATGAATACATCAGGTAATTTGGCTTAAGTCCACTGCCAGACATCTCACTTTAGCTGAAGAAGGGCTAGATGGGCACCCTATGATCAGGGAAGTCACTGATAACTGCTGAACTCAGAGCCTCTTCCTGGGAACATTGCTAAGGCTGTACAGGATTCACAGACAATAGAGGGCTTGTCCCTTAGTTGCTCTGAGGGAGGCAGACATCTTTGTCATTCTTAGGGTTGCAGTTTCTCACCCTGTTAGTTAACCTTTTCCCCTGACAATCCTCTAAAATGTTCCAGGGCTCAACTGAGCTACCAAGGTACTGAAAGAACTGAGAAGGCTCTTGGAGGATGCCCTGAGGCTACCATTCTTTTTCATAACTTGACTCCTGAAGGTCTCAGCCCAAAAGGAAGGCTGAGCTAGTGGTGGGCTCAGCAGTGTGGTTGCCTGAGCCACATTAGGGTCTGCTGGGCTCTTCTGCAAAGTTGGAACTGAGCTATCAGCTCCTACCGTTGTGGACTTCTCTCTTGACAGGGAGCATTTGGTGGTGTTTAACAGTGTTGTTTGGTGGTTTGAACTGTTGCCCAGGGCTTGTCTTTACACGTTAACAGAGCTGAAACAGGGCCATGATCGGAGCAGCCTTCCAGAGTTGAGAGCTAACTCAGTGGAGCATTCCTTCTACAGAGCAAGTCTTCCCCAAGCTCTAACACTACCTGCAAGTGAGATGGGTAAGCAAAGTGAAACTGGAAGGTGCTCTTCCCCTTCACCCCTTGGTGAAAGAGAAGCCTGGGGGAGAGAAGAGCTGCTGTGGGAGATCCAAAGAGTATGGACCAATGCCAAGCCAAAAGAGACAGAGAACAGGAGGCAGAGCCAGGAGGTGCCAAGGAGCCAAAGAACAGTTTATGCTCTGGAGAATCTCAAGTGTAAAACAGACTAGTGGTACCTACTCAGAAGTACCTGGGTGGTGCATAAATTATCATTAAACAAGCCAGAGTGAAGCCATTCAACACAGTGGGGTACTTCTGTGACCTTCAGCCAGCTGTTGGGGTGTTACAGCATTAGCACCACCTCAGGCTTTGAACTTCACTGGGAGTCCAGCAGAGGCAGTGGGTGTGCAAACAATCAGACTCCTTAGACCATGTGACCTCTTAGCACAGGGGAGTCAGCCTCTCCTACTAGCTATGGACATTAAAGGGCTTAAAGCGTGGCAAGAGAAATTGAGAGTGGAAGGGACTTGCTCTTGTTAACTGAATGCCATGTACCAGAAACTCTGTATCTCTCTGTATTCATTGCACGCCCACTATGCATGTTAGACTATTACCACCTAGTTCAAGGAGGTTCAGAGAAGGCAAAGACTTCTCTCAAATCTGATCACGTCTAGCCTTAGAAACACATTCCTCAGACCTGGTGGATCCCTGGGCCAGGCAGTGGTATCCCATACCTTTATTCCTAGCACTTGTGAGACAGAGGCTGGTGGATTCAGACCTCTATGAGTTCAAGGCCAGCCTGGTGTATAGAGCAAGCTTCAGGATTGTCAAGGCTTCACAGAGAAACCCTGTCTCAAAAAAAAAAAGTAACAAGGAAAAAAGAAAGAGAGAGGGAGGGAGGGAGGGAGGGAGGAGAGGAAGGGAGGGAGGAGGGAGGGAGGGAGGGGAGGAAGGAAGGAAGGAAGGAAGGAAGGAAGGAAGGAAGGAAGGAAGGAAGGAAGGAAGGAAGGAAGGAAGATAGGGGGAAGGAGGGAGGGAGAATGGAAGGAAGAAAGGAAAGAAAGAGGAAATACATCCCTCATTGATTTAATCCCCACCCATACACACCTGAGTCCTCCTTTAAATTTTCTAAACACTCTTAGAAAACTCTATGACGTGTGCAGGTGCCACTACTACAGTACCATTCATCTATGTTTATTCCTAATACCAAGTTCCAGCCTTTTTATATTTTCTGCTTTTTTAGGATGAGAGCCTCACAAAAGACTTGCCTCTGTGGCTTGTTTAAAAAAATAACATCACCACATACATGCTTGTGAGTCATGTGTGCATGTGCGCCTGTATACACACAAACATACACACACACACATTATCCCCCATAGACAACACTTTGCAAATTAGGCAAAGAAAGACCAAAGGGATTGCTTAATACTTCCCATTTATTCTGTTCAACAACAAAGTACTTTAAAAACCCCACGCAATTACACTGTTATTTTATGATTGTGCTGTAGTGAGCTTCAAACAAATCAGATCCCATCAAGCACCTCTGTTTTGCCTGTAAGTCATTTCCCAGTAGGCAATGCTGCCTCGAAAATGCTGAGTGCTGGAAAGCACAGCCCTTTCTAATCCACTGGCCTTTGCTCCAATGGGCCTCTCTCTCTCATCACCCTGTGTTTTTCTTTTTACCAGCCACTATTTCTCATATCTTTTTGCATAGAAAAAGTAGAGGCAGGCCGAGGCTGTAACTCAGTTGGTAGACTGCCTGCTTAATGGGCACAAACCCCCAAGGTCAGTCCCCAACATTTCTTCAGGTGGGCTTGTTGGTACATGCCTGAAAATCCAACACTTGGAGCTAGAGACAGGAAGATCAGAAGTCCAAGGCCATCCCAGATTGAGAAGAGCCTGTGATAGCTTCCTGGGGGAGGGAGTGGGGGGAAAGGAAGAAGGGAAGGAGGGAGAAGATAACAATATTATATTGGATGAAACGCCACTACCAAAGAGGGCCAAAGTAATCCTTTTCAATGAGATAGTCAGTAACAAAGATCACACATTTTCTCTGTGGATCACTACTTGGTGTTATTAGAAGCCCTGTTTTGAATACAGTAGGTAATTGACAGGTTATATACATAGCCTCATACAGTATAATCTTTACCTGACTTTAGCTAACAGCAGTTTTCTCCTTTAAAATGAGATCAGATCCTGTGGCTGGCTGAAAGTCACACACAAAAGCATAAAAAGCAGGTGGCCAAACAAGACTGTGATGGGGTCTGTCGCCTATTACAGCACTTGTGTCCATAACCTGGTATTTCTCAACATGTGGTCTCAAGCAGGCAGCTCTCCTGCCTGGGCTCTGCCTGGAAATGCTAGTCCTGAGGCCCCACCCTAGACCTGCTGAGTGAGAACAAGGGGCTGGTCTTCCCAGTTTCTGTCCTAACAAGCCATCTAGGTGATTCCAATACACAGTAGTATTTGGGGAACATGCCACACCCATTGTACTGATACAAGGATAAAATATTACCTGAGCTGATAGGGTTTTTAAAGTTGTCCCACCTTCATAAGAATATAATTGGAGCAAAATAAAAATAAAGCAAAACCGCAAACGCCCCTTTTCTGTTCCACTCTGATTGAATATGCCTTACAAAGTTTGATCGGTTTTTAGCTTGTACCAGCTGTCTGGATTGGTATCGAGGCCTCAAGCCCTTTTACCTGTGTGATCTGGAAAAAAACCGCTTAACCTCAGTGCCAATCTTGGTTCTTAGCTCTGTCTACCGCAGATGGTAATGATCCTTTATGGAATTCATGTGAGGATTCGGTGAGTCAGAGTCTGCTAAGGTGCTTAGCACAGGGCCAAGTCTACGGGAAGTCCCCAATAAAGAGCAGCTAGATGCTAACCATGAAATGATTAATGTGGCTATGCTGGCTCTGATGAGAGCCTAATGAGCGAATGGTTTGGTTTGCTTTTTGGGAAGTGCTGGAGATCAAACTTGGAGCTTCACGTCAGCGAAATGAGTTTTCTTCCACTGCGTTATACCTGCAGCCTAATCAACACTTTGAAATTTGTCCCCTTCTGAACCTCACTTGCTTCCTGTTGCTGTGACAAACACTATGACCAAAAGCCAGTTGAGTAGGAAAGTGGTTGCTTGGCTTGTTGGTGACAGTTAGTCATTGTCAAAAGCCAAGGCAGGATTTAAGGCAGGAGCTTAAGGCAAAGACCACTGAGGAAGACTGTTTATTAGCTTGCTTCTCAAACGTACATGAAGCTATCATTTTTATACATCCCAGCTACCCAGTGATGGCACCCCCCCCCACATCAATTAGTAATTAAGAAAATGACCCACAGATTTGCCCACAGGCCAGGTTCTGCTGTCAAAACACACTTCGAGATCTTATAAACAAATATCAAAACAAACTTCCATTTCTCTCCCTGCATATGTCACTGCCTAACACTGAAAAATAAAATCACAAGATCTCAAATGAGATAGGCATGCAGGAGTCATCAGGCAGTCTTGGCTTAGCTTTACTGCCAGGCTTAGACACAGCAAAGTATTCTCCCTTAACTTCTAGGGCCATTTATTCCCATGTAAATGGAGAAGGTCAGGTCCACGAGTATTTTCCACAAGGGACTGGTACCAAATGGCTGTGTGTGGTACCTAAGCATGGTATTAAATGTCGTTGAATCACATGGTGATAAAGCTGGTTTCGGTTCCTCTTCATTCTTTGTGATTTAGTCGAGGACGGAGCCTGATATTGGGGCTGGTAGATATTTAATACCTCAGTGACACTCGCTCAGCTCCCTGTTAACAAAGGCCTGTGTCTGGGTAAGGAAGCAACAGTATCCACTTGGTTTCCCTGAAATTTACTCTTCAACTCTTTCTCACTGTCCACATGAGGATGTCTCTTAAATGACCACAATGGGATACATGTTGCTTCTTAAAATAAATTAATTCAAGAAACAGTCAATTGAATCCAAACATTATTAGATTAATCACAGTATAGGAAGCCTTTGGGTGTGGCTTGAGATCAAGAGAGTGGAAGGAGCTTCCTGTGAGAAGCTAGAAGATTGCCTGCAATACTCAGGGTCTGAAGGCTGTACTTCCTACAGACCGCCTCTTCCATCAAGATAGCTCATCTGTATAGTCAAGCCAGGAGAAGGGGCCATTGTAAGTCTCAGTACTGGCTACTGTGATTAGAGCCAGAGTCATCAAAGCATGTATCAACAACCCTACCCCCACCCCACCCCATTGGGGATTCTGGTGCTCACTCTGCAGAGGGTTGTGTGCATATTCTAGAAACTCCCATAGGTGATGACCTTGCTAAGTCAGGGTTCTAGATAAGGACATAAAATACAGAGCACAACTTGAGTTCAAAGCTGCCTAGGAAGTAGTGAGAGATTGAGAGAAAGTGGGTGGGCAGAAAAGATCACCTCAACATTATATATACACACAGGGGCTGGAAAGCATCCATCTGCCCAATGGGAAGAGTTAGCTATGACATCCAAATACAGAATATTATATAGCTGTTCGATAAAGTATGTAGGGACAATTGTAAGATGTGGAAAACATTCAAGGTGTGAGGCCAAGGGAAAAAGCAATCTGCCAACATCATCTATAATTTAAAAGATTAATTAATTTTTGTGAGTATGATTTTTTTTGCTAATATGTCTGTGCATGTAGTTATGTAGTATCTTTAGAAGCCAGAAGGAATGGAATTCCCTGGGTCTGGAGTTACAGATGGCTGTTCGGCACCATGTGGATGCTAGGGATCAAGCCTAGGTCTAGCTATTCTGTTCCTTTCTTTTTTATTGATACAGGGTCTTACTAAGTAGCTCTATTTGGCATGGAACTCACTGGGTAGACCAGGCAGTTCTCAGATTCATGCATCTATGACTTTATTTCATCCACATTGGAGAAACACACCAGTATATTTGTGGATGTTAACAGTGGTCATTTCTCATGAAATAATGATGTCTATTAAAAATGTTTGTGGTATTTTTCTAAGCTACTGGTCTACTCCCTAGAAGAGGAGATACAGGTTAAATCTTACTCAAAAAGCTGGCACTGAACAAAGTTCATTCAAATTTTAATCCTGATGCTTACAAGTCACGCTCCTGTGGGATTGTGATGGTGCATGTGTGTGCGTGCAGTGCTCAGTCACTGTCACTTCCTAATGTATGGCTATGGACAGTCTGGATGGCCACTAGTGGCTGTTCTGTGGACCAGGGAAGACAGTTGGGGATGAGGAAGGGGGAAAGTCCAGGGGCTGTCTCTTAGACACTGGCAACTGCATGGTGATGGAACGGCTTTCCAATCCAGTTTTACTTGTAAAACGAACAGGAAGCCTTGTACTGGTGGAGGGGTTGTCTTCACCTGATCACTTCCGTAGAGTAAGCCTCAGTTTCTGTATTTGCAAAATGGAGATATCAACCAATACCCCACAGGGGTGCTATGAAGAAAAAGTGAGATAAAAATATATGTGGAAATATTTTGTAAACTGTAAAGTGCTACATAAGTGTACCTGATTATTTCATTGAAAAAACATTGTCATGCTGATGTCTTATCCAGCAACGTTTAGCCTCCCAGGTGACAATTTTGTGTCAAAAATGTGCTCTAGGAACCGATGGTTAGCAGGTCTTTGGCTTTATCCAGGTGGTCCATGAGCTGGAAAAGATGGAGAATTCTCTCACTAAAGGGCCATATCACTTGACTCTATTGACAGCATGTCATGTGGAACTCAAAATTGCCTTCTTGAATGCAGATAGATTGCATCTATTAGTTGCTTCTTGCTGTCATGACCTGCCAGACGGGAAAATTAAATGTGCCTACAAATATTTCAGTATCTGTGCTGTGTGAAGGTTTAATATTCATTTGGAGCAGTGAGTTGAGAGAGGGAAAATAACCCACACCCTTTAGGTTGGGCTCAGAAATTGCTAAGTTCAACAGGGGTTCTTTGAGCATTCACCCAAAGCTAGCATGTGAAGAATGTGTTAAGCCTTCGAAAGAATGACATTCAGCTGTAATATTGACAACTCCACCATTATACATTCTTTAAGACGCTGCAAAGATTCAAACTCAGGTAGGAGTCTGTCTATTCCAATGGGACTTGAGGAAACTTGCCCTAAAATAGGTGGGCAGCAGAGCAGCGGAAGAACGTGTTCATGAGATGGGAAAGGTGGTAGGGGTATCTGTCTAACCTTAGCAGTCATCCTGTTAAGATGTGGACATACACTTACATTACATTGCATGTGGGACCAAAAGATAGACATCAATAGGCTGAAGTCATAAAAGCCATAGGTATCTAGTATCGGGCTAGGAATGTAGATCAGTGGCTAAACATTTACCTAATACATGTGAGACCCTAGGTTCAATCCTCAGCACCTCAGAAAACAAAATTAAAGATGAGAACAATAAAACAAAATGCATTGAGTAGTTACATGGGAAACCACACAGAAATGACTTTTAGAAGTTATGTTATACAAAGATGATTTCATATACATCTTGTTACCGCTATGAAAAGAAGTCTATTAAAGAAATGAATAGCCAATGAAAATGACTTGTAAAGTGGATGTTGTTATTATATGTCGATCATTTTAAGTGTCACAAATTTTCAATGTTTTTAGGATGCTGTCATTGTCAATTTTATATCAATGTACAAATATGATTTCAGAAGTTAGTTGGTGCCTTCGTTCCCCTAACCCTGTTTTTTTTCCATACTAAGGTCCTAAATTCCTCAAGCCTGACTTCTCCTGCCCCAGGGGTTAACAGAAACCTATCCCCCTTGGTTGCCGAGGGACAGCTGTGTTTGAAATGGGGACTGCCCTCAAGGAGCTTACAATCTAGCTGGGGGTAGATGACTTGCACTTGAACACAACTAGACTGTGAGCTTCTAGAGGGCAGGGGCCTTACCCTAGTCATCTCTCTGCTCACTCTGCACACCCTCCCTGTGGGACATCCTCCATCCCCATGGCGCCAACCACTGCCTGTTTGCTGAGAACTCTGTAGGCCTGAACTGTCTCCTGAGCACTGACTCCAGCTCTACAGTGTCTCCTGGCTCCATCCCTGGGTGGGATGCTCCATACCACTGCTGCAACCGAATCAGCAATGTGCAACTCAATGTCAATTACTTCTTGAGGCCAGCCCTGGCTCTTCAACTCCTGGGCTTGGTCTTCAAAGCAAAGGTCCAGAGTTATTGTTTTGGACTGAGCTCAATGTAAAGTGCTTGTGTTTAATGTTGATTAAATTGGAACATCTTTCTCATTGTATATAGACTGGCTAAATAGGTGGGTTGAAAATTAACAGAGAAATGCTCTTGGAATGTATCAGTTATTGTCTCTAGTGATAAAAAAATGGTTAATGCTTTAATTTTCTGATAATGTGCTTTCTCGATGTCCTGTGATGACTATGTGTGAATTTTATAACCAGCAAAACTAACTCATAAAAGTGGCTGAAAAGTGCTTCAGATAAGTGTCATCTTCTTTGGAAAGTGTCTTTTACTTCTTAATATCCCACATGGAGTCTGAAGCTCTGTTTTGGCCTTTCTCTGTTAGGGGAACTTGTGTTCTTTGTATAAATCTCTTCCCCCTAGAATGTGAGCTCCTAGAGAGCAGAAGAACCATTGACTTATTTGTTCATTTCCCAGTGCTTAGCACAAGGCCTACACAAGTAACACCTTAATGAGCGCTTAGTCTTTAAAGGAAGAGGGGCTGTAATATATGACTTCTATGAGTCACTTGCCTTTATTTCTGGATACTCCTTTGTTATGATTTTTAGTCTGCTAGTCACTGACTTTTAAATCAATATTTTAAATTGTTCTAATCTATATTAAAGACTTCATAAATGCCTATCAAACTCATTCAAAGTGAGGTCTGGCATGTTAGCAGCTCTTTTAAATCTATCTTGGGTAACGTGCCCCCTACCTGAAACCTCAGGCATAAAATTCAGGACTGCAGAGTCCAAACCTGAGTGCATTTCTTAAATTGAAAAGTGGCAAATGACAGTGGCTCATGGGAAGATATATGTCGGGGTAGATACAATAAGAGAAAAATGACAGTAACCAACTTTAATTCTGTGTTACTCTGTACCAGGCACTGTGCTACACAGCAGCATGCACCATCCTTGTCCCCTTTCCCTTATGATATAAATATGGTTATCATCTCCATTTTGCTCATGAGGAAAATGAGGCTTGAGGATGCACTTGATGGGGAGACTAGTATTTGAACTTTGGACCATTTTATTTCATCTTCAAAGTGCACTGTGATGTAAGTAGTCTTAACTTTTCCAGCTTACGATGGTGAAATCAAAGCCCAGGGAACAAGTAAGGTAGGCCAGCCCATGTATCTCTTTTGAAATGATGGAAGGAGTCGGGAAGAGGGATGCTTGGAGAGAGTAGCCCTGTTCTAATGTTTGTTAGATAATGTTTGTTAGATATGCTCTGCCCTGAATACACAAAGGTCTCCTCCCAGGTTCACAGTGCTCCCGAAGTTGGAAGGGATTTGTTCCATGGTTAGGCAGTGTTATT
Source organism: Mus musculus (assembly GCF_000001635.26). Taxonomy (NCBI): domain Eukaryota; kingdom Metazoa; phylum Chordata; class Mammalia; order Rodentia; family Muridae; genus Mus; species Mus musculus. Next base: position 96,251,146 of record NC_000073.6, read on the forward strand.
TAAAGGAGTCTTATGTGGTTTTTAAAAAATAGCTAAGGACACATCGCAAGGACTGGTGAGGACCCGTGCATGGTCTGTCTCCATGGTGGGAATTTAACCATTTAATATCAGCTAGCGTAGAGAATTGTGTTCTGGAGAGTGTGTGCACGCATGTTTGTCTTCTGGGTCTGTAGCCAACTAATTACAAAATCAGCCAACAAATATTTATTCAAGAAGTGACCTGATAGTTCTCTCATTTGCTGTCTGCTTAAGGAAGGGTTACTGCCTTGGGTAGAGTTTGGGCTAATGAGATAATAATAATTACCACTCATTGAGTGCAGGTTGCATGTCAGGAACTTTTCTGGGCACTTTCTTATACACAATTCCAATTAATCTTCACAACCTCAAGGAGGAAGGTTTTATCACCTACTCTTGACAGAGGAAGGAACTTACAGAGTTTGAATGGCTCCTTTAAAGTCTCAGTAATTCAATCCAAGCAAGTAGAGAGAGCCCGATTTGACTCCCATCTGTCTCCTCAGATCCTCTTTCCCTATCCATTCTGTTTGGTGTGCAGGGTGCCTGTGGCTTACGTTTATCACATTAGCAAACATCCTTGGTGGAACGGAGTCAGTATTTTTAAAATCTTGACAATTTTTTTTCCTAACTCTCCACCATGCTAACTCCACTTGACAGCAGCTAAGATTGATTTGATGGTTATATGCAAATCCTATAAGGGGAAATTAAAAAAAAAAGTTATAAAATTGCCCAAGTTTTTCTAGTCATTTAGCCGCTAGCTCTCCCTGACACAGACAAGAATGTGGTCCTTGGGAGGAGCCCAGTGATACCCCAGACACATGCCCTTAGCATATTTTACTTCCTAGCTTCTATAGAGGCCAACTGCTTGTACTCTCTAGTGACCCTTAGCATTCTCTGGGGTCACCAGGATGTCCTTCTTTGTTGTCCATGAGTGGCAGCAACTGTTGGTCAGGAAAGGAATTAACTTTGGACATCAAATACTGAAGATAATGGCTTAGCTCAGGAAAGTGTATAAAGGAGCCTAAGGTTGGCACATCTATACGGTTCCCCAGTAGCCATGTGGCATGGAGTCACCTGGATGGGTGAGGATCTTGATGCTCTTCTGACTAGCTCTCTGACCATTTTTATGTCTCCAAGCCCCCTGGGGTTGTGCCCCTTGTGCTATATGTAAAATACAAATGTAATGAAAAGAATTTGAAAACAAGATAAAGTCACAACAAAAACAAAACAGTGAACGAACACATTTACTGCCTGGTATGTGTAAGGCTTCCATGAGTTTGATGTCCTTATCCATAGACTTAGCCTTTATCATTTTAGCTCAGCTTTTCCTCAGCCCTTGGGCTGTCCCTTTTCAATGCCTCAAGCCAAATCCTGTAACTTAGTGTAACCAGAGTCTGTCCTTTGAACTGGAAAGCTCCTTATAAGGCTCCCATGTTCTTGGCTAGGCTAATAAGCCCTCAAAAGCAGTATTCAGGAAAAAATACATTGAGAGAAAGACCTGGGGATGCAGGTGAGTGATAGAGTACTTGTCCTGCATGTGCAAGGTCCTTGGCTCCATCCCCAACTCTGCAGAAAGCAAAAGGAAAGGAAGGCAAGGTTGAAGAAAGGAAATCAAGAAAAGAAAGGAGGGAAGAAGGGAGGGGAAGGGAAGAAAAGTCAAGGTTACTTTATCAGTGGGGATGGCTCAAGTTCCCCCAAGCATTGCATCATAAAGAACAGCTTTCTCTGTCTGTCTGTCCGTCTGTCTGTCTGTCTGTCTGTCTGTCTGTCTGTCTGTATCTCCTGGTAATTTAGTTACTGAAGCCATCTTGGTTTGAGATCTTTCCCTAAGCCATGCATTGGCACTAAGGGATAGAGAGCAGAAAGGGCTGTGGAGCCCCAGCAACCCTACCTGTAGGTTTTAGAAGAGGGCACCATGAGGTCCTTTTCTGGGAGACACTCAGAGGAAGGAGGCAGACATTTAAGCTTGGCCACCATGGGGTTTTGTGCCATCACCTTGCTCCAATCAGAGTGGTCATTTGGCAGCTATTTCTTCTACCTGGAATGGAAGGTCCTTGGCAGCAGTATAAGGAACTGGCTGCTTTGGGAGCCAGAAAGCTACAAATGGTGAGTCCATTTAGCTCTGGAGACTATAGAGCTTCTGTCGAGGGTTCCTCTGCTTCAACTGTTAGAGAGACTGGCTCTTGAGTAGCCTCAATCTATAAGAGACTTTGTATGACATCTGTTTCTTCTCTCTTAAGGGGCAAAGCAGTAGGATACTTCTAGAACAAGAACTAGATACATAAAGTATAATAATGCAAAGATCATGAGAGGTAAGGAGCTAAGGTGAGGTGAGACACAGATTAAGGAAGCAATGTTGAATCTAACCACCACACAGTTGGGGGAAGGCCTCAAGGTTCATGAAACTGAAAAATGTTAGAAAGCTAATGAGGAAACACTTCAGAAAAGCAGTCCATGAATCTTCCAGATGTGTCAGCCATGGAAAAGTAGAGATGAAGGGCAAAGATGTGGTCAAGGTGGGGAGGTCAGTTCTGAGCAAACATATGGGAAAAACCTTAAATCCTTAGGCTAACTGTAAAGTACAACCAGTACTTTTGGTCTGCAGTTTATAGATGAGCAAGTCAAGGCCAAGTATTTCTCATTAGCTCTTCTTCTGCTTGAGGGCATAGAGAAAGGTGTGTGTGTGTGTGTGTGTGTGTGTGTGTGTGTGTGTGTGTGTGTCCAGAATGGGCCTCAGATATTGAAAGTGAAGGATGAAAATCTGAATCTGTCTTTAACTCAGTTCCCCAAGGCCCATGTTACTTGTTCATTTGTGGAATAGACAGAGTAGTAGATGGTGAGAGAGAGAGAGATGAGAGGAATTTTGGAAAAGCTCAAAATGGGCTTTTGGACCTGATGCTATAGCCACTTGAAGTCACTGTAAAGACCCTGAGATGTGAGTGATGTGTTGCCCGTGGCCTTTTCTATCTTATGTGAGGCTGTCAAAGCGGAGCTGGTGACAGATTTAGTGGGTCGTCTTTCATCTTCCTACTGTACTACCTCCGAGCCCATATATGCCTGGCCCTGCCTAGTCATGCATCTCCCAGGTGCAAGACCTTGTTCAAAGTTCCATCCTTGTGCATCTTTTACCTCATTGTCTTCCATGCCTGCCCTGGAACAGAATGGCTGTTCAGGCTTGCTTTGATCTATCAGTTTTACAAAATGTGGTCAGGACCTATAGGGTTGCATTTCAGGAATATCTTGCTATCAAGTGGTCAGAATTGATTGATTTGGGACTAATAAGATGGATGGCCAGAGGTACAAACATTCAGGAGTTGTGGGTATAAGTTGCCCCTTCCTCTTCAGTTTGGGCTCAGATCCTCTGTTATGGTACTTCTTGTAAGGCATTTTGGTTGGTAAATTTGTTAGGACTTCTATTTCAAGGACTCACAAACTGGGCATATTAAGAACACTTGGAGTGACTCTGCGGTTTGTCCCTATTTGCATAGCAAATCCACAACAGAGATCAGAACACCTGTTTTCCAGCCCATCTGCCCAGGCTATGCCATAGGGAAAGGAAGAGAGGATGAGGGACAAGGCCTGGACAGATGCCGGAAAGGAAGAGAGGATGAGGGACAAGGCCTGGACAGATGCCTTTAGGATTCAAGGACACCAAACATTATGGTCCAGAGGACATACGGAAACATCATATGTATTCATTCTCCTTGAGACTCTCCTTCACTGAGGGAGCTAATGCTAACAAGCAAACAGCCATCCAGGCTACTGATGTCACCTGTCACTTAATTACCCATCAGTGGTCAGCAATGACCACGATTACTAAATTAGCCATTGAAGCCATTACTTCATTTGCCTTGCACCCTCTGCTCCTAAGTTCACAATATATTCTGTCCGACCCGATGTCAGCACCCATTTTCTGTGACCCAGCAGGACACCTCTGTGAGCCACCACCACAAGGAGAGAATGAATGACTATGGACACAGGATAGTAAATGAGGCCATAGAATCCCTGCTTCATCTCTGCATCCATCATCTCTGTATCCATCATCTCTGTATCCATCATCACTGCGTCCCTTATCTCTGCATCCACCCTGCAGTGTTCCTGGGCCTAAGGCGTGGTAGATGTTGGACGGCTTTAACTTCAAACCTGGCTCTTTCTGTTTGAGAACAGTCTATAGAAATCTGGGCTGCCTATAAGTAAATGTTTGAAATATTAACTCCATAAAAAAGAGGAAAGCTGATTTTATTGCTTGGATCTCAACAATATATTGAATTTTTTCAAAGAGAAATAAAAAGTCATTCAGTTATGGGCAAACACCAATTTTCTGTATCTTTTGGTTGAAGGGAACAATAGGAGTGATTACAGCTGTCCCATGGAAATAATAAATGCATGTCCTCAATCCATCATCCAGTGCCTTGGGGTCAGATATGTTTGGGAATCTGTGTCTTTGGATGTTTGAAGGGAAATGGGTTGCATATACTGTATATTCTATAATACCCCTGGTGGAGTCTGGGGCAGTGTTCTATAATCAAGCCTATTAATTTTTCTGCAGGAAAATGTCTGACTGTCACACTAAGTGGGAAAAATAAAGACAATAAATAGCCTCACATCACTGCAGGTCAGGTTTTGCCATCAACTGAGTTATTAAAAAAGAGAGAGAGAGAAGGAAAGAAAGAATCCAAGCAACCTTTTGGTTTCAGAATTTTTGGAGTGTCAGGATTGATAAGGGCCTGTGGCTCTCAATGATTAATACTGGCTACTTTACTATATAAACCCATACAGAGAAGATGATTGCCTGTGTGCTGCTGTATAAATCAATTTTCAGTAGTTCATCAAGTTGTGAAGACCTCAGACGCGGGGCTGGGTGGGGGACTTACTACATGTGGCATCGCCAAGGACTGAATAGATCAGGCATAGAAAGGGTGCTGATAAACCCTGGATGGATACATCCCTTGGCAGGCTCCTGGCACTGCTCCTTGACCCCACTTTGGGTTGATTTACTTAGATCTGAGTAACTGGGCTAGTGGGAAAGAAAATATGAACAGGGAATAAACAGAACTATAAAACAATGGCAAGAGCTTACACTGCCCTGGCTGGATCTTTACGACAGCTTGGTCCTGTGACTGACATCCTACATACATGCCACTCGCTGAATTCTTAAGACTGCAGAACCACTGTGCATCTGTTTTTGTAAATGACTCCCTGAGGGTAGCACAGCTAGTTAGTTGCAGAACCAGTTTTGGGACTCCAACATTTTGCTTCCTGAGTCTATATTTGCAACTCCACTGCATCCTTGTATATGTACACTGAAGCCAGGCTCCACTGAGAATATGGACTAATGAGGAAGAAGCAACTAAGTAGGTAGTAGTGTGCATCATTGAGACTGAAGAGAGCACTCCACATTGCCTTATGCACTTCTCTCAGCAATTCTAGAAAGCGCAATCCACCCCGATTTTTCAAATGGAAGAACTGTGCTGCAGGACATGCAGGGCTGGAATTCAAACCCAGGACCTCAGGGATTTGGCCCCAGGAGCATAAATGAAGGTTTGGGGCCCATATCACAGATACCAGGAGGTGTTCTGACAACAGTTAGGAGCCACACAGCAATCTTGGTGACTCCTCAAAACAGTGAGAGGGGAATCGATACTAAATCTTTTCCTGACTATGTATTGTCAGCCAAGTTCCAGCTCTTTTCTATATCACTGCTCCTTTCTGTAAAATGGGGACTGTAGAGACTACTTGACTACAGGGGTTGGCACCAAGGATGATTTGGGGGAAGCAAATGGTATTAAAGTACAATCGCTCTTTTATGCCAATATGTCTACCCATAGAATTACCAGGAAGTGAACCAAGGGCTATTTGGAAGAGCACATAGGGCCTTTTGGAAGGTAAATAAATATATAAGGAAAAGAGGAAGGAGGACTCTTGTTTCTGACTGAACATGCTGGATCAAGTTCACCAGTATAAACCTGCCAATAGATAGGCTATGCCAGAGCTTCTCTGGATCCTTCTGTACCTGGTTTGTACAAGTCTTTGGGATAGCAACTATAATAACCCCTGTCTTCCTATCAGGTGCTTGAGGCCTTCACATCTTTATAAACTACCATGATGGTGCTAGTGGCTCTGTCTGATATTAGTAGCCCTAGCAAGGTCTCTTGGACACCCTCTTACCCTTTTCTCCAAAGTCTGCTGGCCATCGCCCTGAAGGTTTTTGCTGCATCTCAAACCTCTGAGGACTGGCTCCTTCACCTGCTTCATCCCCACTGTTCCCAGAGAGCCCCTCCCTAAGCCAGGGCAAAATGGTAACGGTATTGTTTTCCTATTCATTTCTCTCTTGATTCGCCTCAAGTCTGTCCCAGATGGTTGTTTAGAGCAAATCCTTACCATGTTTCTTTGTCTCCTGCTGAAAATAATTCAGTCACTTCCTATCAACTTCAGCAGGAGTCAGCAACTGTTGCTGTGAAGGGCTATATCTGGCCCTTCACATATTTTAGGTTTCTAGTCCAATGGAGAAGTGAGTATACATTGAGCGTCACTAACCCCCAATTCTGAAATGCTCCTGAACGTGAAACCATTTGAGTGACAACCTGACACACCACGTCATATAATTCACTGGAAACAGATTTTGTCTTATAAAAATAGTTATTTAAAATAGCATGTTAAATTCCCTCCATGCTGTGTGTATATGGTGTATTTGAAATATAAATGTTGCCTTTAGATGTGCTATTTCAAAGGTATTTTATATATACAAATACTTCCAAATAAGAAGAAAGGTCAAAATCTGAAATACCTATTTTTGTATGTGCGTGTGGTCTTTGTATTCATGTCCACACGTGTGTGTATGTGAGTACACAGGCCTGTGAGAGTCACAATGTTAAGATAGGTTATCTTCTTCAATTATCCCCCATCTTAATCTTTGAGGCACGGTCTCTTTGTTGAAGTCAGAGCTCACTGATGTAGACAATAGGTTAGTCTAGCAACCTTGCTTGTTCCAGAGGTCCCCTGTCTCCACCTTCAGAGCACTGAAACTCGGAGCACTGGGTTGACAGACTCATCAGTCATTTACATAGATTCTGGGCATCAGAATCTGGTCTTCATGCTTACTGCTTGGATGGCAAGCACTTTACCTGCTGAGTCGTCTCCTCGGACTCGGAAATACTTTCAGGCTCGAAAATTTTATATTAGAGGTGATCGATCTATAGTTACTTACTAATACAGTAAGAGGGAAGATACATTTTTACAAGTCTTTTATTGATGAAATTCAGTGTGTAAGGAGCACTGAATACATTTTGTTTTCAAAGTTTTAATTTTAAGCTAAAATATAAAAAGTTACATGTATTAGTGGTGTACCATGTGACATATATTCATATATATGATTACGTAGATGAGAAAGGAATTTAATTCAGATTAGACATGTACCTCATATACATAGCATTTCTTTAAGATGAAAGTATTCAGAATTACTTTTCTAGCTTTTTGAGATGGAAACTACTTAGCCGGATGTAACTCCATACCCCTGGACCAGGCTCTCCCCATCCTTCTCTGCCACCTGTCCACAGTCCAGCAACCGCCATATGTGGGTTCTGCTTCATGCTTTACATCTGCCGATGAGAAGAATTGAGCTTCTTGGGTATAAAATCAGAGTTTGTTTAATTGGTGTTCATGTCCCCTAATATTAAATTCATTGCAAATATTTTACCAGTGAAAACCATTCTGAGTCCCACAGGCCACACAGAAACAGGCTTGGGCCCAGGGCTACAGTTTTCTAGAATAATCTGGATGATTCTCAAACACACTGATGATGGTACCTGCACTGAGGCCCACATAACAAGCAGCCTGGGTATCAGGATTGTTTGAAAGTTTCCTTGCATTGCCAGGACTGAAGACTATAAGCCCACAGGACAGAGTCTGTGGGATACCTGCCCTGATCTCACAGTGACAACCTCATTTCTCTTGGCTCCGTTCTGTCAACACAAGCTAATCCTTTCTTACTTGGAGGTCTTGCCTATCCTTTTGTACATCTAGCTCTCCATTCATCCTTTCATATCTCCCCCAAAGGATAAAGAATGTTTTCTTTTTTTTAATTCTTTTTTTAAAAAGATTTATTTATTGTTATACATAAGTACACTGTAGGTGTCTTCAGACACTCGAGAAGAGGGAGTCAGATCTCATTACAGATGGTTGTGAGCCACCATGTGGTTGCTGGGATTTGAACTCAGGACCTCCGGAAGAGCAGTCAGTGCTCTTAACCGCTGAGCCATCTCTCCAGCCCCCGAAGAATGTTTTCTTGGCAGACGGAAACACAAGCTAAGTTGGGGAAGGGACTGTTCATATGCACGCCGGCAGCCCACCCCCGTCAAGGAAGCCCATCTAGTATCATGGCGGTGAGGAGCCATAGGCAGTAGTAGGTTTCAAGTCCCTGGTAATCAGGGGTTTATTTTCTGGGAAGCTCATGTTTTCTGTGTCTTAGGCCTTCTCTCATCAGAACCTTGGCACTTGTTTTAAGAAAACAAAGTTCGTTTTTCCTTGGTTTCTTTTTGGTCTTCAAAGAATTTCGCTCTTGAAAACAAGCCATGTGTGGTTAAAAGGAAAGAAAGTGTGACTCCACATTGGCATGCAGTGGCCACGGCATTCTTCCTGCAGTCCCGGTGCAATCCCCAACAACAGTGCTTCGGAACTGAGCCCAGCTGAGGCCCACCCTCAGCCTCAACTCAAACCTGCAATGCTGTGCCTGCTGCTTGCTTCTGTCCTCTCTGGAAGTGGAATCGTCCCTTCCATTGGTAATGCTGAAGCTCCCAAGAATGCTGTCACAGACCCATGCCATCTTTCACCCTCATGATGGTGATTTATGACAAAATTATTTTGGTTTGTGTTTGTACCTTTTAAAATGTGAGTAAGAGAAAAAAAGACTAAGTGTCCAAGAACCCAGATCATCAAAAGATACTATGATTTCCAACAGGAAGGGGAAGAGGGAGGAAGCAGAGGAAGAGGAAAGGAAGGCAATGTCTGCAGCATGTAGGCCTAGGAATCTGTAAATATATGTCACGGGGGTTTTCTGTTTTAACCTGTACATCCCAGCAAATTAAGGGAAGAAAGAGACATATTAAATGTCTTGCCTAACTGTCCAAGGTTGGTTGGTTGGTTTGTGTTGGTGCTGGGAGTGTGTGTGTATGTTTGTGTACAGACTTTTCATGTATTTGTACTAAACATGAAGGATGCTCAGCCCAGTGTAAAGTGAACCAGAACATTAACCACTAAATGGACATTACCACCTCCTGAGATCTATCTTTCTTCTACCCTGACCCAGGCTCTGGCTTTCTAACTTCCTGGTAGGTTAACTTCTATCCAGATGTAGAACGCCATAGTTTAGCCAGTTTTGTGATGATGTAATGGAATCATAGAGCATCAGTTCTGCTTGTCTATTTCCATGCCTTGCCCTGTGGTTGTTCCTTCATTATCAACACTGTGTAGCATTGGCTCTGGCTTTATACAAGGTTGCTTTCCACTTAGAGACATATGCAAATGGTGCTTCAAGAAGAGTTAGTGTGTGAGCCTTTAGGTGCTACTTTGATTTTAGAATTAGAGTTTCTGGGATACATTCATGCCTCTATGCATGCTTGCATGCATGCATACATACATATATACATTCAGACACATGCACATGTGTATTGTTTACTAGTTTTGTCTCAGGTACAGACCCAAACCCAACTGTCCAGTAGTGTGGTCTGATTGCCTTGCCCACTCCAAGGACACACATTCCCTAGCATCCATTACTTCCACTTTTGCTATTCTAGGGATCACACTATTGTGTCTCATTGTGGTTTAGGGTTCCCTAGTAAGTTTCTGATGGCTGGGAGCACCTTTTACAGGCTTACTGACCCTTGAGATCCTCTTTTGTCAAGTGCTTGTTTATGACTTCCTTTTTGAACAATGAACCACACAGTCTGCTTCTGGCTTCTTATTTGTTTATTTCTGGGAATTCCTGGTGCATTTCAGTATAAATCCCTTATCAGACATGCTTGTCTTCTTCAAGTTGGTGCCTTGTTTGAGTCTTTTTCCAGTTGCTATAATGAAATACACAGACAGAGGCAACAAGAGGGAGACCAAGTTTATTTTATCTCAGAGCTCATGGTGAGGGCGTCATGGCAACATAAGCTTGAAGCAGCTGAGCATTTTGTATTCACAGTCAAGAAACGGGGAGCAGAGAATGTTTGGGCTTAACTCATCTCTTTTTATACAGCCCAGAATCTCAATCCAGGGAATGGTGTAGTACAAGTAGTACTATGTAGTACATAGTACATGAGTCTTCCTACCTCAATCAATACAACCAAGATAATCTCCTACAGGCAGAGGCATAAGGCCTACCAATTCTAGAGCTCATCTAGGTGACAACTGAGATTAGCCACAACTGGGTTTTTGACAGGGTTTCTCTATGTAGCACTGGCTGCCCTGAAACTTACTCTATAGATCAGGTTGGCTTTGAACTCAGAGATCTACCTACCTCTGCCTCCTGAGTGCTGGGATTAAAGAAGTGTATTACCATCATCTGGTTGACACCTCTCTCTCTCTCTCTCTCTCTCTCTCTCTCTCTCTCTCTCTCTCTCTCCATTAATTTATTTATTGACTTTACATCCAATCACAGTGCCCTCTCCTCCCCTCAAATAGCCCCTGTCCCATTCTCCCCTCCTCTTCTCCTCCTAGAAGGGGGAGGCCCCCTGGGTATCACCCCACCCTAGTTAAGTCACTGAAGGACTGGGTACATCCTCTTCACTGAGGCCAGACAAGTTAGAAGAATGAGATCCACAGGCAGGCAACAAATTCAGGACAGGCCTTATTGCAATTGTTGGGAGCCCTCATGAGGACCAAGCTGCACATCTGCTACATATAAGCACAGGTTGCAGTGGGGGCTAGGTCCAGCAAACATGTTCTCTTTGGTTGGTAGTTCAGTATCTAGGAGTATGAGGATCCAAGTTAGTTGAATCTGTTGGTTTTCTGGTGGAGTTCATATCCCCTTCCGATCCTTCAATCCTTCTCCCAACTTTTCTACAAGACTCCCTGAACTCCATCTTATGTTTGACTGTGGGTCTTTACATCTATTTCCATCAACTGTTGGGTGGAGCCTCTCAGAAGACAGCATACTCCTGTCTTCAAGTATAACAGAGAATCATTAATAGTGTCAGGGAGAATCATTAATAGTGTTGGTGCTTGCCCATGGGATGGGTCTCAAGGCCAGCCAGTCATTGGTTGGCCATTCCCTCAGTCTCTGCTGCATTCTTGTCCCTACACATCTTGTAGGCAGGGCACATTTTGGGTCAAAGGTTTTGTGGGTATGTTGGTGTCCTTATGCCTCCACTGGGAGTCTTGTCTGACTACAGGAGGTGGCCACTTCAGGTTCCCTATCTCCCACTGGAGATACCCTGCTGGAGTCACCCCCATAGACTTCCTGCTGTTCTTTTCCCGGATGCTCTCTTAATGGTACCATTTGGTAAATAGAAATTTCCATTTTGGTGAAGTTGAGTTGATAAAATTTTCTTTATGCTTAACATATTACAGCATGATTAAGAAAACTCTGCCTATTTTGAGCCCATAAAGAAGTTATTTTTTCTCTATAAAATTTACCTTTCTGCCATTTCTATTTGGATCTATGGTCCATCTGTAATTGGTTTTCCTTTAGAGTGAGAGATGGAGGTCAAAGTGCAGTGTCTTTTGCATATGGATAGCTAACAGAGTTAGAAACAGCTTCTGGGAAGAGCCTCTCCTCCCCTGCTCAGCAGAGTCCTCTCGGTCACACACAGGGAAACTGCATCTGTGGGTCTGATACCAGCTCCTACAGCCGAACATTTTGGTAGAGTGATCTGATTCCTGAGTGTAGCTTCGTTTCATTGTTCTATAATAGAATTAGAGTCATCAACTCAAGAACATGTTAAGGATGGAAGGACCTCACACACGTCACTGGAGTAGGATTATTCTGTGTCATCTGATAGGGACACTTTCAAAGTAAAAAGTGGCAAATGAGGGTTGGCGGGTGGAAGCATAGGGAGGTTTAGATAGAGGAAGACAGGAAGTCCTTGGCCCTAAGAGGGAGGTGTAGCGAAAAGTTCTGGCCATGGGCTGTAACCTTCGAAAAGTTGTAACCCCAGAGGATGGGGGGAAACACATTTTCATTTTCTACAGCTGTAAAATAAAGCAAGCCATCAGACAAGGAAGTATTTGTTGAATAAATGGAGTTTATAACAGTTTGATTTTAATGAGCGTGCATAATTTGTACTTAGGGATTATTAGCTCTTCAAAATCGTGTTGTAACTGGGTTATTAATTACATTTTTTGATTACAGGAGTTAATCCATATATGCTCTTTTCTTAATAGGGGATTACATTTTTGTAAATGAGGTACATAAATAGAGCAGTTAGCAGCCCAGCTTCTTTTGCTTTTCTATAATGGAAATCTCAGTCTACTGTTCTGAGTGGACATGATTAACCATCTGCTGTAAGTTACCCAAAATGCTGACAGAGAACTTAGTCTTGGCTGAACATTTGTATCATGAACAAAAGCTTCAGCCATAGATTCTTGTTTAATCAGCCCTGAGAGTAACCTGGGCTTTGAGACTGAAGAGAGTTCTTCAACAAACTCTAATAATTGACCAAGGTGAAAATCATAGGACAAGGTCAAGTTCATTCACTGGTGGGACTTGTCTCCATTCCCTACAGTACCAAAGTGGACCCCAGATCTGTCCCCTGAAGCCCACAGCATTGCTCAATGACAAGTAGCTGTGGACCGGGCAGGGAATTCCCACAAATGGCTTTCCCTTACATACACATACTCCAAGGCCCAGTTCCAGGAGAGGAACTGGGAGGTATAGGAAGAGGGTTCCTAGTGTGTACTGATGTAGTAGTATATTAGTGACAGACTTATACTGAAACACTGGGCTCAGGAACAGTAGCAAGGTGAGGGAAACAAGAAGACAGGGATGCAAGTGTCCCCGGATAAAGGACACTGAAAAAGGATCTGTAGCCTAACTCAATGCAAGGTTGATGCCAAATAGAAATTTCTGTGGTTGTTGAGTGAATTCAAGAAGCATCAGGGTGACTTACGGTTCATAGAAGAAACCCTGACTAGGAGGATTTGAACTCAGGCTCCTGAAAGCTCATGCCTGTGCACATCATATTTGGAGTTCAATTGTCCCGGTCCTACGCAGTGTAGTCAGGAGTCCCATGGATTCCTGAGTCCCCATCTCAAGTGTATGGCTGATAGGGTTCTACCAGATAAATCAGTAGGATGAGAAAATGTTATCTTTATTCTGGTAGAGAAGGTTTTCTTGGTCGCACAGCACATACTGAAGACTCAGTATTCTGCAAGCTCCAAGGTGGGTATGCAGCTCAGGCTCCAAGGCGGGTATGCAGCTCATGATCTCAAGATGCTTCTCCTCTTATCTAATCTAATTCCCTCCCCTCCCCTCCCCTCCCCTCCCCTCCCCTCCCCTCCCCTCCCCTCCCCTCCCCTCCCCTCCCCTCCCCTCCCCTCCCCTCTTCTCTTCTCTTCTCTTCTCTTCTCTTCTCTTCTCTTCTCTTCTCTATTTCTTCCTTCCTTCCTTCCTTCCTTCCTTCCTTTCTTTCTTTCCTTCTTCCACTTATTCATTCATTCATTCATTCATTCATTCACTTTACATCCCAATTGTTACCCCCCTCCCTATTTCACCCCTCACACAGTTCCTCCTGCTATCCCCATCCCCTTCTCTTCTGAAAAGATATACACCTCCGCCCCCCAGCTATCCCCCTACTGTGGTATATCAAGTCTTTGCAGGACTAGGCATATCATTTCCCACTGAGGCCAGACAAAGAAGCTCAGTTAGGGCAACAGGATCTACAGGCAGGCAACAGATTTGGGGAAACTACCCCATTCCAGTTGTTGGGGGGGGGTCTGCATGAAGACTAAGCTGAGCATCTGCTATTTATGTGCATGTTGGGGGGGGTGCTATGTCTAGCTTGTGTATGCTCTTTTGTTGGTGGTTCAGTCTCTGAGAGCCCACAAGGATCCAGGTAGGTTGATTCTGTTGGTCTTCCGATGGTGTTCCTATCCCTGCTGGATCCCTCAAACCCCCCCCCCCGCCCCAATTCTTCCATAACAGTCCCTGAGCTCTGTTTACTGGTTGTCTATGGGTCTCTGCATCTGTTTCAGTTAGCTGCTGGGTGGAGCCTCTCAGAGAACAGTTATGTTAGACTCCTATCTGCAAGCATAACAGAGAATCATTAATACTGTCAGGGATTGGTGCTTGCCCATGAGACAGGTCTCACGTTGAGCCAGTAGGATACTCTTTTCTTAGGGTTGACAACTTGATCAGAGTTTGGCATAAAGAATGGTCTAAAGGCCTTTTGGATAAGTGAATGAATTATTGGAAAACAATTTCTATTATTTGTTCTCATATTTTGTTTATCAGGGATGTAGTCAGCATAGATGTAGTTGTTGAAGGCTAAGGTAGAAGATGAACACCCCTCCTTCCCACAAACACACTGTGCTAGAAGGGAGACCGCAGGAACAGTTGTAATCCTGAGTCCCTGCCTCTCTCTAATGCCTTCTACTGGCCAAGACCAACTAAGTGTTGCCAGCTAGGGGACCAGAGTGGTGTATCTATCTACTAGGTCGACCAGTCTCTGTGATAGGAGCCAAAACATGAAGGTAGAGTATGGCAGGGTCATGGTGGCCACTGTAATAGCAATACATGCATGAAGTGTCTGCAGTGACAGAGGGAAAGTTAAGAGACCCAGTGGCTGCATGTCCTCACTCCCCAACCCTGAATATTACAAGCTGCATGGAAGTAATTAATACCACATCCAGGAATTGAATCCCTGGACCCATAATTACATGTACAAGAATTTTTAAAGATGTGATGGCAGTGGTTTTAATGTCTCATAAATATTCCTCCAAGGATCCTTGGCACAGAGAGGAGTGGTTTTGCTTCTCAGGCAGGGAGCCAGAACAGCCTGTCCTGGAGAAAGAGCGGGAGTTCCTCCTTCCCTCTTACTTTGGCCAGAGCTTTAAGCTTCACTGAGAACTTAGCCTGTGGGTTCTTCTCTACAGAGCCTCTGTACCTTGGAGTCCCTTGTAACCTGTCTCTCCAGACTGCTGCCACAACAGGCACAGGGGCTCCCAGTCAGTTGTGGAGAGTTATGCTGGGGAGAGTTTCCCAGGAAACTCAATTTGTGTGCCTACATTCTGGTCTGAGCATAGCATGCGCACAAGGTAGAGGTTTTTATTCCCTCATCTGCAGAGGGCAGAGGAAGGAACTAGAAGGTAGAAGGTATGCAGTAGTAGGCCTGTGGAGATGATTTGGTGGTTAAAGTCCTTGCTATACAAATAGGCAGACCCGGTTCAGCTCTCCAGAAACCACACGGAAGCCAGGCATGGCAGTGTGCTGAAACAGTGAGCTTCAGGTTCTATGACATATCCTGTCTCAAGAGGGAAGGAAGGAAGGAAGGAAGGAAGAGAAGGAGGGAGGAAGGCAGGGAGGGAGGCAGGGAGGGAGGGAGGGAGGGAGGGAGGGAGGGAGGGAGGGAGGGAGGGAAGGAGGGAGGGAGGGAGGGAGGTGAACAGAGAAAGATACCTGATGTCAACCTCTGACTTCCACATGCATGGGCAAACACTTGTATGCACACACATGTATGCACACAGAAACCCCACAACATAGACACAAAAGCATGTGTACCTAGAGCCCCAGAATAAAAGTGGTATTGAACAGGCCCTCTGACATGGGCACAGTTCGCTTGGTGAAACTGGCCCAGAAGTGGTACAGGCTTAAGTTTGAATCTTTTTGTTTGTTTGTTTGTTTGTTTTTGTTTTTTCAAGACAGGGTTTCTCTGTATAGCCCTGGCTGTCCTAGAACTCACTCTGTAGACCGGGCTGGCCTCGAACTCAGAAATCTGCCTGCCTCTGCCTCCCAAGTGCTGGGATTTGCCCGGCTTTAAGTTTGAATCTTGACCCTACCTCATGAGCTCTTTAGATTTGAGAACCGCCTATATCGGCCTGATTCTTCATCTTTCCTTTATAAAAAAAATATCATCATAACTGTGCCCGGATAGAAATAATTTGAATAAACATTTCTATCCCAGAATCTGCCTCACACCAGTTGCTACCTACATGTAAGCCAATTTCAAAGCCACTTTTAGGATGAGCCAATGCCTCTTCCTTCCTGTGGTCACAGGACTGTTTGTAACTTTGTCTCTGTGTTAACTGACTCCCTTGCCCTCCCCTCTCCAGCAGACTGGCAGCTCTTTTGCACCTTAATGCCTGGCTGCAAAGTCTGTCTAGAGAGGCGATCAGCCAAGATGTGTTGAATGAATGATGGAGTGCCGAGCAGATGCTGGGGGCTGTTGAAATTCCGAGTCGTGTCCTGTGTTTGAGCCACTGCAGAAGCCGTGGTTAAGGAGACAGGGAGTTGGGAAGAGTCCAGAAACCTGATGCATTTAGAAGGCAATTCACACTGGTTCTTTCTGAGTTTTTCAGGCCGTTTAACTTTGGGGATGTGATTACATCTTTGGCTGCAGTCACCATGTGCTGGGGGTGGGGGTGGGGTGGGGGTGGGGTGGGGTGGGGTGGGTGGGTGAGTGGGGTGGGTAGGTGAGTGGGGTGGGGTGGGGTGGGTGAGTGGGGTGGGTGGGTGAGTGGGGTGGGTGGGTGAGTGGGGTGGGGTGGGGTGGGAGAGTGCTTATTCTGATGTTCCAGATTGTTCTTGGCTCCCCTTTGTCTGACTACTTAAGAGCTCATGAAAGCAAGGAATTGGTATACCGTGGAAGGACTTTGGCAAAGGACAGGTGAAGCTGGTGGAACAAAGGACTATGATTTACACAGATACACAGACCATGTATCCAAAATCCAGGAATGCCTACTGTGTGCTGCTGTCCTGCATTCGTGCCTTCCTAGAGGTTATCTCTATTAATCCTTGTGGGTTGTTCTCATTCTTGCTCTCTTGAAGTTGAGGAAACATGATTCAGGATGGGTCCTCTAATGGCTGTATTCACACAGGCATTCAACCCCAATTCTGACCACAGAGCCTCTACCACTCCATCCCCCAAGGCTCTGGTTTCCCTTTCTGATGCGCTCACACAGGAGAGACTCCATGTTTGAGTAATGAGGCTGTTGACTTTCTTTTAAGAAAAAGACACAGGACCAGTCTGCTTCCTTAATCAGTTCCCTGGAACTCTTGAACTGGGAGATCCCTCGCTGTGATGGCTTGCCTTGGGGATTCTCAAACTCTTCCCTGGAGGGTCATAGTATGCTTTCCTGAGTTCTACAGAGTCCTGTTCTTAGGAAGCTTCCAGAAGCCAGCCAAGCCTGCATCTTTGTTCCATCTGCATCTTTTATTAGCATCCTAAAGAGTTTTGATTCTTCAGTGAACCCCTAGACCCCCAAATCAGACTGTTCCCAAGGCCTGACCCATCAAGGGTAACTCATAGAACAGAGATTCTCCCATGATTCCACTAGGATCCCGGAAATAGCACTGAATTCTGCCTCTAGGATCTGGAAATTCTGTACAGCTCCATATTGGCATTCTTTCTTTCTCTTAAGCTTTTTCTATCTGTCTTAACTTGGACGCAAAATATAAACAGACAACTGCCCATGTTTGAGCAGTTCTTTGCTTTGCTCATTCAGTGTTTACTGCATTTCTGAGCATGCCTGTGATCCTGCAGAGACAGACAGGTAGCAGTTCTTTTGGGTCCCCTGACCCATAAGCTCTGCCCCCACGCAGTTCCTTCCATTTACTCCTGTCAAGTAGATGTGAAGGACTGAGGAACCCTTGAACATGGCTAGACCCCAGTGCACCCAAGGCAGAGCTCTCCCCCAAAACCCCAGGATTCCCCTACTGACTTGCAATCTTCATAGCCACCTCAACATTTGAGCTACAAAGAAAACACTCACAGATCTCACTATGGGACTACATGAGGGAGACAAGAGGCGAGACTGGGTGTCATGCCCCCATAGAGGACACGCTTGCCCTCCCAATAGTGAGACAGGTAGTTGGCAGGGTGTCACTCTTGCCTTAGAGGAGAAAATACACATTAGCTAGGTTCTAACATGCTTTAAAACTTGGATTTTGGAATCATATTTATTTATTTATTTGTTAATTAAGCTAAAGGGAAGAAATTAATATATGCACTGTGGCAGGTGCTAGACTATAGTGATAGGAAGAATATTCTCAACCTACCATGGGGAAACTTTCAGGAAAAGGCAAACCTTAGACTAAGCCTGTGGGAAAGGCTGTGGGATAAGGACGAGCCAGCTAGGTCCACCTGAGAAGGGGGGAAGCATTTCAGCAGAGTGCCCTTAAGGAAGCTATGGAATCACAACCTGGCAAGGCGTGGTGGCAAGTCCCTGCCATCCTAATTCTTGAGAGGTTGAGGCAGGAGGATCATGAGTTTGGGGCCAAACTGAGTCACACAGAAAGACTGCCCTAGCTAAAGCTAAAAAGATCCCTACCTGCAGATGTCACCCAGTGGTCATCTGAGGATCGAGACAAATCTCAGATGAGGACATTTTACACCAAATACTGCATTTTGTTGTTTGAAGTCCACCCTGTAGCTTTCCATATAGGTGAAATGTACCAAAGGAAGAAGATTCTGCATGTCTTTGTGAGGTGACAGGGCTCATCTTCTGTTGGATGGATGCCCTGTTGTCCTGTACATGTGGTCCACGGTGTGCAGACAGGCAGACTGGCCAGCCGTGAAATCTGAATGCAAACTGGCTGCTAATTAGAGGCTTGTCAGGTTTGAAGAATCCAGGCCCACTGTGTTCTTCAGCGTTAACACACCTTCCCTTCAAAACGTTAAAATGCACCTTGCATTTATCACAGTGTGAACGGCTTTTCAATGTGTTTAGGCTAGAGTGACCTGGAGCAGTCCTCATCCCTGCTCACTGCAAAGTCCAACCATAAAAGAAGCCATGTGCAATCTGCCCAACTAGCTCTTGTCCAGGCGTGTTTGCAAATGCATTTTCCTCTGCCATCTGACTCCTTCTGCCCATTCTGACCTCACCATCTCCTCCAGCTTTCAGCTGTCAGCTGAGGGGCCCCTTAGTTTATTGCACATACATAGCTTTGATTAAGTATATGTACATACAATCTGCTTCAAATCTTTCTTCCTGAGAGAGAGGAGATAATTTCATTGACCCAGGTCCTTAATACATGAGCAGGTAATAACAAACACCAAAGGAAATTTCATATGTCAACTCTTAATATCCATGATAGAGCCATTATGAAAAATATTCTTTAGCCAATAAATATGTTTTGAAAGAATAAACCTAAAATGCTGAATGGGAGACACAGGAGAAAATGTTGCATGCAGTCTAACCTCAACTTTATAAGGTTCATACAAATTCATTTTAAAATCTATCAAAATATTAGTTCTGGGTAGTAGTGCTGTAGAATAACTGCTTTTGTTTTTGTTCTCCCATGCCCCTTCATGCTCTTCAGTTTTCTCTGATAAAAAGTACGTGACATTAATAACTTAAAAAAATTTAAACTATTACTGGGGATACTTCAAGCCATCTGGTGTCTTGGTCCTTTCTCAAACTCAGCCTTAATCTTCTCCATACACATCACAGGCACGCCCGGATGAATTGGCAGCCCCTACTAGAATGATTTAACCAATTAACTTACTCATTAACTGCCATGGTATCTTATAAATGCTGGACAAAAGATCTAGAATAATCCTTATTAAGGGATAGACAAAGGGGATATTTGAAATCCCCCTCCATCATTCCTTTTCTGCTTTTCTCATGGAATTCCCACAGGGACTAATACCCGTGAGGATAAAGGATAAAATGGCATTAGAGTCTTTGAAAGGAAAATGAGTTCAAGACGTGCCCATTGTTGATGCCAGAGCAGAATTCCCATGAAGTGTGTGTGTGTGTGTGTGTGTGTGTGTGTGTGTATTACTAATTATTCTAGGCTTTCGGCTGCACTTACCTTTCTCGTGGTGAATTCTTGAGCTCTGTTAAAACATTACTGTAGTACATATGACACCATTCTCTAATGTAGAGCAGTTTTAGATAACCAGGCATCATGCTTCCCATTCTATGACCAAGAGGAAAAAATAAATAGTGAGTCTGTGGCAAAATTAGCATCATATCTATCATTTACTGGCAAAGCTGTGATCCAGTGATGTCATTTTTGAAAACTCCCCTTAAGGATACGATATTCAAGAGAAAAAAACAAAGGAAGTTTTATCTCTAAAGGTAGTTCTTCTGCTGTCGTCCATAGCAGAAAGAACTTGAAAGCAAGGTAGAAATAAATTTCAGCCTGTCAGGGAGTGGGCTTTCCAATAACTCAGTAGCCTGGAAGAGGCCCTTTGAAAGAACAGCCTTATACAAGAGGGGGCACTGTGTATAATGTTGATAGTTTTAGGTTCGGTTTCTAACTTTGGTGTACCAGGAGGTGCAAATTCATGGAGAAAGACTTATGTGCAATGGCTTTGCCACACTGAGATACAAATGTCATCTCCCAGGTCCACCTGAATCCCGGCAAACATCGCTGGGCTCCTAGTTACTTACCTGTTAATAAGCACATGCTTTAGAGGGCCCGTGTGTTCACTCATCAGGCATTCATCTTAGAAGAATCTCCATCCTCAACATCCACTATTTCTCTGAATTTCATTTTGGAAATTTGTCACACAACCTTTGGCTCTCACACCAGATTCACAGAAACTGTCATCTCATTTCCCATTTGCAGAGTTTGGGAGTGCTAGCTCCTTCTGTCTCCCTGTCTTAGTCTGTTTTACATGACTCTTCTTGGGCCTGGAAAATTTTTAAAAATCATGTTTTATTGCTCTCAACCAGTGTTCCTCAACCTGTAGGTTGTAACCATCTGAAAACATATATGCCCCATGGTCTTAGAAACTGAAACACCACTCAGTAGTAAAATTACATTTATGAAGTAGCAACAACAACAAAAAGTTATTGTTGGGAGTCATCATAACAGGAGGAGCTGTCTTAAAGGGTCACAACTTCAGGAAGGTCGAGAATCACTGCTCTAAAGGCTGGTTCCCCATCAGCATAGGACAGGCACCTGACAAGGGCCTTCCTGCTGTGACACTCAACAGCAGAAGGCCAAAGGGCAGGAGAGAGTAAGGGTGAGACGGGAGAAAACTCTCCTTTGTAACAAACAGTGGCTTGTGGTAACTTGACATTGTTCAATCTCCGTGACCTCCATAGCTCCTGGCAGGCCCAAGCCCCAATGCTGTTACATCTGGATGATGTTTCAACACAGAAACTATGAAGCACACTCAGACTCTAACACCCCCCCCCCCCACACACACACACTTGCCCATGTGCCTCTGCTCTCCCACCTTTTCCCCTCCAGCCTGAGGCAGTAAGTCCTAGGTTCTCCTTTGGAATCCAGGAACACTCACTTTCCTGTGCTGGAGGAAGGGTGGGATGTAAATTGATTGATAGAAATTAGCCTGGACACAGTATCTTTGCCTTTAACGTAATAACTTAAAGGGGACTCTCTTAGCTGCATGATGTGTTATGCCAGGCCTTGAAATAAAACAACTATTTCTTTAAAAATCAGCATGTCCATCATATTTTACATTTAAGATAAACAAAAACATACTTGAAAGGATGCTTCGTACTAGTGAAGAAAGTGCAGAATGTATCAGTAGTATAGGACCTGCCTGCCTAGTCCCTTTCCCCTTCTCTGTTTCCTGTTCTCTACTCTTCCCTCCATCCAGCCCATGTTTGTGTCTATGCCCATTTCATCCTCTAGCCACAGATGTGCTTACCACATACTTATTAACTATCTGGTACTTAGAAATTGTTCTAACCTTGACTATACAGCTGTGAACTTGACAGACAAATCTATATGTCTTCAATGCCATCCTGTTTGGCGTGTGGTTTTAATGAGGTTAAAAACCCTCTGCTCTAAAGAACAAAACCAGCGAGGCTTCTTGTCCCGAGCAGTGTGACCCTCCTTTTGTACTTTTAATGTGCCTGCATGAAGATACTTTATTGTCTCCATGGATGAGTTTCCACCAACCCATGGATGCAGCCTGTGTTTGCAATGCTGGGGTGTGCCATCTGTCTCCCTTATACAGTGTTGGAGACTTTGTCAAAAAGGAGTAATTTGGAGCCAAGATGTATTGAGCAACTACTGCACCCCATGTCATGCCCTGTAACTCCAAGAGCTCCTGTGTCTTTCCACAGGAACAAGCATTTTGTTGCTATTTTACAGGTCAACATGATTCTTAAATAAGTCAAATTACTTCTGCAAGTTTTTTTTTAAGGATTTATTTTTAATTATTTTGGTATGTGTACAGGTGCATGTGTGCGTGCGCATTTGTATGTGCATGTGTGTATGTGTGTGTGGGGGTGTGTGTGTGTATGTATGTGTCTGTGTCCATGTAGTTATGTGCAGAAGAACACAAGGGCTCATGGGACCTAGAAGGTGGCGTATGATCACCTGGAGCTGGCGTTACAGATAGTTGTGAGTCTCTTAATATAGAAGCTGAAAACAGATCTCAGGTCCTCTGCAAAAGGAGCAAGTACTCTTAACTACTGAGCCATCCCTTCAAGTCCTCTTAACTGAAAAAGAAAAAAAAGTATACTGGTGTTTTGCTTTCCTGTATGTCTGGGTACCATGCGTATGCTGGCACCTGAAGAGGCCCAAAGAGGACATTGTATCCCCTGGAACTGGAGTGTGAGAGTTGTGAGGCACCATGTGGGAATCAAACAAACCCAGGACTTCTGTTAGAGCAGCCAGTACTGTAAGCCACCAAACCATCTTTCCAGAGCCCCCTTTGGTGTTTGCAGGTCAGGATTCACACCTGGCTCCTTGATTCTATTGCAGTTCTTTCTGCTTACACCATTGGCTGTGAGAGGTTCAGTGTTGAGTTTCAGATGGGGGCAGTTAACAGCTGTGGGATAGGCCTCATGTCCCTCCCCTTGTTGATTGAATGTAGGGACTTTGTCCAGATAGAACTCTTCTTCTACCAAGGAGAGAAAAATTAGGAAGCTTTGCCACCGAAAGACAGGCCATTCACTATCTTCAACATATAATTTTAACCTCCCCTCCTTGCAGATTTTCTTATTACATTTTACTGCAAAAGAAAATGGTTCTGCTCTTCAGATCCCATCACACCCCGGGATGTCCATCTAGTAGGTATTGGATTGACCTTTAGAGGCTGAGTTTGGAAAAAATAAAAATAAAATCACCACTCAAAATATATTTCACAAGCTGAAAGAATGATACAAACGTTCATCTATCTGTGCCAAACTTTCAGTGACCCTGGCGGAAGTAAGTGACATTCGGCTGCCCAACAAAGGGAGATACAGGACAGGAGCCCTAAGCTAAGCAACAGAGAAAGCCTCTTTTTCTGAAAGTTACTGGGTGAGGGGTGGTGAGGGCTGATCACATTTCCTGTGTGTAGTCCCCAGGAGGTCTCTTGTCTTGTCAGTAACAGCCATTGTCGTTCACAGCAACTCTTTTTTCCTTTGGTGCCTTTCCTCAAGTGCTTACGGGACTTGGAAGCCATAGTACCCAGGCTTGTGTCAAAGCACACTCTACTGGAGGTTCTAGGGAAGGAAAGCCAAGAGCTCAGGCTCCTGGGGGCAGGGCACATGGGTTTTCTCCTTTGGGAATTTTGTAAGCAAGGGAGCTTTCAGGACTGGAAGGATTAGGGATAATCTCAGCAGTGTGGCTGTATTCTATGATGACAGGTGTTTTCAGTGTGCCTGAGCCAGTGGACCCAGCCCATAATATTCCCAGCCAATGGTTAGGTAAAATCCTGGCTTCCATCCAGTTTCCAGTCTAAGTTGTTCTTATTACTTTTTATTTTTAATTTTTATTTTTTAATATTCAATGAAGTTGTACTATAAGAGCACCTTGAAATTAACAGTCTACCAGGCAACATGACTCTTATTAACATTCTTATTCTTTCTGCCAAGGGACCTGCTAACCACTCCAGGTCTCAGGCAGTGTGGTTTGGTGGCACAGGCGACTGAGGCTCAGGTCTGAAGATAAGCCTATTAGTTCTGTTTCTGAGGCTCAGTTGCTGGGTGACCTTGGGCAAAAGTCCCTTGTCTTGAATCTGCTTCTGCATCAGTAAATGGAGGCTAAGTCTCACTCTTGTGGCTTTGGTGAGATCAGATTAGAAGATCTGATTTGCAACTTAGAGAGACTTATGTCTTCCTGAAATGGACTGCTCCAGGCATTTCACAGCCCCCACCTTCCTATCACATCAAGTCACCCTTTGGTTGGGAAGTTTAGATCTTCCTTTGTCTTTTCCCTCACTGTGTTGTCCTGACTGGTCTGGAGCTCCTGACTTCAATGGCCTTCCCACTTCAGCTTCCCGAGTAGGGACTACACGTGTGCACCACTGCATCTAGCCTTAGATCCTTCCGAACAAGATGATTTGCTCAGGCTGAGACTGACCTTCATATGATGCAGAAAACAGGCACTTGAGAGGTGGCTTTCATAAACTACCACTGAAAGAGTACTTAATGTGGACAAAGCTTGGTTGGTGACTAGGGGCTTCCTGCATATCCCACTAAAATCTCCGTGGTTGCTCAAAGAGAGGTGGTACTTCACTTCAACTCTGAGTGCCCACACACGCACACACATGCACACACACTGGAACTGAGTCTGAGAGAAGTTCAGTAGCTTAGTCAAACACACACAAATCAAGTGACAGAACATGACACTGTGTCAGCTGACTTCTCAATCCATTACATTTCCCAAGGTCTTAGGTGCCTCCCATATCCTGTCAGAACCTTGAAAACTAAGGCAGAGCTTTCAATTTTTATCAGTCTGATGGTTGTGGCCACATCTTGTTGGATTTTTATATTTTCTTGTTTTGAGTACAAGATCAATTTGCCTGTTAGCTTTTAGGGCCTCTGTTATTGACTTCTAGTTTCTTTGTCTATCTGTTAATGGGGGCTCTCAAGTTTTCTTATATTTTGGAAGGAACTTCTAGTAAATTCTAAATATTAATTTTTGTTAGTGGTAGACAAGTATCTTCTCTAAAAATGTATCTATGCATGTAAATTCCATAATCTTTGAAGTCTGGAATTACTACACCCACCCCTTTTTTAATCTTAAAATTTATGTTTCTGCAGGTTTAAGTTTTGTTATCCCCCACAAATGAAACTTTCTTCTTTGCTTTCTTTTAGTAACTTTGGAAAGCAAAGGAAGGTTAGACATGGGCCTTTAGTAGAAGGCCCAGACCTTATGAATCTCAAACTGACCTCATAATTTTTGGTTCCTTCACAGGACCCTATACACCAACAGGAAAGCAAGTAGATGAGGGAGGGGCTCTAATTAAAATTTTCCACTTTTTAATTTTTCTGAACTTCAAGGGTACTCACCTCTCACATCACAGAAGCAATAGTTAATGAGTAGAGGGTCCCCGGGAGCTCTGTACTGTAACAGATCAGTCTCCATCACCACTGTAGTCTGTTGGTCTATGAAGTTAGGCCTAGAGGCACCCAGTAGACAGAAGAAAGGAGACAAGACTGAGGGGTGGGTAACAACAGTGTAGTTGACCCAGGCCTCCAACTCACTGACCCCTTCTCAATGCAGAGGCACCCAGAAAAGCAAGAAAAGCAAGCAGGAGGCAGGCTCAGGGCCCGAGGAGAGCTCTGCTTTCTTGCTGGTTATCCCTCTTTGGGGGAACTTAAACACATGAGTCTGATTTAACAACAATTTCTACAAAAAGCAAACTAGGTTAGGATTCCAGTCTCACACTCTGTGATATATGGTTCCCTTACTAAAGGAGAAACACACACACACACACACACACACACACACACACACACACACACACACACACACAGAGAGAGAGAGAGAGAGAGAGAGAGAGAGAGAGAGAGCAGGTAAGGAAGTCCAGAGCAGCTTATGAGTTGGAGACCCGGGGTCAGTTTTAACTGCTTCCTGGAGAAAGACTCAAGTCTTGGAGGTAGGCAACCCAGGGTGCAGGCTGAGCTCTACCAGATATGGATTAGTAATCACACAAACAAGCAGAGCGTGTTTTTGTTTTTTTGTTTTTTTTATGGTGGCTAGTGTTGTACATCGTAGGGGAGTTTTTTGATCTACTATTCAAAGGTACTAGAAGGAAATTGGCACAGGTCCACAGATAAATCCAAGTTAACCTGGTAAAATGGGAGAGGTTATTGGATATACAGAAGGATGGAATGGAAAGAAAGAAAGAAGGGAGGGAGGGAGGGAGGGAGGAAGGGAGGGAGGGAGAGAGGAAGGAAGGAAGGACTGTGAGTTTGGGTTTCTGAAGCTCTCTGTTTCTACGCACCAGTTCTCTTCCCTCCTGGCCCAGGGATCCTGATAGTAAATTGCTAAATCTGGCAGGAGAGCATGAGGAAAATATCTTTTTCCCTGCCCATCAATTGTCTAAGAGTTTCACTTAAAGCCAAGCACATGCTCTACTGAAGCGCTCACCTCTGGCCTCCTCAGCTTCTTTGAACCCTATCACTGGTCCTTGGAAAAGGAAAATGAAAAAGGGGGGGGGGCGAGAGGCCCTGAGCGTAAGAGACGTGAATCATGCTGAACCGCAATGCTCCTCTCTGAACCTTGCTAGATGAGAATTATACATGCTGATTTCACCCGCTACTTAACTCAGGGGGTGACAGGCTGCAATTGAAGAGGCTTCAGCCAGTTAAGTGCCGCAAACCCTTGCACGGGTTCTGAAGCGGCTTTCAGAGCCCTGTGATTCGGGTTGGTAATTTGGTGGTGGCCTTGCTAGTGAGTCTTGGCTCTTCCTTAAAGAAAAAAAAAAAGGTTTCATCCCCTGCTAGGATGTAGCCTGCTCTTTTGTTGTCTAGAGACTAGAGACAGTTACAAGCAGAGAGGGTGGGGAAGAGATTTTATAAGGAAAGAAAAGAAAACGAGAATAGACTTACATGACCAGAAATAGCCTGTCCATAGAGCTGTCTTCTTACTGGAATTGGGAAGGCAAAGGAAGGGGAGGCTAATATTTGTCTGTTGTTCACTGGGTTGCAGATTCCTATCACTCTTGACTTTTGAACTCCACATATCTCCACAAGACAGGTGTTGTTACTCCTATTTTTTAGGTTGGAAATTAAGGTTAATCAGCTTGCCCAACACAATGACAACATGGTGGTGTGGATGCTGACAGTGACGGTAAAGCTGACATTTCTGTGGCAATCAATCTCTGCTCTCAGTTCTTTGTAGGGACTGTGCTCACTGACTGCCTCCTCACCGTACAGGGGCGGTTAGCCTAAGTGTTTTTCCTAAGAAAGCCTGTGTTGCTAGAGAACGGAAGGATTGACGAAAGACGTCCAGTCTGAGCAAGGCTTGCACTCTGACTCCTAGGATGAAAGTGGGAAAGAAGATCCGAAGGGCTGCAAATACACATGATCGCCACACTGCGCCCTGCGCCTGCTTCTGGGAGGGGACAGTGCTAGGTACAGTGGTCTTGGGGTCACCCGAGTGCTGGCTGCCTGTACTTGTTGCTTCAGCTTTTCCTGTATTGACTGCTCACTGTCTCCCGTCCAGGCATGTGGAAACTGACGCTCAGGAGGTCAAGTGATTTACCCAAAATCATACCACTAATTGGGGCTCTGGGCTACTTTTAAGCTAGATGATTTCCTTTGCTGGCTCATCTCATTAAATTTAAAGAACTATTCCTGCAGGCCTGATCCGTTGAACAAACAGTGGCTCAACAAAAGCTGCACAGCTGCCCTTAGCAGCTCTTGCTGGGGGCCTGAGGTGAGGCTGGCTAGGCCTGCCTCAGAGGACTCTTGAGTTTTGGGGTTCACTGTGAACTTGTTCCTTCTTGCTCCCTCCCTAAGGAGCCACAGAGAGCCAGAAATGGCAGGACTTGGCTTCTACCCCTTAAGTAAAACCACAGCAGCCTCCACTTGCCTTAGTCAGATCTAGTTACAGCCAGATAGACATCAATTTTTATTGCTGTTAATTCCACACAATGAGGGTTTAGACTCTTGATCCTGAGAAACAAAATATGGCCCCCAAAGGGAAGATCAAGACCTATCCAAATTGTCTTTTTTTTTTTTTTTTTTTTTTGCTGCTTTAAGAAAGAAGCACCTGCCGCCCCCCCCCCCAATACCAGGACATTGGAATTTCACATTTGTTTCCTTTCTCTCATTATTCCACATATTTGAATCAAAATGATGATAAATTGCTCCATTGTAGATGGTTTCAGCCGGACATTGATATATTGGATTAATTGGATTAAGACCAATGAGGTTTTCCAAATCCCCAATCCATATAGCCAATAAAATAATAACAAAATATGTATGTTCACACACACACACATATATATATATACATATATATATATATATGTATACAATATGTTTATTATACACACACATTCATTGAACATAGATGAGTATACAAATGTATGTATTCACAAGTACCTGTAGAAAATAATAGCAGTTCTTCCATGGTACCTAATCAATAACAGATGTGTACCAGGCAAGGCTTGCCATGTGCTATCTCCTGGTAGAAAAAAATAGAAGTTCTAAGGAACTATTTTCTTAGACTTTTCTGGAGAGGGTGAGTGAGGAGGCAGGATAGGGATGGGGTGAGAATGAAAATGATCAGGCACCAGAGCCATGCGCCATGCTGTGTTAGTACCCTCTTCATGGCTGTTTCATAGGGAAGGATTCAGGTAGCCCTTGACTAGAACATCCTCCATGTTCATGTGGAGGTAAGAAGGGAAGAGAACACATCCCTGCATGCACAGGGATGCCTTTATATGTACACACACAGATCCCCCTTGGCTTCCCAATCTTACCATGTGATTTCCAAATGGGACTGTCAGAAATTTTAAATGATGGGTATGGCTCTCATAAAATTTCTCTCAGACAACCTGTCTTGGTAGAGTCTGAGCTCAGCAAACTTCAGTCTAGTGACCAAATCCAGGCCAGCCCCACATCTATTTTTATATGACC
This sequence comes from Mus musculus, assembly GCF_000001635.26. Classification (NCBI taxonomy): domain Eukaryota; kingdom Metazoa; phylum Chordata; class Mammalia; order Rodentia; family Muridae; genus Mus; species Mus musculus. The sequence continues at coordinate 96,280,087 of NC_000073.6, forward strand.
CATGCATGTACTAAGGATAGCTCCTATGTTTCAAATGTTATGAGGAAATAAAATCACAAGAAGAATATTTTGTGGCCGGTGAAAGCTGTGTGAAATTCAAATTTTAGTGTCCATAAATAAATGTCTTTTGGAAGACAGCCACACACGTTTGTTTCCATGTTGTCGGTGGCTATTTGGGGGCTGAAGTGGTAACACTGCGTTGTGACAGAGACCGTAAGCTGTGGGCTGGGAGTCCTGTGCCTCCTTACTTCCTTTCTTTGCTCCTGCTGGGTTCTCTGCTCTTGTGTGGGCACCCCAACCCCATTTCTCACAATCCAGCTCTCCAGGCTGATATCGAGGCCACTAATTCTGGGAGGTGAAACCTTTTCCCACATATCCCCTAATGCCAGTGGGAATTTGGAACTGGTTACTCAATCTGTCTAAAGTTAAATTTAACCATCTATAAAACAGGACTGATAACACCTATCCTTTGGGCACGTCTCTCAGCAAGCATGTTCTTAGTTGGTGTTACTAGCCCTGATTGAATGCATGCTACAGAATTTAGTGTGCCCCGAAAGTTGGCCTATCCTACCAGGGTACCATGACCTAGAGTCATTTTACATGGCTTTTCTCTCCTTGAGGACATGTAGAATATCTTTATGTATCTTCAGCCTGGTCATGGGAAGGAGTCCAGGAAATAGTCTCAGCACATATGAGTCATAATCTCCCTTTGTAGTCACAAATGTCATAAAAGCACCCCCTTACCTCTTTTTTGTTCACCTCCTCGGAGAGCTGTTCTGTTACCATCCCCTGCCTGGATTCAGGTCCCACACTGTTCTAATTTATTTTATTGACCTTTCTAGTTGCTGCCATGCTGGCAGAAATTTAACAGCCAGCTTTCCGAAAGGAAAAGAAGAGTGGTCTGTGTAGTGTTTGCCAATTTCTCTGATGTTCTCACAGTAGCCAATCTGTGCCTCCTGACATAAGGCCTCTGTGTGTGGGGCTGCAAATTGGGACACACAAATTGGTCTCTAAGCATGTATACGATGTCACACACAACCTGCTACTCTACGTTCAGTGACTTAGCTGCTTCCTGTTGATCTCAGCAAAAAAGCTCCAAGTCCTTAATACTTAATACACTTACAGACCTCACAAATTAGCTCTGCTACCTACCCCCCAGGCTTGTCCCCTCCCCGGGTCTGTCTGTCTGTCTATTTCTCTCTCTCTCTCTCTCTCTCTCTCTCTCTCTCTCTCTCTCTCTAGTCATTCTTCTGAGCTCCACACACCATGCTCCTCCATCGCCTCTGTCTTCCCAGGTCTTCCAAGATGCTCTGGAACAGCTTCCTTGTTCCCATGCTCTAGGTACCTTCTATTGGCCTGTACTTTTGGCTATTGCAGTAGATTACTAATCTGCTCAGTTATCCATTGCTACTGCCTGTTTCCCATCAGAGTATAAGCTTCAAAATACAGCACCCATAACTCACATTCCATCCTGGGGTCCTGGGTCTCTGGCATGGGGGAAGCTTAGAGAATCCTTCTCAGAAGGCTGCAGGGCCCAGCCTTCCTGGGTATTTGATTTCTGTCTTGGGCATAATTTCTAAATACTTGGATCTTATTTACTTTAATATCTTATGTTTTTAGAACTCATGATTTGGTGGCTTCTGGGAGCACTGAGGCTATCTCCTACCAGAATATGACAAGCCTCAGATGGAGAAAAAGTTGACAAGCTACATTTTTAAGATGATGAAGCACTCTGTCTCAGTTCTTTGGAAGGAAAGTTATCCATCAGAATCGTCCTTCCTTCATGTTGATGGGACAAATGTTGGTGCTTAACATCCTAGCTCAAAACCCCTTGGGCCTGCCATTTTTAGTGGCAAAAATTGAAAAACAATCTGTTATTCCTGTGTTGCTAATTCCATGTAATTTTCTCCAAAGTGAGAGTTGCAATCCATCCCATATTTGTCCTACAGTCAGAGGATCGTGGATTATTGGGGAAAAAAACCCTCTTTGGGAGGCTTTTGAAATATGTCTCCCAAAGGTTTTTGTTTTCCTTTTAAAAACATCTACAGTTTTTTTTTAAAGTGTGCCTATTGCATCAAAAATGGTGCTAGTGAATAACTTTGAGTATCTCTATTCAATTCTCTTGGGAAAGGAGAATTATAAGATGACAAATTCCAAGTGGTTTTTGAGTGAAGGCATAGGCTAACTATGAGAACATTGTAGCTAGAATTGTGCATGTATGTGAGACTGAAGTAGGGTTAAGTTGCCTCCCTGGCATGTTCTGATGTATGGTTTTGGGGCCCATTATAACCCCAACACTATGTGATTATAATATTTCAAGGGGTTGCTATTGAATGAAACATAATGGTGTAACAGGTATTAGTGTAAGAACCATTGCTATTAATAGCGTATGACAATACATTGCCTACTAGCAAATTGGCCTTACTTTGATTTTACTATACTTTTCTATACCTATGAGAATTTTAGTTAAATCTATGTGAAATCTGAAATTGCTCCTTACAGAGATAACTGGGGGTGGGGTGGAGATATCAGACTTAAACAAGAAAGAAGTGATAAGACTATGAAGGGAGCAGGAGAAAAGATGATGATGAGAGGAATCTCAAGCTCTCTGTCTCATGTCTTGCCTTCCAGACAGAACCATGAAGCTTGTGGAGTATACTGAGATGTAAGGAAGGGTGACAGTGATCTGATGTGCTTGAGAAAGCACATGTAGCCTGGGACCCTAGGGACCAGTGCTGTTCCCTCCACTGTTATATGTCTGTGCCCAGCAATGGCAGGCTCTGACACACAGCATTAACAAAGCTTGCATGTGTTTAACAAGTGGTTTCTGTGTCCAGATCTAAGAATACTCTTCCTCCTTCTTCATGGATAGCATTTGAAAAATAGCTCCTCAGTGATGTCACTTGGATAAAATAAGGGTCACTCCAAGAATTTGCTGCTTCAATCAGCAAAATACCCTTTGCTCTTGGGGAATAAGATGGATTGGGCAAGTAGAAGGTGGCTCCAACTGAAAACAGCCATGTCTGTGAATGTTAAGATGAATGGTAAGACTCATCCCTTTGGACTAAGAATCACTTACCACAAGGCACACGAAGTCACGGGTATGTCATTAAGACAATGGGGAAGAAAGATCTCCAAGTGTTTCTAGCCATCTAAGATTAGTATCTAAAGAGGAAATATGTAGTCCACTGCTACTTAAAACCATCATAGATGTAATAGCTTCTCTTCTTAAAGTATGTAGAAGATATATCATCACCATTATTATTACTAGCAGTAGTAGTTTCATTTAGTAAAAACATGAGAAGATTTCCTAAGTTTCTTTATAATCTTGATCCATTCCCCCCAAATAATTATGAAATGCACAGTCTGTGTAGGTCTGCTGCTATGGCCACACACTGAAGTCCCTCATAACGACTGTATCATTTAAACCTTCCCCTAGTTGGGCTAGATGTGTGCTTTCTTTCCACTGCTCAGAAATACATGGACATGCATTTCAGGGAGAGATTCAGAGACAGCTGAATTCCAGAGACAGACTGTACCACAGAATCATAAGTTGCAGGACCACAAGTCAAACTGAGGTCAGCCAAACTCCAAAATAAAGCCAACATCAATGCATCACAAATTTTCTGACATTGTACACTTTCAAGTGTATGTCGTTTTGCTTTCCGACTGGGGAATGAAAGCTCGAATCAGAAAGAATCTAAAATGATTTAAGGTAAACTAAATGGGCTGGGTAGGGACAGTAGCAACAGTGAACCCACAGCCACCGTTGTCAAGCAGACAGCCCTTGCTCATTATAATAATTTTAAAAAGTAGGTGTTCTGACATTATTCTGTTCATTGTTCCAAGAAAAGTTGGAACCCCAAATTTCCATGTGAAAATTTGTGTTCCTAATCTGTTATCAGTTTATTTGACTAAAGCAAAATACGGTACAAAGTTACAGTTTGGAAGAATAGTTTGATGTCCCTTCAAAGGTGTGAGGTGCTGTGTATGCTAAGTCCCCAGATATGGTTATTACAAGATGTGTGCACATTGAAATGTCACACAATGCTCCATAGACATGTACCATTGTTACATAACAATTACAAAACAGAAACGAAGCTAGCTGTGGGGGTATGTGTCTGTAGTCTCAGCTCTCAGGAGCCCAAAAAAAGAGACTGTGAGTTACAGGGAAAACAAGGCTACATATACTATAACACACACATACACACACACACACACACACACACACACACACACACACACACACAACCAAGGGAAAACCTAAAACAAAATGAGAAGTGGGTTTTTTTGAGCAATTGAATCTCTGTGTGCAGAGTGTGTACATGTGTGCATGTTCAGAGGAGAAGATCAGACATTCTGCTGTATCGCCTTCCCAGTATCAGCTTGACATAGGGTCACTGACCCTGGAGCTAGGCCGGCAGCTAGCAAGATCCAGTGATTTTCCTGTCTCTGACAACCACTTCAGCCCTGGGGTTAAATGCACATGTATAGCCAGCCATGTACAACTTTCTATATAGATGCTTGCAATCAAGCTCATGTGTCCTGCTTGTGCAGCCAGAGTTCTCACACACTGCCTCAGTCCTATAGACGAAACACATTTTAAAAGAGAAGAGAAGATAATGGAGAAGAGGGAGAAAGAGAGGTGAGGGGAAGGAAGGGAAACAGAAAAAAAAAGGGCACAAAGCAATAGAATATATAGGAGTAGTCTACCCCAGGGTGATGTCAGTGGCTAGGCCTCTATTATCTCTTCATCTGTCTTGTGAGAGTGGTCAGCAGAGAGGCAGTGTGCTTGTTCCAACTGTACAACACGCATTTGAGAACACTCACCTGGGAATATTCTTTGGAGTAAGAAAATGGACCACACCAGGAAATCAACTTAGTCTTAATTAAAGTCCATTGGCTACCTATGTTAATACCACTTAATCTTCCAGTCCACTGATGGATATTGTTGTCCTTGTCTTTTGCTGATAAGAGAACAGGTTTAAAGAAATTGAAAGCCTGAGCCGGGGTCATAAGACTTTGAACTAGCCAGGTCTGCCTGACTTCTAAGTCTCTTCTCCTAATCTTTGCACTGTCCTGTCTCCTCTGGGCTCTATAAGCATTGAAGACCTTCTATGGACATTGCTTTATTCAGTGCCCTTTGTTCGCCAGGGCAAGATGTCAGAGAGTGTGGGAACTTGTTCTAGAAATAAACACCTTGCCTGGAAAAGCATCAGTCTTCCAAGTAAAGTGCTTTGTGTATCGTAAAACCTTCAATTTAGCTCCATTATATTTTAGGTCCATGAGGAATAGATTGCAGCTCCTGCTTTCCTGCTGATTAGAGCATCCTATTTACGTGTATACAGTACCTATTAGACGGTGAGCTTTGCAGAATTAGCTCCCTGATGAACAGGTATTATTTCCCCCTCGGCTGACACTCAGCAGCTGTCTGCAGTCATTGTGTTCAAGTTCACCCGAGCCTAGTATGCTGGGACAAACAGTGCAAAACAGCTTGCCTTCTAGCCCAGAGATGGGTGAGGCCAAGTCCTATGGAATATACCTTTTGTTACTAGGTGAATCTGGGCAGCCTGTGTAATGACTGGGCCTCATTTCTTCATCTGTTAAATAGGAATGATCTTTTTCCTAACCAGTTCAGGACCTGTTCTTGAACTTCTGATGGTTCCACGCCTTTGCTCCAGCCCCTGCTACTCTCCGTCACAGAATCTGTTCTGTGGACTTCTGAGTAAGCATGTGTCGGATGTCTTACTTATTTTTGTCCAGATCCTGTTTCTGGATAGTCTGTTCCTTCTTGACATCGATCAGAACCGTCACTTCCACTGTATATCAAATTACAGCCTCTCTCTCTTCCCTACTGCCTAAGCACTTACCTCTCTAGTATTCCTACACTATGGAGAACAGAGCTTGATATCGGGCAGGCCAACTGTTTCTTCTTTCTTCACGGTAGCTCATTTGTGTTGATCAGGGTCTCAGCTAGGAAGAGATGGCCCATCAGAATGGGTTGACTGAAGAGAGTTTTGTCAGCTGGTTATGTGGAGAAATGGGAGCCAGGACATGACAAGCCGTGGTGAAGAACTCAGAAGCTAGCAATGGTGAGGCGTCATGGCTACCCTGTGCCTAAGGGATGAGGAGGATATGCAGGACATGGAATAGCCCAGAATGATTTGTGAATGGCATCTGCCTGTCTGTGTCCCCAGCGCTGGGGCTATATGCATGCACAATCACGGCTAGCTTTTATAAGGGTGCTGAGAATTCAATCCTCTTGCTTTTACAAGTACTCTAATCCACTGAGTCATTTCTCCACCAACCCCCGCCCCCAATCATTTTAAAAGTAGGTCCATTCTACGTATGGTGGCATGTGTCTATAATTCCGGCATTCTGGAGGCTTTGGCAGGATTTAAGGGCAGCCTAAACCAAGTAGACAGACCACCACACTAAATGGAAAAACTGATTCACAGTACTCCATCTGTTCCACTTTCCCCCACCTACCACTTCCAGTCCAACCCTTCATGATCAAGAACTCAACCCTTCTTCTCCAACTCATCCTATTATTTTAAGTTGTCTCTTAAATAGTCTAGATGTTAGTACAAAAATACTCAGACTTAAGCGACTTATAAAATAATATAGTAACCTCCACATATTCACCTTCTGAATTCAGGAATTGTCAGTATCCTATTTGTCAGATTATTTCATTTGTAAATACTTTGGTGAGTGTCTAAATAATTCAAGATTTCCCCTGAAGTTGGAAAAAAATCAAACATGAGATTATGCGTTCATTACTACCAAATACTTAGTAGTGTCAGGTGTCTAGGAAGTGTTCATATTTCTCTGATTGGCTTACAGAATTTTATAGTTTGCTATTCCAAATACTATAATTGTTCCATGCCATAAAATAAATATTCCTTTCACTTAAAAAAAAAGACAGCTTTCAAGATATACAAAAATATAATGAAAGAAAAGGTGGGTTTCTGATAACCAAACCATTAGGAAGACCCAGCACAATACCTGCCCCATTGTTCCTAGACACAGGGCCAGCATATGTTCTGAATGGAACTTTTCACAAATGTGTGCTTTGACACGCCTATGATCACAGAGTAAATACAATCTCCATTTGGTAATAAGTGTTTGTCATCAGGCCTACTGATGATTGATGTGGCTTACTGCTTCTCCTCCAGGTCCCCAGAGTCCCCAACCTTGACCACAGCCTCTCCTCTTTTTAGCCTATAGCTCCTGCAGGGAGATCTTCATTCATAGGCTGCCCTGTAGTTATGGCTTCTCAGGCCTTAGAGCAAAGTGATGTAACGCTGGCATTTACTCAGCTGACACTGTGCTGAAGGTCACTTAAAAATATTTATCATTTAATTTCCTGAAATTGTCTAACATATATTGACGGGAGAGGAGAGTTTTGCAAAGAAGATGAAGAAATAATTGTTCTAAAGACTTGGAGTTTATTCATGCAGCGGGATGCTCTGATTATAGATCGTGTATAACCCAGACCCAGAAGCAATGAGCAGGGAGTGCCATACCAGAGCTGTGTGTCTGGGGATAGCCCAGGTCAAACAGCCCTGAAACCAGGCAAAGATTTTACATTTTTAAAAGCTGATGTCTGAGCCAACTCTGAAAGTGGCCTCAGATCAGATGTATTTACACCATATCTGCTTATTTCATTTGGTCAATTTTGTGTGTATGTATATATGTGCACACGAGTGTGTTTGTGTCCATGTATACACAGATGTGCATACAGGAGTGTGTGTAGAATCCCAAGGACAACTTTGGGCATCGCTACTCCTCAGGCTCAATCCACCTCAGGTTTTGAGATAGGGTCTCTTTTTGTGACCGGGAGCTTGCCTTCTGTAACTGTCTCTCTGGTGACATAATTGTAAGTGCACTTTCCCACGTCCAGCTTTTAATGTGGTGCTAAAAACTGAACCCTTAAATGTGTGTTACTTTCTGAGCTGTCTCTCCAGCCCCCCAGAACCTCATCTAAATCATGAGCCTCGTTGACAACACAGAGACTATGCGGGATTTGAGAGTGTGCTTTTTTTTTTTTTAATTTCCAAATAAAACAGCCCTCAGTCAAAGGTCAGGTTATGTTTATTGCTTAATTTGGTGGCAGATTTTATGAGGAACTGTCTACAATGGCCGCATGAAGAATGTAGGTGGAATTCGCCTACCATGTAGCACGAGGAAACAATTCTTCCTGCTTTCTGCTTCTGTGCTTGCTGAAGTGGGGGTTGGAGGAGAGGGGGGGAGAAAGGTCTCTGACTCACACCCAGGCAGCTTCTGATTTCTATAAAGTAGATGCAACACCCCATAATTCTACTCTTTAGGTAGCACATTCATATTCCCAAAGGAAACGTCCATGACTATAGTAGACCATGGTGAGGAGGGGCTGATCTCATTAAACTATGATATCCATTATCCATTATGGATATGTAGTATAGGAACAATTTCTAAGAGCAAGCACCCAGTCATGAAACTAAGTTTAAAAAAAAAAGAGTGCATTGTTCTGTCAGACATAAAAATGAATGGCAGTGGCTCTGCCCGATAACTCCTTTCCTACAATAACACTTCCATCACTCAGGACTGACAGAGGTAATGACGATAATAATGACCTTGACTCATTTGTGAGCAGCACTTTGCTGTTTACAAAGCCCTAGCGTGTCTATTACCTCACTTGATCCTCCTAATGGCTTTACTAGACAGATAGATGGGGCTTATTGTTTCCATTTGCTAGGGGAGGGGACTGAAGCTTAGGGGGCCTGTGTGCATTAACTTTGGTTCTATGGTGAAGACAGTCAAAGTAGAAGTGTGAGCATCCCCAATGTCTAGGACTGGATGTCCTGCAGAGCAATGTAGCACTGATACAGAAGGCACTCTGTTCTAGGCATAGGGACAGCATTTCACGGGAATGTCTTTATTTGGTGCCTACAGTCCATCCTGATGCCTCTTTAGGTGAGAGACTTGGAAATGGAGAAAGTTATCACTTGCCTAAGTTTACCCAACTGGATGTGTAGACTTGAACCTTGAGACCCTAAATCCCTAGTAACTTCCTCTAGCCCTCACTCTGGCAGAAAAGACTATGGTCAAGAGATGGTCAAGGAGGCAGGTATTGGTTATTTCCTTGGAGCTATTCCCAAACAGATAGAAGGGACTCACTGGTGAGCACCCATATTGTTTGTTGTCCAGATTTTGCCGAGCACAGGAAAAGATCCGTGAGTTAAGCCACCATTGCCTAGCGTAACCATGGCGTCTGAAGTTGAAGGTATAAAGACCACAAGAGAGGGGCTGCCTCAGGCCTCTCAAGCCTCTGAGAAAATGCGCTTCCGTCTTAAGTTTTAGATCCTGGCTGCTAAAAGCATCAGAGTAATTTTCATTTCTCATCTTGACAAACACTCAATTGTATGAATTTGTTCCACTGAGGTCCCATGATTCATCACACTGGTCTCATATGTCAATGTGAGCTGCAGCTCAGCTTATATTCAGCTAGCTGGGACTTTAGCTGAGGCACTTCATTTTGTAGGTCTGTTTTTCTTTTTCTATAAAAGGGGAGGTTGTGACACAAGCCTCATCTTTACATGGTTTCTCTGACCATCAAAATCAGTTGGATGAGGAAAATTCTCCATAAGCTAACAGTACTAGGAATGGGACATTGCAGATCATTTATTCTGTTCATGGCAGCATTTCTTTAGGGCTGACTTGCACCTTATGGAATTCAAATTCTGTTTCATGGAGGGATTTCTTCACATGCATCAGAAGGAGCAATATCGTGAATCCTTGAAACCTTAATTTTCCAGTGCACATAACCAGCCAAGAAGCTATGGAGTGATGGTTCCAGTTTTGTCCTTGGATGTGTCTGTCAGTCACATCTGTCCATGGGAGCCCTTCAGGATTTGGAAGGGAGCTGTTATATCAACATTGATTCTCAGTCTTTCCAAATAAAATATCATCAGTGCTTCCAACAACATTATTTTAAGGCAGAAAAAAAAAATCACTGTGGACTTAAGGTATGAATGAAAGAGCCATGAGTTTGCCCTCCTTGCTCTTTGGGATTTTTTTAACTTTCATTTTTTTCATGGAATTATCATGTTGGGGCAGAAGTCAGTCTTGGTTGTTGTTCATCAAGAGACATTCACCTTGTTTATTGAGGCAGAATCTCTCACTTAGACCTACGGCTTGTTGATAGGCTACACTGTGTGGTCATAAACTCTCAGGGATCCACTGTCTCTGTCTTCCCAGGACTAGGGTTACAAGTAGCACACACAACTATATCAGGATTTTTTTAAGTGAGTTCTGAGAGTTGAACTCAGACCCTCATGGGTACAAGTCAAGCTTTGTGTACTAGTTGAGCTATCTCTTCAGCCCCTTCATGTTTTTCCAATGTAGTTCTTAGTCTGGTAGACAGCAATTATACATCTGTTTTTTAAATGTCGTAAGGGAACACACAAAGAGAGCAAAATTTAGCCTCTGGGAACAAAAGACTTTGTTGAGTATGGCTTGCAAGTCAGAGATTGTCAAACTTCTTTAAAGATGCTGCTAGTAACTCTCTTCAATAGTGCAAGTTGTACAGCTTCTGTCACAAGCATTCAACTGTGCATTGTCATGGAAAGCAGCCATCTATGACAGGCAAGCAGATGGGTGGGGCTGTGTGCCAGTAAAACTTTATTTACAAAAATTGGCTCGCTGGGTGGATTTGGCCTGTAGCCCTGAGCATGCCGGTCTCTGCTATAAACCATCTTTTTTTCTCATTCTTTTATTTGAATTCTCCATCTCTGGTTGATTGATCACAAGCATACCCTGTGTAGCTTTGCTTGGCAGTAGTTATGTAAGCAAAAACAATTTCTGCAGCTTTTCTGATTTGCTTGATTGGTTGTAAGTGTTTCTCATGAACCAGGCAGCACGTCAGAGTCATTTATGAGCCACAATACATTAAAGATTGTCACAGCCCCAGGATGCCACCTTTATTAGATAATAGAAGCTTGGGAAGTCATAGCTGTTCAGAATCTGGTTTGATGGTTTCCAAGCAAAATACATTTTCTCATCAATGAAAAACAGATTCAGAGCTGGGGAGATGACTCAGTAGATAAGAGCACTTGTCATGCAAGTGTGAGGACCTGTTTGAATTTTCAGGACCCAGCTAATAGATGGGCATGCAGCATAGCACAAACATCTGTAACCTCATTGGTCCTATGGGTAGATGAGAGACAGACAAGAATATCCTCAGAAGCTTGCAGGGCAGAGAGCAGGCATACACAGCAGAAAGGAACAGTAAAAAGATCATGTCTCAAATAGATGGTTGACATTTGAGATCCTTCTCTGACTTCTATATGCATGTTATATCTCGCATATGCGCACATTCATACACATGGATACCCATGTATACACACATAAATTAATATAAAAAACACATGTTTAAAATGCGGCTAACAGTGGAGCTCTGTGAGATCATAAAGCCTTTGTGAACTTGACCATCAGAATTTGGGGTGCCTCAACAGAAGCTAGACCTCCCCTAGGAAAACTGGTTTATAATTTTCAAGTCAAGGATTACCCTCTAAGAAAAATAAGGTTAAGCCCAATTATTCTGGAACATTCTGTCATGGGTACTAGAGATGATCCTTGTCTAAGAGGTTGATGTGGGCCCATCGCACCCATACTTCCATCCCCAGCCCCCAGGAGACACCATATACTGTATTTTCCCTCAAGCTAAGCCACACATAATGTTCCATAAGGCAAAAGTACTCAGAACTGTCCATCTCCTGTCCCTAGTTTCTAACTGGAAGGCAGATTCATTCCCCATATATGAGACTAAGTCTTAGTCTGACATTGCTATCTCCCTATGCTTCTGTCCTTTTTCTGCCTCTGCATCTCTCTAACCCACCTTTCTTTCCCTCACACTGCATCTTATTTTACCACCTCATGAGAAAAATTGTGAACACAGAAAATGCCTCAAAATTATTTGTTGGGTGTCCGTGTCCTCTCTTATTCCTCTCTTCTTTCTTTTCTTGTCTTCTTGCCAATCAAACTCCAGAGGCCACTGTGGAAGCTACTGCAGGTTGGCCAGCTGACCAACAATGAACTGAGCTGCCCTTTTGCTCACAGTCATTGCTTCAGAACATCCTGCCCCTAGTTTTCTTCTCGGGTCATGCATGTCCCTCTGACTACAATGCCCACAAATCAATTAGCTGCAGGCAGTCATGCTTTGTGGCTTCTCTCTGTTCTCACAGATGGCAGCTCACTGATCATAAGAGGTGCCTGCCTAAAGAGGGTAGGTCAATTGGGTATGATCATGGCGGAGGAGGAAGCTGCAGCTTTCTTTGGGAACTCATCAGCACCAGAAGGTCTTGGCTTCCCTTCATGTAAATGGCTGGTGTCTGGGTCAAGCATTCAGCTGAAACCAAGACCAGTAGTACTCAAGGTCTCCTATGAACACATACCTCTCCTCTCATCCCTCAAGATCCTCTCTCTACTCCTCTAAGCACTGCTCATTTGAGCTCCCAAAGTCCTCTAGTATATGGATAGGTGACATGTTTGGGAGAGATTCATGAACATGGCTCTCCAGAGACCAGGGCCAGCAAAAATTTTTCTTTCTTATTCATCCATTATGCCACAGACATATCTGGACTCTATATATGTAATCTCATCTCATTTTATGAAATAGGTATTATTATCTTTGTTTTACTGAGCAGAACACTGAGACTTTTGGGTTTGAGAGAGAGTGAAAAACAAACAAACAAACTAACAAAAACCAAGACCTAGACCATACCCTCCATTTTTCACTTTGTTACCATGGCACCTAAAACTGGCCCATCACCTCCTTGGCTACAAGGTAAACTTGTCAGATATTGGCACCAAAGCCATGGGCTGTGAGAAATAAAGAATCTTGCCTTGAACCAGAAAAAGGAGGGTCAAAGGAAAAACAGGCTTGTTTCAAGCCTGGCACTGTGAACCATAAAACAATCTCCAAAAACAAGAATGTTACATCATGTTGAGGGAAACCAGACAGTAAACAAGTCAGTATGATACACATGAGAAGACTCATAGGAAAGGACATATGAAGGGAATAAGGAATTCTGGGGAGGGATGGAGTAGAGGTTGCAAATAAAAATAAGATGAAGTTTGTGAAATCTTGAAAATATCACCAAGAAGGCCATTCTGGGGTCATGTAGGTGGCATCCATGATGTAGTCCCAGTTCTGATGCATGGGGAGAGAGACCCAAGGTGCTAGAACAGGGGGTAGAACAGAGTTGGCAAGGAAAGTAATAGGAAGAGGAGAATTCTGGAAGCAAAGGGAACACATTGCATAGGGTCACATGGGTTAAGGACACTCTTGAAGGGATGTGGCAGTTTGGGTGCTGAGCCTTCTGGATGAGAGACGATATCAGCATCCACAAGGTATGAATGGTAGAAATGGCTAGATGGTGGGTTTGAGTGATGTGAGTGGTAACTGTGGTACACAGAGTGATCTTCCTGGATCAGTAACTAATCTCTGAATGCTCCTCAGAAAGCAAGACCCTCAGAAAGTCAGAAGTTTTTTTATATAGCTTAGAAGGACCCTCATTTGGAAGAACCAGAGATAGTTGTGTGCTTCCTGCCATGAGGCACAGTTTTGTATACATTTGTCCCTGAAGTCGGACCCTTGTCTGCTGTATTTCCCCAGCCAGTGTCTATCTCAGGTCCCAGCATACTGTAGGTGATGGTGGGTTGGTAACATGAGCGCATAGGATCTAGGAGCTTTATCTGACTTTATATGCTTAGCTTTGAGATATGGCTTCACCACAGATTGGGATGGAGAGGACATGAGTTGGATTCCTGACCCTCCTGTGTGCCTGCCACATGTATCTGAGTTCTATTTACATACTTATAAAGTCAACATTTGGTTTTGGCCGTCTTTGTCAAAAATCAAATGACCATAGGTATGCGGGTTTATTTCTGGTCTTTGATTCAATTCCATTGATCAACCTGTCTGTTTCTATACCAATACCATGCAGTTTATTATTATTATTGATCTGTAGTACAATTTGAAGTCAGGGATGGTGATACCTACAGAAGTACAGGATTTTATTGTACAAGATTATTTTAGCTATCCTGGGTTTTTTGTTTTTCCATATGAAGTTGAGAATTGTTCTTTCAAGGTCTGTAAAGAATTGTGTTGGACAATTTATGGGAATTGCATTGAATCTGTAGATTGTGTTTGATAAGATGACTATTTTTACTATGTTAATCCTACCTATCCATGAGTATTGGAAATCTTTCCATCTTCTGATCTCTTCTTCAATTTCTTTGTTCAGAAACTTGAAGATCTTGCCTTATAGGTCTTTCACTTGCTTGATTATAGTTACACCAAGATATTTTATATTATTTGTGACTATTTAAAAGGGTGTTGTTTCCCTAATTTCTTTCTCAGGCAATTTATTATTTATATAAAGGAGGGCTACTGATTCCCAGTGGAAGGATAAGGTCACCAAACTACCCACAAAGCCTTCCATCCAAAATGTGTCCTGCTTACAACATGTACAGGGACAAAGATAAAGCAGAAACTGAGTGCATGGCCAACCAATGACCGCCCCAACTTGAGACTCATCCCATGGTCAAGAACCAATCCCTGACACTATTAAGAGACTAGCATAACTGTCCTCTGAGAGGCTCCACCCAGCAGGTGATGAAAACAGATGCAGAGACCCACAGCCAAACTTTAGGCAGAACCTGAGGAGTCTTGTAGAAGAGTTATAGGGAAGAGTAAGGAAACCATACAGGATAGGAACTCCACAAGAAGACTGATAGAGTCAACTAACCTGGACCCTTGGGAGCCCGAAAGACTGAACCACCAATCAAAGAGCATACATAGAGTGGACCTAGCCACCACACCCCTTCCCACACATATGCAGCAGATTTGCAGCTTGGTTTTCATGCAGGTCCTCCTACAGCTAGAGCAGCAGTTGTCCCTGACTCTGTTGCCTGCCCGTGGATCATGTTCCCCTCACTGCACTGCCTTGTCTAGCCTCAGTGAGAGATAATGTGCCTAATCCTGCAGTGACTTGATGTGCCTGGGTGGTTTGGTACTCAGGGAAGACCTCCTCCTTCTCAGAGGAGAGGAGGAGGAGTGGGCTGTGTGAGGGGTGTGTGAGGGGGAGTACTGGAAAGGGGGTGTGATTGGAATGTAAAGTTAATTAGTTAATCAATTAATTAATGGAAAAATTCAACATTCGAACATTTACATAATAATTTGGTAATCCTTGCTCAGAGAAAGCTTCCTGGCTACTCCAAGTCATCCCCTCCCCACTCCATTACTCCCACCTTAGTTCACCATAACACCTGCCAGTACCTGAAAGCACTTTACTTCTATATTATGATGTCATTTCACTACAGCTGAAGCCCATGCAGGCAGAGGCATGTGCATTGCCTTGTCTACCATTTTAAGCCCAGGATCTTGTTCTGCCTAGCACTTGGGGAAGTCCTGAGCATGTGTTCATGCGTCAGTGAGAACTGGGACTTGACCATTCACACACAGACAAGAAAGGAAAACGATTGGTCTAGGATAATTGTCCCATGTGCAGGCTCAGTGCTAACTCCTCCCGCAGTATTTCTCAAAGCAAACTCTGCTTATTACAGGTTTTGTTATGTTTTAATTGGGATCTTCTTCAAAGGGACAAATCTTAACAACTTAATTTAAGATAGTTCCAGGTGTGCTATTCCAGCTGTAAACTTTACCTGTGGCTGTCTGTCTGTCTCCTAGCAACTTCATTGGGAGACCGGTAGTACAGAAGAGAGGTGATGGTGCCAGTGGGCAAACCAAATGACAGAGATAGGAAAGAGGATGGGCATTGGGGCTTTTTTTTTTTTTTTTTTTTTTTTTTTTTAGTGTGTGGTGGATAATTAAACACCCAAGTTTAGACATTCTCTAGGTAGAATATCCTCTGTGAGCCTTATTTCTACAACTCAGGAGCCTCAGGGGCCTCATCCAGCCCATCACCCTCTGAAGGACATTTCTGTGCCCTTTGTGAAGCCACGCCCTTCGTTAAGTTTTTGACACATATCACTTCCTCTTCTCCCCATTTAGGCTCTGAGGTAGGGTTGGAGTCATTTTCAGTTTGTATGTAAGGAAGCTGAGGCATGTAGAGGGTAAGTAATATTACGTCATTAGTCATCCTGTGACTACTATAGTACAGCCCCATGCACGCGTACTCTAGGTGGCTTAGACCAAGGCAATGTAAGGAACCTGAGAAGTTGATCAGTGTGTAGCTCACTCTGCTTCTGGTAACCTCTTCCTGCACTCTGGGTGGCTATCTTCTCAGTCTTTCTTGTGACTTTTTCTTCCCCCCTTTCTTATAAATCCACTACTCCCACCATAAGAGTTCAACCCACAAGACCTCATCTAACTCTGCCTCCAAAGTCCATCATCTCTCAAGCCATCATATTGGGTATTGATGGAATTTGGGAATATGTGGGCTGGGGGGGGGGGCATGCACATTCAGTCTCTCTCAGTCCTACTCCTAGCAAGTAACAAAGCCAAGGCTTAACTCCCATCATCAGTGTGCTCCGTGTTCTGGGTGCTTGGAATCTTGTTCAAGCCCTAGATTTGATAACCTACACCAATGAAGGGGATTCTACGAGGGCTGGAAGAGCTATCCAGGTGCAGCACTTGGTGTCAGAGTGCAACTGCCATGAACTCAGACACCAGGATAGTATTGCTCACCACTGTATCCTCAACAAAAACTGGACCAGAGATATTTCATAAATACAAACTCTACAAATGAATAGATGAATCTGATAAAGACTGATGACTGTATTTGGATATGAAAAGGTTTAGATGGTGGCTATGTTCACGTGTATTGGGTCCCTTGATGTCTGTCAAGGCAGGTGAGCATAAGGGTAGCCATTAATGATATATAGCTTGCCATGGTGGCACCTGTTCATAATCCCAGCACTTGGGGAGGCTGAGGCAAAGAGGGCTGGAAGCTCAAGGCCAGCCTGAGACCTAATGTCCTTGGTCTATATAGTAAGACCTTGTCACAAAACCCAAATAAAAACCTTTTTGCATCTTTGAGTCCATTACAACCTCACAAGAATGCATTTTTCTTCTCATACGTGATGGGGACTGAGCTACTCGTATGAGACTCACCTCTGAATCAGTACACGCTGCTCGTGTTCATTGTGTGTAATGATAGCTGTTGTCAGGAGAGCAAAGCGTTTTCCAGAAGTTTACAGTCACTTCAACAATGCAGGAATCCAAAGAGATTTTGACTTTTTCTTGGGGAATGTCTCTTTGTGACTTCTCTTGCGTCCTTAAGACCGAGACCAGCTGATGCTATGAGGGAGTAATCTGCTTCTCTCTCAAATTCATGATGTCATGTTATAACCGCCACACATTCCTGCCCCACTAGAAAAAAAAGCCAAGAAACTACATCCCATCACATTTCTGGATGACAGAGGTGGGATTCCGCCACACTGACTAGCACAGGTTTCTTGTATAAGTCTCTACCAATTCAGCCCATTGCGAAGTCACAGGCAGACTCCATTAAAATCCAGTTTGTGCTTACTTGGAATGGCTGTTGAGATGTGATTGTCACAAAGATGTCTTATTAAGTTCCTGCTATTTGCAAGGAACTCAACAACATGTGACATGGGTGCTAATTTTGCCCTTTTACATGGAAGGCAGCATGGTTTAGAGGGATGGGCTAACCTGAACTCACAGCTTATAAGTCCTAAAACCACATAAGTGAAGGTCAAAGGAAAACATCTCAGATTTTGGTCCTCAATCTATCTTGTTTGAGATTGGGTATCTTGTTTTTTTCTACCGTGTGTGCCAGGCTGACTGGCCATCAAATTTCTAAGGATTCTCTAGTGTTCCTATAAGAACGTATGCATAGGCTACAGTGTTCAGGTTTGTGTGCGCCCTTGAGATTCAACCACAGTCCTCATATTGGAGCAGAAGTGCTTTGCCCACTAAGCCACCTCCCCAGCACTAAAAGATAGAGAGTCACAATACATCAGACCATTGTTTTTCTTCTGATTATAGAAATAGCACAAAGAAAAATGTGTTTTCCAAATTGCCAGGGCTTCGAGGATGTGAATTTTTATTAATAACCAGATAGCGATAGTATGGAATTTAATGACACTAATACTATGAAAATGGTTGAGAGGAGGTAGGAATGTAAATGAACGTGAGAGCAAAGCATAACATTTGTTGTACTGCATGTAAACACAGAGAAGCGAAGCCTGGGAACAATGGATATCCATTGAGAAAAAAACCCATGGCATTAGAGAAGAATGAAACAAAGAAAACAGCATCCCTGTTTCTTGGCTGTGCTCCCTCCCCTTTGGGTTCAGAAAATAAAATTGAGACACACCAAAGGGGATGGGTAAAGCCTTGGAACAATGAATACTCGTTACCAGCATCAGCTGGGTATCTTGTTAGTGTTAACCTGATGCATTGCTAGCGAGCTGCAGTTAGAGCAGTAATTACAGTAAATAGAACCCATTTGGAATCCTCAAGCAAATATGAGCAGGCAAGAAAGATGAGCTGAAAAAAATCCATTACCCTTTGGAAGTTGTGGAAGCTTCGAATGGCAGCGATTTCTACAGTGGATTGCGTCCGACTAGGAAGCTGCAGTGTGAATGAATCTATCTCCCGCTCTCAAGTGTGTTTATATGGTAAATAAAATAAATTACTACCCATTCCAGCCATGTGCAGTTTCCTGGAATATTTGTCTTGGTAATTTAGGTAGAAAATGTAGGTAGAATTGAGAAAATCTCTCTCTCTCTCTCTCTCTCTCTCTCTCTCTCTCTCTCTCTCTCTCTCTCTCTCACCTGTGTTGTTTGGGTTCTTAGTAACACGAAATATTGTCATTCTGAAAAAGTAAATAAAAAGGCTGAGGGAGGATGTGAGAAGGTAGGTTTCACAGGCAGTGGGGCTGCACTTGTATATTTTGTGTATGGAAACTAGGGGCCAACCTCTAGTGTGGTTCTTCCAATGCCTTCCTCCTTGTTTTTGAGACAGAGGCTCTCATTGGCTTGAACTTCAACATATAGGCTGTGCTGGCTGGCCTGATAGTAAATCCCAGGGACCCACCTGTCCCTGACTCCCAAGAGCTGGGATTACAAGCATTTGTCACCATGCTTAGCTTCCTATGCAGTTTCTGAGGATCCAACTTACATCATCATGCTTGCGTAGTGAGCACTTTCCCAATGGACACACCTCCGCAACCCAGGGATAGGTTCTATTTGTAAAGACTGCTACACCAGGCCACCATGTCTGGATACTCACAGTCTTTTGGGAGGATGTCCATTCCCTCTGCTTAAGAGTTGCAGACACTTTCCCAACTCAGCCAGAGCAGCAGAAGGACTAAGGAGACCTTCCTCCCTGTCTTCAGCTTAGGCCTGTTGCTGTTCAGGCCCAGACCAGACATCCCTCTCTGGCTTCCTTTATTCATCCCCCCACTCCAGTGAAAAGATGTCTCCTCCTCCCCCAGCTTCTAGTGTCTTGGCCTCATGCCCTGAGCAATCCCCTGTTACCACCATGTGGATAATGACTGAAACTTAAGAGTGTGGAAATTGAAAGACTTAGCAAGAGTATAAACACACACACACAGACACACACCCATCCAACAATAGTTATTAAGTGGAAGCTCTGGGCCAGACATGATCCTCAGCCTGGTTGAAGACCCGTTTAATTCCTCGTGGGAGCTGAGATGTCCCACAACAGAAAAGTAAAAACACTAAAAACAGCATGTCTGTGAGCATAGCTGAGAGCTATGTGAGATGCTCAAGGTGTCACCTGGTGATTTGTGCCACTGAGTGACCCAACCCTATAGACCCGGCCATGGCACCAAAGGGTACCAGCCTTGGGGAGCTGCCTTGCTTTACTTTTCACCTTCACCAAATGGCCCCAGTTGACTGGCCTTCAGCATCTTTTTCTTGCCTGGGTACCAGGACAAAAGTTCATTAGTGATGGTAATAATACTAGCAGTTTTTCAGATAGTGTGGGAACTAATCAAAGCAGACATGGGACATATGACGTTCTGTTTGTTTTTTTGTTTTGTTTTGTTTTGTTTTGTTTTTTCCTGTCAGAGTAACTATGCAACCTCTTCAAGCCAAATGCATTTTAGTATGCACCCGTTTTGTTTTGTTTTGTTTTGTTTTGTTTTGTTTTGTTTTGTTTTGTTTTGAGACAGGGTTTCTTTGTGTAACCCTGGCTGTCCTGGAACTCACTTTGTAGACCAGGCTGGCCTCAAACTCAGAAATCCCCTGCCTCTGCCTCCCAAGTGCTGGGATTAAAGGTGTGCACCACCACCGCCCGGCTTATGCATCCTTTCCAAAAGAGAAATCAAGGGCCTTTGAATCAAGTGCTTACATCTAAGTACCCAGCTACCTACTTCACATCGATAGGTAAACATGGTGTGTTTTGGTGTTTCTAAGGAACTATCTGATTAAAAAAAACCAATATCCTCATTTTACAGGTGAGAAACTTAGACTCTGACTGCATGTCAAAGCTCAACCTCTGGAGTCAGCAGACATGGGTGTGGGACTAAGTTCTAACTTCTATTTATGAAACCCCAGGCTGTGTGCCCTTTCTCTTCCCTGTGCCTATGTATGCTCATCTGTAGAACAGGATGCCTGATTCAGCTAGCTGCTACAGAAACTGACTATCATGATTGCATAGTGTCCAAAGCCAGACAGAGAAGAAAGACTAAGTCAACTGATCCTCTACATCTGGGGCCAGTAGCAAAAATCCATGATTCCCTTGTCCGTAGGCATTCACACTAAAGACGGGTCACGGTGAAGCAAGCTTTAGTTATGCTCATGTGAGGAGCTAGAAGGGCCAAGGCCTCATGAGTCCGAGAGTAAAGCCACCAAACCACTGAGACACACTCTGAATGGCAAGGACAATGAAGCAGGTGGAGCCTAATCCTCAGACACTGCACAAACAACCCCAAAAGCCCAGGTCAGACCAAGGACAGGAAGGGAAGGATCACTTTGTACAGTGCTTCAGGGCTAGAGGGGGGAGGCAGGGAGAGAAGTGTTGTAGCAGGATGGGAAGGGCTGAGGATAATCCCGAGGTGGAATTCATATGACTCTAAACTGGCATTCTGGCCCTGGAGATGGGTCCCAGAGCACAGCTGTTCAGCTGTTTAGGGATTTGCAATTTCCCAGAGATCTGTGACTAACCTCGCTCCGAGAGAGACTGGGTTCGGTGACTTGGAGTGCAGCCTGCACACTGGAATCTAAGTGTTCTTCAAGTGGTTCTTGTTATGGAGTGAGGGCTCAGAGTCCCCAGCCTTGATGCTTGTCTTGGGGCCCCAAAGCTTGCAACTACCAGTCATGCAAGGGTCTTAGAGAAAGGTCAGACATCTGTGGATTCCCATTTCCATTGCTTTCCAGCCACCCACAGCCACTCCCTATTCCCTCTCTCTGTATCTCTTCCTATCCTTCCAATCCTGCTCCCAAATCCTACATCATCCTGTGCCTTTGGCCAGGAGGCCTTGACTCCATATTCCTCCAGTTTCCTCCTCCATGAGGTATTCTGTCCTTTATATCATTGCTCAGCCTCTACAAAATGTCTCAAAGCTCCTCTCACCATGGGATATTAAAGCTGCATGCTCCTTTGATGATCACAGGTTAACCCAAAGGTTCTGAGCTTTCCCATCTGTAAATGGAAGGACTGGATCTGCCTAGCAACACTGTAGTAAGATGAAGTGTGTGTGTGTGTGTGTGTGTGTGTGTGTGTGTGTGTGTGTGTAGTGAAGGCTTTAGGCACTCCTGGTATCCAGAAGGACCTTGAGAACATCAGCTGTGCCAGGACACAGAAGGAAAGTGGGTGTGACCAGGTGAGAATGTCATGATGAGGGGACCGTGGCTGTAAGTGGTGGGATAATGAGTGTCAAGGCTTTAATGTGGTGACAGAAGAAGCAACTGTGTATGCTGTGACAGCTGCAAAGGGAGTCCACTGTGCCGTGTGACATTCCATTTAAGGAATGCTGACATTCCACCCTGGCTCAGTCTAGCCATCCTCAAGAGTATCATGTTCTACTGGGTAGGGTGTGTGAGTGTGTATGTGTGTGTGTGTGTGTGTGTGTGTGTGTGTGTGTGTGTCTGGCCAACAGGACCTGGGGGTCCCTGACGCTCTCAGTTGTCTTTATTGCTTTCTCCAGACCAGCCCCTCAGACTCTAACAGAAGAGTGCCCCCCACCCACCAGTACCCTCATCCCCTGACTCTACTTCCGGGAGCTCCTGAGCCTCAGAGCAGAGGATCAAGGCTGGTGATGGAGAACAGAGCCCGATGCCCATTTATTGGAAGCCATTTTCCTCCTCAATATCTTCAGGAGAGGTGGACCGGCAAAGCGACATTCCCGCAGAAATAATTTTTCAATTTCTTATAATAGGACATAAAAGTCGGCCCGGGGAAATTGATTCCGTTCGGTGCTCCCTTTGTAGGACACTTTATCTTCCATTGCGGCCTCTGAATTTCAGCAATTTCTAAAGCCTGAGGAAGTCTCGCTTAATATTTTTTTTCTTTTTTGCCACCCTGGCAGAAGGCTTTTGTAGCTCAGCTGAATGTCTCTGCTGACCTGTCACTTCCTCACACTGTGGCCTGTGGGCCTGCCTCAGGTCTGAAGAGGTCACCCCACCTCCATCCCACACCCCCACCCGCCCCCCCAACCTGGTAGCAGATTGCTGCCTCCCCAAAGTTTTCCTCCAATGTAATTTAGTCTCAGCCTTTGCTCCTCCCTCCCATCTCTTGCCCCTCCCTTTTTCTTCCTCTTTTGATATTGACTTAGCCTAGGTTTTGCCTTTGCCCACGCTTTCATTTCTCTTTCTTGTCTTGTGACTCTGTCCCTAGGTTGCAGTTACTATTTAATAACTGTGGGACCTAGCAGCTGACCTAATCTTTCTGTATCTCAGCTTCTTAGTCTATAAGATGGGAATTAATAACACATACGTCAATGATGTGAGGGTTCCACATTACATATTCAATGAGCCCTAGGAAGGGAGGAGTGTACTCAAGGGGGAGGGAAGAGTGTACTCAGCGGGGGGGGGGGGGAGGGAGGAGTGTACTCAGGTGGGGAGGGAAGAGTGTACTGGGGAGAGGGAGGAGTATACTCAGGGGCTGAGAACAAGTGCTTGGCCTGTGGTCCTAGACAGGAGTCCCTGAACTTGGCCCTGGCCCCTGGAAGGAGCCATGCTGTTTTCAGTATACTAGGGTGATTCACAAAGGCATAGTGCTCATCATTTTGAAGGATTTTTTCTTCCTGATGTATTATCGAGTTTGGGCTCTATGACAGTGCTTGGCTGAAGAAGGAATAGGCTCCTGTCCTGTTTATAGATGAGCGGCTGAAGCCTTGGCCACACTTAGGCCAGGGAGGCATGTACACAGACACCTGCGTCAAGTGGGCACTGAGCCTGATCTTCCTTATCCCCTGCATCTGGAGAATAATATCATCAATAGTTAGGCCTACCCACCTCTCTCCTACATACTCTGGGAAAAAATAGAATAAGATCTTTCTCCGCTCTGTTGCCATGCTGGGGGGTGGGGGTGAGACTTGAGAGAGGGTCTAGAGCCTTAGGTCTGTGGAGAGATCCTCTTCAGAGTCCCTGACTTGTACACCAGCTTTGCTCTACAGCTAACTTAAGTGTTCCGACATGCACAGTCAGATGTGACTCAGCCGGCTAGTGTTCTTCTGCAGAGCTCCAGGAGGAAGCTACATGGCAAGTGTTACTTCCCGAGGTCCAGCTGGGACTCGAACCCAGGTCTGGGCTAAGATTTCAGGCATCTTGGATGTAGGGAAGCTAAGTGTGCCAAGCCAAATTTCATTGAGCAAGTTTAGAATTCACCAGGCCACATTCCAGGATTTTTTTTTTAAGGCTGCATGCTTTATTTGAGATAGTTTAGATTGCTTCCATGTGAATTTAAGGCTAGGGCCAGAGACTTTGGAAAAAGAAGTCAGTAGGTAGAAGTTGCCTTTCTACCAGTGCAGCTGCCTCTGAGGAGAGGGAAGGGCTGGCTGCAAATCCCTTCGGGTTTTTGGTCAGGCAACCAAATCTCTTGCTGGGGATGCTATGAAGGGAATTCCACCTCCTGCCATCTGGGTGGCAGTCAGAGGCCATCCCATTCCAAGGATTAGATAACCCTCTTATATGCAGGCACTGACCGGGAGCTGAACTCAAGCTGATAGCAGCTGTTGTTCACAAGTAAAAATTTCCCTCAAAAGAACCTGGACTCTCAAATGTAGTGGCTATTTTTTTTTCTCTTTAGTCTGTGGTTGAGGGTGTGGGAACTTCTATTAATCTTATTATGGTCAGAAAGTCCTGCATCTGATAAATGGATTCAGTCATTCATTCCACACACATCTTTAAGCATCTGCTCTGGGCAAGCCCTGTTTTGTACTATAGGAATGCAGAAGAAAACACAAGATGGCACCCCCTAGCCCAACCCCCACTCCAGCCCCCGAGACACACACACACACACACACACACACACACACACACACACACACACTTCGCTTCCATCAGAATCCTAGTCTATGGAAGGGACATTTGGGAGGCAGGTTATCACAGTTTATCTGTCATATCATATCATTTCCTTCCGAGACTCAGTGGGTCCTTAGCAATTACTCAGAGTCAGACAAGCAAGGAGGAGGAGAGAAGATCCTTCATGTTGGGTTGGCTACAGATGGAGCTGTGAGAGCCTGTTGGTTCTTGTGCTTATCACCTCTGGAATGAGGGTAACAGTTATCTACTCTGATCTTGTCCTGCACAGGATCTTGGGTGTCACAGAACACTCACCTACCTACTCAAGCTACAGTAGAAAGAGGAAGGCCTGTAGTGCCACAGTGGGGGAATCCAAAGACAAGAACCCTATTGCAGCAGAGCTTAACAGAGAGCCTGGAAAGGGCTGTAGGGCACTGAGGTATCTGTGGGTCTTTCTCTTTGTGTGGCTACTCTGTTCTACCCTCTGCTCACCTACCTCCAAAAAGCTCACAGGCCCACAGAGCTTTAAATTGTATTCTCTGATCTTCTCAATACCCTACCAACCCTTGGTACCCCTCTGTTACAAACCATTGCCTCTAGCCCCCAAATTAAGGTCCCACGCATCAGAGGAGGAGCCTAATCAAGACAAACCAAGGCTCCTGAACAGTTAAGGCGTCGCCCCCCCTCCAAGCACAAGTACCAAATCTGTTTTAATCAGCCCTGATTACAGTGGGATATGATCACATGATACAAATATCCCTGGGCTCTACATGCCATAGTCTCCAGTAGGATGTGATATTGACATATCCACCATAGACTTGCTCCTCCTGGACTGCCTTGACCAGTTCAATGAGTTTTTTATTTGCTTTGTTTTGGTTCTCTTTTCTCTTATTTCTAAGAACCAAGCAGGCTGATTTCCCGTGCACAGCAAGATTAACTAAATGACTACTGTTTCCAGGATGCTGTGAACTGGAAGGTACTCTGTAGATGTGAGGTATGTGAGAATGTCAGGCAAGTACTGATGAACGTAAACATTGCAAGGGCTGGCTGGGCTGGCTTTAAGCCAGTGGCTTTAATCAGGAATGATTTAGCTTGGTAACTTACCTCGTTCCCTCAGCTGTTGCCTTTCCCAGGGGCCGAGGAGACTGTGCCTTGAATGTGAATCCTTCAAAGTAGCTCCTTGCTGTGTCCCTGAGTGGGGCCAGGTCTCAGCCTTAGAAAGTATAGTTTGTTTCAATCTTCTGGGCAACATGGACTCGGTGCACACTGGTCTATCTCAATACCTAGGAGAGAGCAGGCAGCCAGCAGCAGGAGTGACAGCCAGGGAGCTGTGTCTTTGGAGATCACAAACAGGGTGCAGCCCTACTGGGTCTGAATTTTCACATATATTACATCATTGTGTCTTCATAGCAATGTCATAATAAATGGGATATTTTAATCCGTATCTTACAGGTGGGAGTAATAAGGCTCAGAATGATTAAGTAATTGATCCAAAGCAATAAACAATAAATGGGAAGTCTCTTGGCTCCCACTGCATTGTAGTAAGAACTTATAAACATACAATTAGCAATTCTTTCTGACTACTTAGAGCTCTCTCCTTTGGTGTGCAAATGAGACTTTTGCCAGCTAAGTCTCCACCTGACTCTACTTACACAGACACACAGACTGAAGGGAGCTGGCGTCATAAATGAAATCTGCCCTCCTCTGACTTTGGTGCTCATAGAGGCCCATTAGAAATGCTTTACAGAGGATCTACAGTCTTCAATCCTGATTTCAAGCTTTGCCTTTCCACTGGGGCTGGATGGGAGGTAGCCTGCCAATTCTTGGCTTGAACAGGGTGAAAAGATGGCTTGGACAGGGTGAAAAGATGGAGTTGTTTCTTGGTTTCTATCTTCCTTGCAACACTAATCAACCTGCCTTGTAGCAAACCAGCGGTTTCCTAGCAACATCCAATGATGTAGCAGAGTGGCATCTATTTTGAATCTTCCCAAAGTGACCTGTTGACTCTCTTTGAGCATGAGTGCTATTGCCTTAGACAAGTGGCCTTGCTGGCAGGGTTCTGCTGCAGGGCTACCCTGAATAGTACCTCCATTCTGAAAATGGACTCCTTCCTTTTCCCATTCCTGCCCTTCACATATTCTCCAGACACTATCTGTTGCTCACTGTGCCAGAACTGGTACCTTCTATGGGCATCTTGCAGAGAAGAATCAGGCCCAGTTCATTGGGTAGGAAAGAACATTTTATACCAAGTCTTGTGATATATAAAGAAGAAAATCAAAATTGAAGTTTTCAGAAATATTGTTCTGAAAAGTCCTACGTTGAACCAGACTTTGACACATCAATAGGAGTTATCTATGGCGAGAAAGAATACACTTGTCAGAGGGGATAGCATGTGTTAATACGCTAAAGGCAGAAAACCCACAGAGGAAAGTGGCTAACATCACTGAGTAACCCAAAATATTTCTCCTTGAGCTGCTTTTGGGTGTTTTTCAGACAAGGGATTTTTGTCTCAAAATAAAAACTTAGGCTCCAAGTGAAATTCCCTCAAAGCTGTCTGTGACATGCTAACTTTCATACAGTTCTCCAGGATCATGAAATGTTCTATGGCGTTCTCTAGGTTGCCTCATGTCCTAGGACATTAAGACCAACCCTAGGCTATCCAATAAAGTTATTTCCTGGAGATGCTTCTACATTGGAAGGCCTAGGCTGAGGGTGGAGTTTGCCCTGAGATGGTGAGAACTATGGGCACATGTAAACAGGTACAGAGAGCTGGTAGCCCAGGAGCTGGATGTAGTATGGGCCACTGTTTAGAGTCTTTGTCATGGATTTGAGTATGAGCACCTCTTATTACCTGAGACAGCTCAGGGGACTCAGCACCAACACACACCAATCACAAAGACCCTGTTGGGTGACAGCCTGGTGTCAGTGGCTCATGCCCTTGGGAAGCAAAAGGAGGTGGGTCTCTGAGTTTGAGGTCAGCCTGGTCTACAGAGTGAGTCTCAGAACAGTCAGGACTACACAGAAAAACCCTGTCTCAAACAAACAAACAAATGAACAAACAAACAAATAAACTCTGTTGGATGTCCATATAGGCTCTCACTGGCCTAGACTAGTTTCCTGAATGTGACACCACAGTAGAATTAGAAGTTCTTTGCTTTTAAAATGTCCAGGTTATATTCTCTGATTTTGGCAACTGGATTGGTTGGGGTTGTTTTTCTGTCCACCCTCTGCTTCTCTGCCTAGCCCAGCTACATATTCACTGCTATTTGTCTGCACAACTTTGATGTGTCCAGGACTGCAGAAACCAGAGACAGATCATTCTCTATGCTGAGAAGAAAGTGTCACCAGATATCAGATCAAACACAGTATTCTAAGCAATGGTCCTTTTCAAAGAAAAAGGAAACTTAACAGATACAAATGAGAAAGCCCAGGAGGCAAAAGAAAACTCCAGAGCCAAAGGGCTAAGATCTTACACACCAGCCTTCCTGCTCACAGGCCAGATGGACACAGACAAGCCCACTGGATGCTCTGAGTCTTAACTTTTCTTGGAGGAAAATGCAAGATGTGAAAGAGATTTTTGAAATGTGCCCTTTTTTTTTGTCTCATAAAATCAGCACCACCGATACTAGGAATGGTTTCTTTTTCTCTTTTTCTTGCTTAGTTCTTAAACCCAACACTCAAGAACAGGCATAGTTTAGTACCAACAGCTGTGAAAACAATTTTCACGGTTTTAGTTGAAAAGTTGTTTGCGGGGCCAGAAGTGCTGCTGGGAGCAGAAGCTCTATAAGAGGAGTGATCGCCACATCAAAGCGGGATCCCTCCCAGCCGCAGGCTTGTCCAGGCTCTTTTCAAAGATCATCCCCCATTCAGAGTCATGGCCATACTGCTCTGTGCTCATTTTAGACAACAGTGGTCTGGAAACCAAGAACTTGAAGGACAGATGAAAAAGCCTTGGAAATTTTGCCTGCAAAAGATGACGGACAGTGATATGGTAGCCAAGAAACGTGTGCCCTTTAGTAACTACAGCTTCGTCTAGTGCACGGTATTTTCTGTGTAAGCAGTTGTTTGGATAGATGGATGATGGATAGGCAGGCCTTTTGTGGAATCACATCTCTATCACATGCCAACATTGACTTTAGGGACAGTTGTCTAGCCTTCCTGCTGTAAGCTGCAGTTGGGAAGAGGGAAGCCTCGGGTGTGCGTGCAGGGTGTACGTGCAGTGTGCGAGTGCACTCCCTGAAGAGTCAGTGGAATAAGAAGTATGCAATGCTGACCACTGAGCTTCCTACCCCGGGAGATACTTGGGAAATTCTCAGCTATATTCTTTTGTCACCCTTGGCTGTGACCTCTGTCCTCATCATTAAGTTCTAGGATCTCCTAGAACCCAAATACACCATCCTTATCCACTGGGGGAACACAAAAGGCAGCCCAGCATGTTGACTCCTTGTGCTTCTGGTATTGGGTTAACTGGGGGCATGCTCCATTTCTGCAAATTTCTAGCTTACCAGTTTCTCAACTTTTCTGATCTTGGTTTTTACTATAAAACTAGGCTAGTTGTCAAAACATTTGAGGGTGTGTCTGGCACTGAGAAAACATGGTTTGTGGTCAGCTATGCCTGCTGTGTCAGGGTTTCTATTGCTGTGATAAAATATCATGACAAAAAGCAGCCTGGGGGTAGGGCATGCACAAAGGAGACTGTTGCAGCATAGTCAGTGTAGTCCTTCATGAAGGGAAGTCAGGACAGGAACTTAAGGCAGGAACTGAAGCAGAGACCGTGAAGAGGGCTACTTGCTGGTATATGCCTTATGCTTTGCTTTCTTATATAATGCAGGGCCGTGTGCCCAGTGGTGACACTGCCCCAATGGGCTCCATCAATCCTTTATCAAGAAAATGAACTACAATTAGCAAAGAAAACACACAACAGACTTACCTACAGGGAATTTGATGGAGGTATTTTCTCAACTGAGGTGTCTCTTCATGGATAACTCTAGCTTATATCCAGGTGACAAAACAAAACAAAAACAAACAAACAAAAAATCTAGACACTTGCTTCACAGACAGAGAATTGGGCTTGCCTCTGAAGTTACAGAGTGGGACAGGAAGGCAAAAGCTCAGCTCACTTTCTCAAGACTAGGGCCATTGAATTTGATCTGTCCTAGAAATCAGCTCTCCAGTCCAAGGAGCATATCTGGAGGGACACACTGTGAGATGCTTAACTAGGACAGTATATCACACAAAGATCCGTCATTTCTTTTTTTTAATATTTTTTATTATTACGTATTTTCCTCAATTACATTTAGAATGCTATCCCAAAAGTCCCCCATCCGTCATTTCTAATGATCACCCTTGATATAGAAATCTACTGGGGCTATTGGTCTCAGTGTGTCCATCTGTCACTCGGAGACAGCAGTATCCTAGCAAAAGAAAGAAATGCGTATGAAGAATGCTTATAAGTCACAAAGCACTGGGATGTCCCTCACCCTTAGAAAGATTTTGGAGAATTGGTATAATGAACATTGCATTGGTCTTCGGTGGAAAGCTGGTTTCCGTGTAAAAAGCTCAGGTCGTTTGGCTTGCTTTGAAGAAGGAATGGAATAAGGTGACGGGTACATGTCATCACCTGGCACAGGGGACTGAACTTTGGCAAGTTTCCATATTTCTCACATTCTCTTACACAAGTCTCTTGAAACCCCAAGGCTAGACTTGACTTTCTGGCCTCTGTAGCCACTTGGCTATGACCTCTGTCCTCACTGTTAAGTTCTATAACATGAATATACCACCCTTATCCACTGAGAGAACACAAAAATCTGCCCAAGGAGGTAGTGGACATCTTGGCTTCTAGTATTGGGTTACCTTAGGGCACGCCCCACTTCAGCTCCTTTCTAGCTTACTAATTCTTTGACCTTTCTGGTCTCAGTTTTTACTATAAAATGAGGCTAGTAGTCAATCCTGCTTTATAGTTTACATGGTGACTTGAAGGCACATCTGGAACTGGGCACCTGTCATTTACAAAGCAAAGGGCTCTCTTGTCATGAGAATCAGTGTCATCTCAGGCTGCCTGGACTTCTGCTGTGAACCTGGGCACAAAACTTGACAGATTTTTGACAACACTGATTTCAAAACAGGTGCCCTTTCTGCATGAGTAACTACGAAGTGCCAAAGCTGGACCTGGAACCAGCTACATGGCAAAGAAGAGATTGGACCTGTAGCCCCTGCCAAAGCAGTCCAATCCATGAGGCTCCCCGCTCTACAGTTCCAGGAAGCACTGTGATTTTTCCAGGGCCATTTGGCTGCCTTTGGCCCCAGGATGTGAAGGAACTAATGTGTCACCTCCATTTCTATAACATCTAGATGAGACCTGATGGGATGTCTCCCCCTTCAACACCATCCCCCTCCTGCTCAGCCTACTGATACTGTATACAGTATATGTCTGAGAACAAACCATCTATCCCTAGGAAAGAAAGAGAGATGCTGGGATTAGCCCTTGACTTATTCTCAACTCCACGATCCCCTCATTGCTCCCTGCAGCTCTTTGAGGGGAGGATTCTCCTGAACTCTCACTCTCCAGGTAAGAAGAGAGAGGCGTTGTCTGTTCCAATGAGCTGCTGGCTGCAGGCCATATAGCTCCTGAGTAGTCAGAATGGATCCTAAGCTGGTACTCAAAGGACTGAGTTCATCCTATACCTCTGTCAGCCTGGAAAAAAAATGTGTTGGCCATGCAGATGAGTTTTTTAAAAAAATCACTTATCTGTCAGGGACAGGTCAGTCTGTCTTCAGCAGGGAGTCACTGGCTATTGTGCTGACCACATACGTAGGCTATTCCCAGGAGGGCCACCATGCCACCATTGCTTTCCCCAAATAGTGTGTGTAGATCATCATTGGTCCTGGGAGACATCGCTTGACCAGCTTCAAAGGGAAGATCTGTAATTTGCTCAGTGGGCTTGGTAAGACACTGGCCACTACTATGTCCTTCATACCCATATGGCCCTGCTGCCCCTGTTGCCCCTGCTGGGAACTGACCTACCCTTGGCTGGGGTTGAATCAGCTAATGAGCAATCAGTGTAACTGCTTGGACTGGTTTGAATCCTGGCTCTGGCACATATGAGGTGATGTGTTTATCACAGGGCTCAGCATCCATGACATGAGAAGGGCTAATGTGAGGATGCAGAAGCAGGGGTGCAAAGAGCCTCAGGTCTTCACTCTGGAAGATGTTAGGTTATTTCCCAGGAGATTCTCATGGTTCCCTTGAAAGAGAGTTCACACCACCGTTCCATTTTGCAGATGAAGGCAATCAAGCATGCATTTGTTCTCACACCTACCCCCTCACTAAATTCTGTCTGTGTGTCAAACCAAGTCCTGGGGCAACAGAGGGACTAAAGCGTGGGTCAACTCTAGGGACTCTGAGCCTCAAGACACTTTTCTTTCTCCGTAGCCTCCTGCTTTTCTGGAGTCCAGAAGCCAGAAGCAACTGCAGGCCAGGGAGGAATTCAGGAAGTGGCTCTTTTATCCTTCCTGTCACTCTAGCCCAAACCTCTGAGGTTATCTTTGGTTTCCCTTCCCTACCCACATACTCAGTGCCTTTACAAGCACTGTTAAGACTGCTCCTGAACTACTGCTGTGCTGGGGTGGGCTCCCACCACCTAGTAGAAGTTTGCTATGCACAGTTCTTCCCAGTTCAGCACTCAGTGTCACACTGACAGCTTAGCATTGGCCTCAGTGGGATATTTACTATGAAAAGTAGCAATCACAGATGCTCCCAGATGTTCCCTGTCTCTCCATTTCCCTTTCTTTCCCCTTCTACCATCTCAGTCTAAGCCACTGTTACACCATACCCAGAAGGTTCCTCCTGGCTTCTAAACTACCTACTGTCAATTCCATCACCAGGAGGAAAACTACAAACTAGTGTCTGCTACCCATCTCCTTTTAGAAACAGTTATGGTTCCCAGATTGCTATGGCTGAAAACCAGTCCTTGTTGGGGCCTGCCTGGTATGCTCCATCTGCCCTGTCACACTGACCTCAGCAGCATCACTACTCACCCTGCATTCTTACCATGGTTGGAAGAACTGACACCATAGGCAAGACATCTGTGCTTCTGCTGACAGAGCTCTGCCCCTGAATCTTTGCATGGCTGTCTCCATTTACTCTCTGGGTTGTGTGCTATCTCCTCATAATGCCCGAACACAGGCAAGTCCTCCTGTCTGCTTACCCTTCCTGCCCAAAGCACCTTCTTTTACTATTTAATTACCTGTCTGTTGATGACAGGCCTTTGGTGCCTGGGGGTGGAAATGGTGGGATTGACTAGATTGTAGTGAGTATGTGGTAAATGAATATAAAACTCCTGCATGAGCAGATGATCCTGAAAAGGTGTCCGTCCCCCCCCCCACCCCCCCGCTGCTGATGACTAGGGCTCTACCTCAGTTTCTTTAAACTCTTAAAGCAACTAGGCTTGGTCCAAGGAAGCATTCCTGTCCTGACTCTTGTATGCATGGTGGAGGTTGTCCTAAATTTAGATAACTTGAAAGGAAATCTCTATGCTTCAAGGGCAAGAGAGTGTCGAGGGGGAGAAACAGAAGTGCTTCTCTAGGAGCTGAGGATGTAGCTCTGTTGAGTACCTAGTGCCTAGCATTTCTGAAGCCATGGGCCAATCCCCAGCACTGCAAAAGCCTGACATAACACTTACAATCCAAGTACTAGCATTCAGATAGAGATAGAGGCAAGAAGATAAGAAATTCTAGACCACTTTTAGCCATATACTGAATTTGATACCAGTTGAGACCAGCCTGGGCTACATGAGACCTTGCCTCTAGATAGAAAGAAAGAAAGAAAGATAGATAGATAGATAGATAGATAGATAGATAGATAGATAGATAGATGATAGGTAGATAGATGATAGATAGATAGATAGATAGATAGATAGATAGATAGATAGATAGATAGATAGATAGATAGATTCCTCTGGCTGCATATGCTTCAGACTCTCCAGGCTTTGGAAGAACTTAGCTGCTCCTGAATGGTGACCAAGAGGCCAGGTCTAGTCAGATGGTGAATTTCCATTGGGCCAGGTACTGTCTTGTCTAGGAAACAGTTTTGTAGACACAATGACTTGTCATAGGAAACTTTCCTGTGACATTATAGACAGTCCCTGGGGCTATGGATAGAACTTCATGGGAGAACACTGATCTAGCACACATGAGGACTTGGTTTCAATCCCCAGTATCACAGAAAGAAAAACAGACAATCTCTAGAGTCCATCTAGCCTTGACCTCTCGTTCTTTAAAACTGGAAAAACTTTGAACGCTTAGGAACCTCGGTGTTGTCCATGAAACAAGGTTCAAATGGCTTACTTTGCGACGACATGCTGTTGTAATGACTAAATGTGACATACTATATGAAAATGCTTACTTAGCAGGGTGCATAGTACACAGGATTCAATCATTGCTAGTTTTCTTTCATGTTTCTCCAAATGTGTACCCGCACAAGTCTGTTCAAACCATTGGGAAAATGGGCATATTCTTGAAAATGCTATGTGTACAGACTTTTCTTCCACTCGCTCCCTATAGCTCCATTCTGTATCCTTAGTGCATCCAACTGGGCATCCTTGAGAGAATCCCATAGGTAAGGTAGCTGGGGAGTTTTTCAGCATAAGATTCATTGACTTTGCTGGGGTCATCCAGACAGTCGCAGGCACCCCCTGGAGAGCCAGGCTCTGTCTGCCTTTACACTGGTCATGGTTCCAAGCTCTAGTTGAAAACATCCTTCACCTAGCCTGAGAAGGAAGAGTGGGGGTAATAGAGTGTGGCAGCCCTGAGCTGGCATTCAGAGCTTGCCACCCTCTCTTTAACTGTAGGTAACTCAATGGCCTTTCTGCACCGACTGATGGGAACACAGAGCCACTTTGCAGAGCCTCAGCAAGAGAAGGGATTGGGTACACAGAACAGGAAGGCGATAAGCATCTGTTTGTCTTCTTGCCAGGTTCTGGACTATAGCAGAATTTGTGGCTAGATTTTAGGATGTGCATGGCAGGTCAGTGCTCAAGTTCTAGAAAGCATCTTGTTGATCTTGTTGTGGGGACGGACATCTTGTTGAGAAACCTTTTCAGGCTGCTTCATTCCTTTAGTCCCCAGAGGCACATGAACCTTTGTGGGTTTGAGGCCAGCTTGGTCTACAGAGCAAAGGGAGGGAGAGGGAGGGGGAGGGGGAGGGAGAGGGAGCCTGTCAGGCAATCTCAGCATGCTTAGGGACCCAGGTGCCTCTTGGCCTGGTGGAGAGGCTAGGTGTCCGGTGAGACTGTCATTCCTTGAAACATTTACTCTGAATTATGCCCTGGAAATACTTTCCTCCACCATTCACAGGACAGAATCTAAAGCCCCAGTGCAGAGCATTGCCATTTTAGTCTCCTATGCCAGACAGTGGTGTGTCTTTGAGAACAGGCAGAGGCATTGGGTGCTAGGACTGAGGTGGCTGGGCTTTGATCCATTTCCCCAGGCTGGTTTTTGGTTTGGTTTGGTTTTGGTTTTTTTTTTTTGTTTGTTTTGTTTTTTTTTTTGTTTTTTTTTTTTTTTTTTTTTTTTTTTTTTTTTTTTTTTTTTTTTTTTTGGTTGGTTGGTTGGTTGGTTGGTTGGTTGGTTTTTGCCATTAACATTCTCTTGGTTTCTTTAGTTGGTCTGCTTATATGCAAAGGTCACAAAACTGGGTAGTTTCGTTTTAATTTTTTAATCTGATTTCTAATTCTAGTCTGGCTCTGACTAGATGGTTGAGTGAGCTTGGGGAAAACTGGACAATTAACTCACTACGATTCAGTTTTCTTAACTGTAAAATGGGGACTTTGACACTTTTAACAGACTACACTAGGCACTCTGGACTTTACATTGAAATTGACTTAAATTCAATAAGATAAATAAATATGGATAAGTGTCATAGTGTATTTTGTACTGATGGTGATGACAAGGGAATTGTTAAATCATAAAACATTCTTTTAGAATGTACTTTTGCCACTGGCCTTAAACTTTCATTTAGTGGGAAGTAGCATACTGAAAGGTAACTGGCTTCTATGCCTTCCTCATTGATTCAAATTAAACCTCACTGTCATCTGGCAGTGGAAGCCTCAGTCTCTGTCTCAATCAGAGGATTTTATATCTGTAGAAATATAGGACCCATTAAAATTATCTATTTCCTTGGCACTTAAAGCTGTCGACATAGTCTTGTTGCTTTATGTCCTGGCTGACTTATACAACCTCACTTTCCTAAGACTTGGGGAGCATGCCGGAGTGTTTGTGAAGATTAATGTTTTGTTTTAAGAACCAGGACTTACGTGTGATTCAGTTCTGAGTAGTTCATATGAACTATTAAATATTTGCTTTGATGGAGCATTCGACAGGTCAAGAAAACTGAACAAGGCAGGGCTGGTGGCCTTCTGTAATATATGGCCCAGGGTTTTCCTCTTTCTTTCTAATTTAGTGGTAGGTTTATACTAACACATACAATATTCCTAGTCCTGGGACATCGGAACAGATATGAAATGAAGAGACCTGGTTCCCTCCCAAGAGGAGAGTGGACTGAGGAGATGCAGCTGAAGTAGATGGAGACTGGTGTGAGTCTGAAGCCCCATAGTACTTAGATAGGATGCTGTGCTTCTGCTGAGAGAGGGCTTGTCTCATTATGGTCTTTGGCTGCTGCTACAGAAGCAGACCTGGACCAACCAGTGAACAGTCAGAATATGGGGTCTCACAGTAGGCAAGAATGTGAAGGTTTCATGGTGGACTTAGGGAGCCAGGTAGCCTTTGGCAAAGCCTTGAGAACTGGCTGGATACTCCTGGCATAAAGATACAGACCCTGGGACATTGGTTAGTGCTGGCTGTGGGCAGAGTCACCGTAATGAAGAGGTTGTGAGTTAAGCTTGAATGGCCTGGTTAAGCAAGGTCCTGGTTTGGCCTAGTCTGAGAGAGGTGGAGACTGAGGAGAAAGGGGATCTTCAGTGTCTAGTGGGAGCTTCTACTTCAGTCTATAGGCAAGGGAGGACAAGGCAGGTTTGGAGCCAGGTTCTACTTTAGAGCAGTGGGACTTCTGAAGAACTTGCTGATGGCACTCACTATATTAGGAAGTCTCTTTCCCCACACTATGTTCCTGGGATAGGACACACGTTTTCTTTCTGAGAGCGTTGGTTAATAATAGGTACCCAGGCGAAAGTAGAAGTAAGAAAAACACACTGAGATGCACACAGGCACATGTTTAATGAGTTCACAAAGTGATTTGGCTTCCTGATTTTTCACAATGCACCTCTCCACCCTCCCACCTGTGTGAAAATCTTTAGTGGAGCTGGAGCCTTGGGCTTCCTGGAGGCTGGCAGGAGCTGGAGTGTGTATGTAGAGGTGGTTGCTCTCAGAGATTCAGGAGCAATTCAGAGCCTCTCTATACCTTTGACCCAGTGAACTGGAAAGTGAGGACCATAATATCTCCACAAAAAAACAGGGCAGGAACCTGGAGGCAGGAGCGGATGCAGAATCTATGGAGGCATGCTGCTTGCTGGCTTACTCCTTAGTAGCTTGTTCAGCCTGCTTTTCTTATAGAACCCAGGACTACCACACAGGGATGGCACCACTCACAATGGGATGTCCCCTCACCCCACTCCCACCAATGACTAATTAAGAAAATGCCCTATAGCCAGATCTTATGGAACATTTTCTCAACTGAAGTTCCCTCCTTTCAGATGACTCTAGCTTGCATCAAGCTGACATAAAACCAGCAACCACAGAGCAAAGAGGAGTCAAGTGTGCCCTTTCATTCAAATGGCTGTCAGCTATGATTCAAAAGGGAAAACTTCCCTTCTGAGGTTCCACAAAGTGGCACAGTCACTTCTTCTCCAGAGTGTCTTTGAGAGGAAATGGTGATAGGCTTCTCATTAGGTGATAGCTATGTCTGGAAAGGTCATTATGGGTTTGGAGGTTGAAACCCCCACCCCATTCTTAGTTTGGGTACCACTCCCTTCTCAGTGATGAGTCAGAGTCAGGTTAAAGTGACCATAGCCATCTTGCCCCTTTGAAATTCCACTCCTCTCCTGTTATTAGACGCGTTCTCACGACCGGCCAGGAAGAACACGGCAAACCAGAATCTTCTGCGGCAAAACTTTATTGCTTACATCTTCAGGAGCCAGAGTGCAAGAAGCAAGAGAGAGAGAAAACGAAACCCCGTCCCTTTTTTAGGAGAGTTATATTTCGCCTAGGACGTGTCACTCCCTGATTGGCTGCAGCCCATCGGCCGAGTTGACGTCACGGGGAAGGCAGAGCACATGGAGTGGAGAACCACCCTCGGCATATGCGCAGATTATTTGTTTACCACTTAGAACACAGCTGTCAGCGCCATCTTGTAACGGCGAATGTGGGCGCGGCTCCCAACATCTCCCCCTTTCCTTTTAATAAGAGCAAATAGGCCACCCATATTAATGAGAGTGGAGATAGAGGTCAAATCCCCAGTGTGTAGGTAAAGGAGCCATGTACAGGATTAGCTCTTAGGCTCACAGGCTTTTACCCAGAGCAACCCTGACCTGCTCCCGTGTCGTTTTGCCTGGGGGAAGGGAACTAGGACACTGAACCTTCATGAAAGATGACATGTCTCCCTAGAATAGGCTCATATATGCCGCAGAGCCTTTCCATTGCAGTGCTTAGCCGTGCAACTCTCTCGGGCTGCTGAAGCACACTCACTCTATCCCGTGCAATGAGTCTAGCCTCGTGAGATGTAAGAGCTGAGTGGCCAGCGACCTATTGCCTAAGCATAGATAACCATATATCAGGGGGAGCTCCATGTTCTAGTCCTGCAAGCGCCTGGGCAATAACCACCTTGTCTCTCCTAGTTTGGGCCTTAAGCTTACAGACCAATCAAAGAAGCAACACTAATCCACAGCAAAGTGTATCTCCAAATAATATTAATCCCACCCATTTTTTAAAGAAAGAAAATGCTGAGGAGATCCAATTGGGTAATCCTTTGGTCAGGGACAGGTCCAAGCGCGTGGAGTTGACCTGAAGTCTCAATTCCCGAAGGATCTGTTCAAATTCAGCCATCCAATTCTGTAACATATACTGAAAAAGACTTTTTGACAAATTAGCTGCCCTAGTAAACTTAACATACTGAATGGAAGTAACACACAATCCCGGAAACTTTTGTTCACATCCCAGCTGAGTTATTTGTCATAATACATCTAGTTGTATCTGGACAAGATCTATGAGTTGATTAACCAGCATGAGACCTCCCTGTATCTTGACATTAGCTGAGGCCTGTTCATCTATGACTGTAGTCACTGAGGCTGACAAAGTGTTAATGGTGTCAGTTGTCTGGACCTGTCCAGACAGAGCCAAGGCTGTCTGAATTAAGGCCAAACCCAGTTCCCAGTTAGTGGTAAAAAAGCAGGAGAATACTTGAGCATTATACATCACCGTCATTGGGAGTGGAAATGTCGACATTATCCCCCAACGCTGCTCTCTCTTTATTATTGACGCCCTGGACATCACCAAGACGAGGGACATCAGTATTCCCTTGGTCAGTCTGGATTTTTCGGGTGAGTCTTTCTGGTATCCAAAATGGGTTGTCTTCATTCTGTGGGAAAACACAGATAGCTCCCCTGGATCTTATCAAAATAGGATCCGGGCCATACCATTTATTATCAAGGACATTTTTCCATTTAACCATCTCATTGGGCCTATCTGGCTCTGTACAATGACGTTCAGCCGCAGTATGGTCATGAGCATCAATATTTAAAAAATTGAGTGTAAAGAGTGCCAAAGACACAGACACTCTTGGTGCTCGGGGTACAGTCTCCTCAAAAGTTCCCCTCTTCTGTTTTATAAGATAGGCTTTGAGGGTGCGATGCGCACGCTCAACAATACCCTGTCCTTGAGGGTTGTATGGAAGTCCAGTCAGGTGGGTTACGTCCATCTGACGGCAGAACTGTTGGAATTTTTGAGACGTATAAGCTGGTCCATTATCAGTCTTAAGGAGTCTGGGTTTCCCCCAAGCACTCCATGCCTCAAGACAATGTTGAATCACATGTGAGGCTTTTTCTCCAGTTAACGGAGAAGCAAACATGATGCCAGAACATGTGTCAATGGACACATGGAGATATTGAAGTTTTCCAAAGGAAGAAACATGTGTAACATCCATTTGCCAGACCTGTAGAGGTCGAATACCGCGTGGGTTAATTCCCACATGAGGAACTGGCAAGAACTCACAGCAGCTTTGACATTGAGTAACAATGTCACGGGCTTCTTTTCTTGTCAAGGAGAAACGACTGCGTAATGTTTCAGCCGTCACATGAAAATTGTTATGAAAATTTCTTGCAGCCTCTACCGGGGATGATAGGGCAGCAGCCACCACTTTAGTGGCCTTATCTGCCAAATCATTTCCCAGAGCCATGGGGCCAGGTAGGCCTGAATGGGCTCTAACATGAGTAATATAAACAGGAAATCTTCTAGATAACAAAACTAATTGTATCTGCTGAAAAATATTGGCAACTCTACTGGAAGGCTTAATCACTCCAGCCACTTCTAAAAGATTTACTGCATTAACCACATAACAGGAATCTGACACAATATTAAGGGGTTCTAAAAAGGTTTTTAAAACTTCTAAGACCACTAAACATTCTACCACTTGAGGTGAATTTTCATTATATTGTTTGGATACCACTTTACCATTAGCCACATAGGCACCTATGCCAGTTTTTGATCCATCAGTATATACCACAATCCCATTTTTAAGTGGGTTTCTTACTGTTATTTGTGGAAACACAACAGATTGATTTTGGGCAAACTGTAAGATTGGATGTTTTGGATAATGGTTATCTATTTTTCCTGAAAAGGAGGTAACTAAAACTGCCCAATCATTAGATGTGGCTGCCAAGGTTTGAACCTGTGCAGCGGTATAAGGTACAATTAAAAGATATGGACTTTGCCCAAAGTGGGTGATTGCTGCTTTTAGGCCTTTAAGGGCAAGCTGTGCAATTGCATCAGGATACCAATCTATTATTTTAGCTGGGGATACGTTTGGATGGATCCACAACAATGGCCCATTCTGCCACAAAACTGCAGTTGGCAATTGTGCTGTCTTAAAGACACACAAACTGAAAGGTTGCGAATCCTCAATACGTTGTAATTGTGCATTCTGTAAGGCTTTTTCCACCTTTTGTAAGGCCTGGTTAGCAGCTAGAGTAAGAGCCCTAGGGGAGGAGATATGAGGATCTCCTTCTAAAATACTAAACAAAGGCCTTAACTCAGCAGAAGGAATCTTTAAAAAAGGTCTGAGCCAATTAATATCTCCCAACAGCTTTTGAAAATCATTTAAGGTATGGAGGTGATCTCTTCTTATCTCTACCTTTTGGGGCACAATCTTATCTGGGGACACCACAGAGCCCAAGAATTGTCCTGTATCAGAAATTTGGACCTTTTCTGTGGCTATCTGTAAACCCCACTGACTTAAAGTTTTAAGTAGAAAAGGATATGCCTTTTGTAGCATGGTAAGGTCTTTATGGCACAGGAGGATGTCATCCATGTAAAGGAGCAAAATTAAAGAGGGGAATTGTTCCCTCACTGGCAAAAGAGCTTCTTGCACATAAAGTTGACACATAGTAGGACTATTGAACATTCCCTGTGGTAAGACCTTCCATTGATACCTCTTATCAGGTTCCATGTGATTAATAGAGGGGATGGTAAAGGCAAATCTGGGCCTATCCCTTGGACACAAAGGTATAGAAAAGAAACAATCTTTAATATCTATAATAATTAAATTCCAGCCACGTGGTAAGGCGGAAAGTACAGGGAGACCCCTCTGTACTGGGCCAAATAAGTTCATTTGCTCATTAATGGCTCTGAGGTCATGGAGCAGTCTCCACTTTCCTGACTTTTTCTTAATTACAAAAATTGGAGTATTCCAAGGTGAGGTAGAGGGTTCAATATGGCCTAGTTTTAATTGTTCCTCTACCAGTTGAATCACAGCTTCTAGTTTTTCAGAGGATAGGTGCCATTGAGGAACCCACACTGGGTCCCCTGTTTTCCATGGTATGGGCCGTGCTGCCCCAATGGCCGCTAAGGAAAAACCCAGACCCTGTCTGTCTTGGTTTCCATTAGGTGAGATGGGCTCTATCCTTCCCTGTTCTTGATGTCCTAACCCTTTTCCTTCTTTATAACCCATCTTTGCCATGATATTTTTTGCTTTAGCTGAATACCCTCCCGATGGGGCGTTTTCATTGGACAAAATAAGGCCCAAATGCTGCATAATATCCCTTCCCCAGAGGTTAACCGGGAGTGGGAGCACATAAGGTATGAATTTCCCTTGCTGCCCTTCAGAGGATTCCCACGTCAAGGCAACGGAGCTTATAGTGGGACATGATTGATATCCTAGGCCCTGTAATGAATGAGATGACTCTGTGGTGGGCCATGCTTTGGGCCACCAATGTGTAGAAATTATACTTTTATCTGCTCCGGTATCAAGGATGCCTTCAAACTCTTTTCCGTTGATCTTAAGGCAGAGCTTAGGTCTATTATTCAAAGATACAACCAAATAGGCAGAATCATTTCCTGAGGAGCCCATTTTCTTTATCTCAGGTCCTGCAGATTTCTCCCTGGTATTATCAGGGAGGAGCAGCAGCTGAGCTATCCTATCTCCTTTACTAATAGAAAAAACGCCCTTAGGGCTTGAGCACAGGACCTGTATTTCAGGGGAATGTTGACAATCCATAACTCCAGGGTGGACTACTAAGCCCTGCAAGGTGAGTGAACCCCGGCCGAGAATAAGGCCCATGGTTCCCGGGGGCAAGGATGGTATAGGCTCCACTGGCACCGGCTGAATACTCATTTGAGGCATTAATAGGAAGTCGGAGGCGGCACGCAGGTCCACCCTTGTGGGTCTTCCTGGGTCGCCTCTCTGACTGCTTCCTGGGTCCTGACAAACCGGTTCCCATATCTTTGAGGGCCCTGGGACCGAGGGCCCGATGACCCGTTTTTTGGCACATCAGTTGATTGACTATCAGGTGGGGGAAGGACTCTGCCCTTTATATCCCTCACAGAGCGACACTGGTCAGCTCTATGATAACCCTTGCCACACTTAGAGCAAAGAGTGAGAGTCCCTCCCTGTTTATCTGGAGCTCTGCAATCTTTCTTAAAATGCCCAGGCTTTCCGCAATTAAAACATGTCCTCTGATCATTTCTGCTCATGGAGCGGTTCTGAGATTGGAGGATGGCGGCCGCTAAGCCTGCATTGGTGAGAGGTCCCCCAAGCTCTCGACAGACCCTGAGCCAGTCTTGTAAGCCTTTGTTCTTTCTTGGGGCTATGGCCGCTCGGCACTCCTTTGTGGCTTGCTCATAGATTAGCTGTTCTATCAGAGGCGCAGCTTGCTCTGACTCTCCAAAAATACGCTCTGCTGCCTCTGTCATTCTGGCCACAAAATCTGAGAAGGATTCCTGAGGTCCCTGGATTATCTTTGTTAACTGCCCAGTGGTTTCACCTGCTCGAGAGAGCGCCTTCCAGGCCCTAATAGCCGTGGAAGAAATCTGGGCATAAGCTCCCCAATGGTAGTTTGTCTGATCAGCAGAATAAGCTCCCTGACCCGTTAACAAGTCAAAAGTCCAATCTCTCTGCTCTGGAGTCAAAGCAGCTGCGTTTGCTCGGGCCTGCGCTTGTGCAGCTTCGTGCCAAAGCGCTCTCCATTCCATATATTTGCCCATACTAGGGAGAGCGGCTTTTACAACCGTTTGCCAGTCGGCAGGAGTTAGTGCCATGCCGGCAAGCCTGTCTAACTGCACCAAGGTAAAATTAGCATTGGTTCCGTATTTACGGACCGACTCGGCAATTTCTTTAATTTGTAAGTATTCTACCGGAGCGTGGACACGCCCACCCTCGGCTCCTTCAAAGACCGGAAATGCCTGTTGTATTTTCCTTTGTTCCTCTCTGGGAATGAATGAGTCTGCGCACTGCCTCTCTGCGCACTGCCTCTCTGCGAAGGGCTGACGCACTACGCAGGGCGGGGACTCCGCATAGGGCGGACCTTGAAGCCGACTGCCCTGAGGCCAATCAGCAAACTGGCCTTCGCCAGCCGCTTTTGGCTTCCTTAACTGATTAGCTAGCACTTTACCTGGCTGGTACCCTTTTTTCTCATAATGAGCTGCTTCTTCCTCCCAGTCTGTTTCTTCAGAGGAGAATTCTTCATCTGCTTCAGAGCTACTAAGAGCTGGCTCCCCGAGCCCATCCAGCGATGAGCACAGGCTCCTTTTCCTAGAGACCTCCGCTAATTGATCTTTCTTCTTTTCCCTTTTTCCTCTTTTTCTTCTAATCTCTCTCCAGGTATTCCTACCTAACCTTAACTTTTCCTCAGGTTCAAGACCCGTGGAAAGGCCTGTACGCTTATTTTGTGTACCATATTTTCTCTTTGCTCCTACTCTCTCTCCCCGCTTTACTTCTGATAGCTTGTCCTGAATTTCCTCTAGAATTTTCAGCCCTATCTTAATCACTTGATAACATGTGAAAAGGAACAAAAGGGCTCCTAACACCAGAAAAAATTCAAGGCCAAACATATTCCACTTTACTTCTGATAGACTGTCTTGAATTTCCTTAGAAAGTTCAAGATCAGACTTACCTCGTAAAGCTGTACTCACTGGTACTCTCGTTCCCCAGCTGAAAAGTTCTGAATTCATACAGTTGAATCCTTCTTAACAGTCTGCTTTACGGGAACCTTTATTACCGCGACCCGCAGTTCTGGTTCTGGAATGAGGGATCTTCCTTGTGCCGGTGATGGTAAACTCTCGTCCCGAGTTTTTTCTCGTCCCGGAATTCGGCACCAATTGTTATTAGACGCGTTCTCACGACCGGCCAGGAAGAACACGGCAAACCAGAATCTTCTGCGGCAAAACTTTATTGCTTACATCTTCAGGAGCCAGAGTGCAAGAAGCAAGAGAGAGAGAAAACGAAACCCCGTCCCTTTTTTAGGAGAGTTATATTTCGCCTAGGACGTGTCACTCCCTGATTGGCTGCAGCCCATCGGCCGAGTTGACGTCACGGGGAAGGCAGAGCACATGGAGTGGAGAACCACCCTCGGCATATGCGCAGATTATTTGTTTACCACTTAGAACACAGCTGTCAGCGCCATCTTGTAACGGCGAATGTGGGCGCGGCTCCCAACACTCTCCCTCACACTCTAGCCAGCATTGGAGCATCTCAACCATTGATTTGTATGCTAAGGAT
The DNA here is from genome assembly GCF_000001635.26 of Mus musculus. Lineage (NCBI taxonomy): Eukaryota > Metazoa > Chordata > Mammalia > Rodentia > Muridae > Mus > Mus musculus. The sequence goes on from NC_000073.6 coordinate 96,324,770, forward strand.
GGCAGTGGAACATGAGCGCACACACCAGCCCTGTGCTGGTTTATGTCTGTCAGGATTCCCTGAAGCAATGGAAGGCACAGAGGTTTCTTATGAGAATGCCCGCTTCTGAACCCCACTTTATCTGCAGAAAGCCAAGCAGATGATTGCTCACACTCACATTGCTTCTGGAGAATCCATTTCAGGTACCCAATGTGCTCAACTGTGTGTACTTACCATGAGCATGGCCTCTGGGGAGAGCAGTACTGTCACTTAGGGTACTTCAGAGTGCTCAGGCTCTGTGTAGGGTCCCTGTAGGAACGAAATCACAAGGGGTATCTGTCTATCTATCTGTTTCTATGGATATATAAGCCTGTAGTGTAACTGTCTGTAGAGCTAATATGCATATGAATTTACTCGCATAAATGCACAGATTTACATCTGTGCAATACACGTTTTGAAGGAAAAGAGTTTGTGGAGGAATTGTTCCATGTGACTTAACCCGAACTTTTGTCCCCGCTGGCAAGAACACACTCAGGACAACTGGAATCTTCTGCGGCAAAGCTTTTATTGCTTACTTATCAGGAGGGAAGACCCCGAACCGGGAAAATGGCGCTGCTTATAGAGCTCGCAGCGTGACGTTTCAGCACCTGATGTGGCGTGACAGCTCCTGATTCGTTGCTCGCCCATCACCATTACTACGCCGCTAGATGGGCAGTGACTAGGCCTGAGTTCACTCTTGCACTTGCGCATAAGGCTTATTTACTAGTTAGGCGCAGTGGAAGCCAGCGCCATCTTATAATGGCAATTGCTCACGGCATGCACGCGATTGCTCGAGGCACGGCTCTCCACAGTGACTGTTGGGACTGACAAGTCCAGTATCTACAGGACAGACTAAGCAGCCTGGAAATTCAGGCATCGTTTCTACATTAAGTCTGGAGACAGGGCAACACCTCTATACCTTTCTTGGGAAAAAGTGGTCTTTTCCTTCATAGTAGTCTGTGGATTGAATGAGGGATCACTGCATGAGGTCTGTCCACACTGGGGAGAATAATCTGTTTTGAGCCAACATGTTATACGTGTCAGTGGTATCCACAAATACTTTCACTGCAACTCCAGACTAGATCCAGGTGTGCCCACAGGAACTCCTAGACCTTAGAAGGGTCTGGCTTTGCTGATGAGCCCCCAGACCCAGGCAGTTCTCACCAGATCTGTAACTAGAAAGGAGGCCAGTGTTTCTGAAGAACAGCTCCATCTCCAGCCAGGTGGAAATCAAGCCAGATGAACTGCTAGAAGTTTGGATCATGGATTCATTTGTCCATTCATGCAGCTGTCTGACCTTGTGTTAGGCCTTCTAGGACAGGAGATAAGACAGTAAAGGGGTTGAGAAGAGCTTCGGGGATGTATAATCCCATCATGGTAGGCTCTCCATACCTTGGTGTATAAGACAGAACTTTATGGGTATTCCATTAGCCCTGGTTATTTGTCATGATGGGAAAGTGAACACTTTCACTAGAGCCCAGTGCATCTCAAACCTTTGTGGGTCTTGTGTCCACTGGAGAATTCAGCATGAGCCATGAAGTACTTTGTAGTGCTCACACCGTAACAATATGAATGGAGGAGATTGAGGAAACACAGAGACCAGATTGAAGTCGTTCAAGGTTTACAAGACCCATTGGATAAGGATTCTCAAGGAGAAATCTACTTCTTTTTTTTTTCCTTTTAAGGAAGTTAAGAGAGTACAGGGAAAGGGTTCTGTGTACAAGCCTTCTGTGCAAGTCTGATACCTGAATCCAAGTCCTGCAGCCCACAAAAGCAATGGGCCATGCATCTGTAATCCCAGAGCTCCTGCCACACAATGAGAGGCAGAGACAACAGAATTTCCCACAAGCTCATGAACCAGCTAGTCTGGAATGCTAAGCAACACACATGACAAGAGAGACCATGTCTTAGGAACAATGTAGAAAGGTTTTCAAACATTGTCCTCTGACTTACACATGTGCATCTGTTCTTACACATCTCTCTCTCTCTCTCTCTCTCTCTCTCTCTCTCTCTCTCTCTCTCTCTCCTTCTCTATCTCTCTCTTAACACACACACAAACATGCACACACACACTCATACATACATGTACATTATTCATGTGCACATGCACACACTCACATGTATTAAGAATACATATCTTGGGGGCTAGAGAGATGTCTCACTCAAGTGGCACCTCACAACTGTCTGTAACTCCAGTTCCAGGAAATCTGATTCTCTCACACAGACTGAAAATTCAGGTAAAACACCAATGCACACACAAATAAATAAATCTTAAAACAGAATTCATGTCTTGCTACAGAGGGTAGTTTCACCTTGTAAGCATGGAGTTGTGAGAGAAGTGACATCGAGCTCCAATGGTCTCCTAGGACATACTGAGCTACAACTGAAGTCTGACTGCTGAGAGAAATAAGCTAATTCATAACTCAAGTTTGGTGACTATCCCATCCTTTTCTTTCTTATCTACATGTGATCATAGAGTGTTGGGAATAGTTTTACATCCATTTTCTCTGTTTAAATACTCTCTGTTTTTGGAAATTAGGCAGAGTTAAAGAATCAAACAGCAGAAGCACTGAAAGGTGTACAGTACAGGAACCTGTAAGGTATAAGGACAGAGCAAAGGAGTGGGAACAAGGCCAAAAACATACTTGGTGGGACCCAATGCAAAGTGCTTACACAGAAGCCCTCATTCAAACATTTGGGCATTAAAAACATCAACAATAAGGTATTAGGCTGAGCCTAGGCTAGCCCAAACTTCATCTATGCACTCAGAACAGACACATAGAGGAACCCAGCCCTGAGGGAAGAAGATACTTCCCAGTCAGGCAGCACTGGGAAAATCTGAGAGGAAGGACTTTGTCTCCCAAAGCATCATAGGGCTATCTGGGCAGAGAATCAGCAGGTGCTAAGATCTAAGGATGTGGGAGAGGAGTCATGAGACAAGCTTAGCCTGAGATGGTTTGAAGAAGGAAAGATGAAGTGAAACTGACCTGCCAAGAACCAGTAACCTATGGGTTTTTGTTTTTGTTTTTTATCAATTCCCCCACAAGAAAGAACATGTGCCCCTAACCGCACATGGACTTCAGGCCCATGGAGTCCCATTTGAGACACAACCCAGAATATCCTTAATTGCCAGCTCATCTGCCCTTTGCCCTTACTCCCATTGCCTGATCTTCCCACAGCACATAGGGGGAAGGCCAAACTGTAGCTCACGTGAAGTCTGCACAACCACCTCCTAGCTACGATGGAGATAGTCCGAGGCACAGGGAACTCAAACCTCACAGGCCTTTGAGCCTCCGAGAGAACAGGCTTTGTGGGTTTCTTCTGACTCCTTCAATATGTACCAAATTGTCCATCTTATCATTCCCTGTTTGTGGAGAAAGTTGTCACAGGAGCTTGGTGACAAGTTGTTTGAACTCTGACAGATTGCCTATTTCCTCTCTGCTATGGCTGTCTTGGTTCTTGTTGGCTGAAATTGGGTGGTTAATTCCCTTTCTCCTCTCTGGTGGCTTTCTGTTCCTTTACAGCACTTTCTTTGATAAATCATTTGGGACATCAAACCATCAACAGCATTGCCGTAAACCCTTTCTACAGATTCATAAATGAGATCACACTGAGAAGATGCATTAAGCAGTGACTTGGGAAGCGTTTGGGACTGTTTATTTGCCTGGAGACACAACAAGCAGGGCTGTAGGAATAACGGGTTGTGGAGTTGAAGGCAGCATTTGCTGAGCAGAGAGAGAGAGAGGGAGAGAGAGAGAGAGAGAGAGAGAGAGAGAGAGAGAGAGAGAGAGAGAGAGAGAGAGAGAGAGAGAGCGCCTTACCGTTCTTAGAGGCAGCCAGGCTCCTATGCAGCAAAGCTGGGATAGGGCTTCTGTTAGAGTCCTGCTCTGTTCTCCAGAGTAATGCAAGGTGCAGAGAATAAGGGACTTAAGTTAACTGATGTTGTGCAGAGAGCAGGTGACATGCTTCCTCCCAAGTTAGTTCTATTCTTGAAACATGAGAATCACTAGACAATGCATCATCTACCATGCATCTCTGAAGAAGCCCATTGACTTCCAGGAACCTCAGTTTCCCCATCTGAGAATAGAAACCACTTTCTATTATCACTCCAAAATTGGTAAGAAGTAGCTGAGAGCAGCATCCATGTGGAGTAAGCTAAGTTCCTTAACCCCACAGCTTTGGGGTAGGTCACACAAGCTCTCTGAGCCCCAGGCTTCTCACCTCGGAAGTAAAAAGGTTTAGCAGGATTTGGAACTCAAGTTTTATCACTACCTCGCATATACAAAAATGTCAGCTATTTTCATCTTTGCCATTATCTTCATCATTATTATTGGTACCAAATAAGCGCTTAGTAATGATTATTTTTTTCCATTCTGTTATAGGCAAGAGCTGTAGTGTAGCTGGAATCAGCATTCTCAGCATAAGCAGACAGGGCTTTAAATCACGAATGTGCAATTTATTGGCAGTGCAAGCTTCCCAAATGTCTGAGGCTTGTTTAGCATCCAAGAAGTGGAGTTGCAATAGACACCTTGAACTGCGGCTTATAATGACTGGGAGAGGAAAAAAAACCAAAAAACAAACAAAAAAAAAAAAAAAAAAACCCTGGCCTGCCATGTCATTCATGCTGAAAACATTACTCTCCTTTCGCTTTCAACCATTATTTTGAGTGATTTTAAAGTGAGACACAACCCTCCTCCCAGCCAAGATCCAGAAAGTCCTCCCTGTGTTTGTTGCAACAGAAGCATTGCCTGCAATTTAGGCAGTTTGCATCATGCATCTGTTTCCAGCCTGTCTATGCTACGGAGGTATGATGAAAAAGCCACCAATCCAATCCACATGGCCCAGGGATCATGCTGAAGTTGGTAACAAAGACTTTCGCAGGTAAACACTGAGTGCAAACGCTTGTATTTGGTTGTGGTCTTGGCTGGCTCTCCTCCTGGACACTGCAGAAGTGGGCTGTGTCCTTCCTGTGTGCTTTGGACTTTCTTTACCTGCTGTGCTGTGATTGTGATCTGCCTGCCATGCAGGACCCTCCACTGTAGAAGGTAGGTGGTGAACCATATAGGGCAGGAGTTAGACAGCAGGTCCACCATCCATGGATGGAGCATTTAGCATATTGGTAAAAACATCTGCCAAAACACAAGGCAAGCTCAATGGCATGATCACCTGCTGTATATACTAGGAGACTCTGGACAAAGATTCAGGACAGCAAGAACTTTACCATGGGGATGATTAGAACTCCGTTGGCTTTGCAGAGGGTTATTGTAGGGTCTGGAGGAATGACACGGGAATGGAGAAGCTGTGATAAGTTCCTTGTGTCTGTGTGATGCAGGAATTTGTCATCGACCCATCTTAGCTGTTTACCATAGAGATGTAGCTCTCCCCCTATGCTCTCTCCCCGATAAAGCAACGGACAATGATGTCAGTCAGCAGGATACTCAAACCTTCACACCAGGTTGTGCGTTGCTGGACATCTTATTGGTGTGTTCCACATTGCCTGCTAGTGAAGGAAGAAGGTGAAGTTGTGCACAATTCATTGCTTTTCCCCCTCCAGTGATAATTATTTTTTGTAGAAAAACCTGAGTTAAGTCTTAATAATTTAATTGCTTTTATTGTTGATTACCAAACCAAAAGAATAAAATGGAGTGTGCTGTTCATTTCAAAACTTTCTTTATCTGCTCCAGGCTGTTTAATTTCTAGATCGCAGCAGAGACTGAACAGCACTGCTCAAATCTTCAACTGTGAACAAACTTTTGGTTTGTTTTTTTTTTTCCAGTTTTCCAGATGAGTTTGTCTTGAAGGGAAATGGAATAGGAGAAATAGTGTTTGGCTTATTATGTTAGAGCGATATGCTTGTTTAAGGAAGGAGGATTGGAAGTTAAACATTTCCACAAACCCATTTTTTTTTCTCTGATTCTAGGCAAGTTGCTTGATGTTTCTAAGCCTTAGTTGCTCAGTCTGTAAAATGGAAATGGTATACCACTTTCAGTTGGGTCAAGATACTGAGTCAATAAAGATACAGCTCTTAACCCAACTATAGACACGTGGGAGACTGGGACAAGTCACTCAGCTTCTTTAGGACAGTAAGACTACAGCCATAGCCGTGGCTGCTGCTTTGACCGTATGGGTCCAGAGACTTATGTGATAATCTCTGTGCTAAGCAGCCATCCAGCATCAGCTAGTATACCTCCATCCCTAGGGTACTAAAGGCCCCATGAAGGTCTGCACCCTCCATGCTGGCTGACGAGAATGCATGAATGCATCGTTAATTATTAAGGGATTTGTGTGAGCTAGTTATTAAACACAGTTATGATTAAAAATTAAAGGACATGAGCTTACTTGTAAATAAATTATGTTTAAAACAAAGAGAAAGCACTTGACAATCACCACTTCCCATTTCCTTTATTCCATTACCTTGTTCTCCTGAAGTCACAAGTCTGTTTTATCATGGTGATACACACAGCAAGATGGCTGCTCCTGTCTTCCCAGCTCCCCTGTGTTGACTCTGTTTGCCTGAAGCTAGCTATGGTGGGAGTATTTACACCACAGGAATGAGCAAACTCTGCAAATCAGTGCTGTTTATTTATTGACTTATTTGCTTCTCTCGGGGGTGGGCAGGGACACTAGTTAAATATTTACTAGCATGACTTTGGGTAAAGCTTACTAACTAACAAGCAGAGACACTTTATTGTAGGGCAAGATCTGACAGTGAGCCAAAAGGAATCTCCTTCCAGCTGATGTTCTTGTTAGGATTTACAGAGCATTTGTGTTTTTGCTGGGAAATAAAATACATGGTTTGAGATAATGGCTTAGTACAGTTTTGTAACCCCTTATTCACAATGTGTGGGACACCAAAGGTCCGGAGGAAAGTATTATTGTGTAAAATCAACTGTCTTTGTATTCAGATCAGGGTTTTTTAACTGTCATTTCTCAGAAAAGACGATTTCCCTCTAAGCATTAACCAGTTTCAGAATGCTTAAACGATGCTACTGAGGAAATTCAACCTCATAGATGAATCTTACCCACTGTGGGAACAGTGTAGTTTGGGTTGGTTAATTGTTTGGTTTTTGGATTTTGTTTTTTGGGTTTTTGTTGTTCTTGTGGATTTTTGTTTTGTTTTGTTTTGTTTGTTTTCCAGAGTGCTTGATTGAATGGGGTGGGGGTGGGGGCGAGCAGGTATCATCTGGGCCAGCATGAAAAGCTTTCAGAAGACGCCATTCTGTGACTGAGCATCCACACACACAAGACAGCACCAAGGAGAAATATCAGGCAGCTTCGGTGCAGAAGGACCCAAATAAATAAAAGCAGGAGGGAAAGAGAATAGCAAGAAGCCACAGGAAAGACCACTGTGACACACTAGGACTCTTAGAATTTGAGATTGAAAGAACATTAGCAGGTTGACCCATGGACAGCTTGATTGACATTTCATGGTCACACATGTTGCTGTTTAGGTTCTTCTGGTATCATTTTGATGAGCTGTGTGCTCTGAGGTAGGCCACTAGACTTCTCTGGGCTTCTTTTCTTATCCCCTCCCCCATCTCAGAAAATAGAAACTATAGTAATTATCACATTGTTTGTTGTTTCTATTAAATGACATAAAGGTATGAAGGTCCTGGATCATGGAGTTTCTGGAAAGAGGTAACCACTCCCCCTGCCATATTAAGACATGCTAATCATCTTAAAGTTATGAGAAACTCAAGATGATTTTAGAAATGAGGTACTATGTATAAGAAAATGTATTTTTATAAGTTGGCCTTTGATCATTTAATTATTTAAAATATAAAGTGAAACTGTCTAAGTGGACTTTGTAAGAACTTATTTTTGGAGGAGATGCTGGTCTGATTTTGTAAGACAGACCCAAGACCAGCTACAAGAAGTTGTGTTGAAATATGAGCTAACCAGTACCCCTAGAGCTCGTGTCTCTAGCTGCATATGTAGCAGAGGATGGCCTAGTCAGCCATCATTGGGAAGAGAGGCCCCTTGGTCTTGCAAACTTTATATCCCCCAGTACAGGGGAACACCAGGGCCAAGAAGTAGAAGTGGGTGGGTAGGGGAGCAGGGCAGGGAGAGGGTATAGGGGACTTTCGAGATAGCATTTGAAATGTAAATGAAGAAAATATCTAATTAAAAAATTGAAAAAAAAAAAGAAGTTGTGTTGAGCCAGACATGGTGTCCTACACCTTTAATCCCAGCACTTAGAACACAGAGGCAGACAGATTGTTTCAAGTTCAAGGCTAGCATATTCTACCCAGTGAGTTTCAGGACTGCTGGGGCCATGTGGAAAGATCCTGTCTCAAATCTCTCTCCCTCTCCACAAGAAAAGAATTAATGTATTCATTGATTCTGACTCTCTCCCTCCCCCACCAATCTCAATCTCTCTCTCTCTCTCTCTCTCTCTCTCTCTCTCTCTCTCTCTCTGTGTGTGTGTGTGTGTGTGTGTGTGTGTGTGTGCATGCGCATGTGTCCGCGTGTGTTCTGTCCCACTCCTTCCATGCAGAATTTACCAAAGTGCGGATAGTAAGCTCAGTGTTTTACAAACTCTGCTAGTCTGCAAGAAAATTATTTTGAGTCATTTTTGTCATCTCCCATTAGACATCAATTTCCTAGGCAAAATGGAATGTAGGACACTGTTGTGTGAGTGAAAAAGCAGACATGTGGCCAGAGGTTAATAACTCCCATTGCCCAGTCATGAAAGAAAGAAAAATCACAGTGTCACTTCTACTCTTGACATTTGGTTCTGTCATCCTTCGAAGTCGAACAAAGCATCTTTGTGCATTATAAAGAGGCCTCCATTTATGTCTTTCCAAAGTTCTTTGGAGATGTGCCTCTCCATTTTGCATGGAAAGGTAGATAGTAAGTGGAGAGAAACCTTAGAAGCAGTGCAGAGCAAAGCACCCAGAGTATTAACCATAAACCACATTGCCCCAAATTCCTCCTGGACAAGTGGCAACAAGCCATCAGAAACAACAGAGTCCCTCCAGTACAGAAAACCACTGCCCACAGTGAGAAATATAATCACTGCCATATCTGTTCTCAGGGTGGGGTAAAATGCTACAGAATGCCATTGAACTAGAAAGAAAATCCAAGAGCACTTTCAAATTGCTCTATGGACAATGAGAGATGAGGTCCCCTCTGCCTCAGCAAGCATGCTTGCTTGTCCTTGTCACTGTTGTCCACTGTTGGCTATTGCTTCTCTTGCAATAGCTGTTGAATGACATCAAAAGCAGGCCTTGTGAATTGTTCTGTTCTGCAGGGCTTTCAGCTGTGTGCCTCTCCAGGAGCCCCGGGGTCATTCTTCCATTCTTGCTGTGTTGTGCTGTAAACTTCTTTTCTCAGGCTATCTGTTTTCCTACCTGGTCAGATCCTGGGAGATACTGGATAAGAATCACCAGTACCTGGTCTTAAGAAAAATAGTAGATTCAGGCATTGTTTAAACTGCAGCTCACAGTAATGACTACCTTAAGTCCTGCTTATGACCTCCATGTAAGAATAAAGCTTTCTGTTGCCACCTGGGATGAACTATGACATTTTTAATCCTTTTCAAACCCATTTCATTTTTTGAACCCTTCAAAATGATTTTTCTGATGCATTAGGTTCATTTCATGGCTCATGAAAGGGACACAGCTTCCTGCTGCAAACCCCTGCATTTCAGGCTTTAATGGGCACACAGATCATCGAGGTGCTGGAAAATGGCAGGTTCTGACTCATCAGGTCTGAGATGGGGTCCCTGATTCTTCATTTTTAACAAGCTCCCATGGGATGTGGATGGATGATGCTTAAATTCTGGCAGTACCTTGAGCACTAGGGTTCTCCAGGGCAGGCTTTGTTCAGCACCACGGACAGAGAAAACCCATGCTTCCTTCCCCTTGCCCCAATACCTGAGCAATCAAACCTATGAGGCACCACACATGTCTGGCTTCTCTGCCAGAACTGTGTCACCAACTGTCTGGGAAGCAAAAGAACCTTCTAGAGGCTACCTCGTGATACAAACTATGATCACTCTTCCACAAAGGAGGCCTCTTGATCTTCAAGGATAAACACCTTGGAATAGAGACCCTGCTGAGGAGTAGGAAGAGAAGGGCAGGGCTTGACAAAACAGAGGAAAAGCCTTCTGGGAATCGGCTCAGCTCCTTTCAGCATCCTATCTCTCCGGTACACTACAGTTCTTACCTACTTACTGTGTCTTTGTCTTCATCTGGGGTCATGCAATAAAGGTGCAGAATGTCTCTCACAGATTTGCTCTAGTGAGCTGTAGTCTCACTCTAGTATACAGCTGCAGTGACAAAACCATTACATTAGTCTGATACCATGACTCACATTAAATATGCTTGGATCCCAGAGCACATGTTTATACTAGGAGCAGCTGTGTATTTATACCAATCTACAATTAGATTAGTCCTTCTTGGTGCTTACCATGTTAGGACCACCTGATAGATTTGCAAAAATGCTGATAGAAGGGCCTCACCTAACAGCAGTTCCATCAGAATCTCTGAGTAGGAGGTTTCCAGTGTTGTTAGAAGCTCTCTAAATGGCTAGATTATGTGGCCAAGAGTAAAGATCATGGTATGCACCATATTCTCTGTGACAATATAGATCAAGTTCTAGGTACTCTTTTTCTCCTCCTTTTGTTCTTCAAAATTCTTCCCAGATCTTGTCCAATGGGATGGATTCCCACCTACATATCTAATGATTAAGAACTGATGTGACCAACTGACCTGTACCTGTTCTACATGCACAATGAAAGCTACTAACATTTGCCTCCATTTCTGCCCAACTCTACAAACTTGGGAGTAGATCTCACTTATGTCACTCTGAAGTGGAAGAATCTGAGACTTAGACAAGTTGGCTGGGCCTGATGAGGTCATGCAGGGAATGCCAGAGCCAGAATCTCCATTTGATTCAGGGTGTACTGGAGCTGTTTGGAACAGGCACCAGCAGGTTTCTGAGGTTAAGGGAGACCCAACACCACAGACAAAACTTTGTTTTTCTTTACTACTATCAATTTTACAGCTTTATGGAAAATACAGAGTCTTTATTAATATTTTATAGAATTCATTTCAAAACAATAGTAGCCCTTATTAAGTATGTTTTGTTTGCCAAGAACTATGCTTGGTGATTAGAGCTGTCAATCAGCGCTAGGAGATTGGCTTCAGATCGATCTCCTTGAGGATGTCAAAGGTCATGGACACTCAAGTCTCCTAAGTACAATGCTGTAGTATTTACACATAATCTGTGTTAATCTTTGTACTTAATTAAAATCATCTATGGATAACTTCCAATACCCAAATGTAAATTCTGGGTAAACAGGTGTTAGATGGACTGTTTAGGAGATAGCAAGAATTAAAATTGGCCTACACATGTTTAGTATAGACATGATTTTTTTTCCCCTCAAATGTTTTCAGATCTGATTGTTTGAGTTCCAAGATGCAGAACCCAGACAGCCAACAGTTGTATCCATTTCCTCTTTACCCAGCTGAGTTCCATGATGCCATTGCAAGGCAGGTGTTGCTCCTACAACTAGGATAGAAAGAGAACCAAGTCTTGGGTTGGGTTAATAAGCCTACCTATAAGGTTAAAGTCAGAAAGTAGCAAAGGCAGATTTGAACCCAGGCCTTCCTGACATGAGTCCAGCCACTCCTTAAGCACTCTGCCCATTTCTTGTTTGCAGTGCAATGATGGTGAAATTATCTCATTAGAGCCTTGAGCTCAGAAGGGAGATGGATGACAGGGTGGGAGCCAGGTTCAGGGAGCAGGTGCCAGATGGATGCAAGTGGGGATTGACCATCTGGCAGAAGACTAAACAAACAGCATCCACAGGCTAGAAGGGCTTCTTGTAAAAGTAAAATGTCTCTCCCTCTGCTCCCTGCTCCAGCAATTCCAGCATTCTTTGTATCCCTCCCAGGACATGAGGAGGCAGGTTCCAGGCAATGCCACCCTTCTTCCTGCTTGCAGAGGAACACAGGGTACCTCTGTTGTTGCAGTTTGAGGTCCTTGATGATAGATGGCAGGTCATTTGCAGAGCCTGGAGCTATCATTCATGAAGGACAATGGCCTACTGGGATCTAACACATTTGGAGAAGAGCATGAAATGGACAAAAGGGGGATTATATGAAACAAAGTCAAAGGAAAACTGTTAGGAGTCTTATTTCATGAGCCTTGATTCCAGCAGAGATGAAACACTCTGAAAGAGCTGTCAGCAAATGCACAGAGAGCCCAGAATTGTTCTCTAGCTTCCTGGTGTCCATCACTAGCCAGCATTGTTAGGGACTATATAGAATTTAGCAGAGGATTACCCTTTTGGGAAGTGTGGGCTATACTCTAGTGTGGAGAGGAGTCTGGTGTTTGTGAGGAACTTTACTTTGTATGAGGAACTGGGTCAGTAACTTGAGAAGTATCAGTGGGATCTTTCTTTGTCTGGAGCACTGGTCCCTGTGCATGGATCTGGGAATGTAAACAGATGAATGACTTTGTTTGGCTTGGCTTGGGAACCACTTTCTAAAATGTTAGAAGCCCCACTGTGTAATAGGAGGGAAGTTAATGCTGTATGTATGAGCGTGGGGTTAAGGATAATAAAAACATTCAAAGTCAGAGAAGTAGTCTCAAGCCTGCTTCTTTGTCTTTTGGCTTTAGATCAGCAAGTATCACTGGCCATATAGTCTGATGCTTTCCAACACCTGCTAAGGGTGTGGCTTCTGGAAGTAGGTGGAGAGCCAGGCTTGATGGTAACAAAGCACACAGCTCCCTACCATGAAGGTGCTGTGGCTTGGAAACTGGGCATATCATTAAGTGAAGGGGAGCAGCCCACTTAAGGTCATGCTTAGGTCAGGGTTGTCAGGACTGGGGCACATTCCGCCAAGCACTCATTGTATCTTGGGTCTCCCCATGATGGGTGGTAGCCTTCTGTGGAAGGGATGTTGGAAACACATTTTAATGGGTAGTGAGTGTTTGGTGCTTGGTGCTTACCTGGTTGCATTCAGAGGTGCTATTTATTGGCCAATGCCAAGAAAACCCATTTCAGAACAGTATGGCCTAGATTGAACCATAAGCCCTGCAGTTGCTCCATCTTGATTGGGTATATTCCTTGGCCTCTCTATAACTTGTTTGTGTGTGTGTGTGTGTGTGTGTGTGTGTGTGTGTGTGTGTGTGTGTGTTTTCATCATAAAATACTGAGGCTATTGGGATATAGAGATGGCAGAGCAGTTAAAGATGCCAAGCCCGAGGGCCTGAATTTGATTCCAGGACCCACATGCCAAAAGGAGAGAACTAACTCCTGTTAGTTGTTCTCTGACCCCCACATATGTGCTTTATTAGTGTGTATCCACTCCATCCCACACAATCACACACACACACACACACACACACACACACACACACACTCAAATAAATGAACAGAAAAGGAATGTAATAGGCCATATTTCATAGGGAGGTTATACATATTAAATTTGCAAAATATATTAATACTTGTAGAGCATTAAATAAGATAATATATTTAAGGTATTAATTAAACTAATATATGAAGTATTAGATAATCTAACATACAGCAGTTGCAATAATATCAGGCACATAGTATTTTATACCTGTTTTTAGTTATTGTTATTGTGTACATATGTGAGCAGGTGCACATATATATGTGGAAACATGAACACGTGTGCATATGTATGTGGAGGCCAAACAACAAACTTTGGTGTCATTTCTCAGGAGCTGTCTATAACCTTATTGTTTGAGACATGGTCTCCCATTGGGACCTGGGACTAATCTGTTGGACTAGACTGGTTAGTTTTGGATCCCCAGTTATCCTACTGGCTCCACCTCCCCACTGCTGGGATTACAAGTGCGTGCCAGCACATTCAGGGTTTTTACCCGGGTGCTGGGGAATGAACTCAGGGCCTTGCACTTGCAAGGCTAGAACTATACTAAGTCATCATCCTAGCCCTGTAAAACTGATTATAGTGAAAGCGTGCCCAATGCCCAACTTTGCGCTGATGACAGGGATGTATCAGTGAACATCATATGGCCCTTCCTTCATTCACGCACATTGTTGAGAACCAGCCACATACATGACCTTTCCCCATGACCGGAAGTCATACATCCTCTGAAAATGATTCGGGGAAGTGCAACAGGGAGTCATCAATGGGAGGGATGGAGACCAATCTGCTGAGACAAGGAAAACCTAGAGAAAAGAGTGCTAATTATGAAGTTAAGGACAGGAAATTCTGACCTGGTGAATGCAGATGAGAGCTTGTACCTGCCCTGCCTCACTTGTGAGAGTATAGAGACACTCTGTAGCTAATGAAACAGAATAAAAACTAGAAGCCACTTCTCAAAGCACTGGGGGACTCTGAGGGACAAGGGAACAGAGACTTAAATGACAGGAATGCTGCCCACATGTGGGCAAGGGTGAGGGAGACACACGGAAGCATTCAGATTATTCCAGGAGAGAAACTGTCTGCAAAGGTGCAGAGGCAAGCCTGGCAGTGTGTGTGTGTGTGTGTGTGTGTGTGTGTGTGTGAGAGAGAGAGAGAGAGAGAGAGAGAGAGAGAGAGAGAGAGAGAGAGAGAGAGAGAGAGATTTGCATGAAGACTACAGGGCTCATGGAGGGGATTTGGCCCAGGGGCTTAGAGGATAAGCTGGAGGGGATGTAGTCCTCAAACCAGAGAGTAGCAGGTGAATTTGATTCCACTCCGAAGATTTTTATGGACTCATAAAACTGTATATTGTGAGCTTGTAAAGCATCAATTCAACCCACAGCGTAGGATTAACAAGGTACAACAGAAGCAAGGTCCCAGGAAATAAATAGTGCATCCACTGTATTTGTCCTTCTCCGTTCATCTTTCTGTTACTTGTCTCTCACACTCAGGCCCCAAGATCTCTGAGATGAGAGTGGCAGAGAGCCCAGGAAACCAGCATTTAACATGTTGGGCACACTTCTGAACAGCTGACCTGTATCCCGGGACCACCGCAGACCTGTCAGCTTGAGCAGAGAAGTAGAAAGAGAGGGTTTTGGTGGACTCAGGACTTTGGTTTCTCTGACTCCCTAGCCCTTGCCTAACCTGTGTAGGAAGTATGGGAATTCAGTGTACTAATCAATGTGAGATGCAGAGTCTGCGCCCACTATCGGTTTCAAATGCCCTGTGTGCACAGAGCAACCAGAATGGCTTCTATTGTGTGGACTCCCAGGCAGTGTCTGTCCTGGAGGCTGTGAGTGGGGAAATGATTTATTCAAAGCTCACTCCTGCCTCTCCATGCCTAGGGTAAGCATGAGTGTGGAGAATGCAAGAAGGAACCCCCGCAGACAGGTGCCCTGCTTCCAGCCTGCCTTCTACTCTGTGGTCCTCACCCTTTGCTCTTCCAATCCCCATAAGGCAGGTGCTTCCCACATTCTTCAAAGCTCACGGAGATGCAGTGTGTGAGGTGCCCAGGTGGAACCTGGCACTTCTCAGATCGACAGCCACCACTTAGCTTCTCTCCTTCATTTGTTCCTAAGAGTGACTTTCAAAGAAACCATGGATCCTGCTCACCGGAGTCCTGGCTGTTCTTTGAAGTTCGAAACCCAAGTCTTTCTTATATCTCAGACCCGGGGCCAGTTTTGCATGTTAGCTTGACATCAAGGTGGAGTTGCTGAACTCTCTCCTAGCAGAGAGTTTCTTTGCAGCTTCCTTACTCTGATGCAGGTGGGGATTGACAGGCTGAGTTCCTCACCACAGAGATGTATAGCGCACCCCTGTGTGCAGGCCAGATCTGGGCACAGGGTAAGGATTGATGGACGAGGCAGAGCCCTTTCTTAGCTCTCAGGCTGACTGCAGGGCAGACGAACCATCAGTGGCCGACCTGCTGGGTGTGTGCTGCAGTTGATGGGGACACAGGAACTGTGGTTTCCAGAAGTTTCACAACTGCTTCTGCACGGAGGAGTCAGGACCAGGCTCTCGCTGTCTGACTCACAGGGATCTTTCAGGTCAAGTCTGAGATAGTCAGTTCTGCAAGGCAAGGATATCGGGTGGGAAAGAATAGAACACTTTCAAAACAAAACAAAACAAAATAAAAACCACTGTTACTGTCACTTTAAGAGTTCTCAGATGAGGAAACAGATGCCATGAGAATTCATGAATACCAAATGATCAACAGGACCCCGACAAGTCTTTTCTTTTTCTCTGGGTGTCTCCCCATCCTCCACATGAGCATCCCTTCCAGTTCCACAAGCCTTGATGCACAGTGTGTTGCTCACAGCCTGCAAGCCAGTGTGAAGCCAGCTTGGCTCTCAGTCTATTTATCTTATCTCCTATTTATATTTGGAAGCCTGTTTCTTCATCTGTTAGAACTGCCTGCATCGCACGCCCTGGAAATGTCTCTGTTTACCTTGATGTGCCGTGAGCACGATCCAGGGTTATTAATAAAACAGAGGAGCTTCCCAGCTGCTAGGGCTAAACTACTGCTATAAAATCGAGGGCCACAGTTGAGGGTTCTAGTTGCCCTAGAGAGAACTCCCATACGCTCCACAGGCCCATTTGACCTTAGGGACCAGGGTGGGGCAAGGGACATTGAACCAACCTGCCTGGCAAACAATGCCCTGTTTTACCTTCTCCTGCCTCAGATGGTAGAACTCACATTTCTGAACATCCCATAGACAGCAAACAGACAAGGTTTTGGTTGCTCACTCTGTCTTACCACAAACAGAACAAAACAGCAACCAATATCTCATCAAAACTGTTTCCACTATCTCCTAGAAAGCCCAATTTGCCCATGACAGGCCTGTCTTCCCATGTGGCACCCCCACCATTTTGCACCTTGTCAAATGAGAGCTACCCCTTTGTCTAAGTTTGCCATGATAAATTGCAATCAAATGCAACTTGGGGAAACTGGGTTTATTTGGCTTCCAATAACGGGAGAGAAGGAGAGCAATTTGCTGAGTCAGGGAAAACCTGGAGCAGAGAGTGCCAGTGATGAGGTTAAGGACAGGGAGGAAACCCTGACCTGTGAAAGCAGATGAGAGCTTGTACCTGCCCTGTTTCACAGGTTCTCCTCTTGTGAGAGCATAGAGACACTCTATATATCCCTGATCATGGTCCATCGCTGAGGACAACCAAGGCAGGCTCACAAGCAGAGCAGGAACTCGGAGGCAGGAACTGGAGTAGGGACTGTGGGAAAAGGCTGGTTACTGCCATGCTCCCCACGGCTCGCTCAGCTTTCAGTTATTTCTTTTACCTTTGACATCATAATGCATCACCCAGGGCCACCTGCTCAGAGGTAACACAGTGAACTGGACCCTTGTGCTTCAATCTCTAATCAAGACAATGCCCTATAGACTTGCCCACCCAGGTCAACCTGATGGAGATATTTTCTCAATTGAGGAGCCTCTTCCCAGATGACTCTAGCCTCTGTCAAGATGACAAAAACCAGTATCCCCTGTCACAGGGGTGTGAGGATTTTTTTTTGCCAGTCTCTACCCCTCCCCTCTGCTTCTATATACTCTGTATGGGACACCTCCCAAGTAAGCTTGCCTCCCTAGACTTGCATGTGATTTGGTCTTCTGTGATACTGTAGCTATGTATAACTATTGATACACAGTCCCCAGCTACAGTTATTCAAAGTAAGAATTTGGGGATAGCATACGAGTAACACAATCAGTGGAAAACATTCTTGGAATGATGCGGATTCATTTCTTGACAGCCTAGGGATAAACCATGATACTTTTTCCATGATGCTCGGCAGTGAAGCAAGGAGCTGTCAGTCACACAATCAAAGGGGGAAGCAACCAATCCCCCACAGTGCACTGTTTCTAAGCTAGAGTGGTCAGTAGGATCAGGTGTACTGAGTGCATTTGTGTGTGTGTGTGTGTGTGTGTGTGTGTGTGTGTAGATGAGGAGTGTCTTCAGGTGTCTTCTTCATTTGTTCTCCATTTCGTTTTTTCAAGACAGGCTCTTCCCTGAGCCTAGAACTCCTTGATTTGGCTAGCCTGGCTGGCAATGAATTCTGGGAATCCGTAGTCTCTGCCTCTCCTCCCCCAAGTGCTGGGCTTACAGATGCACACCACTGTGTCCGGCTTTATGTAGGTGTGGAGGATCAGAGCTTTAGGGCTTTATATCTCACACCTGGCACTTTAACAACATGGCCACTTCCCCAACCCCTTAAGTGCATTTTGACTCAGTAGCATTTTTAACTTACAACAAGTTTGTGAGTTTTGACCCCATTATGCAGAAACGAGAGTCTATACACACTGCGAAACCTTTCCAGCCATCAAGATCCCCATTCCTATGCATACCCTCATTCTGATCTCACTGCAGCCTGCCAAGGAGGGAGTGGCTATTCCCTTTTCTCGGCTCCAGAAACCAAGCGGAAGAAATAAATGACTGTCCTGTGTTATGGGTTCAGAGAGTCTCACTCGGGTATGGCTCTGCACAGTGGGCAGAGTGTGGCTAAAGAGGCAGCAGGCACCCATGTCTGGTAAGTCATACTTGCTGTGGAGCCCTGTGCAGAGACCTGCCCCTCCCCTTGGGAGCTCAGTTTCTTCCCACTATAAAGTGAGGTTACTGCCCTAAATCAGAGCTTCTTAATGTGAGTGTATGGCCGGGAAGAAAATAACTGAAAGTTAGCATTTTCTCCCATTGCGAATATAGGCAATAAACCACAATAGCATTAGCAGTTTCTGGGACTTTGTTACCAGGAAGAATCAGATATTTTTGTATCCCATTATAGTTATTGGAGATGCCTCAAAATATCATTTGCACTCATCACTACCTCAAGGTTATGATAGTTATTAGACAAGCTGTTAGATCTTGTTATGACTTAGAAAAGAAATAAAAATATAACAATCACAAATTTCTCATTTTAACATTTTGATAACTATTTCAATATAATTGGTTTCCTTTGTAATCCGATTAGTTTTTATTTTGTGCTTTTAAAAGGTTTTTTCTTTCTTTTCTGGGAAGAGGGTCTACATGTTTCAAGGATCTGCCAAAGGGGTTTGTGGGGCTCCAGAGGTTAAGACCTTGCTGTGTCACCGCAGGAGCCCAGGTCCCACCAGACCCAGGTTCTCATTCATCAGCCTTCCCCCGCCCCTCACTCTAGCACACTCAGCCCCATCTGCTTCCACACCTGAGGCAGCTGCAGAGGTGCTCCCTTGGGCTCCATGCAGCTCAGATGGCATTCAATTTCATCAGACCAGTGCCTTCTGGTCTATAATCTAAGGGAGGCTGATGCTGTCACAGTCATATGGGTTGAGTGGAAGGAGGGAGATGGAGGCTCAAGACTCAAACATGTCTTTTGAGATAGGCAGCATTTAGTGCTCAAATACCTTGGTTTTATCCCTCCCAGATGACATCCTCCTCACCCCTATTCTTCTACAAGGTCCTCATGGGGGTACCACAGATCCAGAGAGTATGGGTGTTTGTTTGTGTTTTATAGGAAAGGGCACAGGGAAGGCCAGAGTCCAGAGCCACAAAGGACAAGATGTAGGAAGAAAGTAAGGATGGTGAAGCAATCAAACACACACACACACACACACACACACACACACAGAGAGAGAGAGAGACAGACAGACAGACAGACAGACAGACAGACAGACAGACACACACCAGAAAACAGAGCTGAGGACAGGCTGGCAGGGGCAGTTTGTTCTAAGGGCACAAGGCACAGAAGAACTTGTGATGGGACCATACCAGAAGATGAGGTGAGAGATGACTATGGCTTCATATAGGGTCACAAGTGCAGGCAGAAGTGGAGAGAAGTGGACAGAAGCTGAGAGAGCCTGAAAAGACAGAACCAGGCGGGCTAAAGGATAGATAGCTAGTGGATGGAGATAGAGCTCAAGGATTTAGGGCAACCTAGGTGCTCCACTTGCTGACATGGGGACCAACCAAGGGAGGCTCTCTAGGAGGAGACTGTAAGGTACCACCATGTGGGTAATAGGTGGTTCCTAGCATCAAGACAATTGTTTCTCTTTTATGCTGATTACATTGCAGTTGAGAAAACACATCACCATCCCATGCTTCCATGGCAACTATTAAACTAGGAGCATAACTTCTACTTTAGGGGTTTTCTGTGATGGTTATTTCAAATATGAAGTAGAAGCATCCGATGCATTATGAGCTGTCCATGGCCCCAGGTGGTCTCTAGCAGTGCTCCAGTCCCCAGGAGTCTCAGGGAATCCCATTACAAAGAGGCACGTCTGGAACGTTTCTCACTTAGGGGATGAAATTTGGAGTCCATAACAAGTCTGGCCATGGTGATGCTGAGTCTGTTTTCTTGCCTGTTGGGCGGGAATACACACTTTTGTCTCTAGCCCTTGAGATTGTGTCACACAATGGCATCGTTGGGTGGAATTCACATAGTCAGTCTCCAGGATTGTCTCTGTGGCTCCTGGTCAGTCCTGTAAGGTCTCTAGCTCATTAGGACCATTAAAGTTGAAGCTCAATGAATTAATATAAAGTTCATGCAATAATTCACCTAGGCTAGAGTGCTGAGCTGAATGAGCTGTGACTCTGGACCCGTCTGCTTCAACCTCCCTCCATCCTAACCTCACCATTCAGGATATCTTCCTCACAGCCATCAAGGGGCTCAAGATCAAACTGGGCCCTGTGCATCCATCGGACTGGGCTGGAGAGATGACTCGGAGGTTAAGAGCAGCGGCTGCTCTTCCAGAGGTCCTGAGTTCAATTCCCAGCAACCACATGGTGGCTCAAAACCATCTATAAACGTAATTTATGCCCTCTTCTGGCATGCAGGTGTACATGAAGATAGAGCACTCATATTCGTTGAATAAATAAATCTTTAAAAGACAGAAGCAAAACAAAACCCCTGACTGCCTCTCACAGATAGAATCAGAGGCCTGAACCTCATCCTTCCTTTTTTTTTAATTTATTTTTTATTAGATATTTTCTTCATTTACATTTCAAATGCTATCCCCAAAGCCCCCTATACCCTCCCCCTGCCCTGCTCCCTAACCCACCTTCCTCCCACTTCCTGGCCCTGGCATTCCCCTGTACTGGGGCATATGATCTTCGCAATACCAAGGGCCTCTCCTCCCACTGATGGCTGACTAGGCCATCCTCTGCTACATATGCAACTAGAGACACAGCTCTGGGGGGTACTGGTTAGTTCATATCGTTGTTCCTCCTATAGGGTTGCAGACCCCTTTAGCTCCTTGGGTACTTTCTCTAGCTCCTTCATTGGGGGCCCTGTGATCCATCCAATAGATGACTGTGAGCATCATCTTCTGTGTTTGCCAGGCATTGGCATAGCCTCACAAGAGACAGCTATGTCAGGGTCCTGTCAGCAAAATCTTTCTGGCATATGCAATAGTGCCTGGGTTTGGTGGTTGTATATGGGATGGATCCCTGGGTGGGGCAGTCTCTGGATGGTTTTTTTCTTCCATCTTAGCTCTGAACTTTGTGTTTGTAACACCTTCCATGCGTATTTTGTTCCCCATTCTAAGAAGGAATGAAGTATCCATACTTTGGTCTCCCTTCTTCTTGAGTTTCATGTGTTTTACAAATTGTATCTTGGATATTCTAAGTTTCTGGGCTAATATCCACTTATCATTGAGTGCATCAGTGAGTGCATTTTTGTAATTGGGTTACCTTGAGAATTGACAAATGGGACCTCATAAAATTGCAAAGTTTCTGTAAGGCAAAAGACACTGTCAATAAGACAAAAAGACCACTAACAGATTGGGAAAGGATCTTTACCTATCCTAAACCAGATAGGGGACTAATATCCAATATATATAAAGAACTCAAGAAGGTGGACTCCAGAAAATCAAATAACCCCATTAAAAATGGGGCTCAGAGCTAAACAAAGAATTCTCACCTGAGGAATACCGAATGGCTGAGAAGCACCTGAAAAAATGTTCAACATCCTTAATCATCAGGGAAATGCAAATCAAAACAACCCTGAGATTCCATCTCACACCAGTCAGAATGGCTAAGACCAAATATTCAGGAGACAGTAGATGCTGGCGAGGATGTGGAGAAAGAGAAACACTCCTCCATTGTTGGTTGGATTGCAAGCTGGTACAACCACTCCGGAAATCAGTCTGGTGGTTCCTCAGAAAATTGGACATAGTACTACCGAAAGATCCAGCAATTCCTCTCCTGGGCATATACACAGAAGACGTTCCAACTTTTAATAAGGACACATGCTCCACTATGTTCATAGCAGCCTTATTTATAATAACCAGAAGCTGGAAAGAACCCAGATGCCCCTCAACAGAGGAATGGATACAGAAAATGTGGTACATTTACACAATGGAGCACTACTCAGCTATTAAGAACAATCAGTTCATGAAATTCCTAGGCAAATGGATGGATCTGGAGGATATCAACCTCATCCTAATCCAGGTGTTTTGCTGCTGTCTCAGATGCTCTGTGTCTTCTTGCCTGTCTGCCTGCATCATCATGGGTCCACCCACATTCCACACCTCCTGCCTGGAACTTCTGTTGGCAAAGACTGTTCCCAACTTCTTTTTCTCATTCATTAGAACAGAGCCTTCACTGGGTTCCACTATTGAGCACAGGACCCCTTTCTTCCATTTTCTGCTCTAGACACGTTTTATGGCCAAAATGAGCAGCTGAAAGGTCAAAGTGGAGCTGGAGAGATGGCTGTCATATATAAATCCCATAATCTACATCGACATTGTGATAAAGAGACCCACTTTATAGATAGAAAATAAGGCTGAGAGGTGCTAAGTAACTTTCTCAGTGTTACATGATAGCTTTGGTACAATCTAGGATTTGACACTGTTGATAAGATAAATGACCATCAGGACCTACCCTCTTACTTTAAGAGCTATTAGCATCTCAGAGGTGCTGGGGGGGGGTGGAGAATCATTCTTTTTTGAGGAGCTCTCCTTTACTCCAGTGGATGGTCACATATCCGTGGATGTATGGTCAGTACTACTTGAACTTAGTGGGCTATGAGGGTAGGTTGGAGTTGGGAGGGGTGTGTTGAGGGCATATGGGGAGAGTCGGAGGGGAAATTAGGGGGTGGTTGTGATCATATTTCATTGTATACCTGTATTAAAATCTGAAAAATAAGTAATTTTTTAAAGTTGTGATTTGGATGCTGATGAGGCCCACGATTGTAACATTTCTCCCAATCACCAGTTTCTTCCCATGTGCAGTCCAGAGAAGGGGGCTGGCAACTGTATGTCAAATGGAAGGGTAAGCATGAAATTGCTGGGTGGAGAAGTTGCTCTTCCAAGCAAGGCTCACTTGCTTGAGTTGTTAAAATTAGAAAGGCTCTCACCTGTTGTTCTGTGGGTCTAGTTGAAAATATTGGCAGCATCCTACAGCATCTTGGATGATTAGTAGACCTCCCATGTTTTAAGATAAATAATAAAAGCCATTATTTCTGTAGCAAACTCCCCCCTGAAAGTAATGTAATGCATAGCATCCAAACAGGAGTGCCTGCAGCTGGGGCAGCTGTCTGGAGGACCTCACTAGTCCCTGGAAAGCTGGTTAATGTTCTAGGGTTTCATTACTGGCTCTGCCAGACCTTGGGGAGTTGTTTGGTGCTGAGGGTTGAGACCTCATGTCTACCGTATCTTTTTTTTTCGTCCTAAATTGCTTCCATCACCCTGACCACACAGACAAGATGAGATCTAAGTGAGAAGGAGTGAGAAAGGACAGGACCTTTGATTCTGAAATGCCCAGGAGAAAGCTCAAGTGAGCATGTTTTGATACCCTAATCAGCAACAGAAGTCCAGGGGTTGAAAATCCATGCCCCAGCAATGATGACCTGGGAAATCACTGCCCATCATTTTCAGGAAGAGCTTCCTCACTCACTCAGACATCTGGTGGCAAGGCTTAGCTTAGATCAACAGAGTTTCCACAAAGCACCTACATCTGAAGAGTGGACACTCAAAGCTCACACAGCATGCCTGAGCCTTGGGGTCCCTGGAGCCTCCTAGATGGAAGCTTCTAGAAGGCTCAGTTTATGCTATTTTCAGCCTTACTATGCTGTCACCAGGGATGTAACCACTCAGGTCTGGCATCTACCTTGATAGAAGGCTGACCCAGAGAATGTCTCTGTCCTCCTGGTAGGTGGCTAGGTTCGGGTGCTTTATCTTCAGCAGTTAGAGTGATGACTGTGGCCCTCCACCTTCCATTCCATTCCCAGCCCTCACAAATTGGCACAGCACAGCTCTGGGATCCAGCTATGATTTCCCCTTCACATTCTTGCTTCTCACTGGAACTGGAAGGCTTCTGGGAGCTAAGGAGTTCCTGACACTCAGCCTAACCCTATAACAATCACCCCACCATCTGGATTTGCATTCTGATGCTGGTTTGCCTAGGCTCCAAATCCTGGTCTTAGAGGGGTATGGTTGTATACTCTTTCAGTCTCAGCATTCAGGAGGCTGGGGGAGGACAATCCCAGGTTCT
Organism: Mus musculus; assembly: GCF_000001635.26. Classification (NCBI taxonomy): domain Eukaryota; kingdom Metazoa; phylum Chordata; class Mammalia; order Rodentia; family Muridae; genus Mus; species Mus musculus. Next base: position 96,349,162 of record NC_000073.6, read on the forward strand.
CAGGCTATAGACTTGACCCTGTCTGAAAGAAACAAAGACGCTAGCCAGGCGTGGTGGCGCAAGCCTTTAATCCCAGCACTTAGGAGGCAGAGGCAGGTGGATTTCTGAGTTTGAGGCCAGCCTAGTCTACTACAAAGTGAGTTCCAGGACAGCCAGGGCTATACAGAGAAACACTGTCTCAGAAAAAAAAAAAAAAGAAGCTAATGAACAGGAGCAAAATCTTGGCTCTATTACTCATTGTATGCTTTTAGGCAATTTTGTAGGCCTTTCAGTATTCTTGTTTCATCTATAAAATAAGGAAATGACAGCATCTAACTCTCAAAATTGTAAATGAAGATTAAATGGAGTGATATTTATAGAGCATTTAGGACAGTGCATGGCCCACTTGGGCTGCTCTGACCATGCAACTAGAACAAGTTGCCTGTAGTATCATAGACAAGCTTAAGAAAGGAAACCCAGAGCTTTTACCTGGTGCCTGACACCATGAAAGACAGATCCATGGCAAGCAACTCACAGGGCTTTGGAAAGTTTCAGGCAGATAGGAGCTGGTAGAAAAGGAACTATGCTGCCCTGGAAATATAGTGGCAGGATCTTAAGGGATCCCGAGGAGAGAGGCACCAGGGGAAGAGGGTGAGCTATGCTGTTGGCAACTCAGGCTACCAGACTGCACTCATCATGATGTTTACCAGCTTTGTTAGATGTGTCATTGTTTCAATATCCCTTTATCACATCTCTGTTAGATGTGACGCATACAAAGACCAAGGCAACCCTGAGGTTCTGTGCTCTTAGTGTCTATCCATCTCAGGTGAAAACATGGGGGCTTACTGATATCACAAATGTTGTCTACAGTCAATAAGCTTGGGAGGGAATGAGAGGCAGGGGTCAACCCCAGGGTCTCACTAAGGACTAAAGAGCACCATGCATGGTCCCCATTACTCTTCCTTAGATATTGAGAAGCAGAAGAGAACTATTTAGAGCTGTGGGAGGTGGCTCACAAAAAGGATATTGAAACAATGACTAGAGTGTTTGAAGATGGGGCGGAGACAAACATGATACTGGTAGTATCTTGATCTTAGTTTCTCAGTGGAAACTTGACTTTGATCAGGACATCAGACAAACTTTGATCTATCTTGGTACCTCCTTCAGGGCCCAGAGAATCCTGATTTGTTGACCTTCCACTTCCATATGCCAGTGGCCTTCAGGGGCTAAAGCAAGTTGTCAACATGTTACTGGCAACTGGAGTAGATTAATTTGAGACGATTCTAAACTGAGCTGAAGAGGTGGCACCACACCTATTAGCATTTCTTTTCCTATTGCTGTGATAAAAGGGAACTTAAGGGAAGAGGTATTCATTTCAGCTCATAGTTCAAGGTACAGTCCATCTTGGCAAGGGCCTTAAGGTCGTGGGAGTTTGAAGCAACCAGTCATATCATACCCACACTCTGAGAATGGTGAAGGCAAGGTAAAACTCAGCTCACTTTCTCTGTCTTATCCAGTCCAAAGGCCACTCTCAGGGAATGGACTCGCCCTCCATTAAGATGGGTGCTCCCCACTGGTGTGCTCGGGGGCCCATATCCCAGGTGATTCTAGGTCTGCCAAGGTAATCAATTGTCCACCTGACTTTTTATTTCCACCTCTGCGACCTTGTTAGGAGAGTGGGTGTGGAGTGAGTTGGGTTTCAGTAATTTTGGTGACTGAATGTTGAACTGAAGACAGGTAGCTACAGGGAGCAGAGTAGTGATGTGAGATGCAGCCAGAGGAGAGCTGAGCCTCTTTTCCCTATATCTGCTTCTCCCGAGTTAACTCAGAAAAACAACCTAAGAGCAAATGTTCATAAATATGTGTCTCACTCTATAGAAAGAAAAACTCATCAAATCAATAATTGCAGTCAAGTAAATTTATTTTTGAATATGGGAGGGAAGAGGGTAAATTTGGTATAATTACTATATAATTTGACTTAAAATGAAGTCCATTGAACATTTATTGAATGTGGGCACAGAGGATAGAGAAACACTGGAACTGCCAAAGAGCTTGTGATGCAGACAGATCTAGCCTTTCTGGCACCCCCAGTTCTGGAACTCTTGTTCCCAAGGCCCAGGCTATGAATTGTATGTGTGAGAAAAGATGTGATAGTCCCTCATGGTTGCTGTAAGTCAGAGCCTGGTATTCCATACAAACCCATTTCATCCCTTGTCTTTTTTGGTCATTATTAAAATCTGGAAGTACCAGGTATGGTGGCATATGGTGCTAGGGGGATGACAGACAGACAAACAGACAGACAGTCAGGACACCCAACATTTTCCAGTTTCTAGAAAGAAATTGGATGCCCTATGGCCTTCAGATTTTAGTTTCAATAGAACAAGAAGTTTTGGGGGTACTCCTTCGTAAAAAAAATTCCTCAAACTTGTGGGGAGAGAATTGCAGTACACTGTATGAACATAGTGGGTAGGAGGGTCATGTAGAAATCCACATGAGAGACAATGGTGGCTCAGTGGAATTGAGGAACTCCTTGGGAAGGAGAAAATGAACTGACTTAAGCTATATTTGAAGGTAGAATTGATACACTGTGGCGAATAATTGTCCAGGACCAGTGTGACATATAAGGTGGTATCAAAACAGCTGCTGGGACTCTGGTGGAAACCATCAGTAGACAGCGCTGTGACTAAGCACACTGGTGGAGAGCTAACAACAGCAGCAGCTGCAGCAGTAACAGTAAAGGAAAAGACAAATGGCGAATCCTTTTGTACCAGTACGGAGATTCTCGCGCCTACTCAGAGATGGGTAAAGGAAGGGCAGAGAGCATGTTGATTCCTTAACAATGTTAATTGCTAAGGCATGTGGGAAAACATGTTTACACTGAAGACACAAAGATTAAAATGCCATGGCATCGTGTGCCTACCTCAGTGACAGAGATAAACCAGGATCCTGAGGTTTACTATTGAGGAGAGCAAGAGGAGCTAGCTCGCTCATGGAGTGCTGGTAGAGATGAAAGACGATGCGCTCTTTTGTGGGAGGCATTTACACATTTTCCAACTGTTTGGCAATGTAGCTTAAGTACATAATCAAACTGCCACGTGAGAAATATGTATGAAATATTAATTAGTGAAAAATTGTATACATCTGTCAGTGAGGGATTAATTACCTACCTACATAACCATTATAGAGAATGCTTTCTTAGTAAGTTAAAAAGACATTAAAGTCAGCATCCATGGTTGGGACCCTTCTTTGTAAACCATCAGAAATACATGGCATGTGTGCATCTGTTTCTCCATACTCTCATAGAGCGGCTAACGGGGCCTGTATCCAAATTGATAGCACCAGGGTGGTAGTACATTTTAAAAATATTTAGTGTATTCTGGTAAAAATTCTGGCTTTTTACAAGAGAAAGCAATCTATGGGTGTAATAATTATAATGTCGATGACTGTAATAATTGACTAATGCGGACTGGTTGGCAAATGATTCCAGAGAGAGGGGTTTGCTGGATTGGGGGGGACTAATCAAGCCAAATCTTCTTGAGGGAGCGAGGCTCTGCACCAAGGCAGGCTAAGCCACTTCTACAGGCCCTTTCACCTATTTACTCTCTCCTCATAAAAAATTTACAGCAATTAATTTTAACGAATGACAGGAAGTGGGAACTTAAAGTTCTAACAAGGCCATGCCACAGCCACATTGGCCAGAATCCAGCACAGCCTCTTCTTGGTGGCTGCAGTTTCGTCCTCATTTCCCGTGACAGTGGAGTCCTAGGTATTATGTGACTGGCCCTTTCTATTCCCTTGGTTACTATCTTGGATCTTTGAATAAAGAATCACTTTCAGTCACATTTTCTGAAACCTGGACGCTTCTTCCTAAAGTGCCCTTTTCGGGAACTTAAATAGCTATTGATAGGATCTCGTCACTTTATGGAATCGCTGATGATGTTACAGAATGGGCTGAACCTGCCTTGATTTGCAAATAGAACTTAATTAGTGGCCAAATGCCAAGGAGTTATAGATTGGAGCTCTGAGGACAGGTTGCAGGAGAGGGAGTGACTGTATTCACAGAGTGCTGGGTTGGGGATAGCCAAGTCCTGGCTCCTTGGTGACCTTGGGAAACCTTTGTGACAGATAACAAAGAGTAAAGCAGTTCTTCTTGCTTTCCCTTTGAAATGTGATATCTCTAAGTTCTGAGGCTGCAGAGTAGCCAGGGACCAAATGCCTGCATTCCTCAAGTATAGTTAAAGAAACTGATAAGAGGTAGCATGGTTGCGGATGAGCATTTTAGACTTCAAAAGTGCCATATTCTAATGAGATACGGGCAGATAGGTTACACAGACAACACCTGGACCCTGGGAGTTCGTAGACATTTGTGTGCAGAATGGCCATGGTGATGGACTCTTGATATTGTTAGCAACCTGTTTGCAATAATCGACTCCATCTTCATCACAAGGTTGCTTTTAAATGGTCCACGGAGAGAAGGGCAAGAAGTAAAAAGCTGCAGGTACTTCTTTTAAAACTCCCTTAAAAGTGAAGTTAAGCGCCAGGGAGATGGCTCAGTAAGTAAAGTCACCTGTCACTAATGTCGCTACACGATGTCTTGAGCTTGATTCCCAAACGTACAGGATGAAAGGAGAGAACCAATACCCACAAGCTGTCGTCTGACTTTCACCAACACACTGTAACATACTCTGCCCCACTCCCACCCCTTCCACAAGCACATAAAATAAGTGCCTAAAATGTAATTTAATGAGATGCTTGGATATGAGGTAAAACAAACAAACAAAAAGGAAAGCAAATGACTGACCCAGTGATGGCTAAACTGTGCGGCGGCCACCAGTGACTGCAGTGGCCTTAGGATGGATGGCCGCCAGGCTGAGCTAGTCTTCTTGGCTGTGAAACTTTCCCAGAGTGGTTACGAGGACCTGAGTGAACATCTGTAGGTAGTGCCGCCTTGACAGCTGTGACTGGAGGGGCTCAGGGAGATGATGGGGTTCCTTTTCTTTCCCTTGGACTCTTGTTCCTAATTCAAAAGGAATATCTGGGAGTGGCTACTAGCTGTCCCTTATTTTCCAGACGTAGTCAACTGAAGGCTGGGGTAAGTCCAGTGGCAGAAGTCGCCACCCCCTGCACTCCACTGGACTGAGTGCAGACAATGCTACTGCCAGAGACCAGAACACAGGCCTGCAAAGTGCTTGGAGAAAATGACAATGAGAAAGAGACAATATGGGAAGGGCAGCAGTCCTGGTCATAATGTGAGGGACAAGAAAGGGAGGCCTGTGATCCAACCAGTCCACTAGGTTTTATGTACCATTGTCCTGCTCTGAAGGAAGATAGAGTGTGTGTGTGTGTGTGTATGCCTGGGAGAGAAATGATTGGAACAATGCTCAAATGGAACTGGAGAGACAGCTCAGCTATTAGAAGCTCTCTCTGCCCATCCTCTTGTAGCAGACCCATTTCAGTTATCAGTGCCTGTGCTGCATATCCTACAACCACCTGTTAAGTCCCTCTCCAAGGGACCTGATGACTACTTCTGACCTCCAAGGCACTTCACACACACACACACACACACACACACACACACACACACACACAGTATGCACTCATACAAAAAACACACACAAATACATATCAATATAATTAATTTTTAAAATTTAAAGATAATTATTTATTTTATATTTTATTTATATGAGTACACTGTAGCTATCTTTAGCTACATCAGAAGTGGGCATCAGATCCCATTACAATGGTTATGAGCTACAATGTGGTTGCTGGGAATTGAACTTGCGACCTCTGGAAGAGCAGCCAGTGCCCTTAACCACTGAGCCATCTCTCCACAACCCTTAATTTTTTTTTTTAAACTGAGAGTGTATGAGAGCCATGACTCTTCTCTTTATACTCTTTCTTCTAATGTCCCTAAAAATCTAGGTTGACATCTATGAAAACCAAAAGTGTGTACCCAGATGTCTGGAAGGCTGATGTTTCTATACGGAGATAGAAGTACTGCTGGTGTCCAGGTTTGACACAGAACTGTCATTGAGCAGTGTGTGTGTGTGTGTGTGTGTGTGTGTGTGTGTGTGTGTGTGTGCCCTGACCATCAGGAACATTCTCTGTTCCATGGGCTGGTGAGTAGTGGCAGGCAATATTAGGTGTCAAAGTTGTGCTGCCTGTGAGCACAGAGGACACTCAGGGTTCATTGTGGTTGTCTTCTTGTTTTTCAGATGGACAGTCTGAGGCTGAGAGAGGGCTAGTGATTTCTCGGACACTTGGGCAGTAGGTAAGTTATGACGATGAATTGGGCCTGAAATAAAGCATATATCCGATCATCAGGGCTTCTCCTCTGCAGCTACATGCACCCCAGTTCTCGACTTGTCTGTTTTGTGCAATTTAAGTAAGGAAATGAACAGAGCCAGTTTGAAGCATCTGGGTACTAAATGGGTTGTGATTTCTGTTTTATTGTCATGATCTGCTTGAATCATTGCGAAGATCTCTTAGCCCCATGTTAGTGTTAGACCTTTCCTTAGGATGGTAGGACTCTTTAGAACCTGGTAAGGTAGACCTGAGTGTTTGTATAATCAGGAGTCAGAGGATCTCTGTGTGTGTGCTCAGATCCTGCAACAACACATTCTATGACTTCCAGATATGAACTCAGATATGTTCACGATGATCACTATTTCCTCTAAATTGTCTTTCATCAGAATATTAAGCTCGGTGCTGGGCACGGAGAGTGACGAGTTAATATGGAGTTTGCTGTGCCTCTGGTATATAAGCACTTCCTGTGATCATTATTGCTTCATGGAAACTTCTAACACCTGCCTTGGAGTTCGTGGTTGTAGTATTCATGGTTGTAATGTTTTCCCCGATTGATTTGCATTGTATAACAGAACACCATTGGCTAGTGTTATGTGATATAAGCGGTGAACCTATAAACAAGAAAGTATCATGGGTGCGTGCTTGAGATGTGGACTAATGCCTAGGCCTTTTTGGTCTCAATAAGCTTCCCTCCAGGAGTTTCATCTCATAGATGGGAATCCTTTAAAAAGTCTTTAAAATGGACATTTTTAACCAATTCCATCAGTAAGGATGGTGCTGGGGAAAACGGAAATCAAGATAGGTTTATACCCAGGTAGGGATATTTTTTGTATAGGTTTTTGTTTGTTTGCTTGCTTGCTTGTTTGTTGGCAGAAAGCAGTGCCTTCCTTTCCTAGGAGTGAAGACTGATGTGAGCTCTGGGCAAGCCAGTAACAAGAGGATAAACCTATCCAGGGCCAGAGACAAGACCCTGTTTCCAAGTGATTGAGAGTTAGCATATCAGAGCAACTCTGCCCAGGGCTGTGGGGACAGTCCCCTTGTTGTGCAGTGACCCTGCTGAAGGCTGCTGCTTCCTAAAGCTCAATGGTTCTGGACACTAAAGCAAGTGCTTAGCTCCTGCCTTTACAGAACTTTGCCTCGGGCACTGCATGGAGAGCGGGAGGGATTAGAGGCTGGGCTGTTTGTTTATATGGAAGACACTTCTTGGAGTTGAAGCTCTTGGGCTCTTTCAAAGTCTGGGATTTCAAAGGGTGCATGAATAACCTCAGGCCTAACCTGGTGTTTCTATTTGAGTGTGCATTGAGGCTGGCTGGTGGGTCTATTTAATTGAGGAGACACGCTTTGTGAATTATGATGAGGGAGGGAGGGAGGGAGGAAGGGAGGGAGGGAGGGAGGGAGGGAGGGAGGGAGGGAGGGAGGGAGGGAGGGAGAAAGAGGGGAGAGGGGCTGAGAGAAAGACAACACCTGTGTCTGTGTGTGTGTGTGTGTGTGTATACAATGTTTAGAAAGCAATTCTTACAAGGAAATTTCTTTATCTCCAGACTTACATTTTTAGCAGGACCCAGAAATGGACTTTTAAAAGCTACCCTTTAACTTTTCATTCATGTGTCTGTATTAGCTTATGCCACATGCACATGGGTGCTGGCCTCCATTGGATTCCCTGACAGTTGGTATGACAGGCGTTTGTGGTCTTCCAGTGTGGGTGTTTGGCTCCTCTGGAAAAGCAGTAAGCACTATTACCACTGACCCATCCCTCTAACCTCCAGAATGGCTCTTAACAAGACTTTTGGACCTCTCTGATGACAATGGGAGGCCAGCTGTCCCTTCATCCTGGCTAGAATTACCAAGATCCCTCTTACGTTCTTCAGAGTCAACTACAGACTCTTGCTTCTTGTATTGATCTCTCTGTGGCAGGCACCCTCCCAGCCTTTGCAGTACCCCCTCCCTTCAGGGCTGTGCTCTTTCCCTCCACCTGTCTCACTCAGCACTAACAACGCAGGTGACCACCTGGCCTGACAGATGATAGCTGCCATACTCTTGGAACCTCATCCCCTGTGACTGACGTTGTCCCAGCAAGAATCTTTGGCGTCTTTGTTCAGCAGTTACTCTGAGCTTAGAATCCAGGAACATCTTTCTTTCTCTGCAGGTCACTTTCAGCTGCAGACAGCCAGCAGGGCAAAGCTTTTTCCTTGCCAGGTAGGGTTTCCCTTCATCCCACACAGGACAAGGGGAAGGCTTGTTGAAAGGCAGCCTTGGCTCTCCATAGCAAGCACTCTGCCAGGTCTCCGGAGTGGAGCCTGTTCCCAGAGCGATTATCTTTCCTGCGTGAGAAGCAGGTGCTTGGTGACAGGAAGCAAGGCGGGCTTAGCAACAGACTTATCAGGCTCTCTACAAGAATGTCGTTCCTGTAAACAGGTCTGAGTCTGTGTTGTTTTGTTCCTCTCACCTGCTCAGTTGTGGGGCTGGCGGCTCTAATTTTCACAGCTCTGCTGCAGAAGTAATCAGTCCCTGTAATGTAAAGTTCTGTCTGCAGTACTCCTGTTTATCCCCTACAGTACTCCGAAAAGGGCCAGGCCAGACAAGCTGTGGTCTCCAGAGAAGACTATGGCCTCTGGCTCCCTCTTGAAAGCCCTATGGAGTGTGTGTGTGTGTGTGTGTGTGTGTGTGTGTGTGTGTGTGTGTCTGTGTTCCTGCACTTAGTGCTACTTCATCTCTTTGCACATGCTGTTGTTGCATAGTGGTTTTGAAAGTGAACATTGTCTATGGCTGCCTAAGCAAGGGGACAGAGATGTGTTTGGATCAGATAAAGATGCCTATTCCTTATATTGATCCTTCCAAGGAGGAGGCAGCTTCCCCTCACATACTGTACAACCCCGTAGCTCTCCGTCCAAGGCTGTGATCTCTCCTGTCTTGCTCACAATGGACAAAGCTGGTGTCTGAATTGACAGGATGACTGCTGTGTGCCTGGATCCCTAGCTCCTGCTGTCCCATGTCCTCACAGGAAACTTTGCAGTCTTTATTCACATGGTGGGTCTACTTCTTTCAGCCTCAGTTTCCTCTCTCTCTCTCTCTCTCTCTCTCTCTCTCTCTCTCTCTTTAATGAAGGGTGGATTGGAGAGCAGATTGCCAATAATCCTGAAGGTACACCTGACAGATATGTAATAGCTGTAATTAGTACTTGCCATTGGAGAAGTAATAGGGGTGTCAGTATTGATAACGGATCATTTTTATAGAACTTTATATTCTCTTACATTTGATTCAGCAAACCCACAAAAGAAATAAGACTAGGATCATTGTACTGCCGGGAGATAAGGAGAGAGAGATAGAGAGAGAGAGAGAGAGAGAGAGAGAGAGAGAGAGAGAGAGAGATTTGTTTCCAACTGCTGAAGGCCTGGATAGAGCTGCCAAGGGCCCTGTAGTCATAATGTGGGAGTGGAGAATAGGAACCTGAGGTGCTTGGGAGAGCCTAAAGACCCAGCTTTTCCTAGAGCCCTGATCACTTCTTCTCTCTCTTTCCATCTTAATCATTTTCTTCCTTCTGGAGGTCTATCCTATTTACATGAAGCATTCTGCCTGATTCCTGTAAACTGCTTCATCTGTGGGTCTAGCCTCTCATTCCTGGGCTGACATCTTTGACTTACAATGGTCTCCACACCAGCAATGCCACGCACCCTGGTAGCCTGTTGCCTGCCTTCAGAATTTCCCAGACACACAGTCCAGGGCTGGGAGAGCACAGTCATTCGGCATCAGCTTTCTGTACACCCCTGAATGTTCCTGCTTTTAAGGCTTATTCTGCCCTCTAGCCAACTGACATTTATTAATATATACAAGACCTTCTGGTCCATGAGATAAATTAGTTTCAAAAAGTTGGTGAACATGGCCAACTTTCACAATCTTGCAGTAATGCTGGAATTTGTGTTCAGGAATTCAGACTAGAAGCTACAAGCATTTGCCTTATAGGAAGTCTGTAGCATAGAGTAATACCTAGTCCAAATGGGGTGACCCTGACTAGTGCTAGTGCTTTTAGAAACAATGCAGCATCCTAGCCATTGGCTTTCTGTGGTCTTCTTCCATTGGCTGGTAAGGTTCCCTGAGGTAGCAACCAGAAGCCCCAGCCCCAGCCCCAGCCCCAGCCCCAGCCCCAGCCCCAGCCCCAGCAGGGCATAGGTCTATAGCAGCTGAGGGATACAGGATGTAATGATAAACAGTATTAGTAATAAGTTATTGACTGTACGTTAACAGTACATAGCACTAAGGGCTTTCATGTGCTGCTTAATGATGAGATGAGCCCAGAGAACTATGAGATGAGGTGATTTCATTGTGCAGCCATCAAAGTGCAGATTCTTCTAAATGACACAGGGTTCCGTCACTCCATATGACCTCTTAATCAGACATATAATTAGCATAAATATGTGAGCCTTGTGCTGACATAACATGGCAAACCTACTTAAGTATTTGTAGTAAGTAGAGGTACTCTAAATGAATGATTTAGAAAATATGCTAAATCAATGAACTTAAAGCAGTTTGCTATCACTACCAAGTAGTGCTTACTGTAGGCAACGTACAAGCTACACTTTCTTACCTCTGGCAGTGCAATAAATTGTTTACATTATCATCACTGTAATCATATGAATAACACATTGAACTCCACCATGGCAATGATGTTACCACAAAGCAATACGAGCTCTATCAGCTCAGTTATAATCTCAAGAGGCTGCTATTGCATGTGTGGTCTCTTATTGACCAAAACATCCCTGGGTGACATATGACTGTATTATTTTTTGCTTAATTTCTGCAGCAACCACTACATTGAATGCTGTAGTTATAAAGGCAATGGCTCAAACACATTGAATCACTTTCCCAGGTTGCACAACTGAACAGTAACAGACTCCAGGAGGAATCTGAGCTAAGGGACACAAGAGCTGGCATTCAGTGGATGTCTTGCCCTACTGAGATGTACTGGCTTTCTTAAGTAATCTTCCTCATAGACACAGCTGGTAGCCATGGCTGCATCTGTGAACTCCTATGAAACTGTCACTCAAATCTAGTGCCTGATAATCTAAAGCAGTGTTTTCAGACAGCCAAGGCAAAACTGGAAAAGGCTGAGATGCCATGTCATGTATAAAGATTATATGAAGAGTCACTAATAAAATCAATGTACAGTGGTTGTTCCTGGGGGTAAACCTCATTTGTAACGTTCGAGTAGGACAAGGTAGCATCAAGAGATGCAATCTAAGTTCATGGAGAATAGTGGGGAAATGTGCAGCCACAGTGTGTGTGTGTGTGTGTGTGTGTGTGTGTGTGTGTGTGTGTGTATTTCATTTTAGAATCTGGCAATTTCTCAACAGCCAAGCCATTGGTGGATGAGGCCAAAAGAAGGGAGGCAGGCAAATCTTGATGCATTGCTCTCAAGGGACCACCTTCCCTTTCCTGTACCTTCCCACAAGACCCCATGGGTCTGTGATGTGTTTCATCATATGGAGTTTCATCTTATGCAAGCCGGCGAAATGGTCCTCCAGCCTCATTGCAGCAAGATAATTGACCCCTTGTGACTTTGTCCAAAAGGTAGTAGGAGCATGTACTCATGTAAAGTCAAGCAGCGGGGAAACTGATCTAAGTCAGGGAGGAGGGGCTTGGAGAGACTCAAGGGGCTACTGGAATGTGACCAGGTTTCTGATGGAATTCATTAAGCTGCCAAGGTTCCCTCTTGTGGCCTGACTCTGGTCTATGTTCAGTCTTGGAGACAGCAATGGCAAAAGTGCCTTGCTATGTAAGTGCCAGAGCAGGGGCACTTGTTCCGTGAATGGAAAGGTGATGATCAATGAGCTATAGTATTGCAGTCTTGCCTTTGGATAGCATTGTTCTCCGGGTGGCTGTGCCTGTGCACTGAAGGAAGAGACCATTCCTGCACTGCATCCACGCTCTGCAGAGCATGATTAGGGGTCAGGAATCCTCTGTGGAACTTCCATATAAGATAAGCAGAAAATTCTCTTTTAACATCTAGGCCCCAGGTCTGGATTCTCTTCTCTTTGTGTATATGTTATGTCTCCATGATGCTGGAGCAGATGTTTAGCTGGGACACCCAAACACCCATGGCACTGCTGTTCTGCAGCCTATACCCTTTCTCACGGTCAGTTCTAATTGTCCAATACCCACATACAACAGCTGGTAAATACTTTTCATTTGACTTCTGTTTGAGAGATGTTCTTTGTGTGGAGCCAAAGGGACCGCCTCATGCCAGTTGCTCCTCACATAGGTTCAACAGGACAATGGCTAGTCATCAAGCCTTTGCTGTGCATAACTAACTATGCAGCTGTGCTGACAAGTGCCTTTCTGCTTACCAGCATACCCCAGGGTTACAGAATCACCAGAAAGTCACCAATTCCCATGGGTACATGGGGCTGGCGGATTTGTCTGTAGCCCAATCTTCCCCTTAGATCAAAAATGCAAGTGTCATCGCAGTGGCAGACCAGGGAGCCGGCTCTGTCTTTGCTGTCTCTCCAGTGAACAGGTGGCATCACGCTGCAATACATGACTGTGACACTCATCCTGCAGAGCAGGTGAGAGCGTCTCTCTCAAGAGAGCAAACCGTGAAGCTTCTCAGACAGAAGCCCCCCTGAGTGTCCCTTATTCATTCTGTTCTAAAAAGTCAAAAAGTAAAAGGAGTGACAGAATAAATGTTCCATAGAGGTAAATATGTGCACTGAGGATCTGGGTAGTCCAGTGTTTCTATGCCGGTTCTGCTCCTTATTTAGAGGTCTGATCTTAAGGAAAGGGGTGAATCTCCTGTTTCAATTTCCTGGTCTATAGAACAGGAACGATGATTGAAACGGCTTTTAATACGTACCATGTGCACCCAGCAGAATTTAAACCTGTAGATGGCAATCTTGCTGTGATAGATAGCATGAGTCTCTCTTCCTCCTACAGATGGGGAAACTGAGGCACAGATGACTGGGCAACTTCTGTAAAGTCACATGAGCAAATGGCAGAGCCAGATGCTTGGTGGCAGAAGCCATAGCTAATCTGTGTGCTTCTCTGGCTCTATGAGGGACTATGTGGAGATTATAGAGAACTTTCCTGGGTAAAGGACTAGACCTAGACTCCATATAAGCTGGTTATGTCTACTTGTTCTGTGTCTATCAGAAACAGGAAGCATTTCTACTTGTACCCATTGCATTCTCAGCACTGTATTCTAAGTCCCGTGTCTCTCATCTCCTTCTAATATCACAGTCTTCCTTCTTGGTCCTGATTAAGTCACACAGGTGAGGGAACAATAGGTTCCTCAGCCTTCTCAGTAGTGAAATCCCCATTGACTGAGGAGTCCAAGCAGGAGCAATATGACCCTTGTCCTAAGCATGTAGCAGGTACTTAGAGTTTGAACTGTTACACTGTCTTCCATCTGAATTATGTTATTCAATACTCAGAGCAGGATGTGAACACAACCAAAACTCTGGGGTCTCATGATAGCATAAAGAGAGCCAGTACGAAGAATCCCCTGAGTTAATGCCCATGTCCTTCAGGACACGCTCCTAAAAGGTGTCAGAAGCAAGAAACTCAGAGTTCAGCCTAGGCTTTGCAATAAAAGTGCTGTATGATGTGGGAATTGTTTAACCTGTCTGTGCCATTTGTCCAAAGGAGTTCACGCTAACCTTGTTACACTGTGCCTATTATAAGTTGATGTTGACCAAATCATGCTGAGAGTCAGAGAAATATATTCTTAAGGCCTCCAGTGGCATCATTGACCTATGATGATCCTCAAAACTAAACTGTGCATGAGAGCTATCTCATAGTCAGAGGCTAGGCAAAGGAATGTCTGAAATGAGAGGAAAATAGCCAAGCCAGCAAAATTTTACCTCTGATATCAGCAAAGGAGAAGAAAGAATGGCAAACTTATCTTTAAGCCTCCTCAACACCTCGGGAAAAAGAAAGCTGATGTGTTGTTCTCATTGACTAGCCCTGAGTGCCTGTTGAGGAATAAGCAAATACAGATGACAAGCTATTAACTAACTAGGCACAGAGACATCGTGCTTATGCAGGGATGGCAGTTCATGATGGATTGAGTGTGGCTAGCCTGACTGGGTCTGGGACAGATTTCCTTGTGGAAAGTTGATAGGGGTGTTCCTGTACCCAACCTCTGAGAGTGAGACTAGGAGCCAGGACAAGGTGGAGGGAGGGGTGGTGGTGGTGAACTGCACTACAGTCATAGCGGTTCTTCAGTTGACTCCACTGCCAATCATGAGCCTGAGATGCTCCCTCTGATATCCCCCCCATCGCATCTAGTGCAGTTTAACTTCTTTACGGCCACAGTAGTGACAGCTGCAGCTGCCTGCAGGTGGCCACTCTCTTGAGCTGAAGGCCATTTCTAGAACAGAGCTCAACTGAGGAGCCAACAGTAGCTGTCCCTGCAGCTGGAAAAGCAAATCTTGGTTCCGTGTACACAGCAGGCAGCTGCCATTCTTGCCTGCCAGCCCTCGGTAGGCACCTCTGGTTAACACTACGGTCTTTACTACTGTGTTTCAGTGAAGTCTCAGAACTTTCCCAAATACTGTGCTCTAGGTAAATGCTCTCAATCGCTGGAATTCACTCATGAGAAGAAACTTATTTGTTCCTTTCGCCCTCTCCATCTATAGGGGACATTTATTGATGATATAATAATAAGTCTTCAGTGTTATGATTGAGCTGGCAAGATCGAATACTTGGCAGACCTTGGACCATTTCCTCGACATGTCTGCTGGAAAATGTGGTTTTCTTGTGTTTTTCCTTATTATCCTCCCTGACCACATTACATTTGAGTGCAGACTTGTTTCCTCTTGCCTCACTCAGTGCCCTTTCCCCAACCCAAATTCATTTCCTTCCCCTTGCCTTTCTGAGATCACACTCTCATTTCAGCTACTGTTAATCTTGCGTGAGTGATGAGGGTCAAACTCAGGTTCTTGTGTTTACATAGTAAACCGTTGAGGCATCTCGCAAGCCCCTGAGGTGATTTCTTAGTGGTGCTCCCTCTTGAGTGTGGCCTGCCTTTGGTTGTTACTCCAAAGTGTTGGTTGTTGACCTATCAAGTCATTGGAAATCACATTAGAGTTGCAGGGCTATCCACCTAGCCGTCACCACCAAATAGAATGGATTTCTCAAGAACCTTCTATTTGTTTCACCAGCACACATCAAGCTGAACAGAGTAGAGCTCTGTATTCCATTCTATTCATTTCAACTTCAAGGGACCTTTGGGAATCACAGACTTGCTGTCGGAGCCAGTGAACTGGGGCAGACACCTAAGCCAAGGCAGGGTTGGTAATGACTCTTGATAAATGACACTGTTCTTTGTCCAGCTGTCCAGGTGCCACAAGCTTGGCAGTGCCCCTCCAGGGTTGCTTGGGTCTCTGAAGTAAATACCTCCACTCTGCTACTGACCTTGCTTTTGTGCAAGTTGCTTTCAGTAAAGGTAGGACTTTGGAACTGAAAGCAGACGCTACCAGAACCTAAGAGAGATTAGAGCATCTCAGAGAGGATTCTTTGAGGCCCAGGTCTGTGCCAAGTGTTAAACTATGTTCTTAGGAACACAGGCATAAAACCAGTGTCCCAGAGTTTAAATTACAAGCATGGTTCCTCAGCCCCTTGACACTGGGTTTTCTGTGTTGTTTGTGGACTGTGGCCTTGGTCCTTGAGACGATGACTTCTCTATATAAAAAATGGAATTTGAAATCAGCGTGAGAGAACAAAGAGCACAATTCAAGTCTTCACTCCTTTCTCTGCTAGAGATTTTCTGTGCAATCAGGCATAAGTCACTTGACCTCTCTGATCTTCAAGGTTACCTTGGTGTCTATATATCCTGGGTCCACTGTATTGCTCAAGCCCCAAATCTTGGGGAAGCAAGAGTATAATGCTGGCATTCTGGGAATGTCCAATGTGTGGGATTCCTGCCATGGACAAACTTTTCTTACAGAACTATAAAAACACTTGATTCACCCCAGTCTGTCACCAACAGATGGATAAACAATTCTATACAAGTCCAACTTGGTGAACCAATGAATTTACTGAAATTATTTATGGAAGTTTGAGGGGTTTCTAATGCAAGCATGGGTGACTCAAAAGTGGCACATCACGAAATAGTACCAATTCCTGCTCAACCTTCCATGTCCTCTATTCTCTAGCATCCATACATCCTGTTCCAGCCCTCATTGAACTGTGACTGCCTCATCACCGTTACTGTAGGCCTAGCAATGACTGGGTTCTTCTGCTCATTTCTTTGTCATGTTTGTGCCCAAACTCTCCTGTAGGTCACCCCAGGTGCTCTGCTGCATGATGGTTGATGGTCATGCCCCACTGAGAGGAAATAGATTGTTTAAAGCACCTGCCTCCACTCATGACTTAGTGACACTAGTGGGAAAGTACTTACTAGACCCTGACAATGTACAGATCAGGACTATTTCCTGGAAGATACCATTAACTCTCCATTGGATGATCTAAGACTTATAAGTCCTAGGGTTTCTATCTGACATGGTAGTCACTGGGCCCTAAGGGAGGGAAAGGCAAACCCAGTTATCCCTACACCAGGACTTGGGGAAATCCCTGTTCCTTATGTGAGTCATCACTTTCCCCACAATCCTTCTTCCTGGTGCTCGAGGAAGCTGAGATTCCTGAGAAGTGATAGCCATAGCCAAGTGGGATGGATTTCACCCCTTGTGGTGGCTGCATGAAACCAAATGCTCGAGTTCTTTAAGACTAGCTTGTCATCTTCAAAGTGGGCTGTCATCCTTTCCTTGTTGCCATTTTCTGGGAAGTGCATGAGATTGCACAGGTGAGAGCAGAGCACACACAGAGTGAGCATGGGGCCTGGAGTGAGGATGTGTGGCTGTGGCTTTTTCTTCTTTTGATCTGAGTTTCTTCATCTGTGCCTTCACCAGTAAGTCCCAACAGGAGTGTAGAAACGTCTTTCCTCTGTGCACAGAGCTATCCAACAAGCTCTTGTGTGAATAGAATTGTTGTCACCCTTTCCCAGTGAACTCCATGGAGCAATTTCTATGTCTGTCTTCCACTTTTAGTCCTAACATGTTTAAGAATAAGACCTCATCACTATACATCTGTATCCCCGGTAGGTAGTTGATACTCTAGGACTGAGTGAATAAAGGAAGAAAAACAAGCATCCTGAGAACCGGGCACACACTGCTCTTAAGCCTGGAAGGCTTCATGCAATCCTCATGGTGGCTCTAGAGGGTTGGCATTATCCTGCATCTGAGAAAAGGGTACTGGGGCCCGGAGAGGTCATCAACTAGCAGCATGAGGGATTAAAACCTCAGTATCCTAACTCCAAACCTGGGGCCCGTTTTCTACAGTAAGCCCCCTCCCTGTCTCTTTCCTTTTCATATTATTGTTCCATAAACAACAATAATGGGAAAAGAAATAAAATCACCTTCCATCTTAGCACTTCCAGCAAGTCAGCTGTTTCCATTATTTTCCACATTCCCTACAGTCTCTTTCTTGCATATTTTTTATAATAGCATTATTGAGATATAATTCACATGCCGTAAAATCCACCCTTTTAAAGCACACAGTTCCCTGGTTTTTTTTTTTTACAATACTCACAGAGTTGTGCAACCATCATCACTATCTAATTTTAGAACATTTCATCACCCCCCAAAGAAACACTCATTAGCAGTCATTCACCATCTCCTGCATCCCCCATCCCTGGCAACCACTAATCTACTTTATCTCTCTATGGACCTGTCTATTCTGAAGATTTTGTATAAATGGAATCATACAAGATGCTGCCTTTCTGTCTGATTTCTTTCACTTAGCATAATGTTTGCAATGTTTACCCATGTTGTAGTATGAATTAGTGTTTCACTACACACACACACTTTAATGTTGCTTACGAATTTATACTTGATAAGCATTTAAATTGCTTCTACTTTTTGACTGTTACGTGCAGATTTTTTGTGGATGTATATTTTCATGGTTTTTTGCATATATTCAGAGAATGACATTATTGGGTCATATATTCCTTGGATATATCCTTAAGGCCATATTTCTGGGTACTACATTCTTTAAGTTTATTCTGAGTGTGATATTACTGGATCCTATATCTTTGGGGTAGAGCCTGAGTGTGATATTTCTATATGTTATATTCTTTGGGTATATCCTGAGTGTGATATATTTCGGTCCAGTATTTTGGGGTATATCCTGGAGATGATATTGATGAACTTTACATTCTTATAAATGTATTCTGAGGGTTCTTTTGCTAGGTCCTATACTTTTTATTGGTTTATCCAGAGGGTGCTATTGCTAGGCTCTACATTCTTTTGATATATCCTGAGAGTGATATTGCTATCTCATGAGTGATATTTTAAGTTCCGCATTCTTTAGGGCTATACTGAGGATGCTATTTCTAGGTCCTACATTCTTTAGGTATATCCTTGGGGTGATAATTTCTGGGTCCTACATTATGGTAATTCCAAGGTTAATATTTTCAAAAACTGGCAACCAGTTTTCAAGAGCATCTATACCATTTGTTATCTCTCTAGATATGCATGGAGTTTCTAATTTTTCATATCCTTTCTACTCACTGCTTTTTATTATATATCTTTTTTTAGACATTCTGGAGGTTTCAATGTGATGTCTTGTGATTTTTATTTGGATTTTGTAATGACTAATAGTGTTATCTTTACGTGTGCCTATGGCAGTTTAAAAAAACTCTCTTGAAAAAATGTTTATTCTAGTTCTTTGCCCACTTGTTAATAGGCTTGTCTGTCTTTCTGTAGTTGTAAGATTTTATATATTCTTGATTTAAGTCATTTGTCCATGATTTGAGGGTATGTTCTCTCCTTCTATGAGCTGTCATTTCCCTTTTCTTTCTTGAGAGTATGCTCTGAAAAGCACGTTTTTAAATTTTTTAATGAAGTCCAATTTAGATCCCATTTCTCTTTTGTTGCCTGTGATTTTTGTGTCACATCAAGGAAGTGACCGCTTATCCCAAATCATGCAGCTTTAGTCTTTTGTTTTCCTCTAATACTTTTAGCTCTTACATCTAGGCCTGTTATCCACTGTGAGTTAAACTTTTTATCTTGAATGATGTCTGAGCCCACCTTCACTCATTTGCATGAAGATGTCCAATTATCTCTGAAACATTGATTGGAAAGACTTTCCTTTCCCATTCATATGTCCTGCTGCTTCTGTCAGAAATCAATTGAGCATAAATGTGAGACTTCATTCCTGATCTCTCCATTTTACTCCACTCATCTGCATCCTTGCAATGACCCCGTCTTCATACTTGTCCCTGCAGAGCAGTTGTAAAGTTGAGAAGTGTGGGTACCTCAATTTTTCTTTTTTTCCCCAAGATTCAGACTTTTGTGTTGTGTGCATTTACACATATATTCTAGGAGATATTTGTTGGTTTATAAAAATAAAACAAAATAAAAAATTTTAATTCCAATATAAGATTATTCAGTTTATGAACATAAGGAATCATTCCAATTAATAAAAACTTTGAATTTTTCTGTAATTTTAAAAAATTATTCAATATGCAGGTTTTGTCCTTATTTTATTACCTTTGGATAATATTACAAATAAAGTTATTTTCTTCATTGCATTTTTGGATTGATCACAGAGTATTTCTTTCTATACTCTATACATTCATTTTTGTCTCTTGATCCTACAGACTGTCATCTTGATCAGCTTGTTTTATTAGTTCTATAGTGTGTCTGTGTGTTTGTGTGTGTGTGTGTGTGAGTGAGAGAGAGAGAGAGAGAGAGAGAGAGAGAGAGAGAGGGAGGGAGGGAGGGAGGGGGAGAGAGGCAGACAGACAGAGACAGAGACAGGTAGACATACAGAGAGAGATCCTTAGTATTTTCTATACCCATAACATCTTGCCATCTATGAATAGAGGCAGTTTCTCCTTTTCTGCCAATCTGAATGCCTTTGCTTATTTTTCTTGATTAATTTATCTTATAGCCTTTACTCCAGTATTTATGAGAAATATTAAGAGTGAATCATTTGCATTGTTTTTAATCTTAAGGGGAAACTTTACATTGTTCACCAGAGTCTGATGTTAGCTATGAATGCTTCATAGATGGTCTGAATCATGAGCCGATTACTATTGTTCATAGTCTATTGTGTCCTTTGCCATGGAAGAGTAATGTCAAATGCTTTCCCTGTGTCTCCTGGCCTGAGTATGGGGTATTGTCCTTTGTTGTGTTAATATGGTATGGAAACATTGATTGGGTTTTGCATGAGAAACCATTCTGGCATCCCTAGAGAAATACAACTTGGCCAAGATTCACAATCCATTCTGTATGTTTTATGCCAACTCAATAGTATTGTATTGAGAATTTTTTGTATCTGGATTTATGGAGTGGATTGACTTGTAAAAATTGTCTTCCTTTGTGTTGTCTGTGAGCATTGGCATCAGGATCATAAAATAGCTTGGAAAGGGTTCTTCCTTCTTCTACTTCTTGCAAGAATTTGCGAAGTATTTGTATACACCTGCTTCTTTCTTGAAAACTTTCAAAAGTTGGGACGAGCATAAAGGTTTTGACAGCTCACGGTTACATCCTTTCATATGCTTGTATCAGAAAGAAATAGAAGTCAATGAAAACAAAAACCTGATGTTGAATTGAATCTTGAACATTTCTCCATGTGCAGAACTGTAAATCTCTTGCCGTTATGCCAGGCCCTTAACTGCAGACCAGGGTGTGTAGAACAGATGGGATTCCTGCTTTTAAAGAATAAATAACTGCAACTATTTCAGTGCAGATGTCTAAATAGATTCTATGCTGAAGCAGACTTTCCCCCCATCACAGATAAGAGACAGGCCTCTCCAAGAGACTCAGAACAGACCAATGCCTGGATGAATCCATCAGGGTCATCCAAGAAAATCAAAACATCGTATTAATAGCTTAGTGTTTAAGGGTTGACCAAAGATCCGGGTTTGGTTTTTGTTACTGTTTAACATGTGAAATAAAGAAAGGAATATTCTTGTCTTGAATGGCTTGTTGCAGAAAATAGACATCTTAGATTATGTTCATAAGTGCAGCAATTTCACTATAATACAGGTGATTATATCAATCCCAAACATTTGTAACGCAGAGGCTCAGAAATGTGGCCTTTGGCTCACTCATTCAATCAGTCTCTTCATTAGTTAATGCAGCAATTATTCATCAAGCTCTTTTCCTGTGCCAGTCCCTCTACCAGAGTGTCTGAACGGATTCTATTTGAGTCCCTGTTCCAGAGGAGCAGCTGGTCTGATGTGGTGAGGTATAGCACTTTATATAAATAATAGATCCCAGGCATGGACAAGGTTGCCACCTAGTCATGATGAGAGACCATAGACATATAAGCAGAGAGACTTCAGAACCGAACAGTGTCCAGAGAAACCCATTCCACATGGAGTCCTGAAGGATACATAGGAGTTTTCCCAGACATCCTATGCTACATAGCTGAAGTCTAAGCAGAACAAGGTGTATACGATCTGAGTCTGTCCTAGAATTCAAAGTCATTCTCAAGGATTCAAAGGAAGAGCTTTAAAGTGATTTGAACAAACTCAAGAGGCAGATCCTAAAGGGTCTGTGTGTTTTTTAACCTGATAGAGCCAAAGTTTTAAGGATTTGGGAATTTTTGTCCAAATGGCAGTCCAATAGTGCCCGAGTGTCAGGAATGAAATAAGATATCACAAAAATTATGTTCAGATGTTGAGACATCTCTGGATGCAGGTTTCCTGGAGCCTTCCCATAGACTTCTACCTCCATAGGCCCTGTCTTATCTGTTGTGACTTAATAGGCCATCTCACATAACTAGGAGGTTAGACTAAAAAAGGTGTTCAAATCTGACCCTGACTGTTACTCAAGCGCGTTCTTAACCCCAGCTTTTCTTGCCTGTAAAACAGGGCCACTGATTCAACTTCCCCAGTTGTTGGGACAATGAAATGAGAAGGGGGCGTCTCACAAGCTGGATACGGTGGCACACGCCTGTAATCCCGGCACTAGGAATGTAGAGTCGGGAAGATCAAGAGTTTAAGGTCATCCTCAATGACAACAGTGAGCACTAAGCCGACATGGGCTTCATGTGACCCTGTCTTACAAACAAACACGTAAGCAAAAAAAAACAAAAACAAAAACAAAACAAAACAAAAAAAACATACACAAAAGAAAAGGAACAAAGATCCCAAGGGCTTAGGAATCTATCGACAGCTGGATCTAAGATGTGTCCACACCTGTGACGAGAGTACCAGTGTTGAGAACTGGAGCGACCAGTCCCACTCACCCACTGTCAGTCTGATCCTTGACCATTCATCTCGTTCTGAGCCTTAGATTCTCCCTCCACAAAACAGAAATGACTGTGATGTCCCCTCATGATGTTGCCAAGGAGCGTCAGTGTGAAGATCATGGTACCATCCGGCATATTGGTTGTCATGTTGCTTTTGAGACTGAATGTGAGCACAAGGTTTTTGGGGTTTTGTTTTGTTTTGTTTTTTATCCCACCACGCAGTCTCTGAGTCCAAGGCTGCACTTGTATTTCTCAGAGCCAAACGCCATGCTTGATTCACAAGGACAGTCAAATGTTTCTGTAGTTGCATTTACTTCTGGCCTTCCACACTTTACTCATTCGAGGTTTTTGTCTAATTGTAAAAAGAATTGACCGTCCTTTTAGAAATCTAAACAAACCAACCAGGAGAAAAGAGTCTAAATCATCCCATTTTATGTATTTATTTTGCTGAGTGGTCCAACTTGGTATTAATCCATTGGGGGCTCTCCCAAGGAAGCAGACAAGACCTTCAGTTCCTGTTTGACTAACCCAACCTGACTGTCCCAGTTTCTCAAGCCAAACGACAGGGCTGCGACTTCTATGCATTAGGGCATTAGGCAGTGTAACCTGGGAGGGATGTGTTTGATAAAGCTTCATCTCCCTGGCCCCACCAAGAGAAGAACCTTTAAAAGGTAAAGGGAGACAGCGGTGGCAGGAGCCACAGGGGTACAAGCAAGGATGCAGGAGGGTGAGAGCCGTTCCCTTGGCATGTGTCCAGGGGTTCAGGGAGGGCATATGTTTTGCAGAAACCTTAAGGGATTATATTTAGTGCAGTGTATACCCTTAGCTTGCCCCCCCCCCAATCTTGTTCCCATGCATGATATCTAATGATTCTCTTTCCACCTAAAGGCAAAAGATCAAGCTAAGGGGTCCTCAGGACCCGAGACAGGCTCTAGAGTTACAGCCCCTGCCCACAGGGACTGCCCACTCCTAGCCTGGCTCTGAATAAATGAACTCTGACTTTCCTCTGGAGCTGCTAACAGAGAGGAGACAACTACAGAAAGCGTTAGAAGGGTCTTTGGGGGGTGGCTCTTGGAGGCTGTAGTCAACTGTGCCTTTGGGAAGAAAGAAAGGAAGCTCATGAATAGAAATATCCTGCCTGGTTAAACACTTGAGAGTGGGAGAATTTCCAAAAACATAGAAATATCAAAGGGTCAGCAGGTTTGATGTCTGCTGAAGGCTACTCTTTGCCTCCAACGTGATGTCCTTTGATGGTGTCCTTATGCTCTGTCCTCCAGAGGGGATGATCCCATGTCCATGTGGCAGGAGAAGGGATGTAGGGCTCAACTGGATCCCTGTTTTTATAAGACACTAATCCACTCACGAGGACAGAGCCCTCATGCCCTACTCACCTTCCAGAAGCTCCACTACTTAAGGCTGTGGCATTGGGGAATTGGCTTTCAATATTAATTCCAAAGGACACGACTTCCAAACACCTTGGCAAGAATACACTCGGGGTACATCTTGAAGGGTAATTAAGAGTTCACCAGTCAAAGAAGAAAGCAAAGGACATTCCAGAGAGAGAAAGAGAGGGAGGGAAAGGGTCTGGGCTGATCCAGTAGGCCTTGTATATCTTGTTACAAGGGACGTCATTCACTCAATCTTGAGGGGTGAGGAGACCAGATCCCAGCTGGAAAGACTTAATAAGATCCACCTGAATACACCTTAATTTATTCATTGAATAATGATGTAGAGAATCATGACCAGGTATGCCTACCTTGCTACATGTGGAAGAAGGTTGTACTTGACCCCAAGCAGGCTAAGTCTCTGTTGTTCTTCATTCTTGCCTCCTACTGAGCATCTTCCTAGCTGGTGTCCTCTCCCAAGGTGCCAGTGTCTCAAGGGCTGTTACTCAGTTTCTGCCTGGCACACTTGCCCCATTTCCTTCTAGCAAGAAGAGATTAGGAAACATGTTAAAGAGGTGTCTCTTAACAGATGGGAGAGTTCTCTGAGCTCATCAGGTTGGATCTACTACAGAGCAGGTTCTCAGCTGCAGAGTTTCTAATACACTGGACTTCTAGATTGAGAACACTCTCCCTTGCTGCAGGCTACAGTCTTTTTTGGATGCATAGAAGGCTGAGTCGTATGTGTGTGTGTTTCTGTGTGTGTGTCTGTCTGTCTGTCTGTCTGTCTGTCTGTTTGACATTTCATGGTCATGCAAGGATCTGCAATGTCAGAGTATGTACTTCCTGTTCCATGCACATGTGAGTCTGGTCTCAGGTGTGCATATTACATATGTCTGCATCCCTGAGCTCCCAAGTGTCCCTTTGGTATGCTGCAGCAGGATGTGCCGGTGAGATTTCTCTTCAGGCTCTATTGGTTCTCAGAGATGCAGAAGCCCTGCCTCACCTTGAAAACTATCCTGTTGTTTGTGGTTTCCTGATAGTGACAGAATCGCTGCGCGTGCCTGTCACTTGTACACATGTACACACAGCCTCAGTACCACTTGGGAGCTGTGAATGCAAAGAATTCCCCAGAGACTGCCACAGGCCACTTGAGTGACTCACTAATGGGCCTGTTTCCTTCCTCAGAGAAATAGCACAGGCAAGGTTCTAGAAATGCAATTTTAGTATCAGCTCAACTTCAGCAAACTACATCAAGTGGCTAGAGTCTCAAGGTTTCCTCCTCAGAGGCTGCTCTGATGGGAAAACCCCTCAGATGTCTGCAGCCTGGGAAGGGAATCCTTCCCAAAGGCTCTTGGGAATTCCCTCTAGTTTCCCAGCTGCAAGCAGGCCCTGGTGGTTAGTTCCCACTCTCGAATCCAGATGTTAGTGATGAGGCAGGCTGCCCTGCTGGGTGTGTTTCTGCAGCTGCCAGAGAAAAAGCTCATGGGACATTCATCAGTCACTGTACCCAGAGATGCTCATTTTAGGGGCAGAAGGTGGGGCTGAGTTAGAACTTCTGTTTTCACGGACTTTACACCTTTTTTTGGAATATGACATCACTGTCCTGGAACAAGGTGGGACAGAAGCACACCACGATTAGTCCAGCTGTTTTGTCACACATTGCCTTCTGCTCCCTGTCTCTCCTGGTGCTCTCTCCTCTGCTGTGAGTGGCTCTGGGGCATGAGAAGGCGCTCATTTGCCCTCTGCTGCGTTGACAGAGTCAGTCATCATGTCTGTTTTGTTCTTGCCTACTTAGTGGGAAGGGCTTGCAAGCTGTTGAGCTGATCTTCTGGTCAGTCTGTGCTCCAATCTGGGCCATCAAGATGTAAAAGAACCGCAGCACCAGGTATGGTGGTTTGTACCTAGACTCTCAGCACTCAAGAGGCCAAGGAGGGAGGATTGAAAACCCAAGGCCACCTCATTTATACATAGAGACCCTTTTTCTATGTGGGGAAAAAGAGGAAAGAAGGAGAGAGAGGATGATGAAGAGAAAGGACTTGGTAAACAAAAGAGCAGTCTCTGAGGGTGAGGACCATAAGAATGTTTGGGTTTCCTTTTTGTGTGTGTGTGTGTGTGAATCCCAGGTCAAGTTCAGACAAGTTCAATTGATCACCCCAACTGGCCTGGCAGCAGGCAACTGAAGAGTTCAAGTCTAGGCATCCAAAGTCAGCCCTCTGCTTCTGTGAGCATAATTATGCCCGGCAAAGTAGCACATTCCATATCATTCTAACCTTGACCTTGGTGAGCTTCACTTCTATAAGCCTCAGTGGCCTCACCTGTAAAACAGGACAACAACCTTCTCCTCCTAGAGTACTGCTGGAAAAATGCAAGGAGACCATGTGTGTGAAAATTGATACTATCAGATCTGGCTCAGAGAAAATTATCAACAAATGTTACTGTCCCCTCCATCTGGAAGCTGACAAATTCAATTAACTAGAGCCACCCATTCCCACCCCTACCCTCCACCCCCATTCCCAAGCCTATCCACAGAATCATAAATTTCCTGTCTGAAAAAACAGCTCCATAAATCACCTGGCATGGTCTGAGCGGGGGAATTCTGGCGGGAGTTGGTTCCGTGTGTTCCTCAGTCTTGCTGGCTCAGCCTGCCAGCCTTCCTATAAGTAGAAGGATTCCCACCAGCACAGCCAAAAAGAGGGAAAGATGCTGTCGGTGGATTCCACAGAAGGGCTAATATTAGCGGGGCATAGGATGGCTATGGGTCTATATTTAGAATCTGTGTCTTCAGCCCTTTTGGATGCAGCAGAGTGGAGGGCAGAACGGGGTGGTATTTACAAGAGGCAGGCAGAGCCGCTAGACCAGGCCTTCCTTCTTCTCTCTCCAGGAAGTGGGCAAGCCAACACAAACCAGGGCTGCTGGGGAGGAGGCAGATAGTAGAGGGTACCCCCATAGTGGAACAAAGTAAGGTAGTGATAGAAGTCTTGGGAGAACCCCAGGATTGCTGAATTTGGCTAATGGGAAGGCAGAGGAATAAGCTCTGTGGCCTTCTGGTTTGGGTTGGTAACCAAAGAAGGATGTCCCTGGCTTTATCCTGCAGATGCTTTGGATGGACGTGCCACAGGGCAATGGACCTAGGTCAGAAGAGAGACGTGTATCTTTCACAGACGTCTTTTACCATCCTCCCTCTCACAGGTGGCCTCCTCCTTTCTCTGTTTGCTTTGTGCTTTTCACCCAGAACCTGCCTCGCTGAGGTGCTTCTAGCCCTTCTATATGGACTAAACCAAAATATATACTTCTGCTACATACATGTTATCCTATATCAAACGAGGCCCAAGGAAGAGAGGATGGAGGTATTTGGGGTTTCAGTTACTCCATAGTGTGGGATATACTCTGAACAGCCACACACAGAGGCCTTCATATTTCTCTACAAGTACCACATCCACAGATGCTCTCCAGCACCCCTGGCCATACCTCCTTAGGAGACTTCAAGACTGAATAGAATGTCCTGTTACCTGATGTCTGCCCTGGGTTCTCTTCCAGCAGTTAGGTGGTTTCCTAAGGGGGAGAGACAGTGTTAGGAGGAGAAGGGGAGGGCAAAGGGCTTTCCTGGTGCATCAGGTTTTCTACCCTTCGGTGAGGGAGGTGAATTGGATGCTTACCAGGCCTCTCTGCCTTGCAGTCTATTTATCTGCTGAGTTTTTCGTTGGTATAATGAGAATATAATCAGAACAGCATGTGTTCTCCACCCTGTCCCTACTCCAATAAAATCCATGTGACCCCAAGGAAAATGGAGATGACTTAGGCTTTTTCACATTCTGGTGTTCTCGTTCACTCCCCTTTCTGGAGTCTTAGACAAGCTCAGAGGCCTGTCTACACAGGGTGGCAAGGATAGCCCACAAGCCGGGATAATCTACTCTCTACCCTTAGGCCCTGTCTGAATCTGTAATTATGGCGTGGGCCTGGGTGGGCAGGTTGCCCCCATGAGAGGCTGGAGACTATCATGGGCCTTCTGCATGTACTTTCCACCATTATGGAACTGTCTGTTATGGTTCCTGGAGCGAGCTTTCTCTCTTCCCTTCTCATCTTAGAGCACTGTTCTCTCAGTTGGTTTGCTTGTTTGCAGTCTGTGGGCACAGTGTTGTCTCCCCTGCAGACTCCAGAGCACATGGCTGAGTTGGCGTGGACGCAGGCTCACCCCACTTAGCCTACAGGCATTTTTGACACATAAATAAATAGCTCTGAGAGCAGCTGATGTTTCCAGGTAAAATGTTTGCACATGGTATGTATCTGGGAAGCAGAGGCACGCTCGCACGCATACACACATAGACGTTGGAGAATTAAAAACATAACATGCACAACTCTACTACTCACACATGCCTGGCCCCTGGAGATTTCACTGGGAGCTGTTTCTTCCTGCAGATGGATTAGGAGTTTGTGATTTTTAGAATCATAGAATGTCAGGGAGGGAGGAACACAGCAGATTATTCAGTTAGGGGATTTCAAACATACTGACCTCCATCACCCATCTTCAAAGAGAATTTTATAGAGACCTTCGAGATACAAAACAGAAGAACAGATGTGTTCTGGATAAAGTGAAGAAGAGGAAGGAGGGGAGGCCTGGATTCCACTGAATGCAGTGTGAAAGGCAGAATACTCAGCACCCTCCAGGAAACTGGGGCCAGAGGAAGAAAGCCTCTCGCTTGGCGTCCCATGACAACTGAAGGATGAATTCAAAAATGGAACCAGAAGCCATACCATGGGGAATGACAAATCACAGCTGAAATAAGATGGAAATATAACTGACCTTTGGCATCTGTGGAAGATCAGTTCCAGGAAGGCAAGCCATGAATAGCAAGGGCTAAGGACACACAAGTACCTCATATAGAATGGCATGGTATTTGCCTATAACCTAGGCACATCTTTTAGGATACTTAGAATCATCTGTTGGTTGCTGAGAATATCCAGTCCAGTGTAAGAACAAAGGGATGATGTTGTTTAGGAGATAATGATAGAAATAGTCTACACATCTCAGAATAGATACAATGCTGCCTGAATAATTCATATTCTCTCTCTCTCTCTCTCTCTCTCTCTCTCTCTCTCTCTCTCTCTGTGTGTGTGTGTGTGTGTGTGTCTGTGTCTGTGTGTGTCTGTGTGTCTGTGTCTGTGTGTCTGTGTCTGTGTGTGTGTGTTTACACACTTTACTATGGCATGTACATCAAGGCCAGAGCACAGCTTTGTGGAGTTGGTTCCTACTTCCCACTATGTCCTGGATATCAAACTGGACTTCAACCTTCAGCCACTGATCTTTCTCCCCTGACCCTCCTTGGCTGTTTGAACAGTAGTTCTTCTTTCCACTGAGTATCAAACCAGCCATCTTTCTGCTATGATGGTTGCTATGGTTTTGTATGTAAATAGCTCCCCCTCACACACACACACACACACACACACACACACACACACACACACACATCAATTTTCAGCAGAATCACCCAGCATCATAGACAGGAGTGTCAATGTATCTGTTTTACATCACTGCTGCTCAGGGCTGGGGTCTTCTCAGAGGAGGGGTAGACATGGAAGCCCCAACCACTCTCTGTTCAGTTAGCTAGGCTCCTTGCTTACCTGTTTGACCAAGATTTCATTGGACAAAACAGAAACAGAAACAGGGGGAGCTACTTTAAACAAAAGAACATCAGAAAGTCCCATGATATAGGTACCTTCAAAGGAGTGAATCTGAACCCCCATTTACCTGACTCTTTGGAAAGATATTGACCTTACTATGACAACGGACTGAAAGAGCAAACCTTCTTCAGTCATGCAGGACTAAAGTTTGTCCTTTTGGCCTCAGTAAATCTGAGAGAATTTCAAGCTTGGCACCACCTACAGTTCCTCATGGAACTTGAAAACAAACATGGTCCCAGATCTAAACAGAGGAACCCTCCTGCCAATTGTTCTAAACCCCCAATGCCTATCTAATTGTTCACCTTTGACCTACTTAAACATTTAGTACCTAAGGTGATTCTATCAACTCCCTCTGCCTGCAGTTGCCAGCTTGGCCATCTCAACCGTCTAACCCAATTGATGCTTGACACCCTTCAGCTGAATACTCCAGAGGAGTTCTTGGTTTGCTGGCACCGATGGGTGATTTGGAGATCCCAGAGCTGTGTAGATCCCCACCCTGCAGAGAGCAAGGCATTACACCACCTTCACATCTTTGCAGGAGTCTCTCTAATCCACTAGTTGTAGTTTGTTGCTGACGTTAAATCCAATAAATTCATGTCTGGCAGTTTGATTCTCCACATGTTTGAGAAGTTTGAAGCTTTAAGGTGAATTAAGGAGACATCACTGATGGACTTTGGGAGTCAACCTATGGGGATAAGGTCTCTCTGGGTAGACTCATGGGTCCAGGTCCCATCTCAGCTCTGTCACATGCTCGAGGGGGAGGGTCAACCTCAGACTGGCTACTTCTTTCTCTCAAAAATGAGGAATATTCAGGAGGATTCAGGGAGGCAGATGATGAGATGTAGATGAGGTTGGCCTACAGTGCAAGCTTTAGGGCTGTGTAGGAAGATCCTGCCTCAAACAAGCAAGGAAAATGACAAACAGGAATCCTTTTGATAAGTATTTATACTACAAAAAGAATAGCTGGTCCATAGTGGGGACCCAGTAAACAGCCATTCTTTCCATCTGGTTCCTGGAATATCTGTGAAGCCTTAGACCCCTGACTCCATGTAGTGTGACCCAGATCCAAGCTAGACACTTCTACTAAAGAGTACTGCCCAATAACACTCGAGGGTGAAGCTCCAGTAGATGGAGGATGTGTGCTAACCAGATGTCTTTGATTTTGAGAGCAGTAACTTACTGGTTTCCAAATACTATAATACTCTCACATTGCAGGGTTTCCTATGGCTAGAGGCTGCCATGGCTTATACGGCCTTGTAGGAATTTTCTGCCTTTAAAGAATGTCTCATAAGATACTGATGCTTTCTATAGTTCAGGAAGTTGTCATTGATCCCACTTCAACTTCATGAAATTGATGTTCAGAGGTCCTTGTGGCCCAGGTCCTATTCCGGACCACATTGCATCACTTATTGTTCAATCTGTGGAACCATTATGGGTGGCAGGGATAGTGAGTCTCACTCATTAGATGGTAAACCGAGTCTCTACCAAGTTAAGGCACTTGGCTACATAGATTTATTAGAGGATAGAATTGGACTAATGTCTATGTGATTCTTGCTATTGTGGGTAGATGTATGTGTTAGGAGGGGGCAGCTTGCTTCTTTTCACTTTTTTAGAGCCAGCCCTGAGCAGATCTATGTGCAAGGCCTGAAGGCATCTTCATTTTAATTAGTAAAATAATCTCCATTGACTGTTATCTGCTGTGCACTAAACACATCCTTGACATTAAAGCTTCACTTATAAACAAGATATAGTTAAAGCTGAAGAAATCCAAACAATAGCAATTCATTTAATGAGTGTTTTTAAGAGCTGTAAAAATGGTACAGGCATATATGAGAGAGGTCCTGGACCCGGGAGAAACTTCTAGGAGGATATACCCTGTGATCTGAAAGTTTGAGCAGCTGAGTAAGTTGGGGTGGTGAGGTTCTGGTCTGGAGGACCAGCATGTTAGAAGTCAGAGAAAAAGCACCCACCCGGATAATCTGAGGTTAGCGGAGGGTTCCATGATAGCCAGGAATATGGTTAGTCCTCATTGATATGCACTATAGACACAAAATACACGTGGAGTTAAGAAACCACATGGGAAAAAGTGTCAAGCATCACATTGATGGTTTTTTCTATTTTGATCATTTATTAGAATAATAATTTAAATAAGCCATGTTTGTAAATAAAATTAAAGCCGTCTTATTAAAACTGACATTTTCTTTTCTCTTGTAAAATCTACCAGCATTACATTTGTGACCCACAGTGTATTAAGACTTAATCCATCAGGGCATAGGAAGTGTCTCAAGGGTTGAGAACTTGGAAATATAAGTTAGGGAGATTGGGATTAGAAAGTGTGTGATTCTGATACATTTCCTTTAAACTCATTTACTCCCCAAAGCAGCTCGAGAGGAAAAGATTGTTCAGTTCATGTGTGTGGCTCAGACACAGGGATGATGTACCAAGTGGTCCTCTGTTGGTCTATCTACACATCAGTGCTCACAGCATGCCACTACTAAGGTACAATCTGAGCTCATAGCCTTTCTATTCTCTACACTCCATCCCTGGCTGCCAGCCAGTTCCTTGGTTTGATTTTCATTTGAGGGTCTGTCACTAGAAAGTCATCATGCTAAAGATTGGCTTTTTCATGCTTCTTGTTTCTCTCCCATTACTAGACAGCATCTGAAAGACCAGCTACCTCTCTCTTAGTTCTATGAGACGGCTCTCAAAGTAAAAGGCTGTCCCATCTAAGGGTGGTGTGCCTAAGGGCATTGGTAGACTGCGCTGGTTTAGGTTTGCCGTGGCAGCTTCAGTATATATAGTGTCTTCAGCTGCACTCACGTCAGTGATGTCTGCAGGTCTCTCAGTGGCCTGGGCTGCAGGAGCTGTGGGATTGCACTGATAGCCAAAATACAACCTGCTTAGGTAGGTAGGTAGATAGGTAGGTAGGTAGGTAGGTAGGTAGGTCTCTGGAGGCTTTTGGTCTAGTTCGTCTGACTCCAGGTACAGGATGTGAGGTCACTCTTGTGGGCCCAGGTAGGTGAGGCCCAATGTGACTGGCAGTGGGGGCAGGGGCCCTGATAATTTTTGAGTGCTATACTGAAGTTAAGCCATACCATGAGTCCCTTTAGTGTCTGTGAGCTGGGCAGGTGACCTCATAGGGCCTTTGGGGGACTAACATGTCCAAGGAAGACTATCTGGTACTTTGTGAGGCTGAAAATGAGCAAGTGAACGTAGGCATTGATTTCCTGGGCTTCTGCAGAGAAATGAGCACTCAAGGTTGGTGATAAGAGAGTTCCCTGAAGTCCTCATCATGTCGTATATTGTAGGGAGATATATGGGGATCAACATCTGAAGTTCTACCTTGTGGGAGAGGCTCATTGCTGGTGTTGTAAGGATCTGTGTACATGTGGAACCATTGGGTTAACTCTGGGATACATCGCAAGAGACACATGGCTGCATTTGAGAAAGCTCACCCACCTTCCCTGTTGAGAAATCCCTGCCCTAGAGCCTCAGGGTCTTACATCAGGACTTTGGGTGTAACCAAAATGTTTCTCTTCTCTGAAGAAAGGAAAAATACAGGGAACATAACCAACAAGAGTGTAGGCAGAACCCTCCCAAAGTGGAAAAGGAAGGAGCTAGATTTTATCACATAATTAAGCCACAGACCCAGACTTTAAAGTCAAGTCACAGAAGCTGAGAAGGAAACTCATAGGAACTTAGAATTAACTTCTACTGATACCAGAACTTCACTGTGGTAGAATATTTAAATAGTCTTTTCTTCTGGGAATGGGCATGAGTATGGTTTTATATAGATGTATTGGGGTTAAAATCATTGGTACTAAGTGAATTGTTAGCAAAATATTTGCCTGAATTTTTGGAAAATTTAGGGAAAAAAATTGTGTTAGTTACCTAAGGTATATAGACAACATTTAACTTAATGTTTAGAATACAGGAATATTACAAATATTAATTGGATACAATTTTAGAAAGCCACTACTATATGCCAAATCCTGTCATACCCAAGTTGCAGGGACTCTTCCCCCTCACCCTGCGAAGACCACCGAGGAGCCAATTCCAATGCAAACACACACACACAAGGGTCTTTATTATGAACTTACAAGCAAGGACTCTCACCATCACCATCCCAGCAGGTCAGAAGTGAGAGCCTCAAGTCTAGGGGTACAGAGTATTTATTGTGGGTACAGCAAGCTTGGGGGATTTCCATTTATTGTGGGTCAGCAAACTAGTATTTTAAAAACTGCATTTCTGGTGTAATCTTCAGGAACCAATCGGGGGCAAAACCTCTTTGGGAGGAAAGACAAACAATATGGCTAGGTTATCTATTTTCTTCAGGATGTCATAGGTTGTCTATGTGTACCTTCATCCTGCTGTTATAGCCTGACTGGCTGTTGCTAAGGGTGGGGGGTTAGTTGCCATAGGATGTTTGCTTAAGTGGACTATGTGGTTTTCCTTCTGGAATTGGAGTTTAGCCCCTGGCACTTCTTCTCAAAAAACACAGAGTAGGTTGGGCTTTACAATGCAAGCCAAGAAACACAGATAGGCCACCCAAAACAGGAGAAATTACAGTAGGCTTCCTGGAGAAGCTACCTAACAAATCCTTGGAGGATTAGTGGGTACGTGTCAGGGAATATAAATGGAAGGTATTCTAGGCAGATGAATCATGAACAGCTGGTGTCACTGTAATAGAAGTAAGGATTATACTGGAGCAAAGCTTAAACCATGGTCAGTGAGATGAATGGAGAAGAGATAACTGAAGAGATGGGATGCAGAATTCAGGGAAAATGTGCCATGGGTCACACTTAGATTTCATACAATGTAGACGGTATCAAGCCACTTAAGAGGAAGGAAATATAGGAATTGGATTTAGATGGATGGATGGATGGATGGATGGATGGATGGATGGATAGGTAGGTAGATAGATGATAGAAATTTACTTAGGTACAATGCACACACCACATTAAGTGGTGTTTGGATTATGGGACTAGGAGCTAAATTGCTTTGGCTGCAAAATGACAATTAAAAAAAAAAGGAAACTGCTGGGGAATCATTGTGGATGCTGCACTGCAGTTGTGCACGTGCTGAGCCCCAGTACACTCCCTGGTTAACAAGGCAACTCAGCCCTCCCTACTCACCTCAACCTTTTGGGAGGAAAGACCACTCCCAGAGCCAGGAGCAGCCTTTCTGGAAGAGGAGACTGTGGGGCCAGGCTGAAGGTGAAGAGGGCACCAGGAAACTTGGCCATTGGTAGCAGCCACAAAGGAGCCTTAGCCCACAGGAAACCCTGGAAGGTGTGGGAAGGAACCTGCTGGGGGTAGAGGGAGGCGAGGCTGGCAGGACACCCACAGAGCAGCCTGGAGAGGAGGCAGCCCAGAAGCAGTTAATCCTGCTGGTTGGATTGTTTTTATAAACGACACTCTAAAATCAAATAGATGCAATAAAAACACAGTGGCCTTTTCATTAAACATGCCACAGAGGCCCCTTGTTCAGCAGCCGTTGTCAATCAGATCTGGGCCATTGTCTCTTTTCCCAACCCCCTATAATTGGCATCTGTCTGGGAACAAACAAATAAATACCAGGCTGGCATTTTAACTAGGGCAGCAGGGAGTGAGGGCCCTGTGTTTCAGAGTCTGCTAGGCCATCAAGGCAAGTGAGGGCCCCCAGAAGACTGGTTCTCACCCAAGGTAGAGCCCAGCATCAAGGCACAATTAGATACAGCTCCCTGGCGCTGCCGCTGCTCTGGTAGGATCAGGAGGATCCTTTGTCTCGGGCCTCTGGCTGAAGAAGCCCCTCGGAGACGATTTTTGGAAGGCCTTATTTTTGTTTCCCTTCATAAAAAGTTATGGACATAAAAAAGAAGTGGACATGTTCTCTGGCTGACTTCAGATACAACCACTTAATAACGGTAATGCAACAGAGTTGCCAAATTATAAAAGCGGGAACAAAACTATCACGCTTAATTAGTGATAGCATTAAAGCATTGTGACTAACCAGTAATAATAGCCTGTCATAGCACTATTATTAACTACGAGTTTTAGAATAGATTGCTGGCTTCCACCTTGGACCACATATTCATGCAGGTGATTCTCA
This sequence comes from Mus musculus, assembly GCF_000001635.26. Classification (NCBI taxonomy): domain Eukaryota; kingdom Metazoa; phylum Chordata; class Mammalia; order Rodentia; family Muridae; genus Mus; species Mus musculus. The sequence goes on from NC_000073.6 coordinate 96,384,855, forward strand.
TTATTCACGGCAGCTCTGTTCTACAAAGTGGATCTGAACTCTGAATTAGCAAATTTCAACCCTTTGCTGTTATAGGAAGTTCCGGCAGGCCTCCGACCACCATCCGCCCATCAACCTTCAATGCACAATCTCTTCAATGCATAATAGTATGTGTGTTACTATTTAAACACACCCGGTTTAACATTTACTTTTGTGTCATGGGTTTTGAACTCAGGGGTGAAGGGAGGTCACTTAACACCAAGCAACATCCTTGCAGGTAGGACCACTAGACACTAACCTTGCAAGCATTTTACTAAGGAGAGTCATCAACAGAATTAGAAACATGAACAATGTGGTACTAAGTAGACTCTGACCAAGAGGCAAAGTGTTGCTGTATCCCACGAGAGCACGGTGACCGCATGGAGCGCCTTTAGTTTTCCATCTCTCTGGGCACACTGCAGACATTCTGCTAGTGCTCAGGGTGGGGTTGCAAGCACATTTACTGAATATGCAAATTCACAACCCTGTTTGAGCAGCAGGGTAAGCAGAGTCTCTGAACCACTAGCTCTGACTGGTTCATTTCATTTGGTTCTCACTCTGGCAATACCTCCCGCATTAGGGTTCAGGAAGGAAGATTTGAAGAGCATAAGTGATATACCCTAACATACATTATAGTCTTCCAGGGTCAGGTGGGACAGCCCATGGACCTGCAGACTAATTTATGAAAATAGTTTTACTGGAGTACTATTAGTTTGCATATTTTGTTAGATCTTGTCTTTTGTGTTGAAGTGGAAACAGAGCAATTGCCACAGAGATCAGACTGCAAAGCCTACAGTTTACAGGCCGGGCCTTTAAGATCCAGGTATAATCACGAATATGTCCTCTCTCTCCTTTCTTTCTCCAGCCTCCCGGGTCAGGTCGGAGGAGGTTTTCTTTGATTCTTATGCCAAAGCCGTTTGTTTGCTATTCACAGAAGTAATTTTTTTTTTTCTTGAACGTTTATAACGTTGGAAAGTTTATAACTATATTTTTGTCATTGCATTAACATTAATAAGCTTAAAGCCCAAACAGACTGCAATTCTTCACGCGGACATGACAGGAACAGATGTGATACCGGAAGAGAGTTAGGTAACGCCAGCACAGTCAAAAGTGGGATCAATTTGTAAGTTGTACAGGCGTCTGGAACTTTCCAGTAATGAAGTGTTACATCTGGGACAAGGACTGGGTTCTGCAGGAATCACAGTTGTCCCTAAGGAGACAATGACCTACTTTCTATGAATAACCTTTATTCTCTTCAGACGACTATTCTTTGCTGAGAACTTACATGGCAGTTTGCCTGGTACCATTTTTTGTCTCTGTGGTATATGGCTGTGAATCTGGAATGCCTACACCATGGGATCAGATACGATTATCCCATTTGATGGGATGGGAAGTGAAAGATTGGATACCTGAAGTCAGTGAGGTCTGACTCGGAGACACAAGCCCTGCAGGCTGCTCCCTCACCCTGCCGTGTGACCTGAATGTGGAATGTCCCCAAGGGTTCAAGCATCCCTCTCCAGCTTCTCGCAATGGCTTTGGTGATTTTGGAATCTCAGGGGTGGAACTTAGCTGATGGAAATAAATCATTAGGGCTGGTCCTTTAACTATATACCTATTTCTGGTTCAGGTCTGAACACTTTGCTTCCTGTTAAGCCACCGCAATGTGACTAGACTTCTCCCAGTGACCTGGGCTAACTCATTCTCCTCGTGTCATGCTTTCTCCCTATGATGAAGTGAGATGTTCCGGAAATAATGATATGGGTTAAATCCCTTCTCCATGTTTTGTGGCAGCAATGAGGAAGTAAGTAGTAAGTCAGACATGCCTGGCACTAAAAGTTGATCCCATGACCCTCTATAACTTACCCAGAATTTCCCTCACCACTTCCCTAACTCTTGAGACTGGAGCTGGGAATTGAACAATGAGACAGCTTCCATATTCTCCTCATATTGGGACACTTTTCTTTGGGTTGGAGTAAAGGGGGAAGCACCCACAGAACACTTGGGTGGATCAAGGGTAGAAACCCTACTAAGATGAGACCTTTAGATACTGACAAGGGTAGTATCCAAGGTGTGCAAGATGTATGGTGTTGTGTCTGCATAGATGTGATAGGTTACAGAGCTGACAGGGACATAGAACTGGAGATGATGATAGAATGGCCTCCACTCCAGGCTGGGAATAGTAGATGAGGGAGATTCAATTGGAGTTTGGTCTCACTAGTCTCAGGAATAGATCCCTGAAGGAGTCCCAAAGCAACCCTTGTGTGATCAGCCTTCTTCTCAACCCCCTTTGTGTCTCTTAACCTGTAAGCATGCCTCTATCCCCCACAAAACTTGAGTTACCAAGGGCAGGGAGCCTTCAGATGTATGGCCCTTTGTTTAAAGACTACAATGACTTCAATTCATGTTAAGAAGCTAGGGAGATAGCTCAGTGGATAAAGTGTTTGCTGTGCAAGCATCCAAATGAAATACGGCCATGGCAGCATGTGTGCTTGCAAACCAGTGAAGGGGAGCAGAGACTAGGGGATCCCTGAGGCTCACGGGTCAGTTGGTCCAGCTGAGATGATGAGCCCCCAGGTTGGGGAAGAGACCCTGATTTCAATAAAACAATAAGGTAGATAGTAGTAGAGGAAACACCCGATGTGAATCTCCAACCCTGTGAACCTGCACAGACAAATCCACACAAATGTATGCCTTCCTCTCAATGGTTCCTCCATCTATATGAATCTGACAATCTTGGCAATTTCCTTGGTCACTTGTACTGTGACTGTAAGAAAAGTGAAAGTCTTGCCTAGGCCAATTGAGGGCTTCCTTCATCTCCATCAGCACCAATAAATTGTGGTTGTCACCCTGTTATTGCACATCCTAAATGCTTTAGTGCACAGTGTATGCAGAGGGTTGTAAAGACTCTATTACGAAATGTCTCCAAGGGAACAGAAGCCAAGAGTAGGACCTGACGAATGGGCTGGGATCCCCTTGCACTTCATTCTTGCAGGGATATTGTACAGATCTACTGAACCCTGTGCATCAGCTGTGTCCTGGAGAATTTCCCCAGGGCCTGGGAATTCCCAGTAAGCAGATGTTTAGTCGGCTTCACTCATTCCTTTCCCTAGACTGAGCTTGCCGTAGACACAATACTTCCCTTGGAGGAGAGAGAGGCTTCCATTAATTCAATATTCACTGAGCATAACATCAGATTTCAGTCAGGTCTTCGGAGGCAGAGAGGACCACCCCTGCATTCAAGAAGTCATGAAATGGTTTGAAAGATGGCTACATGGTTGCAGTATAAGCAAGAAGGCTGGAGTTGGGATTCTCAGAATTCCCATAAATGCTAGATGGGTATAGCAGGTCGCCTATTGTTCTGGCTCACAAAGGCTGAGGCAGGATCCTCCAGAGCAAGCTGACTGCCTCGACTTGGCTTATTGGTGGGCACTGGGTTTATTTAAGAGACCATGCCTCATTGGACACCATGAAAGAATGATCATGGAATATTTCAGACATCACCTTTGGGCCTCCACAGGCACATACACACATATGCATATGTACCCCCACATACATGTGAACACATATACATGGAACACCACACAAACACACGAATCATAAAAGGTCATGTGAACTCTTGGGAGGGGCAATCATTTGAGCTCAGTGTCTGAAAAGGCTCATGGGAGAATGACACGAGAGATTAAGGGAAGGAGTTTGATCTGGGTCTTGAAGGATGAGTAGGAAATGAGGAGTTTTCCAAGCAGAACATGGGAAGGTCATCAGAAAGAGAACAACTTTGGGTGAGAGAGTAGACACCATTCTTGTTTATAAGGACAGAGGGAGATGCCTTCTCCTAGTCCCAAAGAAAATCCAGTTTTGTCCTGAATCCCCATTCCTTCCTTACCTTCTATGGTACTGTATCATCATCCTACTTGAAGACTGGAAGATAGAGATTATTGGTGGGCAAAAATGTTGAAAAGATAACCACACAATAGAGATATGTTTGAGTAAAAGAAGCGGAAGAAAAATACTCTAGGGCTGTACTTTCTAATAGAACTAAAAAGAAAAGAAATTGATAAGATCAGTTTTAATAATACTTAACACATCATATTCAAAATATTATTTCAAGGTGTAGTTAGCATAAATGTTTATTAATAAAAATTTAAGCTCTTGTTCATAGTTTCAGTATATGAAATAAAGTGTGTGTTTTTATACTTAACACCATAGATCAGCTTTAATCTCTACACTTCTCAGTGGTTATAGAATCGGGCTGTACAAGCCTGGGACCTAAACTTCTTTGTTATTCAGCATAACACTAAAGAACTATGACTGTCTGGGATCTACCTACTCGCCCATCCATTCAGCTACCTATGGACCCAGCCACCCATTTACCAAACCACTCATCTATTATCCATCCATCCTTCTTTCCTCCCTCCCTCCCTTCCTCCCTTCCTCCCCCCCTCCCTTCTTTCCTTCCTTCCTTCCTTCCTTCCTTCCTTCCTTCCTTCCTTCCTTCCTTCCTGCCTGCCTGCCTGCCTGCCTGCCTTCCTGCCTTCCTGCCTTCCTGCCTTCCTGCCTTCCTGCCTTCCTTCCTTCCTTCCCCTACCCACTTATCTACCATCCACCTGTCTACCTCTCTACCCAATGACCCAATCATTTTCCACCAACCATCCACTCAGCTGCCTAGCAGCTTTACCATCTATCCACCCATTCTTCCACATATGCACCCATCTACCCTTTTCATCCATGCATATATCCACTCATCTACCCAACCATCCATTTGCCCATTCAGTCAGCATTCAATGACAACCTACCATGTGCTTAAAGCTTCCAATGGAAAGATCAAATGAGACATGGCCCTGTGTCACCAGAAATTAACTACAAGATAATGAGCTAGTCACCTGATGTGTACTGGGACCTTTCACTTGTGATCAGACCCTCTCAAGCTGGGGCTCCAAGCCATGGGGAATCAGTTGGTTTTTCCTGTCCCTTGTCTCAAACAGAAGAATAACCTAACAGGCATAATACTCACCTCTCTGTTCAGAGTTTGGCTCCCTTTACCAATGAGCCTCCTTGTGGGTTCCATGTGGACACATGTATTTGAAAATCCTGCATCAGACATCTCTTAGACAAGCTCAAAGCCTGGGCAACCCCAGCCCATAGAGGCTCTTTTAGCTAAAGTCACACAGTAGGTCATTTCTAACTTCCCACCCCTGACATTTACTCCAAATAGCACTACTTACAGAGGGGCCCTCTGAAAGTTCTTGCATATTCATTAGTCTCCACCACACACCAGGAGCTTGGAGCAAGAAGACAGAAGTCTGCAAGGGCTATGTTGCCTCTTCAAGAACAAAGCCTTTGTCGGTTTACCACTCTGGGAAGATTGCCAAGCTCCAGTATTAATAATAATCCCTTTGTATTTTAAATGCTTTATAATTGCATAAATAAAGCATACTTTCTCTTCTTCAATGGTAATGAGCCTTATTTGACTGATTGGTTGATTAATAACACTCTAATTCCTCCAATGACAAAACACAAAAGCCAAAAGATGGATGCAGAGTTTCAGTGGTTTGAGATGGCAGAGAACCTTCCTGGCCACTTTCTGCAGCTGCCCGGGAAACTCAGTACGAAGGAATGAGCAGTGGGCTCGCTTCACAGTTACTTGTTAATAAGCTAGGAACGCAGTCAGCATCAGGAAAACAGTTCCTGCTTTTCCAGCTGCGATTTCATGGACACTTTTAACTCCACATTCTGTTAGGTGAATTCTCCAAAGGCCTATGGAAGAGGTTTCTGTGGCTTTGTTGATGGCAGCACTTGCCCTGGATTGCTAGGGCTACTTTTAAACATCTGGGATCATAAAGCCGGTCCAAGTAAATCATGTTTACTGCTTCACGTTCATCTCTGAGAAACGCAGAGTCAACCCTAAGTCTGCCCTGCAACAAGTGTTAAGAAGTTTTTGTACCGAAAGTCACTCACATTTGAGCTGTCTACATGGCTCTTGGTACTTCTTTGTGAGCAACATGGTCCTGTAAGCATTCTCCTTAATGGAGTGATGTACTGTATGATAATAGAGACGCTCATTTCAACCCTACGTTCCTGAACACGGACCCCCTTGCTCTTTATCATTGCTGGTTTTTTTTCGATCCATAGAGATGAACTGAGCCCAGGGGTGGCTTGTGATGTGGCTGTGAACTTGGCTTTCCTTTCCTGAGCTCATCAAAGGCCCTGTTTTCACAATGAGTCAGAAATCACAAGGTTAGGCCAAAGCTCCAGTGAGGGAGATGGCATTAACAGCTTTCACTGTCTTGCACCAGCCCAAGACAAAAGCATCCAGGAGGCTTTTGTCAATCACCTGCCTCCTTGCAGCAGGCTTCAGACAGACAGACAGACAGACAGACAGTAGGCAGAGGGATAGAAAGTGAGTGAGATAGGTATCCTAGCCTTCCATCCTCCTTTTCCAACAAGTCTATTGTGCTAGGCAGATGGTCAGGACAAATCGGGGTTGTAGTGGAGGCAGAACGAAGCTTGCCTTGTCAGCAGGAAGTCCTCAGTTGAATTCCTGGCACCTCATAAGCTAAATGGTATGGTCCATAGTTGTTATCCCAGTACTCTGGAGACAGAGGGAGAAGAATGAGAAATCCAAGGATATCCTTAGCTACAAAGTGAATTCCAAAAGCCATGGAGGAATGGTGCTTACTAGGTTGCTCCTCATAGGTACCGCAGCACACGCGCGCTCGCGCGCGCGCACACACACACACACACACACACACACACACACACATATATATATATACATATATATGTGTGTGTGTATGTATATATATGTATATTTTTGTGTATGTATATATATATGTATATGTATGTATGTATGTATGTGTGTACATACATACATACATACATACATAATGTTCCAAGATACCTGCACAGGGTGGCACCACCAATAATGAACTGGGCCCTCCTAAATCAGTTATTCAATTAAGAAAATGGCCACCCCGTAAACTGGCCTACAGACAATCTGATGGAGGATTTTCTCAACTGAGGATCCTTCTTTCTGTATGACTCTAGTTTGTATCAAGTTGTCAGAAACCTAGCCAGCACACTCATCTACTGTAGTCCAGCATTTGAGAGTCAGGGCACGCCTGGCAGGCTCGGCGGGACTCCATATCAGGCAGCATGGCTGCAGACTACTGTGTGCACATATTCTTTCTTGGTGCTTCTCTGTCTCTAGAAACAATCCATTCATAATGCTGTTTGGGGGGGGGGGTTGTTGCTATTGTTGTTGTTTGGTTTTTTTGTTTTGTTTTTTTTTTTTTTTTTAGTATCAGACATCCATGAAGGGCTCTGATCACATGTCAGCCCCAGCGGTCTCTGAATCCCTGTAGACCCTGCTCAGGCCTTGCTTTCATCCATCCCAGGGTTGTGGGACGCTGTGTGTTGAAAGTATAAGCCTTTCTTCTGAGGGATTTGAAGGCCAGCTCCAGCTTTTGTCTCTGGGTCAAGGAAGAAATTTGAGAGGCTGTGGAGGAAGGAGGCAGCTGGCTTTGTTTTGTTGAGATCAGTGCTGTGTTTTAAACAGTTTCAGCTTCAACTGGATACATACTCCCACCAAAGAAAAAACAACTCCCCCAAGAAAAACCCCAAAACAAACGAATCAAAACAAAAACTGCAGGCCTCTCTGACCTACAGCTATAGGACAAGTGCATTTTCTTGTTCTTCACCTCCTTCTCTGTCTCTTCATCCCCAGCCCAGTCCCTCACATCCAGTAGAGAGTAAAAAGAACTGTTTTCCAGTGGTCACTAATCAGAAGAAACAGGGACCTATTTTCTTAGTACTTCAGGGGGGTCATAGTGAAGACTCACAAAGGGAACAATAACAGAGGTGCCTAATTCATCTGCATTCTGTAACCCTTGACCCTGGCCTCTGAGCACAGAGTCAAATACTGCCAGCTTTCCCTGCCCAGGATAGTAAAGGCAGTGGGCTAGGGCAGCCCACCACAGTCCGGTGTTCAGCAGTGGCGCATGATGTGAGCAGCTTCTAATTTCCCAGGTCTGGGTTGCTTGCCTCACTGAGAAATAACCCACCAGTTGGCTTCTGCCTCCACCTGCTAGTTCAGGGCAAGCAGGGACACTGTCCCTCATGTCAAATTGCTGACATGTGGTTATATATCCACCTTTGAACACAGGTTTCCAAATAAATTCCATTGCTTTCTCTGACCAGCCACATATTCTCCACATTTCTTCTTTCTCTGATTCTAAGAAGAAGGAAGAGCCAGGCTGAGGAAACTCTATAGCCCACCTGATGAAGGAACTTTGGGAAGGGGACAGGAGTGGCCTAGGGAGGTCTGGGCATGATCTGCTTTGAATCCTGAGCAGAGCCTCAGATCTACCTATGTAAGGGTAAAGTGAGGGTATCTGGGAAGGTGTGAGGTGTGCCTTAAGGCAAATGGCATTTTTGATAACGGGACAGTTGAGTAGGGCTCCTAAAGGCATCCGGGGAAGCATGGAGCAGCTCTTGGATTTCCTAATTCTGCGATCTGAGGATATGTACATTCTTTAGTTTTGGTTTATTCTTTTCAAAAGAATATGTAAAAAGCATCCACAGTACATTTACAGGAATAAAAGCATTGTATACTGGAGGGCTACTGCTATTTTATTACTGATGAGCTTGAGGTATAAATGAGACACCCAGAGTGAAATTTAAGCAGGCACTCACAGTTGGTGTCATACCGCTGCTGCAGCGGCACACTGGAGAATGAGTGACACCTTAAAGTGCCCTTGGTTTGCCCTTCATTCACTTCATACTGGTCCAAGCTATGAGATTACATAATGATTAAGATCACTGTTGTCTTTAAAGGAAATTTTTGTACTATTACAATAGTAGCTACCTTTACACGATAAACAGATGTATGTAAGGTACTATGTTCAGTCTAAGAAAAATCGCAACTTTCTGTAGAAAGCCACAGCCCTCCAATCACCTACTGTTGAAGAATGAGTAATGCTTGCCCATTGTATAACCTTAGTCTTAACTGTTCCTTACATTGTAGAGAGCTATTTAACCAGTGGGTCTGAGAAGAAGCCATAAACAGATCTCATCCCATGGATCTGTTCTGAAAACAGTTTCATGCTGACCTACAGGTTGGAGTTACCTCAAGTACATTAATGCACAGCTGCATAGAACATCCTAATTGTTTATTTTGAAATTATTTTCTCCTGGACAGTGGTGATACATGCCTCTAACCCCAGTACTTGGGAGTCAGAGGTAGGTGGATCTCTATGAGTTTGAGGCCAGCCTGGTCTACAGAGTAATTTCCAGAACAACCAAGGCTACCTCCCCCCCAAAAAAAGAGAAAAAGAAAAAAGAAAGAGAGAAAGAGAGAGAGAGAGAGAGAGAGAGAGAGAGAGAGAGAGCAAAAAAGAAGAAAATACTTTCCATTGACTAGCAGTGGTTATTTAATGAATACTTGATACAGTTTATTGGTATAAAGGTGGATGACTGTGTGCACTCACACATAGATGGATGGGTAGGTTTACAATTAGATGGAAAGGTAGGTAGATAGACAGATGGGTGAGTCAATGAATAAAGGGTTTGATGGACTCACAACCTGTGAATGGATGGATTAACAGGTAGATGAATGAATAGATAGTTAGTTGTGTGGATTTACAAGCAGAGGCATGGGGGTTTCAATGAGTAGACAGGTGGGCAGATTAAGAAATAGTAGACAGGTAGGTATGTAGATGAAGGGATCAACAGGTAGAGTCACAAATACATGGACATGAGAAGAGATAAATGGATGGGTATGTTAATGTATAGATGGATGAGTAGATTTATGAGTAGATATAAAAAAGGAAGATAGATAAGTGGGTGGATAAATGGGTAGATTTACAAATAGATGGACAGTGGATGGGTGGATGGATGAATGATGGATGGGTAGATTTACTAATATAAGGACAGGTGGGTGGACAGATGGCTAGGTGAGCAAATGGATAGATGGGTGGATTTATGAGTAGAGAACAGGTGGGTAGATAGATTAATGGGTAGCTAAATGACTGGGTGAATGAATTAATGGCAAGCTGGCTGGCTGGGTTTCAGTTTTGTAAGTTCCCAAGGTACAGTGATTTTGAATATTTTATTGAATGTTTATTGATATTTATGCAACACCCATGACTTATCTATAATAGACACTAAATATTTGTACATTTGTTATTGAGTTATGTGAGAATGTGAGGAAAATGTATAGACTATGTAGGTAGATGGGTGAGTAGATAACCATTCACTTATAAACACCATTCTTTCCATCCTGTAACTATATATGAGCCGTGGTAGTCTTGGGAGCTACATAAGTAGGTCCACCATCTCCTTCCAGAACTTCAAACTCATCCAACACTAAACACATGACCTAACATACTGTAGACAGTCTGCTGGACCACTTAAGACTGATCATCACAAGTTTTGAGTGCTCCAAAGAAATGAAGAAACAGTCACTGGCCACATGACTTCTCAGTGGAAAAGCCAAAACTAGTACTCACTTTAAGACTGTTTATCTTGGACTCACTTCTTTCCAGATAATATGGCTGGCCTACCAGAGAAGTAATGCCTTGAATCAGGCAGACATAGCATTCTATGGATCTGGGGAGCCAACAGGAGAGCTTTTGCTTAGAAGAGACACACAACTTTGCCTGAGCGTCACTGTTTGAAACAATTGTGTCTACTTAAGCCCCTGACTCTGTCAGCAGGCAAGGACTGTGTGCCTGGCTAAGAATCTTGGCCATTAATGGATTCACTGTCAGTAAAAATTCCCTGGTGCAGGAGGCTGATGGCATATAGAGATGTAAGCAGTTTTGCAAGTCACTTTTGCCTCCTGTAAATTTGACTCTCCTGAAATAAAGTCTTATTCTGGCCTTCTTTCATGAAGGATGGGGTTGTGTAGAATGGTTGGCAGGGCCAGCCCTTGCATTCACAGACTTGGATTATAGTGGAGGTACCACTTCACACCACCTTAGAGAAGCAGGAAAAGGAAAGAAGTTCTGTCTTTTGGACATCGGCCATACCAGGTCACCTGTAGTACTATGGAGTTATACTTATTAACACTCCTTCAGATAGAACTCAGAAGTACACTTTACACATGGAGGAAGCAAAGGGTCAGAAAGGTTATGCATCCTATTCAATGTCTGATCATTAGTCACTGGTAACCTCATTCCAAACTGTGTTACTTAGACATGTACCAGCGCATGAAACCTATGCCCTTCTCGCCTCCCCTTTGTAAGGGGAATAACTAAAACTCCAGTTACCCAGTCTGTCCCGGTAATCAAGTGAACTCTCACCTTCCAGGTGTTGGCAGGAAGAAGGCCTGAATTTTTGCACACGAGGAAGCTGTTTTGCACCCATGATGTGGGTGGATTCTGAAATGACAAGCCTTTTGAACATTTGCCAGTATCTCAACCCTTCTAATTAAAACCACATTATCCATGATGATTCTTAATGATAGCATTTGTGGAGTTGGGATGCTCTCTGCTCTCGAGTTCAGTGTGAATTTTTCCCATCTGAACAGCACATGTCATGGCCTTGATAATGGGTTGGGTGGAGATTCTACATGACCTGCTCCAGTACTCTATATATTTTTTCTCATTCTAGAAACCTCTATTTGGGGAGACTCAGCCTGCTTGGTAAATTGTTTGGTAGCCATGTGTCAAAGACACATGTGAACTCTTTCTCATTTTTTTTTTAATTGCGTTGGCTATGGATCCCTTTCCCTTCCAAGGTGCAGGTGTGAAGAAATAAATAGATCAGTGTGTGCTGGTCAGGGTTTCTGTTAGGCTGTCCACTGGCATGTCCTTTCCCACTAATGAGACTTGGTACCTGTAAGGTTTTTGAGCAACAGCCCATTGTTGACCTGAACCTAGAGGAGACAGGAAAGAGCATCCTGAGTAATGGGTCTATGAAAGTTCACTGAATTATTTATTCTTCAATAAGTCTGAAACTAAATAGAAAATACATTCTTTAAGAAATTTCATAGCATCTCTTTGGAGCCTGACATACAGTCTGAAGGCTGCAATACTGACTGTTTAAGACCATGAGTGTCAGTTTCGTATCACAGATCTCTTTACAAGTTCACTGGCCAAGGGTTACTATGACTGGTCCTTTCATATCTTTCCAGTCCATCTCCCATTTAGACAAATTCCATGCTCAAAACCCTGGACTTCTGATATCCTCTTTACTCACTCCTTGCTCAGCACCTTCTGTGCTGACTAGTCTTATGTCAACTTGATATAAGCTAGAGTTATCTGAAAGGAGGGATCCTCAATTGAGAAAATGCCTCCATCAGATCTGGCTGTAAGGTATTTTCTTTATTAGTGAATGATCAGGGAGAGCCCAGCCCAGTATGGGTGGTGCCATCCCTAGGGTAGTGGTCCTAGGTTCTTCTTCTTCTTTTTTTTTTCAAAGAAGACTGAGCAAGCCATGATGACCAACCAGTAAACAGCACCCCTCCATGGCCTCTGAATCAGCTCCTGCCTTCAGTTTCCTGTCCTATTTTAGTTAGTCCTGACTTCTTCCAATAATCAACAGGAGTGTGGAAGTGTAAGCCAAATAAACAATTTCCCCCAAATTTGCTTTTGGATATGGGGTTTCATCATATCAGTAGGAAGCCCATTGAGGACACTTATAGCCCCATCATGAGAACTCCCATGGATCCTTTAAAATGCAGCTTTTCTTCAAGAAGCCCTTGCCACTGATTCAGGCTAGACAGAGCAACCTCTACAGTGCTCACACTGCAGCCAGCACAGATTTCGCTGCTTGTTTTGCATATTTGGTTCTCAATGGCCTAGACAGACCTGTCCTTTGGTAATTGTTCACTAACTGCATGGATGGATGGATGGATGGATGGATGGATGGATGGATGGATGAGTGGATTAGAGTGGAAAGGCCTGGGCAGTTATTTATATGAGCTTCTACCCTTCTGCCAAGACCTATATCTCCACAGTGTCCTAGGGCCCATAGCCATGAAATCTAAAGGTAGCCCATGTGAGGCTCAGCCTCCAGTATCCAGGCCTGGGATGAGAGCCAAGCAGCTAGAATCCAAAAGGCAAGGCAGTGGGTAAGAGTTAGGATTGTTATCACATCTGGGAAAGATGGCATGGCCACTGTCAATGACCCACTTTCTGTACACTTTTAACTATCTGGGGAACTTCCCAGAAGATCTTTCACAGTTGGCAGGGTCTTACCAATTCTGGCTGACTGGTTTGGTTTCACAGCAACATAATGAAGCTGTCAGATGCCAAACTCTGGCAGTAGGCAGCCTTTGCTTGGGTTCCAGCTCTGGCAACTCCTACCGTGCAACTTAGGCAAGTCAGCTATCCTCTTTGAGGCTCTCTACTCCCCTGGAAAATGAGGCCATTGAATAATACAATAAAGGGTACATTTAGAAGCAGATAGCATATTCAAATGGGTTGGCTGAAGGGTTTACTGAAAGGCAGAGTGTCCAGACATGGAGAGAGGTGCAGTTATCCAAGAAAGTGCCATAGAGCAAGATCTGAGGTAGAGAAAACAAGCCCTTGCAAGCCTATAGCCGACTAGCATGTATGTCTGACAGCATGGCCCACTCCATGTGGCCAAGGATAGCTGAAAATGGCCTAACACACACACACACACACACACACACACACACACACACACACACACACACACACAGCAAACTTTTAAAAAGTATTACTTTTTAACTTTTGACTCAGGTACAGAGTTCTCAAGGAGGAATTGTATAGATAACAAGGTTGTATAGTAATATTGTAAGTCTACTTTACTCATCCAAAGATGGAGCCTTCCATTGGCTAAGCCAGAACAGAAGTCAAAGCAAAAGGCATGTGCATTGCTGGAAGCCACTAGGGCAGGAGGGGTAGGGAAAAGAGCCAGAGGGCAGTGGGAACACACCCGGGCATAATCTAAGGAAGACTCGCAGGCAAGCCTCCTCTCTCCCTTATCAACCCCTCCACTCAGACAGGAAAAGGGACCAAAGACAAGATCGGACGGTTCTTTTTAGGGCTTCGCCAGAGTGTGGTAAGGATGAAGGTGAAATGGGAAGAAAGAATAAAGGATTTCTAATTGTGATTATCTGTGGATTTCTTTTATCCACCTTATCTCTCTGTGCCAGTAGCTGGGATCATTAGAAACCCATGCTTCCCCTAACTGCGGCTCTTAAATGTGCTGAATTCTTCTTCAAAGGTACTTTTGTAAGGAGCTGTATGCCGTCGTTTTTAATTAATTTTAGCTTTATTTTTCCATTTGATCTGATAGAGTTAAATGAACTTTTATTGCCCAGATATCCCTAGCCAGTGAACTAGGTCAGCCTTTCCAGGAGTTCTTTGAAACTTTTCACATGTATAAATAACTTCTGCCAACAGACCCTGGGCTCTGCAGGAGACCTAGCTGCCCTGCAGAGATACATGGGAGATGGGCTCCACCCACTGGCTACTTCCATCAGAAAGCTTGGCCCACCCACAGGTCTTTCTGAGCACCAGAAGTCTTTCAGCGCTTACTGGGTGCTGAATAGAGAAGGGGTCTCCTAGGCTACCTGTATCCCACAGGGAAATAATGTTGAGGACCTAAGGGGTAGAATTAACAGGCATCTAGCGTTTTCCTCCTTAAACCTGTCTTACTGTGGAGGACTGCAATTTGCCCATCTCTCTGTCATGGTTTCTGGAGCTTTTCTGCCACCTGTAGCCACTGATGAGTCTTAAAACCTGTGGGCCTTACTTACTAGGCCCTTCCCGCCAACGACAGAGAATGCCAAGATAATGCATGTCATGGAAGGTAATGTCTCTCTAGGACTGGGAGAACTTTTCGAGATCTCTCCACCTCTCTCTTATCTCTTGCCCCAACCCTGTTGCTTCATAGAGTAAAAAAGTAGACTTGTATTTATTTATACAACAGAGGTAATTTTGTCCCCTGTCTTTCTTTAACGAGGTTGGTGAGAGCTTGCTCCCCAGAGCTCAGGCCTCCTCCTCTGAGCTGCACCATGCTTTTCCATTGTGTAAATGCACCCAGAGCTCTTCTCAGACATGTGCATAGTTCCAAATGCAGCTCTTAAAGACAACTCTTCAATGACCTCCTGATGTATTTGGTGGGAACTGGCTCTGACTATCAACTCACCTCCTATTAACTGAATGCATGGACCAAAACACTTGGCATTTTAGTGGGAAAAGCCAGATTGGCCTGCAAAAAGTTTCGCTGATGGACACCTCATCAGCAGTGGATGAGAAAGCCCCTTTGCAATAGGCAAACCCTGGGAATTATCATGCCTTTGAATGTTTGCCAACCTGATAAAGATTGAAAAATATATCATCTCTTTGATGTTTTGATTTATATTTCTTTTATTATCAAATATCTTTTCATATGTTTATTGAGCCCCCTGCATTTGTTCTTCTCTGAATACGTTTATTTCCTTTGTTTTGTTTTCACTGGAAATAAGTTTTAAATTATTTTGTGACATCAAATGCAGCATCTTAATCACAAGTATTTTAGTGTCATCATTGAATTTATTTTGGCTTAGTTGGAGATGCCAAACCAAAGAGGGTGGGAGGAGGGTCTAGATGTCTCTATCTCCTGCTGCTGTCGCAGGGAACCCACTCTCTGCAACCTCTCAGCATGGCCTGTCACTCCCACACCGAGTAGAACAAGGCGATGCATTATTTAGGATGCCGTCGGTTCCAACGGGAAACTCTACCCATCAGACCACTCTCTGGCAGCTGCTAAGTACCAGGCACGAAGGCACGAATCAGCTGTGGGACTCCATGTCGTCCATTTAGATGAGGACTCTGTCAACTGCCCATTGAGAACCTCTAGGGGTCACATCCTTGACACCGTCTGCTGGACCATGAAGATCAGCAGCCTGCCAAGAAGTCTGACAGGCTGTGATTATTTTCCACTCCAGTGCGGTGTGTTTTTCTTTCCCCTGGCATGAAGGGGATTCATTTTCTGAGCGAGCTCTCTGGGCTGCAGACATCTCATAAAGGGAAATGGTCCTCTCAGGGGACCTTGATATGTTGGGCCAGACCCTGAATGTGAGCTTGTGTGCAAGCAGGTGATGTTTTTGGTCTTGTAGATAAGTTGTTATTCACTTAATCCATCTATTCTACGACAAATGTGCTGAGATGCAGTTTTCTAATATATTAAATAGTCAGGTTTTAGGGGTTCAACAAGATGGCCAAGTAGCTAAGGGCAGTTTCTACCAAAAGTAAGGGCCAGAGTTCGAGTCCTAGAACCCACATGATGGAAGGAGAGAACTAAGTATATACACACAAACCAAACAAGTCCAGGTTTTAATAATGGTCTAAATCTTGATTCTTGAACTTACCAAGTGACATTGAACAATCTGCATTGTTGCTTGGTACCTATGAAGTTTGCTTAAAATATAAATGGAAATAAATAAAATAGGGTCAGCAGTGTCTATTTCAGAATTGTAAAGTTAGTGGAGCCAATCAGCAATGGTCAAACTTGAGTAAATAAATACAGGTACTTAAAATAAGCGTCTAGTCGTGTACAGATGCCTGAGCATTGGCTGGGACCTGCTGACCTAAACCTGGCTTGACTAGGTTCACTTCAGTCTGCAAGGTACATTCAAGCCTGCCCAGGAATCTCTTATCCCTCTTGGACCAGAGGGACATCTGAGGCATGGAGAGTTTACTGCAGAAGAAAGGAGAGCAAGCCATAGCACTACCTCTGTACTGTACAGATGGACATTTTATTTCTTAGTTCTTAACATGCCGCTACCCTTTAAGAGGTTGGTCTGGAAGCAATGCTCAGATTTCGTGGGTTCCAGGGAACACGGTCGTGGCATTTGTCAGTTTATATGCTAGCTGTCTTTACCCTGCCCCATTACCTTGCTTTGCACAGCTCTGCCAGTTTCTGTCTGTGTCTGTTCTTTTGTACTGCATTGTGGGAAATTTCCTATAAACCTAGTACATTTGTATGCACCCCTCTCTCCCCCTCCCCCCATGCAGGAGTGTGTGCTTGTACCTTTATCTGGTAAGCCATCTCACCAGCTCTACAGACATATTTTTTGAGTTTACCAAATCTTTAATTGTATCTATTCTTCACTTTCATTCCGCCTCTGAAGTTTAATATAAATGGCGGTTTTTTGTTTTGGGGTTTTTTTTTTGTTTTGTTTTGTTTTGTTTTTTGAAAAAAAGTGAAGTCTTCCATTATGTTCCTCCCCAGCAAGTCTTTTTATTAATTTAATTTAATTTAATTTAATTTATGTATGTGAGTACACTACGGCTGTCTTCAGACACAACAGAAGAGGGCATCAGATTCGATCACAGATGGTTATGAGCCACCATGAGGTTCCTGAGAACTAAACTCAGGACCTCTGGAAGAACAGTCAGTGCTCCTAACCACTGAGTCATCTCTCCAGCCCTCAATGGTGATTTTAAAAAGAAAAAAAATTGAGTTTCACTTGTTTATGTTTCAAACCTGCCTTTATGTTTTCATACTTACAAGAACATCATGCTTTTCGTCTCATGTAAGTTTATCATTTCTCTTCCCTTCATACTCCATTAGTTACCTCTATAATACATCAGGTTATTTAGTATTCCAAGGATATGAGCTCTGGTTGCTGTGCCTGCTAATAAGAAGTGCTTGGGTGAGCTGTAACTTTGGAAGCTCATTTGTAGATGATGTGTTTCTTGTTCTTTTGGTTGGTTTTGTGGCTGTTGCTGTTGCTGTTGCTGTTGCTGTTGTTGTTGTTGTTTGTTTGTTTGTTTGTTTGTTTTTACCCTTCTCTCTGTGGGTGTCACTGTAGTCAACGTTGTCAAAAGGCCTCTGCAGAGTCTATTAATTACCGCATGCTCCTTACCTGCCTACCACCACCAAGCACGTGCTGGCTTCTGGCCAGTTTTCACACTAACTTTTTGTTGTAGAATCCCAGGAACCCATCCGTGGTTGGTGTGAACCGCAACTTCATGTTTATATGTAACAGTAGGTTCATTTTTCTAAATATGAGATGTTATTTTCCTCCCCCAAATCCCCAAGCAGACACAAGCTTCTTGGTCTCCTGTGTAGCTGGCCGGCCTAAGTTCTCACGACTGGAAGAAACCCCTCCAGGGTTTAGGCAAAAGTCAGGGACTCCATTCTAATGCTTGGCCTCACATGGCCTGGAACTGTGACTTATTTTTGCTTGTGGAAGTTTAGCTCCCGGCCCTCAGCTATTAAGGTCTCTGTCTTCTACAATTCTGAACCATCATGGCTCCTGCTTATATACTTGATACTCTAGGTAAATGTTCTTTATTTGATTTTTTCCCCTTTCTATTTCATTTTGTTTCATGTTTTTAGAAGGCTTAATAGAAAAGGAAACCCATGAGTTCAGTCTTCAGTATTGGCCAGAGCCACAAGTCCAACACTTACCGGTCCTCACAAAACCACTGTAGGTGGCTTGTATGTTAAGCTCCTTCCCAAGATCTGCCCCCCACCACATGTTTTCATTAAGTAACTGAGTAGTTACATGCCTACTGGATTTAAAAAGAAATTGAGAATTTAAGCTGTGCCCAGCAAGTTACTGTCTTGAGTTACCTTCTATTGACTCTTGTAATAATTAGAATTTCAATTATTCATTTTCAATTAGAAGTGTGGCATAATCATCACGGATGTCATTAAGAAATTTAATTGTATCTAATGTTGGATTGATAGAAGGGATGTTTCCTAGGAAAACAGACATCCTTAATTAGAAGAACAAGAGTTACAGAAGAACTCTGAAAGAAGCTGAAAGAAGCAGAGGCCAGCAGGCTGGTCTTTAGTGGGTTGAGGAATATGTGGGTTAATGCTCCATTCATGACAAACATCTCCAAGCTAACCACCCCCAGATACAGGGATGAAAATCACCAGAGGTCACTTCAAATTCTAGTTCTACCATGTACCTCAATGGGCACAATGGATGCCATGGTGCCTGCTCTGTGCCTGGTACCCTGCTTAATTCTATGCTTGGATTGTTTCATCTAGTCACACTACCACAGATCTAGGAATTTTCTTGGATGAAAAATGGTGCAGGACACTGGAAATCATGGTGCAGAGTGAGTGTTGTGTAGCGGATGACTAGAGACACAGCTACCACAGAGAGGAGCCAATTACTGCACTCCTACCTGGTGAGAGCTGCCTCACACACATATCCTGGTTTCATCTTCTGAAGCAGCTCCAGAGAGTACTCATGTTACAGTATTGAGACGTTGGCTTGGAGAACATAGGTTACACCATCCAGGACTCCCGGTTAAGGAGTGAGAGATCCACAATCTAAACCTCCATCCTCCATCTTGGGCTTACTGACCTTGTATATAGAGAAATGAAAGAAACTGTCCATTTCTCAAATAAATAATGTCTGTGAATTCTTGGGTATGTTTAGGTAACTTGAGGGTTTTTTGATTAATCCCTTTTTGGTGGGGGTAGGGGGATTCGCCTGAGTTTGATTGAGTTTGCTGGGTAGATGGATGTATAATAGGTATTGTTGACAAATAGTAGAGGCTTAAAAATATTTGATGAATCAATCAATACATTAAGGATTTGATGGCTGGCTTAAGAGGAGTCACTCCTTTTAAAAATAGACTAAAATTGTGGTAGAAATTTCACAGGCCAGCTTTGGGATTAGAAGAACCTATATTCAAATTATACTTTCTACTCTAGGCCTGTGGGAAAGTGGATCCAATCTCTCCATGCCTTAGTTTCCTAATCTGTAAAATGGTACACTCAGAATAGGCTTTGTACAGAGTAAATACTAGATAAACGGCGTATTTTGTAATAAGCACTCAGATGACAGCTGTCATTATTGTTACAGCATTATGTTACAGTTGTGGTAATGAAGGCTCTCTAAGTGGGCAGGAAGTCTTCATCTGTTCCTGTTCTTGGTGCCACCTTCCTAAGTAATGTCTCCTGTCCCAGAGGGCTTGGAGGACACTGTGTCAGGAGTGGGATGGGGAAGCAGAGCCTTGTCATCCCACAAAAGGAATGGAAACAGTTGGTGGTGGGGGGGGGGACTGCAAAGAAAAATCTTGACCATATCCCACAAAAGATGCTGTAGTTTCCATGGCAATTAATGGTGTTAAGTGCACTTCATAGCTCAAAGGTCTCTAGTGAGGCAGGAGAAAGGGGTGTGTGTGTGTGTGTGTGTGTGTGTGTGTGTGTGTGTGTGTGTCTTTTCTTTTCTGTTTTTTTTTTCTTTAATAGTGTTTGGAGAAAAAAAGTGTTTGCTTGAAAACTCCTTTCATTGACTATTAGGCAAAAGTTTAATTTTTGAATTCTTGATAAGATATGCAAAATAATCTTAGTGACAGAATCATAGGTATAGTTACAAGACCCCAAATAGGTTCTCTGCCAGGTGAAGAGGACCCTCCTGAAGGCAATGCTCTGTCCTCTGCCCCTGGTGAGGATTCTCTTACATAACAGTCCCTGGCCACCCAGGGAAGTGTGGCCTTGCTATAGTGTCTATGGACTCTCAGCAAGGAGAGGTTGGTAGGACCTCTATGGTAGCCTAATCACAGGGACACTGTCTCAGCATGTAGCTAACTGATATCTCTTTATTAAATGGCTACTCTGTACCTGGTGCTTTGTTGGGGTGACACATAGGTCTCCCAGCTACTCCTAAAAGGGGCGGGAAGATCTCCACATGAGAGGACTCAGATTTTAGAGCAAGCCACGGTGAGCTGCATGAAGCCATGCCATTCTAGGCTTCTCTGTTTTCCCACAGCCAGGAGATCATCCCCATGTTAGGAGGTCAGGCAGCATGCTACACAGTAAACGTCACTGCAGGGGTCCTCAGGGATCAGACTCACGTTGCATACTGACTCTGTCACACCTTAGCCAGGAGCATTGAAAACAGCCACATATTTCCACAATTTCAGAATAAATTATCCTTGGCTAATCTGCGGTGTTAGTTGTAAGAATTCTTGATGAAGAATGTAAATAACCAAAGTAGATATGGAGCAGTTGGGCCCTCAGGACACAGCCGCTATATTGATGTGGATTTCTGTGCTTAGAAAGGGTAGACCAAGCCTCTAGGCTGCTCTGCAAGGCCTTCATCAGCCATTTTCCTCTTAGGCTACCTCCCATATGCAGTGCAAATTTGTCATACTTTCTACTGGTGTTAAGGATTTGGGTTGTTTCAGTGTTTAGTGTTAGACATAATGATGCAGATCTACTGGGGTTTTGTTCTAGGTTAGGCCTGGGCCTGGCGTCTGCAAGATCACAAAATAACACCATAGTGTTTTCCAGAAGTTTCCAGTTTACTGTCCTGATTACTAACTTATACTATAAATAGAAGGTTCATTTAGGCTCCCGAATAGAGGTCTCTGACTGTTTCGACTTCAAAATCAAACCAGTAAAAGCTATCTCCCTCAATTCATCCTGGTACTGGGGATGTTGAGGCATGGCACGAGTTTGAGGCTAGCCTGGACTACTATGTGAAATCCTTCAAGACAGAAAAAAAGTCATTGTATAAAGTTGTTAGAGTGGTAGATTGAAATTAACAAGAGGCAATATTTCATAAGCACTCTATAAATCTGGCCCATTCCTCTGCCCCCTTTTTGCTTTTTCTATGGATTATGAGATGGATCTATAAAATACTCAACCCTGGACAGTGAGGTACTCAGAGGGAAAAGCACTTGTCACTTGTCTGATGGCATGAGTTGAATTCGTGGAAAATGGAGATAACTGGCCTCTAAATGTTGTCCTCTGTCTCTCCATGCAATGGTTGACACATGCCTGCAGTCTCAGATCTCCTGAACACACATAATAATGAACAAATGATTTTTAAAAGCCAGTCCCAATCTTATCTGCATCCCTTTACCCTGCCCCCATCCTCTCTCGGATGATGCACATCTGTCACACTATTTTGACCCATTTCTTTCTCCTTCCTCCTTTCACTTCCTACGATAAAGTTCTTCGTGCTTGTCATGTGCCCTCTGGCTTATCCTTTCCAACAGTGCCACCACCGTGGCAGTTCCAGTCTAGGAAACTGAGGTGCACAGAAGCAAAAGCCCCTGACCCCAGGTCCCCTGGGGAGGCAATGCTGGAGGTGGCTCCAGAGACCTAAACCAAACAGGACTCTGCCTAAAGGGCATGTGTCCATTAGCCAACTCCAAAGTGCAGGGGCCTGATGACTCCATTCAGAGCCTTACAGCATATGAGGTGCCTTCCTCGGTGAGAAGCCTAGAAAGGGAACTGAGAACTCAGGTAAGCAAATCAGTGTGGTCATGAATGCCTGGCTCTCCCCAGCCTTCAGATTCAGTCCGACATGAAGGCAGTAGCAGAAACTACAGTCTGCACGGGGGCGGGGGGGAGGGGTGCTTTCTGTGCTCAGGTTGAAGTTGAGAGTGCATCTACCTGGTAAAATCCAGGAAGGCCTTCTGGAAGTGGTGTCTCTTGAGGCCCTGTTCCCCCCCTAGCTGGAGGAGAGTGCATCCCTGTAAAGCATCCCCCTCCTCCTCCTCCCAGGGCAGCCAAGGATCTCAGTCCTGCTTTCTAATCCCCTGCAGAGTGCAGACTTCACCCATAAGGTGAGCCTCCTTCCCTGCTCTCCCTTCCCCACCTCTGTCTAGTTCACTGTGGACACAAGCTTCCGAAAGAGACGACCGTTTGTTTTATAACAGGAGCTTAACACGATTCATTTCAGATTCCCTAAGGACTTTTGTAAAGTTTGGACTGAGTGATAATATATTTTTTTGTTAAGCTCAAGACCTAACAAGCAGGAAGCGGTGTTCAACAACATAATAGAGCTGATATACTGCAGAGCAGGTTTTTATCAGAGTCTTCGGACTTCTCCTACCACCACCTGTCTCAACAGGGAGATTAAAGGGGTTTTGGAGATTTGCTATACCACACACAAGGTCCTGTCCTAATGCCATTGACAAAGGCTGAGAGAGTCTCAGGACAAGGGCAGCTGAGCTCCAGACCTTCTAAGAATGGTGGTCTGGCATCCTGTGCAGAACCAAGTCAGTGCTCTCTTAGATGGCCTGGCTCCCGGTCACCCCAAGAGGTTAAGATTTGGAGACTGCAGAGGTTCTTCATTTGGCAAATTACTTATCCAGCAAGCACATGGGCTAGAGTTTGAGCCCTCAGATACTGTGAAAAAAAATTGTGAGGTGTCATAGCATGTGCTTGTAATGTGAGGGCTGGAAAGACAGAGACAGAATTCTTAGAGATAGCTGGCAAGGTAGCCAGCCTAGTTAATTCAGTGAGTTCTGAGCCAATGTGAGGCCCTCTCTCAAAACAAAACCAAGGTGGATCTCAAAGAAATGTGGAGCTTTCTCTGTGCTCTAGACATATGGCTGTGACACCAGAGTCAAAGGTGAACTCTGGGTGAAGGGAGGGGAGACAACGGAGCAGGTTTTGTGTAAGTACAGATGAGGTTGACTTCTAGCCTCTATGTGAATGGATACACACACACACACACACACACACACACACACACACACACCCTGGACCTGCTAAGTCACAAGCCCCAGGAGCTAGACCCAGCATTTGGACGTGAAGAGGGGCCTCTGGGTGATTTGTAATGCTTGCTAAGGCCTCTGGGTAATTTGTAATGCTTGCTGAAGCTTGAGAAGCGCTTGCTATTCAAACTGTGGTCCCTGGCCCAGCAGCTTTAGCCTTGCCTTGGGACAACTCAGAAAAGACAGGCACCAAATCTGACTCTGAATTTAACAATCCTGCCAGTTGGCTCTTACTCTCATGGGGCTAGAGGAACATTCCTGTAGCCAACACTGGACACTGGCGGCAAAGGGTCAGGTATTTCAGTTAGGCATGGGACTTCTTTAGACCCCAGCATTTTGATGAGGTCATGAATTATGAGGTCACCTCCCACAGCCTCTGCTGCATGGGAGTCACTCACCCTCCTTGTGACAGGCCCCTGTTCCTGCAGCCACCAGCCATGTGTTAAGGTTTTCTCGTAATAAAAGGCCCCTGTCGGAGTTCTCATTCTATAGAAATCTTCATCCAGCTTCCTTTTGAAGTATTTCATTGTCTTGTGTAAGTTCCTTAATACCCTCTGGTCAGAGCACCTCTGGTCTGGTCACCTCTGGTGACCTTAGAACACAAATCAAGAGTTTCTCTAAGGCCAACTGAACCTGACCCCAAAATCTACCATGTAGAATACATTTAAGACAACTCTCTGACATGCACGGGTACTTTATGAAAGGAGAAAAAAGGATCCTACAACCTGATATATGGCTGAAAAAAAATGCTAGCTGACTTTAGAAGCATGCATGCGCCCTGCCCCTTCCTTGCATCCTCTGGAGTTGTGATATGTAAGGTGACAAGCTCGTATGGAGCCTTCTCTGTGCCCTAGACATAAGGCCATGACACCAGAATCAAAAAGGGAACTCAGGACGAGGAGAGAGGAGACTAGGGACGGGAAGACACATTTTATGTCTCCATGGAGACGAGAACCATGTCCTTCCAGTTCTGGGTCAGGACCCCAGACAAGTAGTGCTTTCCCTTCCCCCGCCCCAGGAAGACAGTTTAAAAATGCACCTTTGGGGCCAGCTTGTAAGTGCACCAAGGGGCCCTCAGACTCTACATGGGGAGGGAGATCACAGGGTGCCTGCGTGACAGTGAAATTCAAGAGGCTCTAAAAAGCCTGTATCCTCCGACCTACTAATTCTATTTCTGGGAATCTGTGCTAAGAAAACACTCTGAGATGTAGGCACAACTGCATCCATACTGGCAACCACTGTGGCTTTGGTTATGAGTAAAAACTGGAAACCACTAAATGCTTCACTAAAGGAGGCTCGTTAGGTGAATTATGGCTTACTCGGGGATGGAGTATTTTGTAGCTGTTAAAAATGATGTTTGCCGAGCTTTTAATGGCAAGGCGCCATGTGTCTTGCAGGCCATTAAGTATGAAAGACAGGATGCAAGTTCTCCGAGTTAAAATCTGAGCTTTGTGAAACAATTACAGAAAAAAATGACAGTCAGCACATGAGCGGGAGAAACCGGCTCTCACTGGTTTTCTCGGCACTGGGATTGTGCTGTGATTTTGTTCCTTCTCACCTTGTTGGATTTCCCCCCATCACACACCCCCACCCCCGAATTTGAAAACCACTGCTCATCTCTGTTAGGAGATTGTCTGAGACTTGCTCGAGATAAAGCAAATAGTCACGGCTGGTCCGCAGCCAGGCATGGGATGTAACAGCTGCTTCTATCTTCTAAACATGCATTGCTTTTGAAATGAGAAAAAAAATTCAATAAACATTATTTACCAAATTAAATTCAAATCAAAATAAATAAATACAATAAAGCATTGGTACACCCTGTGGAGGATGGCCTCTGCTCCCAAAAGAAGTGACAGCCTGTTTCTGGCTTATCGTTTTGGGGGGATCTTCAAAAACCAGCCACTGTGAAATTGACTTCTAACGGATCTTAATTGAGATGGGCTCTAAATGCAAGGATCAGAAATGACATTTGGGCTGTCTGTCCCCATGCTGCTTTGTGGATGAGTCCTGTACCTTTTCTATGTGTCAGAGATGTCTGGGGCATGTAATGGGAACTGTGGTGCAAGTCCCATCCTTGCCTTTCAGGAATAACTCCAGGGCCTGGTACACACTGGCAGTAGTTTTTGCCAATTCCGAGCAGACTGCAAGTTGATTTTAATGTGCCTGGACCTGCATAGAGTTGAGCCCTTCATCCTCAACTATATACACCTTGATAGTCTTGTCACATGTGCTCCCTTCTCTTAACATAAATGGGCTTAATGCTGTAGTGGCAGGTTGCAGGACATGGGCAGGGATTGCCTGTAAATCCCACACTGACCTATGCACTAAGTACTATTAAGTCTCTCTCTGCCTCTGCTTTGTATCCAACGCCACTAAATATTTCTTCTTCTGCCTGCTGGTATAGCTCACATGATTTCCGGGGTGGTCTTGCACCACATCCTCAGAATTTCTTCCACCTGTGGAGTCATCAGTTACTTAAGTATACCTTAAAGCAGGGTGCCAGAAGCCTAGAGAAGTTCCAATTCTCTCCCTGTATATCATCTTGCAGCCTGGTCCCTTTCCCTGTCTTCCCCCAGAGCCCCTCTTCCAGCATTCTTCTGTCCATACATCCATGGCTTTCACAGACAGAACACTGTAACTCTTCCTTCCTAAACCCTCGAGGCCTTCTTCCCCTTTCATGTCCAAACTGGCTGATTAAAGCATTTTACCCACTCCAACAAAAGTAGTCTCTCTCTGATACATCCTGGTTTCTTTTCAAACCAGTGGCTAGCATCTTGACATCACATCACTTGGGTATGTTTCTTTGGCCAGTAAATGTTAACCGAGTGCTGGAAAGCATCAAGACTACAGGAAGAAGAGCTGATGGGAAAAGGGAAGCAGACCACTGATGTGACTTAGCAATCCAACAAGACAGCCGGGCGTGGTGGCACACGCCTTTAATCCCAGCACTCTGGAGGCAGCAACAGGAAAATTTCTGAGTTTGAGGCCAGCCTTGTCTACAAAGTGAGTTCCAGGACAGCCAGAGCTACACAGAGAAACCCTGTCTCAGAAAAAAAAAAGAAAGAAAGAAAGAAAAAGAAAGAAAGAAAAGAACAAGACAACACTCTGACTTTGACATGTCTCATGGCCTTAAGATGGGAGATTTTCTTAGAAATGTAAACTATGCAAATTGACTCAAGAAAAATTAGAAAGACTCGAAAGGAGAAAGGTTCTATATTCACAGGGCACATTGCTCAACTTACCAGGGGTTCCCTGAGTAGAAATATTGGGAACCCTTTTGTCTCAACAAAAACTATGTAATCAATACCATCCTGTTCTGTGTCTGTGGGGAAGCTGGAAGACTGTAGGCCCCGGGGGAGTGATGCATAGAATTGTAGTTTTCTCCTATTTCTCTGTATATACTGGACTCAGAGACTGCACTGTGTCTCCATGTAAATATGGGCAGTTAGGATTTATGAATATGCACCAGCCTACTTTCTCTTCTTGAATGAAATTAAGAGACAGACAAAGGGAGAGACAGAAAAGAGAAACAGAATGCAATATAAAGGTCAGCAACAAATGGATTTGAGATGCTTGGATGGATCCAGTAGCCATCTTTATAATGACTTGTCCTTCCCATGTTTAATTGTGATATTTAATGGACACCCTTGCATTGCAAGATGACACTTTTAAAGTAAAATTCTCTCCTAATGATGTCTTGAGCCCTGCCCCTCAGTGGGAAAATCAGCAAAACCTGGAGGACTTTATCTGGAATTGACATTCTCTTCTGTGATTTCATTTGTTTGCTTGTTTGTTTGTTTGTTTACTCAGTTTTCACTGAAAAGAAAGTAAAGATGATGTTCAGTTTCAAACATGTACAAATTGCTTTATTTCAATAAAATTAAATCTGTCTCTGTATCTTTTTCTTTCTCTGTCTCTCTGTCTCTCTCCTTGTCTCTGTCTCTGTCTGTCTGTCTGTCTGTCTCTCTCTCTCTCTCTCTCTCTCTCTCTCTCTCACACACACACACACACACACACACACACACACACACACAATGGGATTACTTTGAAAAAGCTCCAGGTTTAGAGAACTCAACAACAGATGAGAGAAGCCCAGTACCGACTCTCGCTTGTGTGGGGACAAGTTTCCCTCTGCCCCTTTCTAGTCCTGTATGTAACCCTGGGTGCATGACGTATTCTCTCTGAATCTGAGTTCCCATAGAAATCCAGTCCAGGAAACAGTTATCACAAAATGGCAGTGCTGGGAGCTTTCTGGCATGGCTGTCTTAGGTGGATTGGTCTATCAGCCATGCTGCCGACAACTATTCTGAAGTCTTATTAGACTTCTCTCTCTTGACTTTTAAGTGACTTGCAACATTTGGATGACATCCATAACAGGGAAGTGTTGAGCATCCCAAAACCCCATGCTTATTTCTTGGTTATCTGTGCAATATGGCCCATTTGGTCCTCAAAGCAACCCCATGAGATGTACTTTACTCTTACCTCCATCTTAAAGATGGAGAAACTGTACAAAGATAGTCCAGAGTGTGCCTCAGCCAAAGTCTACCATGGCAGAGACAGGAATGGAACTGAGCAGTCTGCTCTCAGAAAACTTGGCTACCATGGCTTTCTGCATCTGGATACAGCCTTGTATCTGACCTGCCTTTGACAATTGTCCTATGATAGCATTTTCACTGCTCACATGCTCCCTGCACTAATCACAAACTCTTACATTTACAAAGTCAGAAATTGAGAGCCATGAAGAGACTTAGTCATAGTCAATAGGATACCTTAGCCCAGAGCCTAGTCCATTCTCTTTATTCCTCAGGAACACTGAGGCTCAGTTTCTGCATTCTTGGGAATTGAGATAAGGATGCTTAGCTCAGAAGGGACGCAAAGCACTTAGAAAGGGACCCAGGAACAGTACCTGCTAAGTGGATGTCACTTGCAAGTTATTGCATTTGATACTATCAAATGACATTTGCTTCCTTTGTCTGTCTTGAACACAGAGACTCTGAGATGTCTGAGTCCTTCCTATGCACCCTTACAGCAAAATTAATTGGTGCCAGATGTGCCGGAAAGCACAAGGGTGAAAGTCACTGCACCCAGGTCTATCTACATCTGTGCATGACAGCATCTCCCTCAAATGATACTTGGTTACATGAAATGAGCCTGTGTATTTTGAAAGTGTCTGATTTAGAACTTGCAACAGCAAATATGATTTCCTTCCCCTTCTCTGGTTGTGTTTTTCATGGAACAGAGCCATATATTTTTCTTTCTTTCTTTTTTCTTTTTATGGAAAGCAGACATTGAAAGACATTCTGCTGTAGCTTTTCAGTGGGACATTTCAAGGCAGGTCTGCTGAGGAAGTGTTAACTGAGCACTTCCTATGAGCACAAGGTTGTGTGGATTGCACAAGAAACACAAAACACGACCTTATGACTCAGTGGGATCAGGTCCTGATGGAGGTATAGCTGCCACACAGACAGACAGAAGGCTAGAACCCCCACAGACCACCGGACAGCTCCTAACTCTTCAGGTCTGCATTAGACAGGGCTCTGCAGAGACTCAGAACCAAGAGGCTAGTAGATTAAAGGAAGAGAAGTATAAAGAGATTACTCGTGTAATTAATGGAAGTGAAAAGTCTCACCAGCTGCCAGCAGGCACAGAGAAACCAGTAGTGTTGACACCAGCCAAGCCCAAAGGCCTATGAACTCACAGCATGCACATCCCAGAAGAGATTAGTGGCCAGCAGCCAAAAAGATGGTTCTCCCAGCTTAAGCTCCTTGCTTCCCCTCTATTCAGACCCTCAAGGACTGGCCAATGCCCACTCATACCAAGTGCTCCATCTTGACTCAGTCTACAGAGTCTCCTCCACAAAACACCTTTGCCTTCATCCCCAGAACCACTTAGCTAGACATCTAGTAGATCGGTCAAATCAATTCATAAAATCAGGCATTCATATCCAGTTCCAGGCCAGGGACAGCTTTCTAGGAAGTATTTGCTTGCAAGTAGGTTGAACAATCCAATCCAGATGACACTCCTAAACTGTTAGCTGCATATTAATCTGCAGGGACTAATATCATAACATAATTAGTGTAGCAGTGTTCCCAACTTAATTGAAAATGCTGCATATGAGGGGCAGTTAATGAGAAATGCAAGGTTTGATGATTCAGAACTGCAGAGACTTGGCGGTGTAGCGGGTGTAGCTGGGAAGTGTTGGATTTATTTCCTTTTGCTATTCTCTTTGTACATCTGGACAGGAAGGGTCTGAAAGGAGTTGCTAACAGTATGTATGGTGAGCGAGCTTTGATTATCTGGATGTCCCTCAGCTATTTGGAACACAGCAGAGAGCCAGCCAAGCAGGAAGCAAAAAAAAAAAAAAAGCCTCTGCACCGACAAAACACATTTTAATTTGTTCATACAACAGTCTTTTCACAATTCTGATAAGAAATCCTCTCAGCCCGCCCCATCAAAATTAATGTTTACATTATCCACAATGTTAGTACGCCAGGTGATCTGATTTCTGAGTCCTTAGCAGAGCAGCAGCTGCACCTCCCAGCAGGGTGGAGGCACCTACAGGGATGCTTGGCTCTGCATCTCCATCCAGTCTCAGGAGGGCTTTAAGGCACAAGGTTATATTTTGGGTATAGGGAAAACAAAGATGTAAGAATCTCCGCTCATATGTCGTCTGTGGGAAGGGAAGACATGATTTAATCTCGTTCTGGCTAGTTTAAACAGAAAAGGATTTAAAGGAGACTATTGGGGAACTTACACATTTTCTTAAAATAAAAACACTTAAAATGTTTTTATTTGTTAACGTATTTCTTTAACTATGTATGTACGAATGTATGTATGTATGTGGGAGGGGGCACTTGTGCCATGGTATGCATTTGGAGACCAGAGAAAAACTTGTAGGCGTCACCTCTCTCCATCTGTCTTGTATATCCTGGGAATCAAACTCAGGTGATCAGACTTGGCAGCAAATGTCCCTGCCTACTGAACCATCTCGTTGGTTGGCTCTTTGTGGGTTGTCTTGTTTTATTTTGCTTGTTTTAACTTGACCACTTTCAAGGAATGGCAGGGCCGAAGATTGGCTACCACAGGACAGGAAGCCCCCCGCATGGCACAATATCCCTCTTGCCCTAAGTCTTTGACATTTAAATTGGAGAACCCAAACCGTGAAGTTTCAGATGAGTGGTTATCTCTACCAGTGTGCTGGAGGGAAGGTCCCTGAGAGCAATATCCAGCTATAATGACAGCATCTATCCTGAGCTATCTGGTGGGAGGAATCTGTAGTTTCCCATGTCCAGACTGTTTGGAATACACAGGAAGTTGAGGTGGATGTAAAAAGAGTAAGTAATGTCTACTACAAATGTGGTCATGAGATGAGAGTTCAATGGCCAAGTCCTATTGAAGTTTCATTCCAGGACTGACCTGCTGTTGGACAGGAATACAGTGAAGGGGACACAAAATAACATCTGAGTGCTAGTAGTCAGGGAGGAACTCACAGCATGAGCAGAGTAAACAGAAACATCAAAGATGCAAGAAGGAGGACGAGTCCATTTAAGAGTGACTTATGTTACAGAGGCATCACTGTCGAACGCATGAAGGGAAGAGCTGGACAACAGCTAGAGTGGAGATGTACTTAGGACACTTGGTGGAGGGCAGACAGCTCCACAAAGCTGTTGAAGATGTTCTGAGATTACCATGTGAATTTCCCCTTGCTTGTAGCTCCAGCACCCAGCTGTACAAGAGTTTGTTGCTACAGCCTTTACTCTGCCATGTTCTCAGGTGATAGAAGGGTTGTGGGAGTACCATAGCCCTGATTCATACTCCTAGAGTAGCAACCAGGGATCTGGATACCAGGAACCCCAAGCATTCTTCTCACAAGGGCAAGTTACCCCAAAGAGAACTGCAGACACTCTCTGAAGATTGCCTCTTGGCTTAGAACAACAGCAGCAGCCTCCTCCCCAGTGTTCAGTGACATACAGAGATGGGTGTGGACCTGGGGACATTGGGGATCATGGCAGTAATGTGAACAGGTAATCAAGTTCAGCTTTGGGATTTTTCTCTGGGGATGGGGAGGAAGAAACAAAGTCTCCCGTTATATCCCAGGCTAGCCTGAACCTCACTGTTAGTGCAGAGTGGTCTTGAAGTCAAGGTCCTTTTTGCCTCTTTCTCCTAAGTGCTGGGGCTACATGTATGTGACATCACAACCTGACTCATCCTTATAAGAAGTTTTCATTCTTATCTTGAAATTTAGACAGATCTCTGCAAGCTAAATGAAAGTGTGGGGAATAGTCTGGAAGGAGGTAATTGGCCAGAGGGAAAGGTCATTTCCAAAGATCCACAAGCGGATTATTTAACATACCATTCTAATATGTATTTGCACATTTGCATATTCATTTATATTTACATGTTTATGCATCTGTATCTGTGTAGAGGCTGCCATTAAGACTGCTTTCTCCAGCCTCCACTCCCAGGGCTCTGTTCTGTTTTCTTTGCCCTTCCATACTTTGCTGACCTGAGCTCCCCTGGGTCAGTCATAGCCATGGGCAATGTCACGGTCACTGATCTAGGCTTCCAGCTTCATCACCACAGGTCCCCACCTCAAGTCAGGTAACAAGAACGGAGAGAACCACAGCAGGAACCTGACTGTCTTCAGCTCCTCATACTTCATGTTATTCACATTGTCCTTTATAGGAGGGACACTTTGGCCTCAGGTGTTTAGCAAGAATGATTGTGGGGAACATTGTCTAGAGCTTCCAGTCTCCTCTTGATATTGTGATAAGCCCATGACTTCAATGAGCCTTCTATAAGTATGTGTAAATGTGCTGTGTGTTTGTGTATACATATTTGTGTGTGTATTCCTTCTCCTGTGGGTGCACATTCGTTGAGTGTGTAGGCCAGGGATCAATGTCAGGTGCCTTCCTCTATTGCTCTCCAGCTGATTTTCCAGCATCTCTCACTGCACCTGGAACTCATCAATTTGGCTAGGCTGGCTAGTTAATGAGCCCCAGGATCCAGCCTGTCTCCATCACCGCTCCCAGCAACGGGGTAGCAGACGTGTGTGCGGTATCCAGGTTTTATATGACTGCTGGGGATCCAAACTCAGGTCCCCACGCTTGTGCAGGAGGTGCTTTATCCAGTGAGTTATCTCCCCAATCTTATCTCTAGAAATCTCAAAGTTACATCGAGTGCTGCTATCTTGCCTAGCCAGTCCTCCTGGCCAGCTGCCCAGAAGAGATCAGGGAGAGCCAACCACATGCTCCGCCAGCAGGGAGGCAGGAAGCAGGCCCACTGTTTCCTAAGGGAAGCACAAGCTTTGGGAAATAAGCAAGCCTCCATTCCCACACAGCAATTATGTGCACAATTACATTTCCAGCAGGTGTCACTTAAGAGGGTGAAACCCATTAACTGTTCAAATGAGAAAGCAGAAAGGAGTCTCCGAGAACACCCAGGCAAGGTATACTCTGCAACCTAGAGAGGGGACACTCTCGGGCTTCCACCACGTGTTCCCCCACTCAATCTGAATACTATACTGTGTATCGAAGTACACGGGCCTGATGCAAACTAGTGTAGAAATAAAACTTGGCCAGAAGGACAGCCATGATGCTTGGGCATGTGTGCACACCAACTAGGGAATGAGTATGGATAGCATTGGATGCCTCCCTTCAAGTCCCGAGAGGCATCCAAGTCTCTTCATAGCCCGCATCCTCCTCCTTCTCCTCTTCTTCCTCCTTCTCCTCCTCTTCCTCCTCCTCCTCCTCTCTTTTTGAGGGCATCAAGCACACAGGAAATAACCTATAAGTCCATGGAAGACATTTTTATAGCAATTTTCTCCATATTGCTTAAATGATGAACTAGATGTTTTGTAGGAACATCTAAGGAGAGAGAGAGACTTCCAGGCCTGCACGAACTTGCTTAAGTTGACATTTGCCCTGGAAAGTGACTATGATTGCCCTCATTAACAGATGAAGAGACAGAAGAAAGGAGAAGGATCTCACCCCAGTATGCTTGCTTGTTAATGAACTGCAGACCTTGGATTGAACCCAGGCCTGTCTGACTCCAGTGTGTTCTTTGCACTACACTGAGCAGCCTAAGTTGGGACTTCATTACAGAAGTGAAGCAGATGCTCCCTGGTGACGTCATACAGGAGGGGAGTTCAAGGACCAGAGCTTCTTCTGTCCTACTCACTAGACGGCCTCAGGGCCTAGATGAGACAGAAGGAACTTCCATTTTCTCTGCTCAGGTCAGCCTAGCTTTGATGGTCAAGGAACTGAAAGCTGGAAATGGGGTAAGAAAATGTCCTGGGCACAGCTGGCAGGCTTGCTTCCTTTCTGACAAAGCCCAGTTCACAACCTCCTTTCTTCAGTCATACTGCCATTAATATGAAGTGGCACAATTGGGTCTATGCCTTGCCAAGCAACAGTAGTTTCTGCACTGTCTAAAATGAAGAGACTGCCTCCTTGTCCAATCTCTCAGCCTTTTATACCATCACTTACAGGTTCTGACAAGTCCATGTTCTAGTGTGACTATAACCCTTCTGTATTAGTCAGGGTTCTTTAGAGGAACAGAAGTGATAAAGTGTGTGTGTGTGTGTGTGTGTGTGTGTGTCTGTCTGTCTGTCTTTGAAGGGAATTTATTAGAGTGGTTTACAGGCTGTGGTCCAGCTAGTCCAAGAGTGGCTGTCTACCAATGGAAAATCCAAGAATCCAGTAGTTGTTCAATCCACAAGGTGGGATGTCTCAACTGGTCCTCAGTCAGTATATTCTCGGGGGCTGGAATCCTGAAGAGGTAGGCTCTCCGTCCAGCAAAGGAATGATTTTGCCAGCCAGAGTAAGGACAAGCAGGCAAAGAGCAAAAGCATCCTTCTTCTGTGTCCTTTACATAGTCCATCACCAGAAGGGATGGCCCAGATTAAAGGTGGATCTTCCCACCTCAAAAGATCTGGAGTAAGAGTGGCTCTTCCCACTTCAAATGATTTAATTATGAAAACAGTTCCTCACAGGTGTGCCCAGCTGCTTGGCTGCTCGGGTTTTAGTTAATTCCAGATGTAGTCAGGTTGACACCAAGGACTGCCATCACTGCCCCAAGCCCCTTCCTCTGCTGTCATCTATCCTTTGACACAAGTCTCTCTTGGGTCATTTTTATTGCTTCCTGTGATACAGTTGAGGGTGAACTTTGTAAACATTTCATTGTATCCATTCAGCCAGTCATTCAACCTTCCATTCACCCAAGACATAATTACAGGGTGTGAAGATTTACTACGAGGTAGAGTTCATGACTGATTTGAGATGGATACAAAATTCATTAAGAAGTCCGGTCTCCATGTTGGAGAGCTAGATCACCACAAAAGGCTACAGGTGAAGGGCAGCCAATGAACAGGCCCCATTCTTCCTGGCAGCCTCTTCTCGGGGAGATGGTTTGACATCTAGGGCACTGTGCACTTACAGAGTTTTGCCTAGCACTATATCTTTGGGCAGCTACCAATATTTGGTTGGGAACCCCACCAGTTTCATACTGCAAGAACAGAGACCAAACCAAGAAGTGCCCTTTTCTACAGGCCTAGAGTAGCCCTGTAGACTATGGGAGGGAACACCCAGGGCAGAGATCTTTCCCTTTCTGGTTCCCTGGTCTTATCCAAGCTCCTGAAATCTGCTCTTCAGGTTCTACCCTCCAAGCAGATCAACCGATCAAGCCTCCTTTCTGGCTGACTAACTTTCATCTGATCAACAATTTTATTCTCCCAAGAACTGCTACTCACAGGAGAGCTGAATCTCACTCAGAGAAATCCATCTTTAGACTCTCACTGTGGCCAACACTGTGTGTCTGGAATGCTGGCACTCTTCTCTGGAGCTGGGTCAGTCTGTGTGTGAAGAGACGGTCATATGGGATGCACATGAGCCACCTCTGTCTCCTGTGGCTGCTGAGAGCCAGGAACTTGTAGATCATCAACAGGCCAGCTGTCACCTCCTGATCTTCCAGTCAGCTAGAGGAAATGGGAAAAGCCCTCCAGCTGTCCTTTCTGAAGGCAGATGGTGGCCTTGTATTTGGAGCTCGGGCTCAGGGTGGGAGTCATCTGTCATTTGCAAGGGGTTCTTCATCTGAAGAGTCTACTCCAGCTTACGGCCTGGTCCTATCTTCTCACATGCCACATCAGGGTCTCTCTCCAGCTTCTCTTTGGGGTCCTATTCATGCATTCACTATATCTGATAAGGCAAGTATACAGAAGGTGCCCAATAAGTATGCTTTTTAACTAGCTGCCTCCAAATAGATTGTGACTTTTCTATCTATGAATCTGCAGCCATTTGAAGTTGAGTTCAAATTTGGAAGTAAGATGACTACTTTAGATATGGTGCTATTTTGCTTTGCCCTGATTTTCATTTATTTGGTTAGTAGAAAAGCTGAGCATTTCCCCACATGTTTATCCACTCAACATACTAGTTGTGTAGTTGGCCTCCTGCCCAATTTATTTATTTCCCTCACATTGAACCTTTGCTGAGTGGGTATTAACCTTAATCTACGTTACATCCTACAGGTGCAAGTTTTTCAATCCGATGTCCTTTTTACTTATTTTCTTTATTCTCTGTTGCACAGAATTACGGAGTACAGTTAATTTCCATTCATATTAAGTTGTATCATCAGTGCCGCACAATCTACACTGAATGTTGGAAGTGAGTCTCCTCAGGCAGCACACACTCTTCCTGCCCCAGCAAGCTGGGTGAGCCGAGCAGGTTGAAAAGGGCCACAGAAGTGTTTCCAAAGGCAAACACTTTGTTCCTTATGTCATCGACCCACTGGCTCCTGCACGCACGCGTGTTGCTCTTAGTTAAAAGGCCAGCCACTTGTGTTAACAGCTCTACTTGATCTTGATGGAGCTCCCCCTCTCTCCACCTCCTGAGTACTGTTTTCCTTAATCAAATGTCACAGGATCAGAAAACATGAATGGAGGGTCATTGCGTTGCTGATGAGGACCAAAAGTCCTTTCCGCTTTGGTTGGGCTTCCCTATGAAACATATGCTGTTGTGCTTGGATCCCCAGGTCTTCTCAGCAGCCCTCTGGCACAGGAGTGGAGGGTTATCTTCCTACAGTATCTGGTGTGGAAAATGAGGCTCAAGGGCTTGGCTCTGTTCCCTACCAGTCAGGCAAAGGCCAGACCTTCCCCCTCTGATGTCAGAACTGATGTTTGTTTTGCCTAACAAGTTCCTACTATCTGGACATGGAAGTAAGCAGTGTTTTGGTCCTAAACTCAGCTCTAGAAGGAAAATGATCTCCCAACCGCTAGAAGTTGCTAGATTAAATGTCTGGTGACAGTCTCACCTGGGTGCTCCTGCAGGGAGAGCAAGGTGATGTCCAAAAAAAGAAAGAAAGAAAAAAAGAAAAAAGAAATAAAGAAAGAAGGAAGGAAGGGAGGAAAGAGCAACTGGTGATATCCAGCATGCTGTGGAAAATCTGCAAGAAGTGATTTAACTGGCAGCTTTGCAATCAACTTCTTTTGCTAAACAGGATCTGTTCTTTTCCAGAACTTCATTATCCAGCAGAGGAAACAGGCAAGCCCAGACCACTCTTAAAAAATGTGGGAAATGCATCAGGCGCTCATGCATTCATTCAGCAGATACTAAGAATTATTTGCTATCTAATGTCCCAGTGTAAAATAATATGAATTATTCTTAACCCCGTCTAGCTTCAAATG
Source organism: Mus musculus (assembly GCF_000001635.26). Taxonomy (NCBI): domain Eukaryota; kingdom Metazoa; phylum Chordata; class Mammalia; order Rodentia; family Muridae; genus Mus; species Mus musculus. The sequence continues at coordinate 96,421,992 of NC_000073.6, forward strand.
GATGAGACTCAAACTGTGATTTATTTATTAAGCTCTGTGCAATTATTGTGGGATGACCCCTAATCTAACTTTCTAATGCTAGACTGGCTAATTCCCCAATTGTGCTCCCCAAATACTTGCTGTTAGAATTTTCCTACGTTATTTCTGCTCCAGCAGTCTGGTGACCTGGACGAGAATTTTACTTGGGCACATGCTGCTGGCCCATCATGACTAATAGAGACCTCTTATTTATCCATCTTCTCCTTTGTGTTCTTGTTCTCTCTCTCTCTCTCTCTCTCTCTCTCTCTCTCTCTCTCTCTCTTCCCCTTCCTCTCTCTCTTTCTCTTTCTCTTTCTCTTTCTCTTTCTCTTTCTCTTTCTCTTTCCCCTTCCCTCCCTCCCTCCCTAGCTCCCTCCTTTCTCCATCCCCTTATGGTCTCTACTTGTGAACCCCAGGCTGGTAATTCAAACTCTACCTCATTCTATTCTACCCAGTAATTAATTATAGCCATTTTTTTAACCAATGGTTTTAAATTGAGGAGTAAGGTTTGCATAACAAAGGCGTAGGTGAGAATTTGCTCCTCTTGGCATAACCAGATCCTGGAGTACAGAATTTAGCATAGAAATTCAAGCAGCACCAGACCAACCCCCAACATCCCAGTAAACACAGCAGACCAAAATCAGGAAGCTTGCAGCAGGGAAGGCCAAAAAAATTAATAACCATTGTGGTCCACACACTGGAGCCTTGGGGTGGCAGTCAGAGTCTCAGTCTTAGAGAAGCACCCTCCATGCAGCACAGAGAAACAGGGATTAAGTTCTGCTCTCAAAATGAGGGGTTTTGTGCTATCCTATGACTCTCAATGGGGGCTCAATCCAGGCAGTCAGCAAGAGGATGCATTGCTTGGTGAAGAAAAGAGTAACAGCATAAGAGTGAAGGTCTGAAAGATGTGGGAACTTGATAGCAAGGCTAGAGAAAAGTGTCGAAAAATTCAAGACTCTGTATGGCAGACTGTGAGGGTTTGGTGGCATCCACAAGGACAAGGACACCAGGGCCATATGCTGCCATGACCATGTGCATACCATTGCTGTGAGTCATTATTATGTGAGGGATATTAGCCAGTGGCCTGAGCAAGGGTTCTGACATACTCCTGTAGTAACATTAAGACACATAAGAGCATATGTAAGAGTCAGACACCCCTCCTGATCTTCTAACCTCAAAGAACATCCTAAACGGTGTCCAATAGTGAATGCATTAGTTCCTGCTTTCTTGCTGCTATGAAGCATCCTAGTTAGGGTTAGTATTGCTGTGATAAAACACCATAACCAAAGCAACTTAGGGGAGGAAAGGGTTAATTTAAATCACATTTTCAAATAACAGTTCATCAAAGGCAATGAGGGTGGGAACTCAAACAGGGCAGGAATTGATGCAGAGGTCATAGGAGGAGGATGCTGATTGGCTTGCTCTTTGTGGCTTGCTTAGCCTGCTTTCTTCTAGAAAGATCACCATCTTCACCAGGATCAGGACAACCAGCACATGGGTGGCACTACCCACAATGGCCTGGGTGCTTCCCCATCAGTGACTCATTAAGAAAAGGCCCTACAGGCTTGCCTACAGCCCAATCTTATGGAGGTATTTTTTTCCATTGAGGTTCCTTCCTTTCAGATAACTTTAGCTTGTGTCAAGTTGGCAAGCTATTCAGCACAGACTATAACTTAAGAAAAGAAGGGTTTCTATCAGCTGGAGGGGATTCATTCTCCCATGGTGAGAACAGCATAGGAATACTGAATTCCCTATGGTGTGGCGGCCATACAGTGAGGCATATACAGAAGAATATGATGAAAACTGGTGTTGGTTCATGCTCTTTTTATTCAGTCTAGGACCCCAGCCCACGTAATGGAGTTTATTTCATTGAAGCTGGGTCTTGCCATTTCAGTAATTCGGTCTAGACTCTCTCTCTCTCTCTCTCTCTCTCTCTCTCTCTCTCTCTCTCTCCCCTCCCCCAGACATACCCAGAGGTTTGTTTCTTAAGAGATTCTATACTCCGTCAAGTTGCTAATCAGCATTAACCATTAGGGTGGGAGCACCCTGCAATGACCTTTTCATTGTTCTCCAGGCTATCAAAGAGCATCTGAAGAACTGGCCCAAGCAAGAGGAACTTAAGGACATGTGAGGACTAAATTGAATTAGGCATCATGGCTGGGGATCCAGGAAAAAAAGGAGCATTAGATATAAACCCTGGAAAGCTGAATAAGCTATAGGTGTTAGTTAAAATAATTTCCCTGCTTTGGTTCATCATCTGTAACAAATGCAGCATAGTAATAGGAAGATTCACTATAAGGAATGGGGAATTCTCTGTACTGTCTGCATAGTATTTTTGAAACCTATCACTTCAGAAATTCTTTTTTTTTTTTTAAGATTTATTTATTGTTATATGTAAGTACGCTGTAGCTGTCGTCACACACACCAGAAGAGGGCATCAGATCTCATTACGGATGGTTGTGAGCCACCATGTAGTTGCTGGGATTTGAACTCAGGACCTTCAGAAGAGCAGTCAGTGCTCTTAACCACTGAGCCATCTCTCCAGTCCGACTTCAAAATTCTTATTTTAAACATGTAAAACATGTATTATATTAATAATGTTTGGGTGTGGTTTTTTTTAAGTAAAGGGGGGATATATGTAAAATACACACCCCTCCTTGTTTTTCTTGTTTTTCCTATCGTTGGGAAGAGCTCTTTCTCTTCTGTCTTGTTCTCTCCTCTGTCCATGACTTCAGCTTTACCAGGAGAGACCTGGCGGGTGTCCACCTGGGTGGGCCTGGGAGGGCTGAGCAGGTGGGTAAGGAGTCTGAGCTAGAGAGGAAGTCTGTGTTGGAGTCTCAGCCTTGGTTTCCTCCCTGGGGCTAGTTTCCAGGAAAGTGACTATGCAGTGGTTCATTAACAGCCCTGATGTCCCACACCTGGTGGTCCTTTCACTTCCGCTGGAGGACATGGAGCCCAGACACTTGGATCAGTCAATAAAAAGGCCACCTGTAACCAAGGCTTGAGCAGAGTAGAAAGCAAATGTGTCCCAAGATCCCAGAACCTCTACGAATGGTGGGGAGCTGACCTCTGCTGTGAACCTGCCATGACTTGCTCATCTAGAGAGCTGGCTGGGGTTTTATGCCTTGTTTCTGTTGTTTGGTTGTTTGTTTGTTGATTGGTGTTTTTGGTTTTTTATTTTGTTTTGTTTTGTTTTTCCCTTCCATTCCAGCTGGTATCTATCTGTTTATCCATACTTTAAGAAAATACATTTCAATGCTTCTTTACTAACAAAGGCTGTATTGTCTCTTAGTGGTCATGCCAACATGCCATTTCTGCTCAGTTGTGTCTTTGCTGGACTGTCATTGGTTCCATTAAACTCCAGGCTCCCCTGAACTAAAGCAGGACAGCCTGACCTCCCTCAAGAGTTTGTGTGTCACGATGGAACTTACTGGCATTCAGTGGCTTAATAAATGGTTGGCTTTCCCCATGTTCATTTACCAGAAAGAGTCATATTTAACTCTCTCTCTCTCTCTCTCTCTCTCTCTCTCTCTCTCTCTCTCTCCCACCCCCTTCAGACACACACACACACACACACACACAAACACACGTAAAGACTTGACTGTATGTCTTTACCTTTCTTCCTGCAGAGCTTCCTCCTCATCCCCTGCATGCCTCAGCTACAGCTCATTTCCTCACGGACCTGCCCTCTGGCCAGTCCCATAGTGAGCTCCCCAGCTCAGCCCAAACCCTGACCTTGGTGAACATCAACGCATCCTCACCGAGAGTTCCCAAGCACCACTGCCACCTGCACATTTTCTCGGTACTTTTATCCGCTCAGGCAAGAAAACAGAAACCATGCCAGGTGTTTCAGTCAAGGGAATCTAATCCAGGAAATCCATTGCAGAATTGAGGAAATGGCTAAGAAACAGTCCAGGGATCAGCTGCGGTGGGCAATCCTTCTCACTTCTAGGCTAGAAGGACGGTGAGGCGGGACCAGTCAGCAAAAATCAGGAGGAGCTAGAACCACTTTGCAGAGTGCCTCTCAGGCCCTGAGACGACAGAGGGTATGTGGTTACTGCTAGACATGTTATCTAAGACGAAGCAAAACAGGGAGGAAGCAAGACCCTGGCTGCACAGGGACTTTCATTAGGCAAACCTGTCCAGGATCCAGTGAGCTAGGGGAGACCGAGAAAACCTATTCTCCTTCCAATAGAGCAGGGCAGAGAAGGGCAGTATGGGAAATAAATCAGGAGCCAAAAACCAAGTAGTTACAATGGCTGTTCAGACTTCTCAGCTAGCTGTACCCATTGGCTTTGTCCAGTGCTGAGCTGGACCCCTTCATTCCTGAAAACTGCTCTTTTCTGATTTCTCTGATCGTGACAGCTGCCTTCTGATAAAGGCCTCCTGTTCCTATGCAGTCCCCTGAGATCAGGATTTCCCTTCACGCTGGGGAAGGGGCAATGACCCTCTCACACCACACGCTGGAGTCAATAATTCTGACTCCTGTATGTAGCTGCAGTCCCGACTCCTTTAGAGACGATGGTGCCTCTTTTCTTTCATGGACTCCTTCAGGTATAATGGTTCTATTTGTCCTTACCACCATGGCAGCCTCCAGAGTTAAGCTAGACCTTGAACAATTATCTTTTGATGTACAATATTACACTCATCACTCAGACCCCACTAACCAGGCACAATATGCTGGCAAGAGCCCCGTTCGGGAGCTATTGGGGAAAAACTAGTGAACTGCACCAGGGGCTTCACTTCTTGTCCAGGAAGGGTAATCAGTTCCACCCTTTGAGCTTTGTGAGAGCATTTCCCTCCTCTGCTAACTAAGAGCCCTTACTGCTGGCGCAAGAGCTCTGGACAGTGCTGGATGAGAGAAGGAAGAATCCAAAGACAGAACAGAGGAAGAAACGAAGGCCCTTCAGCTGCTGCAGCCAAGGAAACAGGAAACTTGAGAAAGGCTTTATGCTTGCCTTTTTTGTTTTGCTTCGGAGCATTGCAAGGACCCAGGCACATTATTGTGTTTGGATTGGGGGAAAAAAAGCATAACTTCGCGGAAGAAAATCCTTTCCAATTTTGTTCTGGCTGTTAGGTGGATTAAAGGAAGCTGAGAGAGGAGTGGATTGCACAAGGCAACAGCATCCAGGCAGGGCCCATCCCTCTCCGCCTGGGACGTGCTAGGACAGCATTTGTAGCAGTGGGATTCCCATGGGATTCTGTCTCCATCCCGATAGATTCAGCATCAGGTGGAGTCGTGTGTGTCACTTTTTCTTAACTTTAATATCAATGGTAATTATTAAATATTAATAGCAGTATTGACAATAAAGTGACTTCCCACAATCTCATAGAACGCAAGAACGAGTTGGCTGATCCTGCTGGAGACAAGGAAGTACCGTAGAGTTAGGATGGAGTACTAATCCTGCGGAGTTTGTCCTGTGCTGTGGGCGGCTCCAGTCTGGTTCTCTCGAGCTGTGTGCTCTTTTCTCTATTGCAGACTTACGATATTACCATGATAAAATACGTGATAAAATCAACTTAAGTAGAGTAGGATTAACTTTTTTTTTCCATTTTTTATTAGGTATTTAGCTCATTTACATTTCCAATGCTATACCAAAAGTCCCCCATACCCACCCACCCCCAATCCCCTACCCACCCACTCCCCCTTTTTGGCCCTGGCGTTCCCCTGTACTGGGGCATATAAAGTTTGCGTGTCTAATGGGCCTCTCTTTCCATTGATGGCCGACTAGGCCATCTTTTGATACATATGCAGCTAGAGTCAAGAGCTCCGGGGTACTGGTTAGTTCATAATGTTGTTCCGCCTATAGGGTTGCAGATCCCTTTAGCTCCTTGGCTACTTTCTCTAGCTCCTCCATTGGGAGCCCTGTGATCCATCCATTAGCTGACTGTGAACATCCACTTCTGTGTTTGCTAGGCCCCAGCATAGTCTCACAAGAGACAGCTACATCTGGGTCCTTTCGATAAAATCTTGCTAGTGTATGCAATGGTGTCAGCGTTTGGATGCTGATTATGGGGTGGATCCCTGGATATGGAAGTCTCTACATGGACCATCCTTTCATCTCAGCTCCAAACTTTGTCTCTGTAACTCCTTCCAAGGGTGTTTTGTTCCCACTTCTAAGGAGGGGCATAGTGTCCACACTTCAGTCTTCATTTTTCTTGGTTTCATGTGTTTAGGAAATTGTATTTTATATCTTGGGTATCCTAGGTTTTGGGCTAATATCCACTTATAGGATTAACTTTTGCTCACAGTTAGAGCATATAGTTTGGTGGCTCTCAACCTTCTTAATGATGTAACCCTTTCATACAGTTCCTCACGTTGTGGTGACCCCCAACCATAGAATTACCTTGTTGCTACTTCCTAACTGAAATTTGCTACCTTTATGAGTTGTGGTATAAATATCTAACATGCAGGATATCTGATATATGACCCCAAATGGGTTTCGACCTACAGGTTGAGAACCACTGATAGCAAGCACATCATGGCAAGAAAGGCAGGATGGTGAGAACTTGAGGCGTCTGGCTGTATTATGTCGACTGTCTGGATGCTGACAGAGAGGAACACTGAGGCTCAGGTCACTCTCTCCCTTTACGCAATCTGAAGTTTGAGCCCACGGGACGCTACTGCCCACATTTGGAACGTGTCTTTCTACCTCAATTAACTCAACCCAGACACCCGCTCACAGAGGTCTCCATGGTGATTCTTCATCCTGCCACATTGATATCAAGATTAACTCTTTTATTCATTGTGTGAGTTTCTGAGGGCGGTTGTACCAAACAGTATACAGGAATAGGACAAGCAACAGGAGTTTATTTATTCACAGTCATGGAGGCAAAAAGTCTCAGGTCAAAGTGACAGCAGACCTAGGCTTCCCTGAAGATGCTGTAACGGAGAATAACCTGTTCATGCCTCTCTCCTGACTTCTGGAAATGGCCTGACCTGTGATGACATAAGTCGCATTGTCATAGGCTGTTATCCCGTGCACACATCTGTCTGCCTCTGTGCCAACATTGTCCCCCTTTCTAAGGACACCAGTTTACCCAGATGATATAGTTCTATTTTGATTAGGAATAAAAAGGCCTATTTCCCACTAGGGTTTGAATTATAGTATATCTACTGTAAAGGACACATAGTTGACCTTCTCTCTTTTGGGACCCTGCAATAGCACATCTTCTCAGCCATTACAGACAGACAGACAGACAGACAGACACACACACACACACACACACACAGTTGGATTTGGGCAGCAAACCTATAGGAACTCTTGCAATTCATGGCATGCCATGGCTGACATTGTTAACAAGCCATGCATACATGTCAGAACTACCAGAAAGGAAATAGAATAGAAAAATTGGCTACTATCTCCAGACAAGAAAATGGCAGATGAGATCTAGCCTTCTTTCCACAGCTGGTTTTGCCCACAGAGGCCCTGCATAAAAGCCTCTCCCTCCCTCACAAATGAGGACATCCAGTTAAATATTCATAGAGCTGAGAACTACATATGTATTTAGGAAAATATATATGCACATACATATATATAACAAAATTAAAGAAAATGAGGCCATAAAATAATAAAATAAATTCATAGGGAGATTGCATAAAGCCATCTGCTGCCTTTATTATCCCCACCCTGGGACCCCATGCATTTAAAATATACAAGTGTTCACCCTAAAACTTTCCATCACAGCAATATGATGGAGCATCTGAGTTGGTTGACATTCAAGATTGATGGCAGAGAGGAAGTCAGGTGAGAGAGGAGGCATGTAAGCAAGCGCAGGGCTCTTACCTACACCTGTCCCAAGCAGGACAATACAGAATGGCTCACGTTACTGCCATACCCTTTGGAGAAGGTGTCATTCTGGATTTGAGAGAGAATCTGTCTGTGAATTTATATATTTTTGTGTCTGTTTACTCTCTGATATGAACATTGAATCACCAGCAACTGCAGCTACCATAATAAGAATGATATAATCTGCTTCACTCAGTCTAGAGAGATAGGCTTCAAAGTCAGTACTGCAAGTGAACTCCGGCATGTAGTATGCCTTCTCTTCTTCTGTTGACTTGAAAATTTAATGAACCTGTTTTTTTCCAGAGACAGAGAAAGAGAACTTTTGCTGAGCATTCATCCTGGTGCTGCACTGGGCTAGGCTGACCCACATGCTCAGCAGTGTGTTTACATTTAGTTTGGAGGCGCTGTGCTTCCTCAGTCAGGTTTTGTAGGCTCCCCTACTCTCAATCTAGTCTGATTCTGGGCAAAGAGCTTGGAGAATTGGCGATATTAAGAGGTTATCAAATGGGATGGCATGTGTAATTGGCTTGGATTAGAAACCAAAGCTCCCAGCATAGCAAAAAGGTGGGAAATTGTGAGCTAATGATTTAGACAGTAACCAGCTGGTTTCCTGGACTATCGCTTGTGTTCTGGAAGGTCTACATCAAAACAGACTGGTGCTAGGAAAGCTCATAAGGGCTGAAGATTGTGCAGCTTGCTTGGGTCTCAGAAATCAGGCATCTAATATGGAAGGAGGATGCACAGATAAGCTTGGAATCCAGAAATGGTGGCCATCGCAGAGGAGCATCCAGAGCTGCAGGAAAGAAAGATGAAACGTTAAACAAGTGCAGGGCTCTGGTCATGCAGGTGAGGCCATAACTGTGAACATCTCAGTGGGGCTGCAGAACTTGCTTCCTCCCCACGCCCATTTCTTCAGCTGGGGAGAAGCTCAGTCACTTTAAGTCTCTGCCATGATCTAATACCCAGCAGAAGCGACTCCAGGAAGGAAGCGCGCTTGTCCGGCTTACAGTTTGAGGGAACAGTCTCCCAGAGCTAGGAAGGCCTGGGGGCAGGAGCCTGAGGGCAGCTGGTCACATCGCATCTGCTGTCAGGAAGGGGAGAGAGACAGGACAGATGCTCAGCTTGCTCTCTCCCTTGCATTCACTCTGTCACTCTAGACTGAACTAATTCATGTGGGTAGTATGAATTAGTTCAGTCTAGAAAATCCCTCACAGGTGTGTCCAAGGAACTGTATCCTAGCTCCTGCTAGATCCTGCCAGATTTAATTAATATTCACCACTACATCATCCTTGCTAAGGAGCTAGCAATGCCCAGAATGTCGTGTATTAAAAGACAAAAAGAGCACCTTACTGCCTGAGGCAGGAGGATTGTCATGAGTTTGAGGCCAGCCTAAGCTATACAATGAGTCTTTTTCTAAAAATAAATAAATAGATAAATAGACAGATAGGTAAACCAGAGGAGCTATTGTGCTGCCTATTGTTAGTCTGTGGCACTCATTATTTTCGCCTCCATTTAATGAGGATGCATAAGAAGCTAGGAGATTGGCTTCAGGCAAGGGAGCTGGTGTTGCTCCAGGAGGGCTCAGGGATGAGCTCACTGTTCAGGGAGGACTGCCTGGAGGACTCCCCAGGGAGGATTGCCTGGAGGACTCCCCATGCACTTGGAGCATCTGTTAAACGTAATGTCACTGTGACAAAATACCCAAGAAAGTCAAGGAAAGTCAAAGAAAGTCGACTCATTTTGTCTCATAGTTCAGAAGTTTCAGACCAATGACAGGTGGAGCCAATGCTTTGGGCCAAAATAGTGAGCTAGTGCATCCATGAGCAAGGACAGACTGGTGCCCTTGTAGATTCTGTCTCCCACTTGTGTCTCAGTGTGCACAACAGACCTTTCTTGGTCTTTCAGAGTCCACTGCTTCAGTGATCACAGCTTTGGCTGTGAGAGGAGAGTGCACACTCTTTGACTGTGAGGACACTGCTCCCCTTCCCCTACGGTGTGACTAAGGACAATGGCTGTCATTTGGGACCAAGGAACAGTTTATCGTTTTGGTCTGTGGTCCTTTAGGGGAGAGACTAACAGGAGCCAAGTGTTCTCTGTCAGGATGGCCCTTGAGGTGAAGGAGCCACAAACATCCTGGGGCATGCAGAATTGGACACATGAACAGAAGCTGGGGTGTTAAGTGGACACATTGTGTACAGAGTCAGAACATGCTTCCCAGCACACTTGCAAAAGAACAAACAGGGTTGGGAGCATGTCGCCACGGCTAGCTAGCTGAGGATTTGGGGGAAAGCAACCTAGAGCCCCCACAGCCTCCCTCCTTCACCAGCAAGTCAGAGAGGATAATGCTTGCTTCCTGCAGCTACTTAGAAGACTCACAGAGATCCAAATGCCTAACAGTCAGCCAAATGCCTAGCAGATAGCCAGGAGCTTCCTCTCCTAACTGCCTCCTCTTCAGACTCTTCACCTGTCTGTAGCATATCTCCAATAAAATCACATCTCTTCTCAAAAGCCCTCCTGGCCTCCTATTGCTAAGCAGTGCTTGCACATATGACTTAGTCCTCGGGATCCTGCCTGTTGAAGCTCTCATATCCTGTGTTATGTCTGCCACCCGGTATATAGCCACACTGAGGGATGAGTGTATGTGTTTGCCCTTTCCTCTCTTCCCGTACTTTTACTCCCTTGCTTGGAGAACCCTGTTCTCTCTCTATGCTGTAGCCTACCCCGGGTAAGACTGAATTCAAGTACTCTATTAAATTCCACCTACCCCATCCCACCCCCCAGTTTGTCAGCCAAGGAGATCCTCTGATTCCTGTCTTCACTTACGGTTTTTCTGTATCTCTTATGAAACTTCTGGGAAATCAATTTTTTTGTGGTCAAACCTTGTTTTTATTGCCTATGAAGTTTCTAGAGTCAGGATTTTGTCCTCAGATAATCCACCCAGCATCAGGCTCATCAAATGAATGAATGAATGAATGAATGATGAATGAGTGGCATCCATTCCTAACTAGACCTTCCTTCAATGGAAGGCTATCACTTTTTCAGCCATTTATACATGCTGGTTGTTTTCTGTCAGCTTGCCACAAACGTAGACATATTTAGGAAGAGAGACTCTTCATTGAGACAAGGCCTCCATAAGATTGGCCCATAGGCAATTTTGTGGGGTGTAGTTTGGGTTATTAATGATATAGGAGGGCACAGATCACTGAGGGCAGTTTCACCCCTGGGAAGGTGGCTCCTGGATTGTTTATGGAAGCAAGATGAGAATACCATGAGGAGAAACCCAGTAAGTAGCGCTCACCCATAGACTCTGCCTTTCTCCCTGCCTTCAGGTTCTGCTCTGACATTCTTCATGACAGACTATATTCTGTAAGCTGAAATAAACCCTTTCCTCTCCAAGTTACTTTTAGTTATGGTGTTTATCACAACAATAGAAAGCAAGCTAGCATTGAACAAGCATGAATGTTTTGGTTTCATGAACAGTCATTGTGATGTGGACTAAAAACTGAGAATGCAATAACAAAAGAGGTTGCTCTCAGTGGGGCCTTAGCCATGGTGAAGGCAGGAAAGGCATGGAAAGGGCAGTCCTGCAGCTTCTTCCAGTTGTGAAGCCAAGGCACAAAGCTTTGGCCTGCAGCCTTTGTGGGCTTAGTGGAATCTTATAATCTGACAAGTGTTCCATCACATATCATCTGCCCACATCAGTGAATGTGACCAGTATTCCAACAGGATCCTTAGGAACAAACCCAACAGATCTAGATCGTAAAAGCCACAAGTCATTTGGGATAGGTCCTGACACAGACACCAGGCATGCTTTACCTTGCCCATGAGCTGAGCAGAACAAGTTAAGTTGCTGATCTCTTAGAAGCCTCAGGGGATGATATTCTCATGAACAAGATCTTGTAAATCGGAATTGAGTCCTTGTTGGTTAGTTTTGGTCAACCTAACAGGTTAGAGTCACCCAGGAAAATGGAACCTCAGTTGAAGAATTGCCTCCATCAGATTGGCTTATGAACATATTTGTGAAGCAATTTCTACACTAGTGATTGGTAGGTGGGCATATCCTACTGTAAGCAGTGCTACCCCTGGGCTGTATCAGAAATCAGGGTGAGCAAGCTTCTATGGCTTATGCTTCAGTTCCTGCTTCCAAGTTCCTGGCCTGAGTTCGTGTCTTGGTTTCCTTCAGTATTGGATTGTAAGCTATTAGATGAAATAAACATTTTCCTCCCCAAGTTGTCTTGATCATAGTGGTTGTCACAGAAAGTGAGAGCAAAGGATAAAGTCCCAGAGCCATTTGAGAGGCATAGAATGAGAGTCATATCGTAACTTAGTATATCAGCTTTATCTCTGTGTGTGTGTGTGTGTGTGTGTGTGTGTGTGTGTGTGTATGTGTGTGTGTGTGTGTGTGTGTGTATGTGTGTGTGTGTGTGTGTGTATGTGTGTGTGTGTGTGTGTGTGTGTGTGTGTGTGTGTGTGTGTTCAAGTGTTCCTTGTCATAGTGTTCTTATGTGTGCAGGTGCACAGATGCACATGTGTGTAAAGGTCAGAGGTCAGTCTCGGTTGTTGCTCCTCAGCTGCTTTCCAGTTTTTGTTTGAGTCACAGTTGCTCATTGGTCTGGAACTTCTCACCAAGTTGGTTAGGCCAGCCAGTTTCCAGGGGTTGGCCTGCCTCTGTCCCCCTATTCATTGCTGCTAGGATCACAGATGCACGATGCCAGACTTGTGTGTATGTGTGTGTGTGTGTGCGTGTATAAGTAGGTAGATAGGCAGGAAGACAAGGAAAGAGGGTGGGAGGAAGGTAGACAGACAGATAGATTTTAGAGATCCAAACTTAGTCCTTCAAGTAGTTGGGCAAATGCTTTAAGGACTGGGCCATCTCCTCAGCCCTCTAATTTGGTTTAGAAGAAGTTTTTTGTTGTTGTTGTTGTTTTGTTTTGTTTTGTTTTCTTTTCTTTTTCTTTTTTTTTCTTTTTTCTTTTTTTTTTTTTTTTAGTTTTTCTTCCAGATTTATTTTCATTATTCTGTAGCAGGTCATGAGGTCAGTAGATCTTGGCCCTGGAGAGGATGGGAGTCCCTGCACTTGGGCAGAGCCTGGAAATGTGCCTGCCTGATAGCTACTCTTTCCTTAGAATAATTAGAATTTACAGTAGAGAAACATCTGAGACACAGGGAGAGTTGGCAAATTTTCACACTTACAAGATTTTTGTTTTTAATGGGAATTACCAGTAATTCCTCACCTTATAAGAGACAATAATGACTTCTTAGCAGGGTTCCAAGGTATATTTGGCAAATATGTATTCAGGGAACTTCTCAAATAATGGCTTGGGAACAAAACTCAGATAAATTAAGTGTCTTGACACCCAGCTCTTTGCCTGAAAGCTCTTTCTGCAGAGGGTGCTCCAGAGTGTCTGTTATAGTGCATGGACCTGCAGTTCTCCAGGGTCTGTGCTCAGATTCCAATTCCTTTTGCTGAAATCACCCAAGGCAAATGACTTAAAACATTACAGCCCCTCCCTTCTTTATCAGTGGGGTGTAATTCCTTGCACTCATTTGACAATTTATTGTGTAAGGATAACAGTGGGTGCTGATGAGTCAAATTCATAGGCTTTGAATTCTAGGACAAGAAAAAATTTCTCATGACACCCAGATCAGAGACCTACCTACCTTCCTTCCTTCCTCCCTCCCTCCCTCCCTCCCCCCCCCATTCGAAAATAACTTTATTTGGTCTAGGGTGTTGGCCAGAGTCCCCTTAGAACTTCTGAAACTGCTTCTTGGTGCCAGCAGCCTTGGTGACCTTGAGCATATTGACTTGAACATTCTTGCTCAGGGGCCTGCACTCTCTAACAGTGACAATGTCTCCAATCTGTACATCCATGAAACGGAGACAGGTGCACAGACATGTCCTTGTGACACTTCTCAAAATAATTGTATTTTCAAATGTAATGGAGATAGTCCCGGCAGATGACAATGGTCCTCTGCATCTTCATCTTTGTCATAACACCAGACAGAATCCGACCTCAGATGGAGACATTACCAGTGAAAGGGCATTTCTTGTCTAGGGAGGTGCCCTCGATGGCCTCTTTGGGCGTCTTGAAGCCTAGACCAACGTTTTGTAGTACTGAGGGAGGTTTTCATTGCTGGTTTCTACCAGCAAAACACACTTCTTATTTTGAAAAATTGTAGGCTGCTTTTGGTAAGCACATACCATCTGAATGTCTGCCATCTTCCCAGCAGCCTGAGAAAAGGAGAGGTAGGCCCACCCCCGGCTTCCTTATTCACCACATGAGGTCAATGATCTAACTGAGGCTGAGAAAGGGAATGTGATTTTACAGAGGGCCAGATCAGATTTCTTCATGGGAGAACCCAGGCCCAAGTGACTCTGTAGTCTACACGGTACATCCCACAGAAGTAGGTCTGTTTCCTAAGCCAAGTGCTGAGGCTCCAAGAGCCAAGGTGCTTCACGTATTTTCCCGGCAGGCCACTGATACTGTCACAAGACTAGTGCCTTTGGGCTTCAGCCCCACACTGTGTGCCTTCCAGCTCATCACAGAGCACAGGATCCTCTCTATCCATCAAACAGTTGCTCTTGTGCTTCAAGCCTTACACTGGGCACATGTGTTGCAGAGACCAGCAATATAGCCTCTGCCTTGGAGAGCTTGGGTCTACAAGAAAACATACCTGCAGGTAATGACTGACTGTAAGACAAGGTGATGACACTCATAGCAAGATAAATGCAGCATAGGACAAGGCTCTCCCAAGATCCACGGGAAGCAATGGAGATGACATGTTTATTCAAGGTCTTCAGGGTTAGAACCCCAACTTGCTTCACTTCATGGCCATGGGACTAGGATCAAACCCCATGTCCCAACTAAAATACATTTGCAAAAGGGTTCTGGGGACAAGTCTGAGAGAAAGTATTAGGGACCAATCATGCTTAATCCCTCTTCTTCTCTTCCTCAACAGAACCCATACCACCCTGTTCTCTGGGATCCGATGGCCTTGGAGAGGGGGCTGCAGGGCCCGAGGACACCAACTCTTCCCAGAGCGCTGGCATGGAGCCAGGTCAGTCCCTGTCACCTCCAATCATCACCTATAAGCCTGGGGCCTAGTGAGAAACACAATGTAGAATCTGGAAATGCGTATACTTCTCAGGCTGTGTAGGAAGTGCAGGAGATCAAGTGACCGTGGCAGTGAACCTAATAAGAGGACAAGGGAGGCTGCTAAGAGATGTAGCAACTACTGCATTTACCTGGGGAACAGATGGTAGAATCGTTGTTAGGCTGAGGTGCCTGGCCCCTTCCTCATGTGTCACACACTGCAAGCCTGATGAAGAGGGAGGGGTAGGTGGGGTTGGGCATCCAACAGGAATGATGGTGGTGCTGGCAGCAAGTAGGTACTATCCAGGCCTGATCAGGACAACAACGGGTGTGGTAGATCGGAGCTTGCTTTTGCACCCAGGAGACCAGGGTGTATGTCCTGGAGCTAGTGGCGATGCCAGAGTCATAGTTGAGCCTGGGAAGAGAGCAGTAGTGGGAGACTGTCAGAAGGGGTCCAAGAAGGCTCCCCGGAAGGCTTTCTTCATACTGCCGTGCAACTTCACAATATGAAGTGGGTAGGAAATGCAGCCGAGTTGGGATAAGGCAGGGCTGAGTAGAGAAAGTGCCAAGATGTTTCAAGCTGGAGGAGTGTGGCCCGGAGTAGGACAGCATCAAACATGGAGGCAGAGCCCAATGAAGGAGGCTGCAGAGGCAGGAGGGGAGTAAGCTCTTCATTAGAGATACACTGCATGGCACTTGTATCAAGTTCTGATTCTTATTCTTCAAGCAGTCCCATAAGGTGACATATGGGCTCTATTGGATTCCATACTGCTGGAATCATGAATCAAGTCCAGAATCCCAGCAGATAAACAGACTGAGTTTTTACTCACAATAAAGGCTTATGTAGTCTGGTAGAGAGCCCTGCACACCTCCTGGAACAAATGGCTACCTTGGTAACCGCTGCAGTACTTAGAGCTGGAAGGTGTTGCCCATTAAGTACTCAGGTCAGAAGTGACGCACCCAGCCTCCTAGATCACAGTCTCTTCCTGACATCTAGGGTTCTGTGCTATATGGGAAGCAGATAATGAACGAATCCTAATCACACTGGCTGGATTAGATAACTACTTCCACCTTACAGACCAGCAATTGGGAGACTCAGAGGCATTCGCTGTACTGCCATGGGGCTCCCAAAAACAAACTGCTGGGGTTTGGATGCTGCATAACCTTTGCCTGAAACATTCATGTAGCCATTCAACAAAGACATATGGAGTAGTCACCATGGCCCAGGGAATGACTAAACTGGAGGTGGCTGAAGCATATGTAACTGCACAAGATAGCAAGTCCTCTGCCTTGATAGAAGGTTCTCTAGGAGGCTCTGAAAGTTTTAACTTTTGCCTAGAAGGACAGTGAAAATGAGACTACACGTATAGAATCCTGATTCACACATCTCACTTAACTCACCTTACCCAGGAGCCAGTTTTCATGGCCCCATTATTAAGATAAGTAAACTGAGTGTCCCACCCAGGTAAAAGGGGACACATCAGCTCCTTATCCCCATCAATAATGACTTGAGTTCCAGTATAACAGGAGCTGAATTTCTCTGACTCCACCTAAACCCTAGAAATGTGGTCCCACGGTCTTCCTAGAAGTCTTCTCCAGTTAGGCCTTTCCTTCCCTGCTTCCTCCATATGCCCAAGATAGCATGTTGCACCGTGCAGACACTGACTTAGGTCTGACAGAGGGAGACTGAATTGCTCATCCGCATTATGATGCCACCCACAGAGTTGGGCCTGGAACAAGGCTTGTTGAGCTCATCTAGATGAAGGGAAGGAAGGAATATATGGTCGAAAGCTCTGTATCTGGCAGCAGGGGGTCACACATAAACCTGGACATCCGAGAGCTTGGTACAGGAACACTCCCCCTGGCCTTTCCAGCTCCGTCATCCACCACCCCAGCCCCGCACTCTATGCTGTATTTACATTGTCAGATCATTTCTGCCCTTCCCTCATGCCTGTGATCACCTCTGGTAGACTTCTTTCCTTTCTGTGTTCAGAACAGAGGCGCCTGTCACAGCACTCTCCGCTCCTATCACTTGCCTGACAAAACCTCCTGTGACTGTCTACCTCATGCAGATCAAAAAGAAAAGAAAAAAAAAACCCCAACAACAAAACCAAAAATACCACCAACAAAAACCTTTCTACAGGCCCTCCTTCCACCTTGGGTTCTATTTGAACCCAGGTCCATCTCTAGGCTCCAGGCTCCCATGCCACTCACTTCTTCCAAGTTCCCTGAAGCACAGACTGCTCCTGCTTTGGAGCACTGAACATGGGCCTTCCCCTAACCTTGAGAAAACACATCTGGACCAGGGAACAAAAAGAAGTGAAAGGCATTGTACCTGTGAGCTGGCCCATGAGGGTGAGACGCCTTTAGCTGAAGCACACTAGCTGCCTTGATGGCTGTAAAGCCAGGGAGTTGATGAGGGATGTAGAAGGGCAAAGCCTTCCCTACCCTATCACCTAAGGGAAAGGCCACTCCTCCCAGGACAGTTCGTTCTTCTAGGGAAACATTTATCTCCACCTGGTATATTACTTTCTGTTAAGTTTATTTATTTTCAGATGTCTCCCAATTAGCATCTAATCTCCAGGAGAGCAGGTACTTCCTTCTTTATAGTTTTTGAAATGCCTTCATGCAAAGAAGGATGCAGTAAAGACAGAGTGAATGAATGAATGAGTGAGTGAGTGAGTGAATGATGCAGTAAGGACAGAGTAAATGAATAAATGAATGAGTGAATGGTGCTATAAAGACAGAATGACTGAATGAACAAATGAATGAATGAGTGAATAGTGTAGTGAAGACAGAATGAGTGGATGAATAAATGAATGGTTGAGTGGTCAGTAAAGACAGTGAGGGAATGAATGAATGAGTGAGTGAAATGGTGCTGTAAAGATAGGGTGAGTGAATGAATGAATGAGTGAATGGTGCAATGAAGACAGTGAGTAAACTAATGAATGAATAAGTGAATGGTTCAGTAAAGGCACACATAGTGAATGAATGAATAAGTGAGTGAGTGAATGATGCAGCAAAGACAATGAGTGAATGAATGAATGATGCAGTAAAGACGGAGTGAGTGAATGAATGAACAAACAAGTGATTGGTCAACAGTTTCTACAGTTGCTCACTTCCCAACAGGACAGTCCCAACAGGATTTGACCAATTCTGAGGCCTCAAGCCAAGATACCTCCATCTTCTCTCCTCCATCCTTCTCTCTGCCAGTCCAAGAGGCTGAACTCCCTGCACATCACATAAGTATTGTCCCATCCATCCTCAGGTCCTGGACTTTGAGCCTGCCATACTGGGAGGACCTGGTTACTGCTTGTTGGCCTCATCAGGGCAGAGAGGAACTTTCTCTGCAGCTTCAGCCCAGAGCCTCTTGGTTTCTCCTTTTCAAGTTCCCTTTGCCTGGAGTCAAGCACTGGGGAGCCCCTGGCTATCAGCTAGGCCCCCTCCTGCTTACCACCTGTCTCAGAGCTCAGGAAGAGGAGGCAAATGGGACACTAATGAAATTCAGAGTGAAACTAAATCTGGAGGTGTTGCAAACTGCATGGAGGAGGGAGACAGGATTTAAAAGGATCTGTCTGGGGAGCCAAGGTTGTAAACAGCCAGGATCAGTTTCATACAGACCCATCTTGGACAGTGCATGCAGTGTGACCCAGCTCAAGCTCTTGATCCCTAGGGGTGTCACTTTGCAATCTTTAAATTAGAGACCTGTTAATTGATGGACTGACTCATTCAAGCCTTCTCACTCCAATGACAAAAAGAGTTTGAGTGGATTCACAGTTTAAAGTCAATTAATCCAATAATCAAGACAAAAGCATTTAATAAAGGCAGAACATTAGGACAAAGAGAAGGGGAAGAAAGACCAGAAAGGGATGTGTAGGAGATGAGCTGCAAGCTGTTATCTTGAGGGTGGCAATGACCATGTGACAGGTAGCTTAGGCCTTGAACCTAATGAGCTTTGGGAATGAGACGCTCAGTGGTAGAGTTAGGGCCTTTTCAGATCCGCTGTTGACTCATTCAGTTACGGGTCTTCACTACTTCACACCAGGGGTAGCCCAGGCTGTGCTCTCTGCGGATCTCATTAAACTCTTTAAAAGTTCTGCAGGGTGGTCTCTGTAGCCACCAGGGGAACTGGAATCAGAGGCACAGAGTTGCTTATGCTGCCCAGCCTTTCTTCTACCAAAGCTTCCATCTCCTACCTCCTTAAGCCCGGGGAAGAGGATACATTTGGGGGGAGGGGAAGGCTGCTGTGCCACTAAAGGCTTTCACAGGAAGGTGAGGAAACCACGAGGAGGGTAAGAAATCCCATCCTCACGAGGCAAGCTTCCTCATCTCAGGACATTGTTTTATTCAATGTTCCCAAAGTCCGCAGAGGGGTTTTTGTTTAAGCCAATTGTACGTGTTGAGATGCTGTTTGTTTATTTGTCATATTAGTAATTAACAATTTAAAATATTAAACTGGTATGCATAACTTAACATGAAATACCAAGCTGTAATGTCAGCATCAATAGCACATTTCTATAAAAACTGATTCCCCCCCCCCCCCCCGGGGAGTTGGAGAATAGAAGACTAGAACTGTATAGGAAAGCGTCACTTTATAGCATGGCAGATTTCTTTACTGGTTGGCTCATCCAAACATGTCCTTGCTCTGTTTTCAGTCTGCAGGCTTCACGTACATTCATGAGGGAGTGAGAGGGAAAATGAGGCTAGAGCAGTTTTGGAAATAGTTTGATCTCATAGACAACCGAGGGGGTCTTGGGGACCATCAGGGATCTGTGCACCTATGTTTTGAAAGTCATACAGTGACACATAAGCACCACAGGCACATATACTACACATATATACCCCACACACACCCACATACACACAACACAAGCATATCTTTCCAAGCATAAATTTTAATTATTGGAAAGTTGGACAGAAACACCAAAAATGTTTATTTTTACCAACTTTTCAAGTCTACTATGGCAGATTCTAAAGACAGCAGCCAATCTCTACGTTTGCATTGCTTCCTTTCAGTGAATATGACCACCGTTAAGATGCAAACCCAAGTCACTATCAATTAGAGGTACTAGGGACTCTGCTATATTCAATCAATTGGCTAGATCGTATCAGAGACATCCATTCTGCTTTGTCATGGCAACCAGGGAAGTGAAAGAAACTGGGATAGAAGGTTAGTTTGGAAAAATAATCCTAAATTAGACCCTTGACTTCTTGTATAAACAATAAAACAAATAAGCTTCAGGAAGCTAAGAATGTACAGCCCCATGTAGTGCCAGTGACGTCAGCCAGCAAGGATGAACACACATTTAATGAACTCTTACTGTGGGTCACATCTGTGGTAGACAAGATGCAAGTTTTACCTCTAGTACAAAAGCCTATATATCTGTGTGTTTATGACATAGGCCTTTCCCTATTTTTAAGCTGTGACTCAGAGAAAAATCTTGCTCGGGAAGGCATAAGTGTGACATGGTGAAGTCATTGCTATTTGCTTTGTCCTCTAGCAATGACACTGGGAGGAAATGGTGAGTCTGGTCTCACAGAGAGCCAGGCTGTCACTCTGAGGTGGGGTCCTCCAAGATTCAATAGTGGTCATGCTAACCTCACGTAGGTTTCAGGCTTTCTTCTCAGGCGCTGTCTCTTCCCTGGCTGTGTTTCCTGTATTGAGTCTATACCTCCATATTCAGTGGAGACTTAGGACATCCACTACCTTCAATGCCTCCATCACCTTCCAGCAAATAGCCTTTAATTAATGTTCTCAGGTGAACAAAATACATGTTTAGGCTTAGGGAGAAAGAGAGAACAATTAAGCTGAGTAGAAAGCCAAACATTGCCCCTGACTGAGCCTGAAGTCCACAGTTCTGATTGACCAAACAGACATCCCCTGCAAAGGAACCTCTTCTGTTGTCAAAGCCTTGTTTAGAAATCTTTCTATTCTTAAGGCCTGGCAGGGTTAAGATTAGACGCCTTGAGTCCAGCCAGTACTGCAGATGTGTTTGCCTAGGTTCCCAGCCCTTTCATATCATCTTTCATGTTAACCTTATTTACCTTATTGCACAGTGGGAGGTGTATGTGTGTGTGTGTGTGTGTGTGTGTGTGTGTGTGTGTGTGTGTGTGTGTGTGTGTGTGTTCAAAGAAATCACAGAGACATTTAGCCACTTGCAAGCTGAATGCCTAATTCACTTCCAACTGGAAGATTGGTGTCATTATCCTTGGTGAATTCAATCGCCAAATCATAAGGCTTGCTTCTTGTTGCTAATTGCACCTTCAACCACATACTTCCCTGCCCAATTTGACCAAAGCAACTGAAGCAGGATCTAACTACCCATTTCCAAGGCTTTAGCCCTCTGGTTGTATTGCCTTGACTTACCTACTATGAAAGAAATATGTTTAGCTATCTTTCTCCTCTCATTGCCTTTCTGAAAGTTCCCCTGATAGAAAAGAACAAGTCAACCAGAGGCTCAGAATCCTGTTCCTTTGGTACTGTAACTATAGTGGAAAATCAGTGTGTGCAGAAAACACTCCAGGGGTGAGAAGAAACATTTGTTGAGGGCCTATAAGATGTCATCCAGTGAGCTGAGCATTTCACAGTCCATTTCACCCTCACAACTACTGGGAGAGGTAAGCATTGTTATTTCTGATTCACAGATGGAGCATGGAGCCTTAGAGAGGGTCAATGGCTTAAAGTCACATAGCTGGGACATGGGGGAAACTAGAATTGGCTCAAGGTCATCCACCACAAAGCCCCACCTCTTCCCGATGTGTGGGGGAAAGCAACCAGGACAACTAGAACTAGAACTACCATTTGTGGGGTGCCCACTCTATGCCTGACTTGCGTGAACCCATTTAACCCCGATAAAGAGCCCATGATATTAAACACTCATCACCCATTTGTCATATGAGAAAACCAGGGCCAAGAGAAGTGCTTTCAGAATGGATAATTTTCTGAGAGTGGCTGTTTAGAGGATAAGCCCCAGCAATCTGTCACTGTTTGCTGCTCTGTCATAAGGGGCTCTTAGCCAAATCAGCAAATAAGCAAAGGCATTGCCTATAGGACATACTTAGTAATCTTGGTGGTTGGTAATTAATTTCGTAGTTTTCTTTGCCCTGGAGTGATTATTCTGGTTGCTACTTGTAGCCCATTCTAGCCAGTGAGTTGCCCTCCACTGTGCGAGACACCTAATAGGTCAGAGGATCCCAGAGTGTTGAGCATCGAGCATAGTTGGAAGCCATGAGCCATGTGGCAGAGAGAGAAGACTTTCAGATGACCCCGATGGAGGCCAGTCTGGACTGTCAACTCTGGACTCTGCGAAAGTTATTAGAGCTCTATGGTTTGGTTCCCTAATGTATAACATGGATATGTGAAGTTCAGACTGTGCTCGATAATTATAGGGACCGAAATTCATGTAAGATGCTTCTAGTCGTGGGGTGGCACAAAAAAGAAAAGCCGAAGATGCTTCCCGGTGTGATAGAATGCTTAGAGAATCAGACTTAGACGATGACGTAGAAGCCCTTTCCATCTTAGCTTGGGAACGCCAGGCTTAGAGACCGGCAATAATTTACCCATTATACACAGCACACAGCATTTTTAAGACAACTTGTTGCTGTTGTTGTTGTTGTCGTTTTGAGAATGATGATAATGATGATGATGATGATAATGACAATGACGTTTATGACAGATTATCTATGTAGCCCTGGCTGTCCTAAAGTGTGGTGTACAGACCAGGGTAGCCTTGAACCCACGGAGATCTACCTGCCACTGCTTTCTGAGTGCTGGGATTAAAAGTCTTATCATTTTGGTTCACCAAGGCCCATGCTGATACTGCAAGTCATACTTAGACCCCCCAGTTTTAGAACCCCAGTTTGAGAAGCTCATGTTTCAGTCTGCCTTGCTTCTCTGGTGGTGTGGTCTTAGTATGAACTTTCACAGTCCTTGCAGTATGTGAACATACCACACCCATTATTTTGTTGCCTGTGTCTGACTGCCTTACTACTTACCAAGTGTGGGTCTGGTCATTTCGGTTGCTGTTTCTCCTGACTCTTCAGATGGTGGCTCCTTTTCTTGTATACTCTTTGATTTTCATGAGAGAGTTCATGATTTGGAAATTTCTCGGAGGCATGGTTTGAAAATTCACTGCTGCAGAAAGGGTTTGCCTTTGTTCTAGAAGAAATCACCTTGGGGCTACTTCAAATTAAGGATACAGTTTGGACTTTGGGATTTTGGTTTTTGGGGTTTTTTTTTTCCTACAAGTTAATACATTCAAGGGCCATTTTGTGTTTGGAAATTCTTAGAGGATCTTTTGTTCTTTCTCCTTACCTCTGGCAGGGCCATTTTCCTTGCTGTGTCCTACCACGGTGTGGGGTTCTGGGCTGCTCTAATTCCTGACACACTGGAGTTAATGATGCTGTCTTCGGCCCTAGCTTTAGCTGAGAATCCCAGCCTGTCTTCCCTCCTTTTGAGGCCCTGGGGCTTTGTTTCCTGTGTTGTTGCCTTATAACCCACAGCCCCAAGACCACCATGGATGGCGAGATACCTTCAGACCCATCATCACTTCCCACACTGTGTAACCTCTGTGGATGGATGGTATCTTATGTTCTTATGGCCTCTGAGGATCTCCTACTTCTTGCCAGCTTAGCTATGCATTTAAAGGTAAATGAGTGTATTAAGTACCAGAATTACTTGGGGTGAGTAGGAAGCTGCATGTCTGGAAGTAGAAACCTGAAGTGTTCGTTGCTGGCCTTCCCTGCTATAAATGGGTGACTTCATCAGGTAAGGCTTCCCTGGTCATTACATAATTGCTACACAGTGTAATTTTCCTTCTGAGTTAACCTGTAAGTCGAGAGAATAGAGCCATTTCTGAGCCATAGAAACCTCTGTCTTTCAGCATTATTTGTTTTCGTTCTGATCTCGCTTTTGCTCAGTCCCACTGGGACCTTGACCACCTACAGATGTCTACAAACAGAAACTTGTTTGCAAAAAAAATACCTGCTAAATGGCCACATTCTTAAGGAATCCCTACATTCTGTTTCTGTGAGCCATCCGGCCCACATGGTTCTTGCATAAGCAGGGCAACAGTGCCAGGCAGTGGTATTATCACTCGGTTCATTTGTTCTGCAAACATTTTCTAAGCACCGAATGTGGGCTGTGCCCATACAAGGTTCTAGAATGTACCATTGGGTAAGTTACGGTCCTTCTCATCATAGAAAAAACCACTTAGATGGAATGCGATCACAATTTGGCATTGAGTGTGAAAAGGGAACCCACACAGCTTCGGGTAGAGGTACCAGATGAGCTTCCCAGAGGATGGAGAAGATGAAAAGAGCTAGAAAAGAAAAGATAGCTGGTCCCTCAAAAGCAAACACTACTCAAAGAAATGGCCCTTCTGAATCCCTTTTAAAGTTTTGGGCTGGTTTTCCATCCCAGAAACTGCCATTGAGAGTCACCATTTTTAATTTATGTCTTTTCAGAGGGGCAGTACTGTTTCTAAGGGGTTAAATTGTTACTTGGGAATTATGGGTGAAAAATATTAGTTATTATAATGGTTTGTGTTTCCCCAAGGGCCACAGTATATAAACAGACATGCAGCACTATGGTGCTAAGACAAACAAACAAGAAATGGACAGGAGACAGGGAGGGATCAAGAAAAACAAGTTTATGAAGGCTCCTTGGTAAAGCTGGCAGAGTAACACTGAGCAGAGACACAGAGGTGCTGAGTTTGCCTAGTGTCGGAAAGAGCAGCAGCATTGGAGTCAGCCACACCTACATTCAAAAGCTCAGCCCTGTTGAAAGCATATATAACCAAGGCAAATTCATCACAATGCACCTCTGTTTCCTCGTCTACAAAGTGTGTGTGTGTGTGTGTGTGTGTGTGTGTGTGTGTGTGTGTGTAATCCTCTCTTCGCCATGTGCTTGTGCGGATAGCATAAAGTCACATCTGCAAAGTCCCCAGCATGTAGAGGTAAATGAGAGATGCCTCTGTTCAGCCCACAACCGGCTTGTCCAGGGAGAGAAGATGCCTGAGAGCTCTCTTCCATGCTGCCTTAAAGACATGCATTGTCCAGAGCTCTTGGCGTCACCTGGGATGGGGTGTGGAATGATCTGGGATATTCAAGGTGTTGAATCCAAGTGATTTGAGTGGATCTAAGTATATAAGGATTTTTTTCTTGGGTTTTCAGTTCATTTGAAGCCCTCAGATCTTTGTCTCTGAAACATCATGCAAACCGAAGCCCAGGCAGGCATGGTACAGTTGGAGGTGGGCATCTTGAAGTGGGAGGCACTGAAGGTAGCAGGCAGAGTTGATGAAGAAAGATTAGGTTAACATCCCCTGTACCCTGAAAACCTGCTTCCCTATCTGCATCTTTCCTGCCCAATGAAAGCCTGTGAGAATTACTGAATAATGCCTGGCATAGGCTGGACCCTTGGTACATGCCTGTCAATAATAAACTATCTCCTCCCATGACATATAATCAGCATTGTCATTTGTTGATAACTTGTTATTTTGATGCATTTTTTTCTCTTCACCCTCAAAGTAACTCATCCATCAATCTATCACCACCACCACCACCATCATCATCACCACCACCACCCCTGTTGCAATCAAGCTTTACTGGACTCCAATTTACTCCATACTATATAAAACAGTATGTTTTCAGGTTGTATCTCATTCTAGAAAGTCCATTTTACAAGAAGTGTTTGACTCTAACTTGACAATGCCCCTTTTATAGGCAGGTAAACTGAAGTGCATATGAGATTAGGCATTGCCTCAGGTGAACAGGTTAGAAAGCCAGTGTAAGTGCCCCCTTCTGTGTGTCTTTTACCCCTGGGCTTATGTCCCTTTGGCTGTCATGGCTGCCCAGAGCAGGGCAGAAGGCTTATTCCATTCTGAAGCCAAGGAGAGAAGAGACAGAGGAGGCTTCCCCTCTAGCCGTGAGCAGAGCTGTCTTCCTCCTCCAGGCCTGTCAGAGACCCCCCAGCGCAGCTGCCAGCCCTTATTCCTGTCTGGGTGTGTATGTCAGGTGTGACAGGCAAGTCACCTTTGCCACGTCAGTGACATATAGAAGACAGCATGCAGGCCCATGTTCCAAAGAGTGAAAGGATGTCACGGGGTCTCCCAGAGCCGGTAGCAGGGCTTCTGACACCAGCTATTTCCTCACAAGCCTGTCACAAGCAAGCAACAGCGGTTAAGCATTTCTTAAATCTCTGTATAGAACACGTCAGGACAAAAGCCCAGCAGATCCAGCGTGACCTGGGGTGACTTGCTGCAGCTCTCCCTGTCTCTTCAGCCCCAGTCTGTACCCGCACTCACTCAGTCCCTGCTCTCTCAACCCCTCTCAGTGTCTGCCAAGGAAGCACACAGGGGAAGGGCAGGGAGGCTGCAAACACTGGAAACAAGCTTGCTTAGAAATGGGGAAACAACCTGCTGCTTTTCAGAGCACAGTGCAGGCGGCCAGTGTTGGCTGTGTGCTTTCCCCTCGACCTTCACGATGGGCCATTACAGGGTAGGGGTCGTTGCATCTTGGACGGGGTGTGGTGCTGTGTATATTCTGGAAGGAGCTGCATGGGCTGGAGACACCTCGGGATCTGGCCAGGTTAGAGGGAGTCTTTACAGAAACGTCTATTCAGGTAACAATTAGCAGAGCTGGAGACAGAGCCCAGAACCTCACTGCAAAGGCCACATTCTTTCCATCACACAGTGACATCTCAGACTGGAGAGAACATGTAGGCTATGGTCTGTCCCTGTCTAGCTCTGTGAACTCAGAGCAGCAGGTAAGAGTTCACTGCCCAGTCAGGAGACATGTGTATTTGGCTTCTCTGATGCTACGTCTTGTCTGAGAGACAAGAAGTGGGCTCCGGTCCTTGGATACTGTGAATTCTCTAAACCTTGCTCCATCTTTCTGGACCACTGGAAGGTGAGCTCCTGCTAGGTAGACTGCCCTGACATCCTAGAATCTCTTGTTCTTGCCTCTGTCCCACAGCAGGAGTCATCACACTACTCTGGCCACTCCAGCATGTGTCCCTATTCTCTGGGCAGATACAGGGTATTTATGGATGTCTATGCTGGAAGTTCTTGTGGGTAAGGAAATGTTTGAGAGTAGGAGAGCCCACACTGGATGTTTGTGGCATGGCTCTGTTTTCTCTTTCTGTTCTTCCCAGGGCTATGAAAGTCATAATAGATATTTGCAAGGATTTAGGCAAAGAAGACTAAAGCCCCAAGCAGAGCAGTGTGGGAGGTACACAGGAAGCCAGGGCTCCACCTGGCTGCTCTGCACCTGGCAGAAACAGATAGTATCTGGGCCTCATTATCTGCTCACTGGCAACGAAAGTCCCAAACAGCATTGACCTCATTAGAAGAAGCTTCCCGCCTTTGCCATCGGCATTCTGTATTCCAGACTTTCAGGAAGCTCTCTGCTGCATTCTGGGTCTTTCTCAAGGACCATGGGAGATTTTATTACGAGGTTTCTGTGCTCCTATGTGAGGCCTAGAACCTCAAACCGTCTGGTACCCAGGTCGAATTTCCTGTATACCAGACCAGATGCTCAGGGCCTGTCCCAGCATTTCTGACATCCCCTTTCTCCTTCCTCTGTTTTTTTTTTTTTGTTTTTGTTTTTGTTTTTTTTTTTTTGTTTTTGTTTTTTTTTGTTTTTTTTTTTTTTTTTTTTGGTTTTTTTGAGACAGGGTTTATCTGTATAGTCCTGGCTGTCCTGGAACTCACTTTGTAGACCAGGATGGCCTCGAACTCAGAAATCTGCTTGCGTCTGCCTCCCGAGTGCTGGGATTAAAGGTGTGTGCCACCATGCCTGGCTAAATTAGGCCTTCTTTAGGATGAATAATATGGTGAAAGTCTACTACATACCTACCTACCCTGTGCAGGTGATAAGATTTTATAGAATTTACCACAGACAAGCACAATCCAAAAGAAAGAGTGAATAAAGTCCTTGACTATCCACCAGCTGTGTTAGTATTTTATACTTCCATAAGATATTTTCACCAAAAAAACTGAGGAACATGCACAAGGGACTCTATGAATTGCTTCCCACAAAAGCATTTATAACTAATTTATAAACTGGATTATAGCTGGATGTATAACTATATGTTAGTTATTTTCTCGTTACTGTGACAAAACACCTGCCTAAAAGCATCTCAAGAAAGGGCTAATTTATTTTGGCTCTCAGTTCAAGGGTACAGTCCCTCACAGCAAAGAAGGAATAATGGTAGGCGCTTGAGGCGGCTGCCATAGCAATCAAGAGGCAGAGAATTGTGAATTCTGCTGCTCACCTCACTTTCTCTTTTTTACACAGTTTCACGGAGTGGTGCCCCACATTCAGAGTGGGTTTTTCCTCCTCAATTAATCCTGTCTAGAACTCTCTTACCAACTTGCCCAGGGATGTGTTTCCATGGTGATTTTAAGTCCCATTATGTTGATAATTAAAGATAAGCATTATAATCCCAGCATACACACACACACACACACACACACACACAATTTTTGAGTCAGAGTTTCCCTTTGTTATCCAGCAGTCCTGGAACTCAGTCTCTACACCAGATTGGCCTCAGACTCAGAGACAAAGAGACAGAAAGCAGCAGCAAAGATCATGATACCAGGGCATGGTGAGAAACATTGGTGACAAGAGGCAGGAGAATGGAGACAAGGGAGACCTTCACAGTGGGGAAGGCCTAGAGTAACCATGTGACAGTGCTAGGTTCTCATGGCAGCTCCATGAACAGTGCATGCAGGGGGCTGCTAAGAAGTGAACATGCCAGGCTCACATTTACCCCAGACTCCGCATAATCTCCACTTCCTAGTTCCTTCTCTAGTCCACAATGTCTTCTCCTCATCTTAGTTGGTGGCCCAGGAGCTTGTGTGCCATTTGATTGCACCTTTACCTGTCCTCCAGTCTAATCATTCACCTCACCTATTAATTCTATCCTGCAGCTCTCAAGTCAATCCCAATGTCCTTGTTGTCTCCCTCCAGCATCTCTGCAGCAGCTTCCGTGTTGTCTTCCTGTTTTATAGATTCTAAGCCCTGTTCTTCCTGGTAATTCATGATTCAGTTCACTCCCCCTTAAGATCCTACAATGGCATCTCTTTGCTCTGAGGATGGTCAGAGGGTTGTAGGTCATTTGTCGCACCCTTATCCATCACAGGCTACTGTGAGTCTTGGCTAACTACACCAACTATGCCATTGAGCGCTTACCTGTCTTCTCTATCCACTCTGATTCTCTAAGGGCAGAGTCTGTTTATCCAGATCAGTATCCCCAGCATCTAATAAGCATTCTGATTCATGGTAACTATCCAATAAACTCTGTCTCTGCTTACATTTGGATAGTCTTGGCAATTTTCAGAACTCTTTGCCCAGTTATCTCTTTCTTTGGCCCTCATCTCTGGTAACTTACAAATAGGAAACCCAAGACTCAGAGATGACAAAGGGTGGTCTAAAGGCCCAACAGTACATGCAAATGACAGGGCTAGACTGGCAATAAGTCTTGCAGAGGAGTTATTACCAGAATCTCATAAATAAAGCACAGCAAGTTGCTATTTCCTATGACTCCCAAAGTCACTCCTAGATCAGCAGCCTCGGCATTATTGCTATCAATGCATGCCCGTGGGCTGGAGATCTCTCAGTGGGTAAAGCACTTCTGCACAACTGAAGACCTGAGTTTAGATCTCCGGCACCCACACACAAAAGCCAGACACAGTGTATGCATTTGTATGCATCTGTAACTCTGGCACTAGGGAGACAGGCAGATCCAGATCACATAGTCAACAAGTTCCCGGTTCAGTGAGCGGCCCTGTCTAAAAGAAACACAAGGTGGAGAGCAATTGATGAAGACATCTAATGTTAATGCTAACCCCGACACATGCATACACAAGTTTGTAGGTGTGTGAGTGCATGTGATAGAATATCAAGTGCTCAGATCTAAACTCCTTAACTACCACCATCCAGGTTGGGTTCTCTGTGCTACATTGCTGAGTTCTTCTGGGCCAGGTAGAACCAAAGCTCTCTCCTACAGATCCTCTGCAGCTTTCAATTAGGTCAAAAGCCATTTGAGGGATAATCATTCCTATCTGAGTGTGCTCTGCCAAGACAGATTACTGGAGTGTCTCTCCTTGATGAGTCTGGGCATTAAGGCAACCAGAACCTGAGTCCCCTGAAATGCCCCAGGCCAAACAGTCTCCCAGCAAGGACAGAAACTATTAGTGACAAGCAGAAAGTTCAAAGGCTGTGACTACGCCTGAAGCAACAGTTTTGTCCTTTCCTGCCCCCACCTTGACTTTGAACCACTGTCACGAAAGATCAACTGAAACTTGAAAAGCATCTATGTGGCAGCTGAGCCCCACAGTGATGAGATACAAGCCTAAGAGGTCTGGCCTACGTCACTCTGATACATGACCTTGGATGAACTTTGTCTTTCTAGATATGTTTGGCTCTGGTGACCTATCTCTGAGGCCCCCTTCCAGCTTTGAGGTTGAAAATCATAGCATTTTCTTGCAGGACATTTGGACACTGGTTGCAATGTGGGTCTGAAGAAACTTCCCCCCAGTTTCATTCAGGGAGGTCAGTGGGACGTGGTCAGCTTATACCACAGGAGATTCCCCAAACTCCAACCCTTGAAACTTAAGAATGTGTCATCTCTGAGAGATGATGAAAGCAGAGATGGCCGTTTTCTCTTGAGACCTCCTGAGTCTCAGAGGCTCTGGCTCTCAAGGGCTTTAAGGGTCACCTTGCACTTTCTATTCTGCCCATCCAGTCTTGTCCAGACATCTGGTTCTCAAATTGCATGGTGTACTTCTAACCCCCAGGGAGTGAGCAATGCTATACCCCCAGAGTTTCTGCTTCAGTAACTCGGAGACGAACCACTAGATAGTTCGTTTCTAGTGTGTTCCCAAGATGAGATAGGACATTTCTAAAGTACTCCCATGTGAGGTTGTTGCAGCCTTGAGGGTAACAGTGAAAACGGATACTCTGCCACATGGTCCCCAGAGACCTCTGGTGACACCTCGTTCTCTTCCAGGTGTCTCCTCCACTCTTTGGCAGCTGTCCCTGGAAGTAGTTTGAAACCTATCTCCTTGCTTATTTTACCTGCTTAGAGTCCACAGCAAGTCACACTGCTTGGACATGATGGCAGTGGTCTTTGGCACTATTGTCAAGTTCTTGGTTCAGGATTTTATATGCATGTTACCAGCTCTCTATTCTTGTGGGGAGTGGGGGACGTTGTTCTTTCCACCTTACAAGGTCATTACAATATAAAACAAAACCTGTGAGATAACTTTGTGATCATATACACTGATAAGAATTTAGTTTCTATTTTTAAGCTTTAATATTTGTTAGCTAGAACTTCTGCCTTATGATACCTCAGAGCAGAACAGAGTAACTGATTACACACACACACACACACACACACACACACACACACACACACACACACACACACACACACACAGTTGTGGGAGGTTATATCTGTGATCACAGTGTTGGCAAGTTTGGATTCTTATGAGCCCTTTACCTTTCTTTGCAGAGGATCGCCTTCTTGTGCTGTCCTCACCTGTTTGTCTCCCACCTGTGTGGTGTCTGTGTCATAACCTCTTCTTCTTTAGGACACCAGTC
The DNA here is from genome assembly GCF_000001635.26 of Mus musculus. NCBI lineage: Eukaryota > Metazoa > Chordata > Mammalia > Rodentia > Muridae > Mus > Mus musculus. Next base: position 96,453,499 of record NC_000073.6, read on the forward strand.
AGCATGGATTAAAGACACACATCTGCCTTCATTTCAACCCAGTGACCTCTTTAATGATTTTCTAAATGCAGCCATGTCTAAATTACTAGGGACAAGATCTTCTACACATGAATATAGAGGAAAAGTGTATCAATTCTATAATTCAATGTTGAGGAATAGCTGTGTGACTATAAAGGAGTTACTTAACCTCTCTGAGCCATCTTTTTTTGCCATCAAGGCCAAGAACATAACACTTTCAAGCACAGTAAGAGGTTTTAAATAGGGAAGAGACCAGATTTGGAGAAGAAATATTATTAGGATGGACTCTGCTGGATCAAACAGGGTCTCCTTGTTTGGGCATCTCTGAAAGCTAGAAATGAGGCTGTAGCCCACACCGCAGAGGGAGTCTACAGAATCACCATGTGGAGTGACATGTTCCGGAGCTTCATGTCATATATGTGGCAGTAGAGGTAAAAGGCTCACTCTGAAGAAGATCCCAGAAGGGAAGCCCAGAGCCTGTGACCTCCCAATCCCCATTTACCACTTCACCCAGGGAGGCTGCTGTCATCTGCTCTCTGAATTCTAGAATTTTCTGGAGAGGGAGCCTGTGGTAGACTTTAGAAATAAGCATAATGTCTACCATGAGAAGGAATAAGGTAATTTTAGTCACTGTTATAGTTTAATAGAATACAACATTATTCATTGTATTGTGTTCTTGTCAGCAATCCTCAAGCAGTTATTAGGAAAGTGTCTGCACTTTACCCTTGTCACAACCTATGATGGTGGTCACTACTCCTGACCCACTTCAGAGATGTGAACACTAAGGCTCAGCATCTCTGGCTACAGCCCAGGACATAAAGTAAGATCATTCCAGAGCAAACTCATATGCTTCATCTTTATACCATGCTCAGTTTAGGTCCTGATGCAGAAGAGTATGAATGATATAGGAAGGTGCCTTTGATGTGATATTCAGTGGGGGTGGGGCCATGAAGCATGGTCTCAGTTATGCAAATAGATATGCGGAGAGTATGTGTATACATGGTGTATGGTATATATGTGTGTGTGTGTGTGTGGTCATGTGTGCATGTGCTACATGATATGTGTGGGGTATATGTGTATGTGGTTTGCATGCATATGCTATGTACATGTGTGTAGTGTGTGACAGCATGCGAGCACATGTGAACGCTTGTGTGTGCATGGTACAGTTCTGAGGGCAGAGAGAAAGAATAGTCAGTTGTTATTTCTGGATGAAGGATTACCATTTGATGTTTTCCATATTACCTAAAATAATGAATAATGGATTTGTTTTTTAAGTGCAAAGTAAAGGATTCATAGAGAGAGAAACTGAGTAAGAACCCTAAGCCCTGCCTCCCTCGACAGATATTCATGATACCTAGCAACCCATCACTACCCAGCCCCTGGCTCTTTCCAAAGGATTCTGGCCTGACGCTGAGAGACAGGAGTGAGGAAGCACACCTGATTGAGGTTCTATTTTTGAAGGAGGCCTGCACTGCCATCCCCAGAGACGGATCACAATATTTCCCTGAATAACCACGGCTATTTTTAGAGGCTGCCGTTGAGCTGCACCCCAGGAGTGCGGACGGGAACTGTAGGATGCTTCTGAAGACCCTGCAGATCCAGCCTCAGTTGCTCATCATGCTCTGTGCTCCTGGTGCTGTGCAGCTCCCGCTGTTCTGTGCGCTATGAGAGCATGGGCAGCTGGGAAGCTGGCCCCAGGGCCACTCCCCCTTCCTGTGTGGCATCTTCCTTGTAGGCTGCTAGCCCTGAGAGTATAAGAACTGGTTGGATTCATCATCTACCCCCCTGCCACTGCAGGAAAACAAGAGGGGATTATTGTTCGAGTGTGAAGCCTCAAAGACAGGCTTGCAAGAATTATTAGCGACAGACAGCAATCAGCAGAGTTCAGAGCTGGGTAGACTCATGGATTCTTTACTCTGAGGGCCCCTTCTCCAGCCATTGACTTGGATGTCCTGGTCAGCCTGAGATGCAGACGCCAAGTCAAGGTGCACTTCCCCTGAGAAAGCTTTAGTCTGTTCTAGGCTGTTGACTTCTTTGCTCTAAGAAGTCTCACGTGCCCTGCCCAGCATGCCCGGTGCCTAATGGGAGTTAACAACAGAGGTAAACGTGTACTGTTGCTTCCTATGCATGTACTGCACGGTCAGGTATATTGTTTCTCCTGGTTTATGGATGTGGGATCTAAAACAATGTCTGGCATGATTGCTATCATGTGGTTATGTGCTCCTTGCTGTGGTCCATGTGCTCATTCAAGTGGTTCTACACAAGCTAATTAGTTTAATCTAATCTTCACCAAAGCCCTCATTATCATTTCTGCTTTAGAGATGGAGGTCAGAGAGGTTAAGTATATAACCCAAGGCCACAGAGCTTCTAAGAGTCTGAGGTGGTGTTTGAACCTGCCCTCTCCAGGTCCCAAGGTCATGTTCCTCACTCCCCTTGCTACCAGCACTGTTCTCTCTCCCATTATTCCCGTGACTGTGGGGAATGTGGAACCCTGCCTACCGTCAGGGCTCTTCCAAGGCCACTCTCTCCTCCTAGTCACTGTGTTTCTGGTGCTCTAAGTCAAGGTTGCTGCTCAAGAGACCTTCCTTCCTCTGGCCAGTTCAGCACATTTTACCACATGGTCTCCTAGCAGCCCATCTGTCCTGCACTTAGAAACAGAGGCTCCAGGGGCAGGATGGCACTGCTGTCCTCAGCTACCTACCCTGAATGTTGTTGCTTGGCTGGGAAGCCCATGAAATAGGCTGGGAATTCCAGTTCCTTTAGAAGGCAAAGCTGTGCATAAATGTAAGGACAGGGTGGGGGCTTCTCACCTACTCACCAGCTTACCCTGGAAAGCTTAGGTGCCTCCTAGCAAACCAGAAAGCACCCCATACATACACTTGCATAACACAAATGTACCACTTGCAAACACATACCACACACACACACACACACACACACAGTCACTCACCACATACACACACAATATACACACCACACACACACACATATACACAAACCACATAAACACATACAGACCACACACATACAACACAAACATTCCCCCCCACACACACATCACACATACACCACACCTCTCTCTCTCTCTCTCTCTCTCTCTTACACACACACACACATACACACACACACACACACACACACACACACACACACACACACACACCTGCATACCCATTGCCAAACTGGTAGGGTCAGAACCTTTGGTTTGAGATTTTCACTTTCCCTAGCTTGATCTGTGAGATGGTGCTTTGAAGGCCAAGGCACCCACAGAGAGAGAGCCCTTCTGAGAAAGTGAAACCAAGCACGGTGTGGTAATGCAAAGCCTGTGATCACAAGGGGAGGACTGCAAGTTGGGGCTACATAGACAGAACGTTATCAAGAAGAAGAGTGGGGGAAGGGAGAGGTAGGAATGGGGAGGAGAAGGAAGAAAAGTGAGGGAGAAAATCAGACATGCATAGCCCAACTCAGTCACTCCACACACACCAGAGACCTAATTCAGGAGGCTCACAGACCCCTGTGGTCTGACGATGGCCTCTATTCCTTACCACTTAAAGATGAGCGACAATTACGGTACGCTGAGCACACGTTCAGAACGTTATCCTATTAGCCTGCATCACTAGCTAATGCCACTGCCTTTATACAGAAGGAGACCCAAATTAGAGTCATGTGGTAGGGACTTGGGCCTCTATGAAGAGTCCGAGCCTGTGTTCTGCAAAGACCCACAGAGCCAAAGTGTTGCCCACAGAGCTGCACAGCCACAGAATTACATACTTCTCTGTTTCTTCTTCCCTGAACCTGGTACAGGTGGGAAAGCTTCTGCCTGTGTGACTAACAAGACTCGGAGATAGAAAACTATCCTGACTGGAAGCCCTCAGTATTCTGTGATAGGGTTTAGGAGAAAGCCAGGATTCCCCCCATTGGGGCCCCCAGCAAAACAATGCATTTTAAATGGCTCCAAAATTGCTAAGCTATTTCACTGCTTCAGAGGAGAAATGGCTTGGGGGAAGCTATTGGCCCTTTATGCCTTGAACATCAAAACAAAATGCCAAATGGGAAAATGAAATAACAGGAGGTCGGGAGAGTAGGGAAGATTATGTGGGAAGAGTCTGTGTGAGGCGGAGGGAGGGTGTTGAACCTGGGATTCTGCGAGAATCTGTAGAAGACTGTGCTTCACTCTGCTCATGATCTTGGGCTCTGGTGATCCAGGGTCAAGACCTGCCTGGGCTCTGGTGGTCCTCCATGTGACTCACACACTCATGCCTGTAAAACCTTAGTGTTAACCCTTGCATGCAAGGCACTGGTGAGGGAAGGTTGAAAAATGCTATCTTCAGGGGTTTCTAGTTCAGCTGGCCTGGTGTTGGTCCCTCAAGAGACATCTTGAGAGCTGTCCACACGTGACTCAAGAGGGCCAAACCTCTACTGGCCACTCCCCACTCTTTCTGAGCCTGTATCTTCACCCATCAAATGGGGTTACCTGAGGAAACAACCCTAGTGCCTTCCAGGGAGCCAAAGAGATCTCTGAGTAGGTGGGAACAGGCCCAGCCTGTTTCTAGTCATACCTTTGACTCTGAGAAGAGCCAATGCCAAACCTGTTTTCTAGTTGGCATAGTTGGGAAGAGGAGCTGCTGTTGGGTTGGCATGGAGCCCTGAGAACACAGAATATGATTTCTTTCGGCTGGAAAACCCATTTTTAAAAACCTCCAAAATTGAAATTGGCTGCTTACAACCCAAGGGGATCTGAGACATACTCCCTGCCTCCCTCCCACCCACCCCCACCTCCACAGTTGTATCCCAGAAAGAGGTAGGACCTCAATCCTGGGAAAAGGCACCTGGTAAAACTGTATAGAAAGTTCTAGAAATGCAGATTGAGCATGTGCTGGGCCAGCAGCCTCACAGCTGAGCCACAAATCCCTAGCCCATAAAAAGAAGAAGAAAGGGATATTGTAGCTTCGAAAACATCCTGCTTGCTGAAGAGCCTGGGATTGGGAGAGAAGAGATGAAGACCACGTGAGACCATGACCGTGTCAGGAGGAGATGTGTCACCCTGGAGACATCCTCGGTAGCAATTCTCAATCCACACCTGAGCTGTCTTGTGTGCAGCTGGGTTAACAAGAATTACTTCTGACAGAACACCAGGAAGGACTAACCAGAAACTGCCACGGTTTCCCACAACAGCACTGGGTAACTGAGTTGGACCTGAAGCCCAAGGGGCTACAGAACCAGCCCACAGTTAGGCTGGGGTCTGGATGATGTTGTGACGCCTTGGCAACACTTCCTAACTTATCTTCTCAGCAACCCTGTAAAATAAGAGAGAATGTCCTTATCTTTATTTTTTGAGTCTCATATAGCTCAGCCAACATATATACTGGCCTCAAACTCACTCCAGTAGCCAACAATAACCTTGAACATTTTATCCCTCTGGCCCTACCTCTGGAGTACTGGAGGAGTGGCTCACAGGCATATGCCACCACACTCAATTTTATGTGGTGCTGCCGATTTTTTGCTCAAACACTGGGCCAGCTGGGTAAGCTTTCATTTTCATCTCCTTTAATTTCCTTGTGAGGTGCAGAGAGGACCATGTACCTCCCAGCCTCCTGCGAGACTAAGGAGACAACTGTCCCTGGCCCTTGGCCCCATGCTGTCATGCTCAGTCAATGCCAGCTGCTGCTGCGTGCTGAGGGACACTTTCAGGCTCACAGACGCTAATTATCAGAAAGTACAGAAGCCACACAACCATCCTCTCTGGAGGCAGATGGTCAAAGAAAACAAGCGTCACTGAGCAAGTAGTGGAAGGGCCAGCCAGTTCAGTCCCATGCTCATAGCCACAGAGAGTGTGACTCCGTAAGACCTAGGGAGAAGGAAAACATTAAGTGGGTAACTCTAATGGCGAAGTTATCAGTAGTGGTCGTGGTGGTGGTGGTAGGTGGGAAATCTCTCTGTGTATGACACCATTCTTTTCTCTGCTTACTTGGGAGCTGGGGAGCTTGGGAGGAAAAGACCACTGGGTTTAGGAATTCTCCTCAGGTTATTCCTTATACTTCCTTCTACATCCTCACCTAGCCTTAGCCTTGCTGGGAACCGTACAAGCAAGGATTGAGGAACTGTGGCAGGAGACGGCTATCAGCAGAGGTAGAAACCTCTGCTGGAAAAATAACCATCCCCTCTCCATTATTCTCCAAAGCATTGTCTGCATGCCCGAGGTGCTCTGATGTAGGCTTGATACTCAAAATCTTCTTTTAAACTCTAATTACAATTGAAATTGCTTTGCAACACAGGAAAACAGTACCATAGTCCTGAGTCGCACTATTCATGTTGACTATTAACATCTTTTTTATTAGGTATTTTCTTCATTTACATTTCCAGTGCTATCCCAAAAGTCCCCCATACCCTCCCACCCCTCTCCCCTACCCACCCACTCCCACTTCTTGGCCCTGGCGTTCCCCTATACTGAGGCATATAAAGTTTGCAAGACCAATGGGCCTCTCTTTCCAATGATGGCTGACTAAGCCATCTTCTGATACATATGCAGCTAGAGACAGGAGCTCCGGGGGGTACTGGTTAGTTCATATTGTTGTTCCACCTATAGGGTTGCAGATCCCTTTAGTTCCTTGGGTACTTTCTCTAGCTCCTCCATTGGGGGCCTGTGATCCATCCAATAGCTAACTGTGAGTATCCACTTCTCTGTTTGCTAGGCCCCAGCATAGTCTCACAAGAGACAGCTATATCAAGGTCCTTTCAGCAAAATCTTGCTGGTGTATGCAATGGTGTCAGCGTTTGGAGGCTGATTATGGGATGGATCCCCGGATATGGCAGTCTCTAGATGGTCTGTCCTTTCTTTTCAGCTCCAAACTTTGTCTCTGTAACTCCTTCCATGGGTGTTTTGTTCCCAATTCTAAGAAGGGGCAAAGTGTCCACACTTTGGTCTTTGTTCTTCTTGAGTTTCATGAGTTTCCCAAATTATATCTTATATCTTGGGTATTCTAAGTATATGGTCTAATATCCACTTATCAGTGAGTACATATGTGAGTTTTTTTGTGATTGGGTTACCTCACTCAGGACCCTCCAGGTCCATCCATTGACTACTTACATTTTTTAGCATTTCCTTCCACATTCATTCTACTAAAGCCTGTATTTCAGTATTGAGGGGTTGCCTGTATTGAGTCTTCAGGATGTTTCTTATAGAAGTAGAGATAGTATTGTGTAAATTCAATGCATACTCTGAATATAAACATGAATAATGAGCACCTACTCTTTTCCCCGACCTTGAGCCTCAAGGAAAAAATAAGTCTAAGTACTTATGGCCTTCAAGAAAGGGTAAGGAGAGGAAAGAGAAGTTGCTATTGACAGGATACAGGGACACACTGTGTACCTTTTATCTCTTTGAAACCTGTTGCAAACTCAGAACCAAGCTGAGACTTGGGATGGAAAGTCAAGCACGTAGGGCACTTTCAGTAGTAGTCTACAAGAGGAAAAAAATAAGAGCCTATGCCTGTCTAGCAGGCTAATCTGAACATCTCTTCGAATATCACCATGATAACCTGCAAACAAGACATACATGTCTGAGCAAACCCACAGTGTGGATGGAGCTACAGGATATTTAGATACACACACACATACACACACACATATATGCATATATATATATATATATATATATATATATATATATATATATATATACATATACACACACACACACACACACACACACACACACACACACACACACACACACATATATATATATATTTTCCTCCCAAATTAAATAGAAGGAACAGGGAGAAGAGCAAGTGCTTGGACAGAAGGTTCCAAAAGGTTGCCCAGAGAGAGTGCCATTTCTATAGATTGCTGTCTTCATTCTGCTGGAGGTCACCAATAATACAGAAGGTGATCATTGCCATCAGTAATCTCATTCTGCCTACCACTGGCTCCGAAGTTCCACAGTGCTCTGTAGTTTGAGCCCAGAAATGGGACCATGAGGGTGGCCCAACATATGTTTTGCCCCTACAAAAACCCATAGAACTTAAACAGCTTCTAGCACTACCCTTGCCAGGCCTCTCTGATATTATTCATGCCAACTGTGGAGTCCAGTCAATATTAGCTTTGGTTTTCATTCAGATCAAAGCAAAATCCATTTCACAAATATTTATTAAGGCCCAACAGGTTTTTTTACACTGGCAGTGTTGTCTAGGTTTTATCAGTTGGGGATCAGGGCTCACTGTTGTCTTTGCAGTGATTTTCAAAGCAACATCCATTAACCCTTGAAGTTTAATAACTCATCATTCTGTTTTCCTAAGGAGACGGTCTTTTTAGATTCTTAGATTCCTAGGAATGTGTTAGTGGAATTCCCAAATCCTAATCACCAGTAAATGTCACTCTAATTCACTGTATCCAGTGAGACTTAAACGCACCTGTAGTGTCTTGCTACTACTGAAAAGGGAAGATCTAAAAAGCCTTGGTAGGTGATATACAGTGGGTACATTTCTGTCTTGGGGAAGCAAAATTGAAGTGCCCTGGAACCCTGCTATTTGCAAATAAGCAAAACTGCAAATAAGCTGCCCTGGCTGCCATAAACGGGGCTGCCATGCACGGGGTGGTTCGTGTGGCTGACATTGATTTCCTACAAGTTCTGGAGACTGAATGTCTGTGGTCGGGGTGTCAAGTGTGGCATTCCCTTCCAAGGCCTCTCTCCTTGGCTAGCTGTTGTCTTTGAGTGTCTTCTCAGTACCTCCGTCTGTGTGTCTGTGCTTGTCTCCTCCTCTCACAGGGACACATCATATTCTAGAGTAGGGTCATTGGCAAGTCTGCACTTTTCCTGCATCATCATTTTGAAGGCCCTGTGTACAGTCAATTCCAGATACCAGGGATTAGGGCTCCATCATAGGAACTTAGTGAAGGGGGACATTTGGCCCTTAACAAACTGTACGTACCTGAGGGGGTGACTCAGGAGGGGACCACACAATGCCAATTCGTGGAAACCTATTGCACTTATAACTTGGTCTTAATTCAAACCACTATCGACAGAAGGTTATTTAGGAAGCACTTTCTGGCTGATCAGGCCCAGGATTAATTATTAAGAATCCATCCATGGGCCAAGGAGGAGTTGCGGACACTACATTAGCGAGTAGCAGACCCACGTGGTCGCCTCTTCTCTCTGACAGATAGCAAGAAGTTCTGTTTTATTTATACACACAGCTATTCTTAGTCTTGCACTTCTCATTCTCTGTGCAGGAGAAGGGATTATTGTAACCACTGCATTTCAAACCCTTCTTGTCATTCAATTAATAAACAGAGTTCAGGTCACTACATTGGAGTTCAAGGGCTGGGGATCATCTTAACTCCCAAGCTTATCAGTCTGTTAGAGTTGTGTGTGTGTGAAACTTTGTCTCCCAAGGTTTGGAGAGAAAAGTGGGAAGATGTAACATCAGTGAGAAAGAAAAGCCCCCGTGACAATTTTTCTTTTTTATTAATAATCGTACTTATTCTTTGACGTTTTCATATATGTATACAAAGTATCTTGATTATATACACTGCCTACTCCCTTTCACACTCCTCTAGACCATCCCTCCAACACATTCCTCTTCCACCTTCATCTCCTCTTCTCTTTAAATATATATAACCCCGTTGAGTCTAGTTAATGTTGTCCATGTGCACACGAGTGTGGGACTATCCACTGAGCATAGGCAACCTACTAGTGACCACATCCAGAAGAAAAGTGACTCCATCTCCCAGCAGCCATTAACTGCCAATAGGTCCTGAGCTAGAAGTGGGGGGCCTCATGTCCCCTCTTCCATCCATGCTAGAATATTGACTAGCTTGATCTTGTGCAGTCTTGTGCACGCAACCACGGCTCTATGACTTCATGAGTGGCATGGCTATGTCATTTCCAGAAGACAGTATCTTACAGGACACTCTTCTCCATCTTCTATTTCTTACACTTTTTTCTTCCTCTCTTTCCTTGTGTTCCCTTTGGCCAGTGATGATTCTACTTATAACTGCTTCTCTAGATGAACAAGAGGCTTCTCTGACCAAGGTGAAAAATCATCACTAATCTATGGGCATCATCGTAGTCTATCATTATCATAATATGCAAGGGCTATCACTGAGTACGATTTTTGTTGCATTCTTACTCCCACAGCCTTTTGGTAATATGAAAGCTAGCCAACAGCAAAGATGTTTCTAAGTCAGTTGACACTGAGCTTCTCTATGTCCTGAAACCCAAGTGTGTGGTCTCTTCAGCAATAGTATCTTAACATCCAGATATTGTAGAAAACCAAGAGAAATGCCAATAGCCTATGTTGTTTTGAGATCTCTGTGCCCTCCCTGGCCAGTAACTCATAAGAAGGTACCTTATGCCTAGCACAGAGATTTTTGTTTAGTAACACAGGTCTTCTGGTAGTAAGACTGTCCACTTCTGCAGGTTACCCCCTTGTAAGCACCTTTAAATATATGTGTGTGTATATGCAAACAAACAACACACACACACACATGCACATACACATGTACACACACATATATTAGTTTGCACTTTTTCATATGTGTATGTCTATATACATACACACATATGTCCATACATACATACATGCATGCATACATACACACATAAATTTGTTCACAAAGTAGTGGACTTCCATTAGACTTTTTTTTAATGCCATGGTAGTTTTTATTTTATTTTATTTATATGAATACACTGTAGCTGTCTTCAGACACACCAGAAGAGGGCATCGGATCCCATTACAGATGGTTGTGAACCACCATGTGGTTGCTGGGAATTGAACTCAGGACCTCTGGAAGAGTGGTCAGTGCTCTTAGCTGCTGAGCCCTCTCTCCAGCTCTCCATTAGACTTTTCATACATCTTTAATTTTGGTTAACCCATCTAAACTCCCTCTTTTGCCCTATCCCTCATTACCATTCCTGCTTAAACATTAACTACCAATATTCACTCCCTCTGTTTTCACATCATATGTGCTCTCTTAGCCCCTCTTAAGTCCTCTTGTGACTACTTTCTGCTTCTTGACTTCTCCAGACACTCCAAGTTAAATATACAAGAAATATATAAGTCTAAGAAGTAAAAGCTAGGATCCACATATGATAGAGATCACATGGCATTTGGTTTTCTGACGCCGGCCTTATCTTAGTAAAATAAAAATTCAGTTCCATTTATTTTCCTGCAGATTTTTAAATTTTACTTTTTTGTTAGGGCTCAATAAAATCCTATTTTGTCTATGTACCACAAGTTCCTAGAGCCTCTACTGTAGTGACGGGTCTGAACAATTGCTTGGTGAATATATTTGATTATTATTAAAGATTTTGCAGGTGGCTGAATTGAGAACAGGGCTTTTAACTTTTCTACTCACAACTCCTATTTGCCCAAGAAAATGTATGTGACCTCAGGTCTACAGGTATACAAATAGTTATGCAAATCAAACAAACTGATAATGAATTATACATAAGTGTATTTTAAAACAATGGTTTGGTGCATATAACTTCACCATTTATTAAAGATGAGAGGCAATCTGCATGGCAACGAGGTGGATTTGCCTATTTATTTTATACAAACAGCTAAACCTCACCTGAATATTTGATAGTGAGGATGTAAAGCATTGATCTGGATTTTGGTTTTATAATTGCCATTCCTGAGAGTGCCACTTCACATAAACATATAGCCCCAAATGGCAGAGGTCTGTATAGAGATATTTAAAAAATGGACCAAAATCCTGTCCTGATCCCTAACCAAAATTCACTGACTGTTTTTTTAATGAAACTCAAGTCAGCAACTCAAACAGCGGTTTCTTTTAGACTTACTCATTTTATGTGTATGAAATGGCTTGCCTTCATGTATATCTGTGTATCACATGCATGCTTTCTGTCCTCTGAAGTCAGAAGAGGGCATTGGATCCTTGAAACTGGAGTTTCTGATGCAGATGAACCACCATGCGGAGGCAGAGAATTGAATCCCAGTTTTCTGCAAGAGTTACTAGTCCGTCCTCTTAACTGCTCAAACAATTTTAAAAATCAGACATTTAAACATAATATCATGCCCAAAATATACTGCTTTGAAACCTGCATGCTGAGGAATGGGAGTAGGAAAATTTCTATAATTAAGCCATTATGTTTCTGTTAGATGGGGAAGCTTTGTGTATGCAGTAAAAACACTGCATTTTCTAGCATGCAGTGGTCTTAAGTCTGAGCCAGGGTGTTTTAAACAGTGGCTATGGCACAGTGTGGCCAGATCTCATGAGCAATTCACAGTGCTCATTTTGTGAACTCAGACCAAGGTTGCCATGAAGCAGTGTGACCCAGGCCAGTCCTGCTACTAACACCTTGGATTTATGTGTTGAACTGAAAATAAATCAATTTTTTGTTGTTGTATATTCAACCAACTTTTATGACTGCCATTTTTTTTCATGACATCCCCATTCCATTGTGCATGTCACAGGGTGTCATTTACTGTGCATACACACACACACACACACACACACACACACACAAAATTCCACAATTTCCATCCTAAACATCCAACTCATCACTACCTTTGCCAACAGCTAGCTAACATGAGGCTTCTTGCAGGAGTATTACTTACCCAATATGTGAGGGAATTCTTAAAGGGAATTCAGTATTTAAAAAAAGAAAATATATCTTGCAGTTAGAACTAGATTCAGTCCCTAGTTTGTCCCTTATCTTAGCCATACTCTTTTCTACCAATCTCTGACATTTTGTCTTTAGAATTGAGAATTGAGATTTTTTTTTTTATTCACTAGTCAAAATGGCTAGGAAAAGAAAACCTACTGTTTCGTACAACATACCAGATTGAGTCACAGAAAAGACACTCAGCCATGCTGTCGTCATTGCTGTGGCTCAGGCCGTCACATCACCTCATTTGCAGATGTTAAAGGAACTCTATCAGGAGGGATTCTGAGAAGGAGAGATGCTGCGTGGAGCTAAACTTCTTGTCTTCCCAACTGATGCTCTGCTCTGTCTACTACACACATTAGGCAGTAATCAACAACTGATGCTTTGTCTACTACACACATTAGGCAGCAATCCCCCCTTTCCATAGCCTCAGTAGCTACTCTCTAACTTTATGTCTCTGTGAATTTGATAATCAGCTATAGTTAGAATCACACACACTTTATAGTTAGAATCCTTTTCCCCAGCTTTATCTCACTTGACAAACTCTAAATTCCATTCATGTTGTGGCAAAGACAGAAATGTCTTTCTCTCTGAGACCAAACAATAGCCCACCATGTGTGTATGCAGTGTGTCTTCCCTATTTAGTCTTTTGGGTGGGCTCCTGGATTACTTCATCTTTGACCACTACTGCTGCCATGAACACCTGTGTATGAATATCTCGTTACATCCCTATCTCAGTTCTTTTTGATCATATACCCACAGGGGGATTGTTGGATTTTTGAGATCTGTTGTTAATTTTAGTCTTTATTGCTGAATCAGCACATTCATTGCGCATTGCCTGCAGCATCTTGCATTCTGATCAACAGTATACAGGACTTCTGGTTTTCCCACTTCCTTTGAAGTGAATATCTAGTGGTTTCTGTATTCCAGGCCCACTTACCTAATGACGGTGCTGTTCACACTGGCCTGAGCCCTCCTATATCAATTAATAATCAAGATGGTCCCCCTAAAGACATGCCCACTGACCAGTGTGCTCTAGGCAATACCTCTGTCAAGGCTTTCCCCTCAGATGATTCTAGTCCTAGTTGGCATGACAGTTAAAGCTAATTAGGATACTTTCTTTTTTATCTGTTTTCTGCTTTTTGCTCCTTTCCGAAGACCAACTGCTTGTCTGTGGGTGAGCTCTGGGCTCTGCAGACTGTACTGTTGACTTATTTGTCTACTCTGTTACCAGTACCGCACTCCCTTGGTTAGTATAAATAGGTAGTTAGTCTTGAAGTTAGTTTTAAATGTTGGTTTCTCTAAATTTTCACCTTTTCATATAAATCACCAATCAGTTTGTCATTATCCACTATTCTTGCTAAAACATGGTTGAGGGGGTGCTCAACCTACAGGTAAAGCTTAGCAAATACCTTTGAAACATTTTTCGAGACAGGGTTTCTCTGTATAGCTCTGGCTGTCCTGGAACTCACTCTGTAGACCAGGCTGGCCTCGAACTTAGAAATCCGCCTGCCTCTGCCTCCCAAACGCTGGGTTAAAGGAATGTGCCACCACCGCCCAGCGAGTCTCCTTTTTTAAAACGGAATCATCTCCCCAATCATTTAGTTCTTTTCTGATTTCTTCTATTAACCTTTTGTTTGTCTCTATGTTATTGCTGTATATAGTTGAAAATGTATGTAAATATTTGTATTTTTGTATATAATTTTTCTATTTATACAAATATCAATTGGAATGTATATTTAAATTTCACATCTTCCCTGGTCATTGCGGGTACATAAGAAAAGCTCCTCTCCGTAAACTGCCCTATGTCTTGCAACTTTGCTATTCATTTGCTTATAAGTTCTAGGAGGTTTGTATCAGCTTGTCTGGTTTTTTGGTTTGGAGGTTTTTGTCTGTTTAGTCGGTTGTTTGGTTTTTAGTTGTTTTGGTTTACTGAGACAGGGTTTCTCTGTGTAACCACTCTGGCTGTCCTGGAACTCTCTATGTAGACTAGGCTGACCTTGAACTCACAGAGATCTGTCTGCTTCTGCTTCCATAGTACACCACCATGCCAGGCTTTAAACACATCATCTGTTGTGTTATCCAAGGTTTCCAATACAATATTGAAAACTGTGGCCAGAGAAAAATCCTTGCCTGGTTCCTGGCAGAATAGCCTTCTCGTTATTACCTGTGACGTTACCTGTCATTCTTTGAAGATATCCTTTATCAGAGTGAAGACACCCCCTCCCGTTTTTCAGTTGACTGTGATAAGCCTCTCACAAATACATATTGAATTTTGTCAAATTCTTTCTCTGAATTTGTATATGTAATTATGTGATAGTTAACCTGTTAATGTGATAGATTAAGTAACTGATTTTTAAAGTTGAACCACCCTTGTATAGTTGGAGGGAACCCCATGCTTTATGATCTATAATTATCTTTGTGTATTATTCAGCTTGGTTTGCTAATATGCTAATATTTGGCAGGGATTTTTTTTTAAATCTATGCTCATAAGAGATATTGGTCTTCAGTTTTCTTGTAATGTCTTTGTTGGTTTTGGCATTGAGGTAAGGCTGGTCTTACTGAATGAGCTGGGAATGACCCTCTTGATTGTTACATAGAGCCCCATGGGATACTGGCCAGATCCTGGCTTTCAGGCTGAGATAGGAACCTTTAGAAGTCTTAAGCAAAGAAGTAAGTCGTAGGAGACAAACAGACAGAGGGGACAAAGTAACATAAAGGTGTTGGCCTTGGCAAAATAAGTAATATCATGGCCAGAGATGGAGAAGAGAAAGGAGAGTCAGCAGCTCTTTATGCAGTTGCTATGAGCAAGGCTGTGCTGTTTTAGTGGATGCTTGAACTTAGGGGTGGGGAGAGGTGAAGGCTATAGGTTTTTTCAAGGAGTCGCATATGAATAGAGAAGTTGTGTGTGTGTGTGTGTCTGTCTGTCCCACACTACTTAGGGAGTCTCTAGCGTGTTTCTTTGTCCTCTCAGTTTCTCTCATATGCTCCACACAGTCTACCATCATTAATGCCATTTCTACTTTCCACACTACACTAAGGATCAGGACACAAGCTGTCACTTCCCCCCTATCTGTTATCGTTCACCTGCATGGCTCCATTAACACTGCTAGCTTCTTCAGGTGCTTCCTGCTTCCTTCTTGCTCCTCTTTATTCTGTTCTATGTCCCCATCTTCTGCTTACAACCTTCTAAAGCAGTGGTCCTCAACCTTCCTAATGATGCAACCCTTTCATACACTTCCTCATAAGCCATAAAATGGTTTTTCTTGCTACTTCATAACTGTAACTTGGCTACTGTTATGAATCATAGTGTAAGTATGTAGGATATCTGATATGTGACTCCTGTGAAAGAGTCGTTTGACTTCAAAGGGGTTGATAGCCACAGACTGATAACCGCTCTGTTCTAAAGATTCCCATCACAGAGTAAAAGCCAAAATCTGCCTCATATACTACAAGGCTCTACATAAGGATCACACTGGTCCCATCCTGTGCTGGGGGCTCTTCCTCTGCTCTCTATACCCCAGTTCTGCTACATCAGCCTCCTCACCAGCCTTCGAACATACCAGTCTCTCCTGCCACCTCCTTTTGTGCCTACTAGAGCAGAATTCGGAGGTCCTCTGCAAGCCCATCCTAGATTAATTCTTCACCTCCTCGGAGTGGCCTTTATCAACCTTACTGAGGAACAGAACTCTGATATCCCCTCACTGCCCCTTCAATGTCCCTTTACTGACCGCCCCCTTCTGCTCTACTTTCCTCTGACACTGACTGACACCTGCTGTGACCTATACTCGCTTTCAGTTCTGCTTTAGACCCAAGGTTATGATAACTGTTTTGTCAGCTCCATGCTTGGACCTGGCCCTACATTATCAGGTACAGATGCCCAAGGAACCTTTTATGAGAGAAGAGAAAAGAAATAAATTGAAGAGCAGAGAGAAGTCAGCACCCACCTGCAGGACGATGGGTGTGCCAATCTCTGAAAGTCACGAAAGCTGGAGAGGACCCGCAAACCCCAAGCCATCCTGTGCCAGGAAAGCACTCATGTGACCAGACTGTATTCGGTGCATTTATAAAATTCCCATTGGAACATTAAAATAGTCACAGTGCTTGTCTAGAGGTGTTTTAAAGGCTCATTCAAAGCAGCCATCCTAAGTCTGGGAGGCTTCTGGCAAGCTTGCCCCAGGAGAGTCAAGATGCTTTGTCTCTATGTTATGAAGATGAGGCTGGCAGGGAAGGGGCAGTCAGAGGCAGAACCACAGTAAGAATCCAGCGGGGAAGCCATAGAAGGGTTAATGTCAGAGGTGATAGTGATAGTGTGAACTTCATCCGGAAACCAAAAGGGTAAGCAAGTGCTCTCCTCCACCAGCCTGCTTCCTGGATGCCAGCATCATGCCCTATTTCCTGCCTTTCCTTCCTGAATGACTAAAATACATGTGATGCATGCACAACCTAACTCTGCACTATGGTTACTGAGAAGGTGCGACGCAGTACACCTCACTCACTCTGATGGCCACACACATAAGAGCTTGTCTTCACACTCATAGATGCTCATGCAGTTCTGTACTAGCTAATTTCCTTCCCGAGTCTTCTGGAAGCAGAGGCAGAGGGAAAATGAGAGAGTAAATAATTGGGAGCCTAATAATTAAAAGTACTATTGAGAAAGGATGTCTCTTGAATCTTTCTGTTTTAATTGTTTTTTTTTTAAATATAACTGACATAGATGTCTCTGAGAAGATATCGCTGATTGACAGCCTATTTGGTTATTAATAACATGTTATCAATCTGCTAGGAATACATTTCGTGTTCGGGGGAGGGCATATCTGAACAAGACTGCTGGAGTACTGGCAACAGTCTCAGATCGGGACACATGTCTGCCTTGTGGAGAGGCAGAGAACCCTGCACAGAACTGGAATTAGCAGGATAAAACAGACAGTGGGCCTGGGGATCCCAATGAGTCGAGTATCAAGGATTTGAAATGCCAGCCTCCTCCAGGGAGACCAGAGCCGTTGCTTAAATATCTAGCTTTACAGGCTGTGTGTTTTGTAAAATTGGAGGCTGCTAATAAGCAGTTCCTGGATAACATGTCTCTAAAATTATGCTAGGTGGTTTTGAAAACTATGCTTTATTTTGATATTTTCTCACTAGTAAAACTATTTATTCTTGAGGTTTTCGAAAGTACGGATAAGCAAATGGGAGAAAATGAGCCACATTAACAAAAGCATTGCTGATGTGTAGGCAAGTACACGCAGTTAAAGAAAAGGTGTAGGCAAATTAAACTTAGAGTTTATTAGAGCAAACTGCACCCCATGAGCCATGCAACACTCAGAGTCCTTGCCTGGCTGCCTGAATAAAATAGCAGAATTTGGAAGATCTGAAATAAAAGCAAAGTCAGGAAACTACCTGCCTGGTTGCAGTCTGGCATCTGCCTGTGGGGCGCGTGGTGTGTTGAGCTGGCTGGCTCTGATTGGCTGAAACCAGATGCTTATGGCTGGCTGAAACTTGGTTGTTCTTATATTTATAATGAAGAGTCGTCAGTAGTTGGTATATAAGATTTGGAAGTACAGGAACACCCTCAGGCAAACATCTTTGTGCTTCTTTAATATGTTCAGCTAGTCTTGTGATCTTCTGTTTCATTGACCAATATACATATCTTTCCCTGTATTTCCAGTATTTACCTACACAATGAGTCATTTTGTGTGGTTGCATAGTATTCCATGCCAGGGAAAGTCGAAGTTCATCTCCGTTTTTCTTCCTATTGTCTCTGTATTCTGCTCAGTGTAGATGCAATGCCTCCTCTGAGACTCCAGCAGCTGGCACTCAAAGACTCTTAAAGATTCTACAGACTCCTAGGCACTTGTACCAGTGACTCAGCATTTCTGTACCCCTAGGCACCTCTTTATGCAAATTCAAGGATGATTAGAATATCTGGAATTTAACATTTTTCAGGATATTTTGACAAACTGACCTCTGAATAATTATTTTTGCCTTATAAAGAATTTCATTGTGTCCAGAATCATTAGATAAAATAATAATGAACTATTACTACTGACCTGCTTGGCAAACTGCTCAATAATTCTTTGCTCTTTTCTTTTCTTTTTTTTTTTTTCTTAATTTCTTTCTTTTTCCTTTTCCCCCTTTTTCTGAAAATCGATTCTTCCCTCACATATCTTTAGTATGGTTCCCTCCCTCTCCTCCTCCCAGTTCTTTCCACACCTCCCTTCCCACCCAGATCCACTTCCTTTCTGTCTCTCATTAGAAAAGAAGAGGCTTCTAAGGGATAATAATAAAATCTAACAAAAGAAAATATTAGACGATAAAAATGAAAACTCTCACATGGACAGGACAAACCAACAGTAGGAAAAGAGCCCAAGAGAAGGCACACGAATCAGAGTCTCACTCACTTGCACACTCAGGAATCACATAAAAACACTAAACCGGAAGCCATAATATAAACACAGAGGCTCAGGTGCAGGCCCTATGCAGGTTGCTTCAGTCTCTGTGAGCCTCTTCCCACCTCCTCTTCCATGGGGTTCCCTGAGCTCTGAGAGGAGGGATTTGATGAAAACATCCCATTTAGAATTGTGTGTAATGCCTGGCTGTGGGTCTCTGTATTTGTCCCGTCTGCTGCAGGAGGGAACCTCTCTGACGATGGCTGAACAGGGCACTGATCTGAGTACAGCAGAATAACATTAGGGCTCATTTTATCACTCTGTTTCCCACTTTTTTGTTTTATTGTTTTTAAGACCAGTATTACTTGGTTTTACCCGAGGTCCTTGGGATATCCAGTCTTCAATTCTTGGTTATCGCACACCAATAAGAAGTATTGAATGTAGGTTCTACCTGATAGAGTGGGCCTTCAATCAAATTAGATATGGGTTGGCTACTCCCACAAGCTTTCTGGCACCATTGCCCTAGTATATCTTGCAAGAGGTACACCATTGTGAATGAAAGGGTTTGTGACTGGCACAGTGTATATCTTTCCATTTTGGTACTGTGCAGGAAGGGTATCTTCCGGTACCAAAGATTTTGGGGAAGGCTCTAAGTAGGTACCAGTACAACCACTCAGAAGTCAATGAGTTAGATAGCTGTTATCTTCAGCAATGGGGCCTTGGGAATGTATTTTTAGAAAGAGAGAAAGATCCGTTTGAAGTCAAAGAAAGACAGACCTGAACATAATGGTTGACATGGAGCTGTCCTATATTAATCAGGTCCTAGCAAAAAAATCCTTTACACCATCATATGAGGTTCTCAGGCTGGGGAGGGGGAAAATGATGTTAAGCATAGGGAGAAGTAAGGACAGCCACTAAAGTTAGTGAAACAGCTAAGAAACTATCCTCCGAGGCTCAATGGACAGAGAAAAGGGCAGGTACTGGCCTAGGAGACAGTTGTATCTGTAGTTATGACTCAACCAGGGAGATGGGGAGATGATGTCTCAGAGGTTAAGAGCACTGGCTGCTCTTCCAGAGGTTCTGAGTTCAATTCATAGCAACCACTTAGTAACTCATAACCATCTATAATGTGATCTGGTAATATATAATAAATAAATCTTAAAACAAACAAACAGAAATATTCAATCAGGGGTTATGCACTCTCCTACATAGGAACTTAGCTCCTGCTAATCCAATACCCAGAGAGTAGTCATCCAGAGAAGACATCCAGCTTCATGCTCTGAACTG